>NC_064628.1:407422140-408622140 GCF_023864275.1 Schistocerca cancellata
GAAAACAATGAACCTAACACACAACCACGCACAATCACGTGAAACAGAATGCACAAATACAACGTAAACAAAGCAAGTGACACTGAGCGCTCCGAACGTCCGCACGCTGCCGCGTCTCAAGCGGTAATGCACATGCAACTGCTGCCGTTTAGAGCACTGCAGTGCCAGGAAACGGCACAGCTGCATTCTTTTCCGTCGTGCTTTCACCGCTACTAGGCGAGCCGCTACCAAAGTATTAAAATTTCCGCCCGGACAGGGACTTGAACCCTGGACCCTCACGTCAAATGCCTTATGCTCTACCAACTGAGCTATCCGGGCTCACCTCACGTTACGACACCTCCCACTATGCTACGGACACATTGCCTCTTGTCCTTTACTGTTGGGCAATCGTTGCATGGAGCTGTTACTAATTAAGCGTCCTCTGAAATGCTGTCTACAAACGCATCACGCTAGGCTCGTAACAGACTATCGAAGAAAACTGACACACGATGTAAAATCAAATTGCAGCAGTTTTTACGTCTCATACGTTGAAGCAGAGGAGCTACGTGTTTTCTCGACACTCACTGGGCGATTGGAAAATTCACAAGCGTCTCGAATGCAATGTTTCCCACGTATTCGCTCATTTCACGGTTCCGTTGGAGATGCTCTTCACCTCTTGACACAAAAATGAAACGCAGTCGGTAGGACTCGAACCTACGCTCCCAGAGGGAATCTGATTTCTAGTCAGACGCCTTAACCACTCGGCCACGACTGCCGGTCACACAAGCGTCTGCCGACAAGTGAAAACGGCTCCTTTTAAAGCAACCTGACGGCAGAAAACGACATGGCCTCACTCGTTTCAGTAGTGCTTCCGTGGCCAGCGCAGTAGCCGTTACGACAGTGTATTAATTTTCGCCCGGACAGGGGCTTGAACGCGGGACCTTTTGGTTGAAGGCATAGTGCTCTGCCGACTCAGCTACCCTGTCCGCCTGCCAAGGATTATGGTACAGCTGCAATGTGTGGCAGTGATTCGCGTGTCGTAATTACTGGCTTGTGGCTCCAATGGCGACTTCACCGACTTCCCACTGACGCACCGCTGACGCTAGTTTTCTCTCGTCTTAAACGATGGACGTACTTTCAAGCAGCTGCGAGATCTTACGAAAAGAAACGCTGCACCACTGCCTGTGCCGCACTCGAATGACTCAATTGCGATTCTTAAAAAGAAATGAATGCTCGCTCTGTCCAACACTTTCAAGCACGTCTGCGTACTCACGAACACGGCGACGGCGCGAGAAAATGACGGGGGTGCGCTCGTGGGCCTGCGACGGTTTTCTGCATTACTAGCTTCCGTGCGAGGTGAACCGATAGCCACAGGAAGCAGGGGCCGCCGCGAAAATCAGTATTCTTAAACATGCGTGCGAAAATTTGTGCTCGTTTGTACGCAAAATCGCACGCAGCCGGTAGGATTCGAACCTACGCTCCCAGAGGCAATCTGATTTCGAGTCAGACGCCTTAACCACTCGGCCACGACTGCCGGTGGCGCCAGCTCCTCCCGACACATGCAACTGCTGCCGTTTAGAGCACTGCAGTGCCAGGAAACGGCACAGCTGCATTCTTTTCCGTCGTGCTTTCACCGCTACTAGGCGAGCCGCTACCAAAGTATTAAAATTTCCGCCCGCACAGGGACTTGAACCCTGGACCCTCACGTCAAATGCCTTATGCTCTAATGTGGTCATCCTATGCCATGTTTTTCAAATGTGATGTCCATCATGTTGCCGAATAATTTTTTACTGTCAGTGACTCTTTGAGTTTTCCAGTATTCCAGCTCCATGTAGGTTAGAAAACTAATAAAATCGTCCACTCCACGAACATTAATGATATAGTTAACATAGTGTCCCAGGATACACATGACTGTATTGTTTTTCGTCGCAGGGTAAAACTTTTTGTCGGGACGCATGAGGATATCCAGATGCAGATTGTCTTCCGCGCTGCTTGAGAGTACGGCGATCCTCTTCTTGACCCACCGCCAATTCAGTGCATGGCCACCGCAGGTAAACCGATGGATCAGAGAATCGAGAGCCCACAACAGAGACAGAGATTTGTGTCACTTAACCCAATTGCATGCAGCTTTTCATTAGTGGCAATCGTTTTATTTACCACCCTGTGCCAGGTTGAAGCAACATCCGAAGAGTGTACTTTCAAGCTGACGTTGGCCCACACCGTTGTCCAGTCGGTAGTCGGATACTTCTGTTCTATTGTATTTGGGGCCGCCGACTTTTCCCACTCACGTTGCAAGTCCCGAGTTGACAGTGGTCGTCGCCGTAGAACACCCACATCTGCATAACTAACATGAAGGAAAAATTCTCTGATGTGTTTCAATTTGTAATGGATTTTTCCGACGTCAATCGGTGGTTGCACACTCGCTGGACGTACTGTGAGGAACGACTGTTGAGTAACAGTGCATTGGCTGTCATGCAGTAAAGTCGTGGTCTGCTTGATGTACAAGGCCATTGCCTTCCCGGCGATGTTAACTAACTGAAGCCCACCAGTAGTTCTCGACTTGGCCAGGGTATCGGAGGACAATTTAAATATGTTTCCCTTCCAGATGTATTGATTGGCAACCTGCATGATCTTTCTGGCCTGAAGCTTGGGAATGGGAAAGATCTGTGCAACATATTACGCCTTGGAGAAGACGTAGGTATTGAGAATCCTGATTTTTTCGATAATGTTCACAGCACGCCATCGACATTCGACAATGGTACCCTGTATCAGATGCGTCACTGACTTCCAATTGGAGGCCGCCATTTTGAGAGGGCACCTATTCAAGGTGATTCCTAGTAGTTTGTGAGATTCCACAACATGCGCCCACGGTATAGTTAAGCTCTCGAAACCCCTGATATCGAGCACTTTACATTTCCGGTCACTTAGTTGTGCTCCAGACACTTCACTATATTGGTCGATCGCCCGTTTAATACGGACCACCTCGTCGTCACTGCGTAACAGTACGGCAACATCGTCAGCGTACGCACGGACTATGAATGTGTGACCGGACATTGACACTCCTGACAACTGGTGAGAAAGAGACCGAAGGAAGGGTTCCAGTGACAGCACAAAAAGTGACACAGAGAGTGGACTGCCCTGGGGGACACCCCGCTTAATGGATATCGGTTGCGTCAGCTGTCCATTGACTTGTATCCTCGCTGATATACCAGATATCAAATTGCGAAGGACTTTTATCACCCTTTCCGCGAGTCCTACTTTGTCCATTATGTGAAAAAGGTATCGGTGGTTCACATGATCAAAGGCTTTATGAAAGTCTAGAAAAAGCAGCGCACAATTCAGGTTGGTGACTGATGCAATGGAGATGAGGTCCCGAATTTCAGACATCGCAGACATGGCATTCCGTCCTGGCACGCACGTTTGGTGCCGCCGGACAACTTTGTGAATGAGCGGAGACATTCGGGTGTTAACAGCTCTGGCTATAGTTTTGTAGTCAAAATTGAGCAGGGTGAGCGGGCGCAGATTATCAAATCGCTCACACCCTTTGCGTTTGGGAACAAGGACAATTTTACCCTCCTTCATCGCAGCAGGAACAGGCGCCCCAGCAATGATTTCATTTAAAATTTCTGTAAAAGTAACACCAATTACATCCCAATACCGAAGATAAAACTCCTTGGGAAGGCCGTCCAGTCCTGGGGCTTTGTTAGCTGGCGACTTAACAATAAGTTCTAAAGTCTCCTCGACACTAAACGCAGCCAGAAAGTCACGATTATCATCCTCAGTAACAGACGTGTCCATCAACTGGAGTACAGTAGCAGTCAAGCCATCATTGGTTGGGTAGTCCGAGTACAGGCCGTGATAATACCTCTGGATTGCCGTGACTATGTCAGGTTGCCGAGTGAGAAGCTCCCCGTTATCAGTTGCCAGTTCGTCTATAAATAAGCGTCTACGGTTCGTCTGATGCTTAATAAGATGATACATGGAAGTTGTCTCAGATTGAACAAAAGATTTGACTTTTGACTTGATTTTTAATCCTTCTAGTTGTTTACATTTGAGACTGAGCATCTTAGCCTTGATTTGCTTTATTTGAGCCGTGTAAATATTATTGACGCTAAATTTGTCGTAGAGCTGCCTTAAAAGCGAATAGTAAAATTCGGTGGTCCTCTTTGCATCCCTTGATTGCGTATTACAGTACGAAATCAAAGTCCGACGCAACTTTGGTTTAGCAAAGGACGTCCACCACTCCACTTTCGTACGGTATCTATTGACAGAGCGAAGACAAAAAGTCCAAGTTCGTGTGACAAGTACCTCGAGATCGGCGTCCTGAAGGTGGGAAATGTTGAACATCCAGTGATTTCTGAATCGTTTGGTGGGTTGTCTGTTCAGTTGTATAACGGTGGCGTAGGCGCAGTGATCGCTACATGGGACGGGAATGACCTCCGAGTCAACAACATGTACTCCAAGCTGAGAAGACACATGTATTCTGTCGAGGCGGCTACTCGGGGTGGAAGTGAAGTACGTAAATTTCACAAGGGTAGGGTGAAGGAGTTCCCACGTATCCTTGAGATTCATCCGTAAAACCAGATCATGAAGCTCCTTACAATAGTTAAAATGCGGCCGCTGATCTTTTTGATGTACAACACAGTTAAAATCTCCTCCTAATATGAGGGCAGTCGGATTTTTACGAAGCAGGTAAATTAGTTCGTCTTTAAAGAACTCGGTCCTTGCGAACCTGTGTCCACTCCCTGAGGGCGCGTATAGGTTCACGAGCGTGACACCGAATATTTTGCAGCATATGCCACGCCCCGACTCCAGTGTTTCAACGTCCGAGACGGGGATGCCTTCACGCACGAGAATGGCTGTACCAGTGCTAAGTTCGAAGGCAACATTGGTAATACAGTGGAAGCCAGGAATAACCAGATCGGAAACAAGGAATTCCTGCAATAGAAGTATATCAGCGGCAGACTCATATACGAACTGCCTAAAGACTGCAAGTTTCAATTCAGACATGATCCTGTTAACATTAACACTCAGGAACTTGTACGCTTGTGCCATGGAATTGACGGAGCTACTTTAAATTAACGTGATCATCGTCTCCGGCAAAACAATCCATTCGTGAACCAGCTGGTGGAGAGTGGCCATCACCATCGTTCGCATCCGAGAGGGCTTGCAGTTTGTGTTTGCTGCGTGGTACATTCAAGTTCTGTTGGAATTTCTTTTTGTTCCTCCCGAAGCTTGCGACTTTTTCCGCAGAAAGCGGCATCGGAGAATCGACACAGGTCTCCTGTGCAGGTTGCCCTGCTACAGCAACTTGCATGTGCGTCTCGCCGGATAGTCCTTCCGGAGACGCGGTAAGTTCTTGTTTACCCACACGTTGGGATTGTGTGGAAACACTCTCCCGGTCAGGTTGTTGACAAGCAAGGCTGAGACCTCGCTCTGTGTTGACACACTCGTCAGCGTGTTTGTTGTCAGTGTCGCGTGGCTGTGATACGAGTTGGGGACCTGCGCACACACCGTCGACGTCACTGTGGGCAACGTGCTGAGGTTCACTATCGGTTTGTTGGGGAACCGACTCGACAGACGTGGACGGTAAGCAAGAACCAACCTGGGACGTAGCACTACCGTCATCGGGCGAAGAAGTATTAACATCAACACTTGATGCTGGTATAGCGTCTTGCGAAAGCTCAATGTCTTCTGCCGGATGTTTGATATCAAGTGTGGCAGGTGTTACCGGTACTGAGACGCCTTCATCTGAACTACTACTGTCGCACGTTCGACGTCTCTTGGACGTTACCGCAGTGACTGGACGGGTGAGAGGGTTCTGATCCCCGCCCTTCGCAAGAGGAATAGCAGGGAACTCGTCTTCAAAAGGTTTTTCATGTACAGTCACAGTATCAGTGGAAAGGGACGGCTCATCACTTGGTAACTGGGTGCCTGTCACTAAATCAAATAAAATGAGCCTCTTACGTTGTTGGAAAGTAGGCTTTAAGACGGTCATTCTTTTAGGGCAATTTTGCCGTAAATGATCACTTTCATTGCAGTTAAAACACGTAGAAGCTTGCCCAGAATATGTAACCTGCACCTTATACCCACAAACAAATACATGGGATGGGATGTTGACTTTAACTTGCATCTCAACCGATCTGATGCCAGAAAAACATTGCAACTTATGTTGCCTGGACCACTTTTCAAGTCTAATGTTACGCACTTCGCCATATGTCGTGAGCACATCTTTTAAGAAACAGTTGTCTACTTCAGGGGGCAGGTTGTAAATACGCACGTTACAGATCTCGACATCCGCGTTAGTAACTTGGACAGTACTCACAGTGCCATCGCGATGCCGGAACTCGACACCGCCGCCATGTTTCTGCAAAAGTCGTTCCAGTAACAGGGGATTCAGGATCTTCACGAAAAAGCAGTACAAATCCAGGTCGTAGTAGGCAGTGTGAACTTGATCAGTGGTTATGCCTATTGTATCGACGATCCATTCATGAACTTCCAGTGAACTTGGCTGAACTGATCGTGTAGCCTTGTCAAACTCGAACTGCAGGGTATTTTTCCTTGGAATCGTGGGAACCATCATGCAAATTAACCCAAATGGGCTAATTGCATACAGCAAACACTGAAAACAATGAACCTAACACACAACCACGCACAATCACGTGAAACAGAATGCACAAATACAACGTAAACAAAGCAAGTGACACTGAGCGCTCCGAACGTCCGCACGCTGCCGCGTCTCAAGCGGTAATGCACATGCAACTGCTGCCGTTTAGAGCACTGCAGTGCCAGGAAACGGCACAGCTGCATTCTTTTCCGTCGTGCTTTCACCGCTACTAGGCGAGCCGCTACCAAAGTATTAAAATTTCCGCCCGGACAGGGACTTGAACCCTGGACCCTCACGTCAAATGCCTTATGCTCTACCAACTGAGCTATCCGGGCTCACCTCACGTTACGACACCTCCCACTATGCTACGGACACATTGCCTCTTGTCCTTTACTGTTGGGCAATCGTTGCATGGAGCTGTTACTAATTAAGCGTCCTCTGAAATGCTGTCTACAAACGCATCACGCTAGGCTCGTAACAGACTATCGAAGAAAACTGACACACGATGTAAAATCAAATTGCAGCAGTTTTTACGTCTCATACGTTGAAGCAGAGGAGCTACGTGTTTTCTCGACACTCACTGGGCGATTGGAAAATTCACAAGCGTCTCGAATGCAATGTTTCCCACGTATTCGCTCATTTCACGGTTCCGTTGGAGATGCTCTTCACCTCTTGACACAAAAATGAAACGCAGTCGGTAGGACTCGAACCTACGCTCCCAGAGGGAATCTGATTTCTAGTCAGACGCCTTAACCACTCGGCCACGACTGCCGGTCACACAAGCGTCTGCCGACAAGTGAAAACGGCTCCTTTTAAAGCAACCTGACGGCAGAAAACGACATGGCCTCACTCGTTTCAGTAGTGCTTCCGTGGCCAGCGCAGTAGCCGTTACGACAGTGTATTAATTTTCGCCCGGACAGGGGCTTGAACGCGGGACCTTTTGGTTGAAGGCATAGTGCTCTGCCGACTCAGCTACCCTGTCCGCCTGCCAAGGATTATGGTACAGCTGCAATGTGTGGCAGTGATTCGCGTGTCGTAATTACTGGCTTGTGGCTCCAATGGCGACTTCACCGACTTCCCACTGACGCACCGCTGACGCTAGTTTTCTCTCGTCTTAAACGATGGACGTACTTTCAAGCAGCTGCGAGATCTTACGAAAAGAAACGCTGCACCACTGCCTGTGCCGCACTCGAATGACTCAATTGCGATTCTTAAAAAGAAATGAATGCTCGCTCTGTCCAACACTTTCAAGCACGTCTGCGTACTCACGAACACGGCGACGGCGCGAGAAAATGACGGGGGTGCGCTCGTGGGCCTGCGACGGTTTTCTGCATTACTAGCTTCCGTGCGAGGTGAACCGATAGCCACAGGAAGCAGGGGCCGCCGCGAAAATCAGTATTCTTAAACATGCGTGCGAAAATTTGTGCTCGTTTGTACGCAAAATCGCACGCAGCCGGTAGGATTCGAACCTACGCTCCCAGAGGGAATCTGATTTCGAGTCAGACGCCTTAACCACTCGGCCACGACTGCCGGTGGCGCCAGCTCCTCCCGACACATGCAACTGCTGCCGTTTAGAGCACTGCAGTGCCAGGAAACGGCACAGCTGCATTCTTTTCCGTCGTGCTTTCACCGCTACTAGGCGAGCCGCTACCAAAGTATTAAAATTTCCGCCCGCACAGGGACTTGAACCCTGGACCCTCACGTCAAATGCCTTATGCTCTAATGTGGTCATCCTATGCCATGTTTTTCAAATGTGATGTCCATCATGTTGCCGAATAATTTTTTACTGTCAGTGACTCTTTGAGTTTTCCAGTATTCCAGCTCCATGTAGGTTAGAAAACTAATAAAATCGTCCACTCCACGAACATTAATGATATAGTTAACATAGTGTCCCAGGATACACATGACTGTATTGTTTTTCGTCGCAGGGTAAAACTTTTTGTCGGGACGCATGAGGATATCCAGATGCAGATTGTCTTCCGCGCTGCTTGAGAGTACGGCGATCCTCTTCTTGACCCACCGCCAATTCAGTGCATGGCCACCGCAGGTAAACCGATGGATCAGAGAATCGAGAGCCCACAACAGAGACAGAGATTTGTGTCACTTAACCCAATTGCATGCAGCTTTTCATTAGTGGCAATCGTTTTATTTACCACCCTGTGCCAGGTTGAAGCAACATCCGAAGAGTGTACTTTCAAGCTGACGTTGGCCCACACCGTTGTCCAGTCGGTAGTCGGATACTTCTGTTCTATTGTATTTGGGGCCGCCGACTTTTCCCACTCACGTTGCAAGTCCCGAGTTGACAGTGGTCGTCGCCGTAGAACACCCACATCTGCATAACTAACATGAAGGAAAAATTCTCTGATGTGTTTCAATTTGTAATGGATTTTTCCGACGTCAATCGGTGGTTGCACACTCGCTGGACGTACTGTGAGGAACGACTGTTGAGTAACAGTGCATTGGCTGTCATGCAGTAAAGTCGTGGTCTGCTTGATGTACAAGGCCATTGCCTTCCCGGCGATGTTAACTAACTGAAGCCCACCAGTAGTTCTCGACTTGGCCAGGGTATCGGAGGACAATTTAAATATGTTTCCCTTCCAGATGTATTGATTGGCAACCTGCATGATCTTTCTGGCCTGAAGCTTGGGAATGGGAAAGATCTGTGCAACATATTACGCCTTGGAGAAGACGTAGGTATTGAGAATCCTGATTTTTTCGATAATGTTCACAGCACGCCATCGACATTCGACAATGGTACCCTGTATCAGATGCGTCACTGACTTCCAATTGGAGGCCGCCATTTTGAGAGGGCACCTATTCAAGGTGATTCCTAGTAGTTTGTGAGATTCCACAACATGCGCCCACGGTATAGTTAAGCTCTCGAAACCCCTGATATCGAGCACTTTACATTTCCGGTCACTTAGTTGTGCTCCAGACACTTCACTATATTGGTCGATCGCCCGTTTAATACGGACCACCTCGTCGTCACTGCGTAACAGTACGGCAACATCGTCAGCGTACGCACGGACTATGAATGTGTGACCGGACATTGACACTCCTGACAACTGGTGAGAAAGAGACCGAAGGAAGGGTTCCAGTGACAGCACAAAAAGTGACACAGAGAGTGGACTGCCCTGGGGGACACCCCGCTTAATGGATATCGGTTGCGTCAGCTGTCCATTGACTTGTATCCTCGCTGATATACCAGATATCAAATTGCGAAGGACTTTTATCACCCTTTCCGCGAGTCCTACTTTGTCCATTATGTGAAAAAGGTATCGGTGGTTCACATGATCAAAGGCTTTATGAAAGTCTAGAAAAAGCAGCGCACAATTCAGGTTGGTGACTGATGCAATGGAGATGAGGTCCCGAATTTCAGACATCGCAGACATGGCATTCCGTCCTGGCACGCACGTTTGGTGCCGCCGGACAACTTTGTGAATGAGCGGAGACATTCGGGTGTTAACAGCTCTGGCTATAGTTTTGTAGTCAAAATTGAGCAGGGTGAGCGGGCGCAGATTATCAAATCGCTCACACCCTTTGCGTTTGGGAACAAGGACAATTTTACCCTCCTTCATCGCAGCAGGAACAGGCGCCCCAGCAATGATTTCATTTAAAATTTCTGTAAAAGTAACACCAATTACATCCCAATACCGAAGATAAAACTCCTTGGGAAGGCCGTCCAGTCCTGGGGCTTTGTTAGCTGGCGACTTAACAATAAGTTCTAAAGTCTCCTCGACACTAAACGCAGCCAGAAAGTCACGATTATCATCCTCAGTAACAGACGTGTCCATCAACTGGAGTACAGTAGCAGTCAAGCCATCATTGGTTGGGTAGTCCGAGTACAGGCCGTGATAATACCTCTGGATTGCCGTGACTATGTCAGGTTGCCGAGTGAGAAGCTCCCCGTTATCAGTTGCCAGTTCGTCTATAAATAAGCGTCTACGGTTCGTCTGATGCTTAATAAGATGATACATGGAAGTTGTCTCAGATTGAACAAAAGATTTGACTTTTGACTTGATTTTTAATCCTTCTAGTTGTTTACATTTGAGACTGAGCATCTTAGCCTTGATTTGCTTTATTTGAGCCGTGTAAATATTATTGACGCTAAATTTGTCGTAGAGCTGCCTTAAAAGCGAATAGTAAAATTCGGTGGTCCTCTTTGCATCCCTTGATTGCGTATTACAGTACGAAATCAAAGTCCGACGCAACTTTGGTTTAGCAAAGGACGTCCACCACTCCACTTTCGTACGGTATCTATTGACAGAGCGAAGACAAAAAGTCCAAGTTCGTGTGACAAGTACCTCGAGATCGGCGTCCTGAAGGTGGGAAATGTTGAACATCCAGTGATTTCTGAATCGTTTGGTGGGTTGTCTGTTCAGTTGTATAACGGTGGCGTAGGCGCAGTGATCGCTACATGGGACGGGAATGACCTCCGAGTCAACAACATGTACTCCAAGCTGAGAAGACACATGTATTCTGTCGAGGCGGCTACTCGGGGTGGAAGTGAAGTACGTAAATTTCACAAGGGTAGGGTGAAGGAGTTCCCACGTATCCTTGAGATTCATCCGTAAAACCAGATCATGAAGCTCCTTACAATAGTTAAAATGCGGCCGCTGATCTTTTTGATGTACAACACAGTTAAAATCTCCTCCTAATATGAGGGCAGTCGGATTTTTACGAAGCAGGTAAATTAGTTCGTCTTTAAAGAACTCGGTCCTTG
Source organism: Schistocerca cancellata (assembly GCF_023864275.1). NCBI lineage: Eukaryota > Metazoa > Arthropoda > Insecta > Orthoptera > Acrididae > Schistocerca > Schistocerca cancellata. The sequence continues at coordinate 407,433,450 of NC_064628.1, forward strand.
CGAACCTGTGTCCACTCCCTGAGGGCGCGTATAGGTTCACGAGCGTGACACCGAATATTTTGCAGCATATGCCACGCCCCGACTCCAGTGTTTCAACGTCCGAGACGGGGATGCCTTCACGCACGAGAATGGCTGTACCAGTGCTAAGTTCGAAGGCAACATTGGTAATACAGTGGAAGCCAGGAATAACCAGATCGGAAACAAGGAATTCCTGCAATAGAAGTATATCAGCGGCAGACTCATATACGAACTGCCTAAAGACTGCAAGTTTCAATTCAGACATGATCCTGTTAACATTAACACTCAGGAACTTGTACGCTTGTGCCATGGAATTGACGGAGCTACTTTAAATTAACGTGATCATCGTCTCCGGCAAAACAATCCATTCGTGAACCAGCTGGTGGAGAGTGGCCATCACCATCGTTCGCATCCGAGAGGGCTTGCAGTTTGTGTTTGCTGCGTGGTACATTCAAGTTCTGTTGGAATTTCTTTTTGTTCCTCCCGAAGCTTGCGACTTTTTCCGCAGAAAGCGGCATCGGAGAATCGACACAGGTCTCCTGTGCAGGTTGCCCTGCTACAGCAACTTGCATGTGCGTCTCGCCGGATAGTCCTTCCGGAGACGCGGTAAGTTCTTGTTTACCCACACGTTGGGATTGTGTGGAAACACTCTCCCGGTCAGGTTGTTGACAAGCAAGGCTGAGACCTCGCTCTGTGTTGACACACTCGTCAGCGTGTTTGTTGTCAGTGTCGCGTGGCTGTGATACGAGTTGGGGACCTGCGCACACACCGTCGACGTCACTGTGGGCAACGTGCTGAGGTTCACTATCGGTTTGTTGGGGAACCGACTCGACAGACGTGGACGGTAAGCAAGAACCAACCTGGGACGTAGCACTACCGTCATCGGGCGAAGAAGTATTAACATCAACACTTGATGCTGGTATAGCGTCTTGCGAAAGCTCAATGTCTTCTGCCGGATGTTTGATATCAAGTGTGGCAGGTGTTACCGGTACTGAGACGCCTTCATCTGAACTACTACTGTCGCACGTTCGACGTCTCTTGGACGTTACCGCAGTGACTGGACGGGTGAGAGGGTTCTGATCCCCGCCCTTCGCAAGAGGAATAGCAGGGAACTCGTCTTCAAAAGGTTTTTCATGTACAGTCACAGTATCAGTGGAAAGGGACGGCTCATCACTTGGTAACTGGGTGCCTGTCACTAAATCAAATAAAATGAGCCTCTTACGTTGTTGGAAAGTAGGCTTTAAGACGGTCATTCTTTTAGGGCAATTTTGCCGTAAATGATCACTTTCATTGCAGTTAAAACACGTAGAAGCTTGCCCAGAATATGTAACCTGCACCTTATACCCACAAACAAATACATGGGATGGGATGTTGACTTTAACTTGCATCTCAACCGATCTGATGCCAGAAAAACATTGCAACTTATGTTGCCTGGACCACTTTTCAAGTCTAATGTTACGCACTTCGCCATATGTCGTGAGCACATCTTTTAAGAAACAGTTGTCTACTTCAGGGGGCAGGTTGTAAATACGCACGTTACAGATCTCGACATCCGCGTTAGTAACTTGGACAGTACTCACAGTGCCATCGCGATGCCGGAACTCGACACCGCCGCCATGTTTCTGCAAAAGTCGTTCCAGTAACAGGGGATTCAGGATCTTCACGAAAAAGCAGTACAAATCCAGGTCGTAGTAGGCAGTGTGAACTTGATCAGTGGTTATGCCTATTGTATCGACGATCCATTCATGAACTTCCAGTGAACTTGGCTGAACTGATCGTGTAGCCTTGTCAAACTCGAACTGCAGGGTATTTTTCCTTGGAATCGTGGGAACCATCATGCAAATTAACCCAAATGGGCTAATTGCATACAGCAAACACTGAAAACAATGAACCTAACACACAACCACGCACAATCACGTGAAACAGAATGCACAAATACAACGTAAACAAAGCAAGTGACACTGAGCGCTCCGAACGTCCGCACGCTGCCGCGTCTCAAGCGGTAATGCACATGCAACTGCTGCCGTTTAGAGCACTGCAGTGCCAGGAAACGGCACAGCTGCATTCTTTTCCGTCGTGCTTTCACCGCTACTAGGCGAGCCGCTACCAAAGTATTAAAATTTCCGCCCGGACAGGGACTTGAACCCTGGACCCTCACGTCAAATGCCTTATGCTCTACCAACTGAGCTATCCGGGCTCACCTCACGTTACGACACCTCCCACTATGCTACGGACACATTGCCTCTTGTCCTTTACTGTTGGGCAATCGTTGCATGGAGCTGTTACTAATTAAGCGTCCTCTGAAATGCTGTCTACAAACGCATCACGCTAGGCTCGTAACAGACTATCGAAGAAAACTGACACACGATGTAAAATCAAATTGCAGCAGTTTTTACGTCTCATACGTTGAAGCAGAGGAGCTACGTGTTTTCTCGACACTCACTGGGCGATTGGAAAATTCACAAGCGTCTCGAATGCAATGTTTCCCACGTATTCGCTCATTTCACGGTTCCGTTGGAGATGCTCTTCACCTCTTGACACAAAAATGAAACGCAGTCGGTAGGACTCGAACCTACGCTCCCAGAGGGAATCTGATTTCTAGTCAGACGCCTTAACCACTCGGCCACGACTGCCGGTCACACAAGCGTCTGCCGACAAGTGAAAACGGCTCCTTTTAAAGCAACCTGACGGCAGAAAACGACATGGCCTCACTCGTTTCAGTAGTGCTTCCGTGGCCAGCGCAGTAGCCGTTACGACAGTGTATTAATTTTCGCCCGGACAGGGGCTTGAACGCGGGACCTTTTGGTTGAAGGCATAGTGCTCTGCCGACTCAGCTACCCTGTCCGCCTGCCAAGGATTATGGTACAGCTGCAATGTGTGGCAGTGATTCGCGTGTCGTAATTACTGGCTTGTGGCTCCAATGGCGACTTCACCGACTTCCCACTGACGCACCGCTGACGCTAGTTTTCTCTCGTCTTAAACGATGGACGTACTTTCAAGCAGCTGCGAGATCTTACGAAAAGAAACGCTGCACCACTGCCTGTGCCGCACTCGAATGACTCAATTGCGATTCTTAAAAAGAAATGAATGCTCGCTCTGTCCAACACTTTCAAGCACGTCTGCGTACTCACGAACACGGCGACGGCGCGAGAAAATGACGGGGGTGCGCTCGTGGGCCTGCGACGGTTTTCTGCATTACTAGCTTCCGTGCGAGGTGAACCGATAGCCACAGGAAGCAGGGGCCGCCGCGAAAATCAGTATTCTTAAACATGCGTGCGAAAATTTGTGCTCGTTTGTACGCAAAATCGCACGCAGCCGGTAGGATTCGAACCTACGCTCCCAGAGGCAATCTGATTTCGAGTCAGACGCCTTAACCACTCGGCCACGACTGCCGGTGGCGCCAGCTCCTCCCGACACATGCAACTGCTGCCGTTTAGAGCACTGCAGTGCCAGGAAACGGCACAGCTGCATTCTTTTCCGTCGTGCTTTCACCGCTACTAGGCGAGCCGCTACCAAAGTATTAAAATTTCCGCCCGCACAGGGACTTGAACCCTGGACCCTCACGTCAAATGCCTTATGCTCTAATGTGGTCATCCTATGCCATGTTTTTCAAATGTGATGTCCATCATGTTGCCGAATAATTTTTTACTGTCAGTGACTCTTTGAGTTTTCCAGTATTCCAGCTCCATGTAGGTTAGAAAACTAATAAAATCGTCCACTCCACGAACATTAATGATATAGTTAACATAGTGTCCCAGGATACACATGACTGTATTGTTTTTCGTCGCAGGGTAAAACTTTTTGTCGGGACGCATGAGGATATCCAGATGCAGATTGTCTTCCGCGCTGCTTGAGAGTACGGCGATCCTCTTCTTGACCCACCGCCAATTCAGTGCATGGCCACCGCAGGTAAACCGATGGATCAGAGAATCGAGAGCCCACAACAGAGACAGAGATTTGTGTCACTTAACCCAATTGCATGCAGCTTTTCATTAGTGGCAATCGTTTTATTTACCACCCTGTGCCAGGTTGAAGCAACATCCGAAGAGTGTACTTTCAAGCTGACGTTGGCCCACACCGTTGTCCAGTCGGTAGTCGGATACTTCTGTTCTATTGTATTTGGGGCCGCCGACTTTTCCCACTCACGTTGCAAGTCCCGAGTTGACAGTGGTCGTCGCCGTAGAACACCCACATCTGCATAACTAACATGAAGGAAAAATTCTCTGATGTGTTTCAATTTGTAATGGATTTTTCCGACGTCAATCGGTGGTTGCACACTCGCTGGACGTACTGTGAGGAACGACTGTTGAGTAACAGTGCATTGGCTGTCATGCAGTAAAGTCGTGGTCTGCTTGATGTACAAGGCCATTGCCTTCCCGGCGATGTTAACTAACTGAAGCCCACCAGTAGTTCTCGACTTGGCCAGGGTATCGGAGGACAATTTAAATATGTTTCCCTTCCAGATGTATTGATTGGCAACCTGCATGATCTTTCTGGCCTGAAGCTTGGGAATGGGAAAGATCTGTGCAACATATTACGCCTTGGAGAAGACGTAGGTATTGAGAATCCTGATTTTTTCGATAATGTTCACAGCACGCCATCGACATTCGACAATGGTACCCTGTATCAGATGCGTCACTGACTTCCAATTGGAGGCCGCCATTTTGAGAGGGCACCTATTCAAGGTGATTCCTAGTAGTTTGTGAGATTCCACAACATGCGCCCACGGTATAGTTAAGCTCTCGAAACCCCTGATATCGAGCACTTTACATTTCCGGTCACTTAGTTGTGCTCCAGACACTTCACTATATTGGTCGATCGCCCGTTTAATACGGACCACCTCGTCGTCACTGCGTAACAGTACGGCAACATCGTCAGCGTACGCACGGACTATGAATGTGTGACCGGACATTGACACTCCTGACAACTGGTGAGAAAGAGACCGAAGGAAGGGTTCCAGTGACAGCACAAAAAGTGACACAGAGAGTGGACTGCCCTGGGGGACACCCCGCTTAATGGATATCGGTTGCGTCAGCTGTCCATTGACTTGTATCCTCGCTGATATACCAGATATCAAATTGCGAAGGACTTTTATCACCCTTTCCGCGAGTCCTACTTTGTCCATTATGTGAAAAAGGTATCGGTGGTTCACATGATCAAAGGCTTTATGAAAGTCTAGAAAAAGCAGCGCACAATTCAGGTTGGTGACTGATGCAATGGAGATGAGGTCCCGAATTTCAGACATCGCAGACATGGCATTCCGTCCTGGCACGCACGTTTGGTGCCGCCGGACAACTTTGTGAATGAGCGGAGACATTCGGGTGTTAACAGCTCTGGCTATAGTTTTGTAGTCAAAATTGAGCAGGGTGAGCGGGCGCAGATTATCAAATCGCTCACACCCTTTGCGTTTGGGAACAAGGACAATTTTACCCTCCTTCATCGCAGCAGGAACAGGCGCCCCAGCAATGATTTCATTTAAAATTTCTGTAAAAGTAACACCAATTACATCCCAATACCGAAGATAAAACTCCTTGGGAAGGCCGTCCAGTCCTGGGGCTTTGTTAGCTGGCGACTTAACAATAAGTTCTAAAGTCTCCTCGACACTAAACGCAGCCAGAAAGTCACGATTATCATCCTCAGTAACAGACGTGTCCATCAACTGGAGTACAGTAGCAGTCAAGCCATCATTGGTTGGGTAGTCCGAGTACAGGCCGTGATAATACCTCTGGATTGCCGTGACTATGTCAGGTTGCCGAGTGAGAAGCTCCCCGTTATCAGTTGCCAGTTCGTCTATAAATAAGCGTCTACGGTTCGTCTGATGCTTAATAAGATGATACATGGAAGTTGTCTCAGATTGAACAAAAGATTTGACTTTTGACTTGATTTTTAATCCTTCTAGTTGTTTACATTTGAGACTGAGCATCTTAGCCTTGATTTGCTTTATTTGAGCCGTGTAAATATTATTGACGCTAAATTTGTCGTAGAGCTGCCTTAAAAGCGAATAGTAAAATTCGGTGGTCCTCTTTGCATCCCTTGATTGCGTATTACAGTACGAAATCAAAGTCCGACGCAACTTTGGTTTAGCAAAGGACGTCCACCACTCCACTTTCGTACGGTATCTATTGACAGAGCGAAGACAAAAAGTCCAAGTTCGTGTGACAAGTACCTCGAGATCGGCGTCCTGAAGGTGGGAAATGTTGAACATCCAGTGATTTCTGAATCGTTTGGTGGGTTGTCTGTTCAGTTGTATAACGGTGGCGTAGGCGCAGTGATCGCTACATGGGACGGGAATGACCTCCGAGTCAACAACATGTACTCCAAGCTGAGAAGACACATGTATTCTGTCGAGGCGGCTACTCGGGGTGGAAGTGAAGTACGTAAATTTCACAAGGGTAGGGTGAAGGAGTTCCCACGTATCCTTGAGATTCATCCGTAAAACCAGATCATGAAGCTCCTTACAATAGTTAAAATGCGGCCGCTGATCTTTTTGATGTACAACACAGTTAAAATCTCCTCCTAATATGAGGGCAGTCGGATTTTTACGAAGCAGGTAAATTAGTTCGTCTTTAAAGAACTCGGTCCTTGCGAACCTGTGTCCACTCCCTGAGGGCGCGTATAGGTTCACGAGCGTGACACCGAATATTTTGCAGCATATGCCACGCCCCGACTCCAGTGTTTCAACGTCCGAGACGGGGATGCCTTCACGCACGAGAATGGCTGTACCAGTGCTAAGTTCGAAGGCAACATTGGTAATACAGTGGAAGCCAGGAATAACCAGATCGGAAACAAGGAATTCCTGCAATAGAAGTATATCAGCGGCAGACTCATATACGAACTGCCTAAAGACTGCAAGTTTCAATTCAGACATGATCCTGTTAACATTAACACTCAGGAACTTGTACGCTTGTGCCATGGAATTGACGGAGCTACTTTAAATTAACGTGATCATCGTCTCCGGCAAAACAATCCATTCGTGAACCAGCTGGTGGAGAGTGGCCATCACCATCGTTCGCATCCGAGAGGGCTTGCAGTTTGTGTTTGCTGCGTGGTACATTCAAGTTCTGTTGGAATTTCTTTTTGTTCCTCCCGAAGCTTGCGACTTTTTCCGCAGAAAGCGGCATCGGAGAATCGACACAGGTCTCCTGTGCAGGTTGCCCTGCTACAGCAACTTGCATGTGCGTCTCGCCGGATAGTCCTTCCGGAGACGCGGTAAGTTCTTGTTTACCCACACGTTGGGATTGTGTGGAAACACTCTCCCGGTCAGGTTGTTGACAAGCAAGGCTGAGACCTCGCTCTGTGTTGACACACTCGTCAGCGTGTTTGTTGTCAGTGTCGCGTGGCTGTGATACGAGTTGGGGACCTGCGCACACACCGTCGACGTCACTGTGGGCAACGTGCTGAGGTTCACTATCGGTTTGTTGGGGAACCGACTCGACAGACGTGGACGGTAAGCAAGAACCAACCTGGGACGTAGCACTACCGTCATCGGGCGAAGAAGTATTAACATCAACACTTGATGCTGGTATAGCGTCTTGCGAAAGCTCAATGTCTTCTGCCGGATGTTTGATATCAAGTGTGGCAGGTGTTACCGGTACTGAGACGCCTTCATCTGAACTACTACTGTCGCACGTTCGACGTCTCTTGGACGTTACCGCAGTGACTGGACGGGTGAGAGGGTTCTGATCCCCGCCCTTCGCAAGAGGAATAGCAGGGAACTCGTCTTCAAAAGGTTTTTCATGTACAGTCACAGTATCAGTGGAAAGGGACGGCTCATTACTTGGTAACTGGGTGCCTGTCACTAAATCAAATAAAATGAGCCTCTTACGTTGTTGGAAAGTAGGCTTTAAGACGGTCATTCTTTTAGGGCAATTTTGCCGTAAATGATCACTTTCATTGCAGTTAAAACACGTAGAAGCTTGCCCAGAATATGTAACCTGCACCTTATACCCACAAACAAATACATGGGATGGGATGTTGACTTTAACTTGCATCTCAACCGATCTGATGCCAGAAAAACATTGCAACTTATGTTGCCTGGACCACTTTTCAAGTCTAATGTTACGCACTTCGCCATATGTCGTGAGCACATCTTTTAAGAAACAGTTGTCTACTTCAGGGGGCAGATTGTAAATACGCACGTTACAGATCTCGACATCCGCGTTAGTAACTTGGACAGTACTCACAGTGCCATCGCGATGCCGGAACTCGACACCGCCGCCATGTTTCTGCAAAAGTCGTTCCAGTAACAGGGGATTCAGGATCTTCACGAAAAAGCAGTACAAATCCAGGTCGTAGTAGGCAGTGTGAACTTGATCAGTGGTTATGCCTATTGTATCGACGATCCATTCATGAACTTCCAGTGAACTTGGCTGAACTGATCGTGTAGCCTTGTCAAACTCGAACTGCAGGGTATTTTTCCTTGGAATCGTGGGAACCATCATGCAAATTAACCCAAATGGGCTAATTGCATACAGCAAACACTGAAAACAATGAACCTAACACACAACCACGCACAATCACGTGAAACAGAATGCACAAATACAACGTAAACAAAGCAAGTGACACTGAGCGCTCCGAACGTCCGCACGCTGCCGCGTCTCAAGCGGTAATGCACATGCAACTGCTGCCGTTTAGAGCACTGCAGTGCCAGGAAACGGCACAGCTGCATTCTTTTCCGTCGTGCTTTCACCGCTACTAGGCGAGCCGCTACCAAAGTATTAAAATTTCCGCCCGGACAGGGACTTGAACCCTGGACCCTCACGTCAAATGCCTTATGCTCTACCAACTGAGCTATCCGGGCTCACCTCACGTTACGACACCTCCCACTATGCTACGGACACATTGCCTCTTGTCCTTTACTGTTGGGCAATCGTTGCATGGAGCTGTTACTAATTAAGCGTCCTCTGAAATGCTGTCTACAAACGCATCACGCTAGGCTCGTAACAGACTATCGAAGAAAACTGACACACGATGTAAAATCAAATTGCAGCAGTTTTTACGTCTCATACGTTGAAGCAGAGGAGCTACGTGTTTTCTCGACACTCACTGGGCGATTGGAAAATTCACAAGCGTCTCGAATGCAATGTTTCCCACGTATTCGCTCATTTCACGGTTCCGTTGGAGATGCTCTTCACCTCTTGACACAAAAATGAAACGCAGTCGGTAGGACTCGAACCTACGCTCCCAGAGGGAATCTGATTTCTAGTCAGACGCCTTAACCACTCGGCCACGACTGCCGGTCACACAAGCGTCTGCCGACAAGTGAAAACGGCTCCTTTTAAAGCAACCTGACGGCAGAAAACGACATGGCCTCACTCGTTTCAGTAGTGCTTCCGTGGCCAGCGCAGTAGCCGTTACGACAGTGTATTAATTTTCGCCCGGACAGGGGCTTGAACGCGGGACCTTTTGGTTGAAGGCATAGTGCTCTGCCGACTCAGCTACCCTGTCCGCCTGCCAAGGATTATGGTACAGCTGCAATGTGTGGCAGTGATTCGCGTGTCGTAATTACTGGCTTGTGGCTCCAATGGCGACTTCACCGACTTCCCACTGACGCACCGCTGACGCTAGTTTTCTCTCGTCTTAAACGATGGACGTACTTTCAAGCAGCTGCGAGATCTTACGAAAAGAAACGCTGCACCACTGCCTGTGCCGCACTCGAATGACTCAATTGCGATTCTTAAAAAGAAATGAATGCTCGCTCTGTCCAACACTTTCAAGCACGTCTGCGTACTCACGAACACGGCGACGGCGCGAGAAAATGACGGGGGTGCGCTCGTGGGCCTGCGACGGTTTTCTGCATTACTAGCTTCCGTGCGAGGTGAACCGATAGCCACAGGAAGCAGGGGCCGCCGCGAAAATCAGTATTCTTAAACATGCGTGCGAAAATTTGTGCTCGTTTGTACGCAAAATCGCACGCAGCCGGTAGGATTCGAACCTACGCTCCCAGAGGGAATCTGATTTCGAGTCAGACGCCTTAACCACTCGGCCACGACTGCCGGTGGCGCCAGCTCCTCCCGACACATGCAACTGCTGCCGTTTAGAGCACTGCAGTGCCAGGAAACGGCACAGCTGCATTCTTTTCCGTCGTGCTTTCACCGCTACTAGGCGAGCCGCTACCAAAGTATTAAAATTTCCGCCCGCACAGGGACTTGAACCCTGGACCCTCACGTCAAATGCCTTATGCTCTAATGTGGTCATCCTATGCCATGTTTTTCAAATGTGATGTCCATCATGTTGCCGAATAATTTTTTACTGTCAGTGACTCTTTGAGTTTTCCAGTATTCCAGCTCCATGTAGGTTAGAAAACTAATAAAATCGTCCACTCCACGAACATTAATGATATAGTTAACATAGTGTCCCAGGATACACATGACTGTATTGTTTTTCGTCGCAGGGTAAAACTTTTTGTCGGGACGCATGAGGATATCCAGATGCAGATTGTCTTCCGCGCTGCTTGAGAGTACGGCGATCCTCTTCTTGACCCACCGCCAATTCAGTGCATGGCCACCGCAGGTAAACCGATGGATCAGAGAATCGAGAGCCCACAACAGAGACAGAGATTTGTGTCACTTAACCCAATTGCATGCAGCTTTTCATTAGTGGCAATCGTTTTATTTACCACCCTGTGCCAGGTTGAAGCAACATCCGAAGAGTGTACTTTCAAGCTGACGTTGGCCCACACCGTTGTCCAGTCGGTAGTCGGATACTTCTGTTCTATTGTATTTGGGGCCGCCGACTTTTCCCACTCACGTTGCAAGTCCCGAGTTGACAGTGGTCGTCGCCGTAGAACACCCACATCTGCATAACTAACATGAAGGAAAAATTCTCTGATGTGTTTCAATTTGTAATGGATTTTTCCGACGTCAATCGGTGGTTGCACACTCGCTGGACGTACTGTGAGGAACGACTGTTGAGTAACAGTGCATTGGCTGTCATGCAGTAAAGTCGTGGTCTGCTTGATGTACAAGGCCATTGCCTTCCCGGCGATGTTAACTAACTGAAGCCCACCAGTAGTTCTCGACTTGGCCAGGGTATCGGAGGACAATTTAAATATGTTTCCCTTCCAGATGTATTGATTGGCAACCTGCATGATCTTTCTGGCCTGAAGCTTGGGAATGGGAAAGATCTGTGCAACATATTACGCCTTGGAGAAGACGTAGGTATTGAGAATCCTGATTTTTTCGATAATGTTCACAGCACGCCATCGACATTCGACAATGGTACCCTGTATCAGATGCGTCACTGACTTCCAATTGGAGGCCGCCATTTTGAGAGGGCACCTATTCAAGGTGATTCCTAGTAGTTTGTGAGATTCCACAACATGCGCCCACGGTATAGTTAAGCTCTCGAAACCCCTGATATCGAGCACTTTACATTTCCGGTCACTTAGTTGTGCTCCAGACACTTCACTATATTGGTCGATCGCCCGTTTAATACGGACCACCTCGTCGTCACTGCGTAACAGTACGGCAACATCGTCAGCGTACGCACGGACTATGAATGTGTGACCGGACATTGACACTCCTGACAACTGGTGAGAAAGAGACCGAAGGAAGGGTTCCAGTGACAGCACAAAAAGTGACACAGAGAGTGGACTGCCCTGGGGGACACCCCGCTTAATGGATATCGGTTGCGTCAGCTGTCCATTGACTTGTATCCTCGCTGATATACCAGATATCAAATTGCGAAGGACTTTTATCACCCTTTCCGCGAGTCCTACTTTGTCCATTATGTGAAAAAGGTATCGGTGGTTCACATGATCAAAGGCTTTATGAAAGTCTAGAAAAAGCAGCGCACAATTCAGGTTGGTGACTGATGCAATGGAGATGAGGTCCCGAATTTCAGACATCGCAGACATGGCATTCCGTCCTGGCACGCACGTTTGGTGCCGCCGGACAACTTTGTGAATGAGCGGAGACATTCGGGTGTTAACAGCTCTGGCTATAGTTTTGTAGTCAAAATTGAGCAGGGTGAGCGGGCGCAGATTATCAAATCGCTCACACCCTTTGCGTTTGGGAACAAGGACAATTTTACCCTCCTTCATCGCAGCAGGAACAGGCGCCCCAGCAATGATTTCATTTAAAATTTCTGTAAAAGTAACACCAATTACATCCCAATACCGAAGATAAAACTCCTTGGGAAGGCCGTCCAGTCCTGGGGCTTTGTTAGCTGGCGACTTAACAATAAGTTCTAAAGTCTCCTCGACACTAAACGCAGCCAGAAAGTCACGATTATCATCCTCAGTAACAGACGTGTCCATCAACTGGAGTACAGTAGCAGTCAAGCCATCATTGGTTGGGTAGTCCGAGTACAGGCCGTGATAATACCTCTGGATTGCCGTGACTATGTCAGGTTGCCGAGTGAGAAGCTCCCCGTTATCAGTTGCCAGTTCGTCTATAAATAAGCGTCTACGGTTCGTCTGATGCTTAATAAGATGATACATGGAAGTTGTCTCAGATTGAACAAAAGATTTGACTTTTGACTTGATTTTTAATCCTTCTAGTTGTTTACATTTGAGACTGAGCATCTTAGCCTTGATTTGCTTTATTTGAGCCGTGTAAATATTATTGACGCTAAATTTGTCGTAGAGCTGCCTTAAAAGCGAATAGTAAAATTCGATGGTCCTCTTTGCATCCCTTGATTGCGTATTACAGTACGAAATCAAAGTCCGACGCAACTTTGGTTTAGCAAAGGACGTCCACCACTCCACTTTCGTACGGTATCTATTGACAGAGCGAAGACAAAAAGTCCAAGTTCGTGTGACAAGTACCTCGAGATCGGCGTCCTGAAGGTGGGAAATGTTGAACATCCAGTGATTTCTGAATCGTTTGGTGGGTTGTCTGTTCAGTTGTATAACGGTGGCGTAGGCGCAGTGATCGCTACATGGGACGGGAATGACCTCCGAGTCAACAACATGTACTCCAAGCTGAGAAGACACATGTATTCTGTCGAGGCGGCTACTCGGGGTGGAAGTGAAGTACGTAAATTTCACAAGGGTAGGGTGAAGGAGTTCCCACGTATCCTTGAGATTCATCCGTAAAACCAGATCATGAAGCTCCTTACAATAGTTAAAATGCGGCCGCTGATCTTTTTGATGTACAACACAGTTAAAATCTCCTCCTAATATGAGGGCAGTCGGATTTTTACGAAGCAGGTAAATTAGTTCGTCTTTAAAGAACTCGGTCCTTGCGAACCTGTGTCCACTCCCTGAGGGCGCGTATAGGTTCACGAGCGTGACACCGAATATTTTGCAGCATATGCCACGCCCCGACTCCAGTGTTTCAACGTCCGAGACGGGGATGCCTTCACGCACGAGAATGGCTGTACCAGTGCTAAGTTCGAAGGCAACATTGGTAATACAGTGGAAGCCAGGAATAACCAGATCGGAAACAAGGAATTCCTGCAATAGAAGTATATCAGCGGCAGACTCATATACGAACTGCCTAAAGACTGCAAGTTTCAATTCAGACATGATCCTGTTAACATTAACACTCAGGAACTTGTACGCTTGTGCCATGGAATTGACGGAGCTACTTTAAATTAACGTGATCATCGTCTCCGGCAAAACAATCCATTCGTGAACCAGCTGGTGGAGAGTGGCCATCACCATCGTTCGCATCCGAGAGGGCTTGCAGTTTGTGTTTGCTGCGTGGTACATTCAAGTTCTGTTGGAATTTCTTTTTGTTCCTCCCGAAGCTTGCGACTTTTTCCGCAGAAAGCGGCATCGGAGAATCGACACAGGTCTCCTGTGCAGGTTGCCCTGCTACAGCAACTTGCATGTGCGTCTCGCCGGATAGTCCTTCCGGAGACGCGGTAAGTTCTTGTTTACCCACACGTTGGGATTGTGTGGAAACACTCTCCCGGTCAGGTTGTTGACAAGCAAGGCTGAGACCTCGCTCTGTGTTGACACACTCGTCAGCGTGTTTGTTGTCAGTGTCGCGTGGCTGTGATACGAGTTGGGGACCTGCGCACACACCGTCGACGTCACTGTGGGCAACGTGCTGAGGTTCACTATCGGTTTGTTGGGGAACCGACTCGACAGACGTGGACGGTAAGCAAGAACCAACCTGGGACGTAGCACTACCGTCATCGGGCGAAGAAGTATTAACATCAACACTTGATGCTGGTATAGCGTCTTGCGAAAGCTCAATGTCTTCTGCCGGATGTTTGATATCAAGTGTGGCAGGTGTTACCGGTACTGAGACGCCTTCATCTGAACTACTACTGTCGCACGTTCGACGTCTCTTGGACGTTACCGCAGTGACTGGACGGGTGAGAGGGTTCTGATCCCCGCCCTTCGCAAGAGGAATAGCAGGGAACTCGTCTTCAAAAGGTTTTTCATGTACAGTCACAGTATCAGTGGAAAGGGACGGCTCATCACTTGGTAACTGGGTGCCTGTCACTAAATCAAATAAAATGAGCCTCTTACGTTGTTGGAAAGTAGGCTTTAAGACGGTCATTCTTTTAGGGCAATTTTGCCGTAAATGATCACTTTCATTGCAGTTAAAACACGTAGAAGCTTGCCCAGAATATGTAACCTGCACCTTATACCCACAAACAAATACATGGGATGGGATGTTGACTTTAACTTGCATCTCAACCGATCTGATGCCAGAAAAACATTGCAACTTATGTTGCCTGGACCACTTTTCAAGTCTAATGTTACGCACTTCGCCATATGTCGTGAGCACATCTTTTAAGAAACAGTTGTCTACTTCAGGGGGCAGATTGTAAATACGCACGTTACAGATCTCGACATCCGCGTTAGTAACTTGGACAGTACTCACAGTGCCATCGCGATGCCGGAACTCGACACCGCCGCCATGTTTCTGCAAAAGTCGTTCCAGTAACAGGGGATTCAGGATCTTCACGAAAAAGCAGTACAAATCCAGGTCGTAGTAGGCAGTGTGAACTTGATCAGTGGTTATGCCTATTGTATCGACGATCCATTCATGAACTTCCAGTGAACTTGGCTGAACTGATCGTGTAGCCTTGTCAAACTCGAACTGCAGGGTATTTTTCCTTGGAATCGTGGGAACCATCATGCAAATTAACCCAAATGGGCTAATTGCATACAGCAAACACTGAAAACAATGAACCTAACACACAACCACGCACAATCACGTGAAACAGAATGCACAAATACAACGTAAACAAAGCAAGTGACACTGAGCGCTCCGAACGTCCGCACGCTGCCGCGTCTCAAGCGGTAATGCACATGCAACTGCTGCCGTTTAGAGCACTGCAGTGCCAGGAAACGGCACAGCTGCATTCTTTTCCGTCGTGCTTTCACCGCTACTAGGCGAGCCGCTACCAAAGTATTAAAATTTCCGCCCGGACAGGGACTTGAACCCTGGACCCTCACGTCAAATGCCTTATGCTCTACCAACTGAGCTATCCGGGCTCACCTCACGTTACGACACCTCCCACTATGCTACGGACACATTGCCTCTTGTCCTTTACTGTTGGGCAATCGTTGCATGGAGCTGTTACTAATTAAGCGTCCTCTGAAATGCTGTCTACAAACGCATCACGCTAGGCTCGTAACAGACTATCGAAGAAAACTGACACACGATGTAAAATCAAATTGCAGCAGTTTTTACGTCTCATACGTTGAAGCAGAGGAGCTACGTGTTTTCTCGACACTCACTGGGCGATTGGAAAATTCACAAGCGTCTCGAATGCAATGTTTCCCACGTATTCGCTCATTTCACGGTTCCGTTGGAGATGCTCTTCACCTCTTGACACAAAAATGAAACGCAGTCGGTAGGACTCGAACCTACGCTCCCAGAGGGAATCTGATTTCTAGTCAGACGCCTTAACCACTCGGCCACGACTGCCGGTCACACAAGCGTCTGCCGACAAGTGAAAACGGCTCCTTTTAAAGCAACCTGACGGCAGAAAACGACATGGCCTCACTCGTTTCAGTAGTGCTTCCGTGGCCAGCGCAGTAGCCGTTACGACAGTGTATTAATTTTCGCCCGGACAGGGGCTTGAACGCGGGACCTTTTGGTTGAAGGCATAGTGCTCTGCCGACTCAGCTACCCTGTCCGCCTGCCAAGGATTATGGTACAGCTGCAATGTGTGGCAGTGATTCGCGTGTCGTAATTACTGGCTTGTGGCTCCAATGGCGACTTCACCGACTTCCCACTGACGCACCGCTGACGCTAGTTTTCTCTCGTCTTAAACGATGGACGTACTTTCAAGCAGCTGCGAGATCTTACGAAAAGAAACGCTGCACCACTGCCTGTGCCGCACTCGAATGACTCAATTGCGATTCTTAAAAAGAAATGAATGCTCGCTCTGTCCAACACTTTCAAGCACGTCTGCGTACTCACGAACACGGCGACGGCGCGAGAAAATGACGGGGGTGCGCTCGTGGGCCTGCGACGGTTTTCTGCATTACTAGCTTCCGTGCGAGGTGAACCGATAGCCACAGGAAGCAGGGGCCGCCGCGAAAATCAGTATTCTTAAACATGCGTGCGAAAATTTGTGCTCGTTTGTACGCAAAATCGCACGCAGCCGGTAGGATTCGAACCTACGCTCCCAGAGGGAATCTGATTTCGAGTCAGACGCCTTAACCACTCGGCCACGACTGCCGGTGGCGCCAGCTCCTCCCGACACATGCAACTGCTGCCGTTTAGAGCACTGCAGTGCCAGGAAACGGCACAGCTGCATTCTTTTCCGTCGTGCTTTCACCGCTACTAGGCGAGCCGCTACCAAAGTATTAAAATTTCCGCCCGCACAGGGACTTGAACCCTGGACCCTCACGTCAAATGCCTTATGCTCTAATGTGGTCATCCTATGCCATGTTTTTCAAATGTGATGTCCATCATGTTGCCGAATAATTTTTTACTGTCAGTGACTCTTTGAGTTTTCCAGTATTCCAGCTCCATGTAGGTTAGAAAACTAATAAAATCGTCCACTCCACGAACATTAATGATATAGTTAACATAGTGTCCCAGGATACACATGACTGTATTGTTTTTCGTCGCAGGGTAAAACTTTTTGTCGGGACGCATGAGGATATCCAGATGCAGATTGTCTTCCGCGCTGCTTGAGAGTACGGCGATCCTCTTCTTGACCCACCGCCAATTCAGTGCATGGCCACCGCAGGTAAACCGATGGATCAGAGAATCGAGAGCCCACAACAGAGACAGAGATTTGTGTCACTTAACCCAATTGCATGCAGCTTTTCATTAGTGGCAATCGTTTTATTTACCACCCTGTGCCAGGTTGAAGCAACATCCGAAGAGTGTACTTTCAAGCTGACGTTGGCCCACACCGTTGTCCAGTCGGTAGTCGGATACTTCTGTTCTATTGTATTTGGGGCCGCCGACTTTTCCCACTCACGTTGCAAGTCCCGAGTTGACAGTGGTCGTCGCCGTAGAACACCCACATCTGCATAACTAACATGAAGGAAAAATTCTCTGATGTGTTTCAATTTGTAATGGATTTTTCCGACGTCAATCGGTGGTTGCACACTCGCTGGACGTACTGTGAGGAACGACTGTTGAGTAACAGTGCATTGGCTGTCATGCAGTAAAGTCGTGGTCTGCTTGATGTACAAGGCCATTGCCTTCCCGGCGATGTTAACTAACTGAAGCCCACCAGTAGTTCTCGACTTGGCCAGGGTATCGGAGGACAATTTAAATATGTTTCCCTTCCAGATGTATTGATTGGCAACCTGCATGATCTTTCTGGCCTGAAGCTTGGGAATGGGAAAGATCTGTGCAACATATTACGCCTTGGAGAAGACGTAGGTATTGAGAATCCTGATTTTTTCGATAATGTTCACAGCACGCCATCGACATTCGACAATGGTACCCTGTATCAGATGCGTCACTGACTTCCAATTGGAGGCCGCCATTTTGAGAGGGCACCTATTCAAGGTGATTCCTAGTAGTTTGTGAGATTCCACAACATGCGCCCACGGTATAGTTAAGCTCTCGAAACCCCTGATATCGAGCACTTTACATTTCCGGTCACTTAGTTGTGCTCCAGACACTTCACTATATTGGTCGATCGCCCGTTTAATACGGACCACCTCGTCGTCACTGCGTAACAGTACGGCAACATCGTCAGCGTACGCACGGACTATGAATGTGTGACCGGACATTGACACTCCTGACAACTGGTGAGAAAGAGACCGAAGGAAGGGTTCCAGTGACAGCACAAAAAGTGACACAGAGAGTGGACTGCCCTGGGGGACACCCCGCTTAATGGATATCGGTTGCGTCAGCTGTCCATTGACTTGTATCCTCGCTGATATACCAGATATCAAATTGCGAAGGACTTTTATCACCCTTTCCGCGAGTCCTACTTTGTCCATTATGTGAAAAAGGTATCGGTGGTTCACATGATCAAAGGCTTTATGAAAGTCTAGAAAAAGCAGCGCACAATTCAGGTTGGTGACTGATGCAATGGAGATGAGGTCCCGAATTTCAGACATCGCAGACATGGCATTCCGTCCTGGCACGCACGTTTGGTGCCGCCGGACAACTTTGTGAATGAGCGGAGACATTCGGGTGTTAACAGCTCTGGCTATAGTTTTGTAGTCAAAATTGAGCAGGGTGAGCGGGCGCAGATTATCAAATCGCTCACACCCTTTGCGTTTGGGAACAAGGACAATTTTACCCTCCTTCATCGCAGCAGGAACAGGCGCCCCAGCAATGATTTCATTTAAAATTTCTGTAAAAGTAACACCAATTACATCCCAATACCGAAGATAAAACTCCTTGGGAAGGCCGTCCAGTCCTGGGGCTTTGTTAGCTGGCGACTTAACAATAAGTTCTAAAGTCTCCTCGACACTAAACGCAGCCAGAAAGTCACGATTATCATCCTCAGTAACAGACGTGTCCATCAACTGGAGTACAGTAGCAGTCAAGCCATCATTGGTTGGGTAGTCCGAGTACAGGCCGTGATAATACCTCTGGATTGCCGTGACTATGTCAGGTTGCCGAGTGAGAAGCTCCCCGTTATCAGTTGCCAGTTCGTCTATAAATAAGCGTCTACGGTTCGTCTGATGCTTAATAAGATGATACATGGAAGTTGTCTCAGATTGAACAAAAGATTTGACTTTTGACTTGATTTTTAATCCTTCTAGTTGTTTACATTTGAGACTGAGCATCTTAGCCTTGATTTGCTTTATTTGAGCCGTGTAAATATTATTGACGCTAAATTTGTCGTAGAGCTGCCTTAAAAGCGAATAGTAAAATTCGGTGGTCCTCTTTGCATCCCTTGATTGCGTATTACAGTACGAAATCAAAGTCCGACGCAACTTTGGTTTAGCAAAGGACGTCCACCACTCCACTTTCGTACGGTATCTATTGACAGAGCGAAGACAAAAAGTCCAAGTTCGTGTGACAAGTACCTCGAGATCGGCGTCCTGAAGGTGGGAAATGTTGAACATCCAGTGATTTCTGAATCGTTTGGTGGGTTGTCTGTTCAGTTGTATAACGGTGGCGTAGGCGCAGTGATCGCTACATGGGACGGGAATGACCTCCGAGTCAACAACATGTACTCCAAGCTGAGAAGACACATGTATTCTGTCGAGGCGGCTACTCGGGGTGGAAGTGAAGTACGTAAATTTCACAAGGGTAGGGTGAAGGAGTTCCCACGTATCCTTGAGATTCATCCGTAAAACCAGATCATGAAGCTCCTTACAATAGTTAAAATGCGGCCGCTGATCTTTTTGATGTACAACACAGTTAAAATCTCCTCCTAATATGAGGGCAGTCGGATTTTTACGAAGCAGGTAAATTAGTTCGTCTTTAAAGAACTCGGTCCTTGCGAACCTGTGTCCACTCCCTGAGGGCGCGTATAGGTTCACGAGCGTGACACCGAATATTTTGCAGCATATGCCACGCCCCGACTCCAGTGTTTCAACGTCCGAGACGGGGATGCCTTCACGCACGAGAATGGCTGTACCAGTGCTAAGTTCGAAGGCAACATTGGTAATACAGTGGAAGCCAGGAATAACCAGATCGGAAACAAGGAATTCCTGCAATAGAAGTATATCAGCGGCAGACTCATATACGAACTGCCTAAAGACTGCAAGTTTCAATTCAGACATGATCCTGTTAACATTAACACTCAGGAACTTGTACGCTTGTGCCATGGAATTGACGGAGCTACTTTAAATTAACGTGATCATCGTCTCCGGCAAAACAATCCATTCGTGAACCAGCTGGTGGAGAGTGGCCATCACCATCGTTCGCATCCGAGAGGGCTTGCAGTTTGTGTTTGCTGCGTGGTACATTCAAGTTCTGTTGGAATTTCTTTTTGTTCCTCCCGAAGCTTGCGACTTTTTCCGCAGAAAGCGGCATCGGAGAATCGACACAGGTCTCCTGTGCAGGTTGCCCTGCTACAGCAACTTGCATGTGCGTCTCGCCGGATAGTCCTTCCGGAGACGCGGTAAGTTCTTGTTTACCCACACGTTGGGATTGTGTGGAAACACTCTCCCGGTCAGGTTGTTGACAAGCAAGGCTGAGACCTCGCTCTGTGTTGACACACTCGTCAGCGTGTTTGTTGTCAGTGTCGCGTGGCTGTGATACGAGTTGGGGACCTGCGCACACACCGTCGACGTCACTGTGGGCAACGTGCTGAGGTTCACTATCGGTTTGTTGGGGAACCGACTCGACAGACGTGGACGGTAAGCAAGAACCAACCTGGGACGTAGCACTACCGTCATCGGGCGAAGAAGTATTAACATCAACACTTGATGCTGGTATAGCGTCTTGCGAAAGCTCAATGTCTTCTGCCGGATGTTTGATATCAAGTGTGGCAGGTGTTACCGGTACTGAGACGCCTTCATCTGAACTACTACTGTCGCACGTTCGACGTCTCTTGGACGTTACCGCAGTGACTGGACGGGTGAGAGGGTTCTGATCCCCGCCCTTCGCAAGAGGAATAGCAGGGAACTCGTCTTCAAAAGGTTTTTCATGTACAGTCACAGTATCAGTGGAAAGGGACGGCTCATTACTTGGTAACTGGGTGCCTGTCACTAAATCAAATAAAATGAGCCTCTTACGTTGTTGGAAAGTAGGCTTTAAGACGGTCATTCTTTTAGGGCAATTTTGCCGTAAATGATCACTTTCATTGCAGTTAAAACACGTAGAAGCTTGCCCAGAATATGTAACCTGCACCTTATACCCACAAACAAATACATGGGATGGGATGTTGACTTTAACTTGCATCTCAACCGATCTGATGCCAGAAAAACATTGCAACTTATGTTGCCTGGACCACTTTTCAAGTCTAATGTTACGCACTTCGCCATATGTCGTGAGCACATCTTTTAAGAAACAGTTGTCTACTTCAGGGGGCAGATTGTAAATACGCACGTTACAGATCTCGACATCCGCGTTAGTAACTTGGACAGTACTCACAGTGCCATCGCGATGCCGGAACTCGACACCGCCGCCATGTTTCTGCAAAAGTCGTTCCAGTAACAGGGGATTCAGGATCTTCACGAAAAAGCAGTACAAATCCAGGTCGTAGTAGGCAGTGTGAACTTGATCAGTGGTTATGCCTATTGTATCGACGATCCATTCATGAACTTCCAGTGAACTTGGCTGAACTGATCGTGTAGCCTTGTCAAACTCGAACTGCAGGGTATTTTTCCTTGGAATCGTGGGAACCATCATGCAAATTAACCCAAATGGGCTAATTGCATACAGCAAACACTGAAAACAATGAACCTAACACACAACCACGCACAATCACGTGAAACAGAATGCACAAATACAACGTAAACAAAGCAAGTGACACTGAGCGCTCCGAACGTCCGCACGCTGCCGCGTCTCAAGCGGTAATGCACATGCAACTGCTGCCGTTTAGAGCACTGCAGTGCCAGGAAACGGCACAGCTGCATTCTTTTCCGTCGTGCTTTCACCGCTACTAGGCGAGCCGCTACCAAAGTATTAAAATTTCCGCCCGGACAGGGACTTGAACCCTGGACCCTCACGTCAAATGCCTTATGCTCTACCAACTGAGCTATCCGGGCTCACCTCACGTTACGACACCTCCCACTATGCTACGGACACATTGCCTCTTGTCCTTTACTGTTGGGCAATCGTTGCATGGAGCTGTTACTAATTAAGCGTCCTCTGAAATGCTGTCTACAAACGCATCACGCTAGGCTCGTAACAGACTATCGAAGAAAACTGACACACGATGTAAAATCAAATTGCAGCAGTTTTTACGTCTCATACGTTGAAGCAGAGGAGCTACGTGTTTTCTCGACACTCACTGGGCGATTGGAAAATTCACAAGCGTCTCGAATGCAATGTTTCCCACGTATTCGCTCATTTCACGGTTCCGTTGGAGATGCTCTTCACCTCTTGACACAAAAATGAAACGCAGTCGGTAGGACTCGAACCTACGCTCCCAGAGGGAATCTGATTTCTAGTCAGACGCCTTAACCACTCGGCCACGACTGCCGGTCACACAAGCGTCTGCCGACAAGTGAAAACGGCTCCTTTTAAAGCAACCTGACGGCAGAAAACGACATGGCCTCACTCGTTTCAGTAGTGCTTCCGTGGCCAGCGCAGTAGCCGTTACGACAGTGTATTAATTTTCGCCCGGACAGGGGCTTGAACGCGGGACCTTTTGGTTGAAGGCATAGTGCTCTGCCGACTCAGCTACCCTGTCCGCCTGCCAAGGATTATGGTACAGCTGCAATGTGTGGCAGTGATTCGCGTGTCGTAATTACTGGCTTGTGGCTCCAATGGCGACTTCACCGACTTCCCACTGACGCACCGCTGACGCTAGTTTTCTCTCGTCTTAAACGATGGACGTACTTTCAAGCAGCTGCGAGATCTTACGAAAAGAAACGCTGCACCACTGCCTGTGCCGCACTCGAATGACTCAATTGCGATTCTTAAAAAGAAATGAATGCTCGCTCTGTCCAACACTTTCAAGCACGTCTGCGTACTCACGAACACGGCGACGGCGCGAGAAAATGACGGGGGTGCGCTCGTGGGCCTGCGACGGTTTTCTGCATTACTAGCTTCCGTGCGAGGTGAACCGATAGCCACAGGAAGCAGGGGCCGCCGCGAAAATCAGTATTCTTAAACATGCGTGCGAAAATTTGTGCTCGTTTGTACGCAAAATCGCACGCAGCCGGTAGGATTCGAACCTACGCTCCCAGAGGGAATCTGATTTCGAGTCAGACGCCTTAACCACTCGGCCACGACTGCCGGTGGCGCCAGCTCCTCCCGACACATGCAACTGCTGCCGTTTAGAGCACTGCAGTGCCAGGAAACGGCACAGCTGCATTCTTTTCCGTCGTGCTTTCACCGCTACTAGGCGAGCCGCTACCAAAGTATTAAAATTTCCGCCCGCACAGGGACTTGAACCCTGGACCCTCACGTCAAATGCCTTATGCTCTAATGTGGTCATCCTATGCCATGTTTTTCAAATGTGATGTCCATCATGTTGCCGAATAATTTTTTACTGTCAGTGACTCTTTGAGTTTTCCAGTATTCCAGCTCCATGTAGGTTAGAAAACTAATAAAATCGTCCACTCCACGAACATTAATGATATAGTTAACATAGTGTCCCAGGATACACATGACTGTATTGTTTTTCGTCGCAGGGTAAAACTTTTTGTCGGGACGCATGAGGATATCCAGATGCAGATTGTCTTCCGCGCTGCTTGAGAGTACGGCGATCCTCTTCTTGACCCACCGCCAATTCAGTGCATGGCCACCGCAGGTAAACCGATGGATCAGAGAATCGAGAGCCCACAACAGAGACAGAGATTTGTGTCACTTAACCCAATTGCATGCAGCTTTTCATTAGTGGCAATCGTTTTATTTACCACCCTGTGCCAGGTTGAAGCAACATCCGAAGAGTGTACTTTCAAGCTGACGTTGGCCCACACCGTTGTCCAGTCGGTAGTCGGATACTTCTGTTCTATTGTATTTGGGGCCGCCGACTTTTCCCACTCACGTTGCAAGTCCCGAGTTGACAGTGGTCGTCGCCGTAGAACACCCACATCTGCATAACTAACATGAAGGAAAAATTCTCTGATGTGTTTCAATTTGTAATGGATTTTTCCGACGTCAATCGGTGGTTGCACACTCGCTGGACGTACTGTGAGGAACGACTGTTGAGTAACAGTGCATTGGCTGTCATGCAGTAAAGTCGTGGTCTGCTTGATGTACAAGGCCATTGCCTTCCCGGCGATGTTAACTAACTGAAGCCCACCAGTAGTTCTCGACTTGGCCAGGGTATCGGAGGACAATTTAAATATGTTTCCCTTCCAGATGTATTGATTGGCAACCTGCATGATCTTTCTGGCCTGAAGCTTGGGAATGGGAAAGATCTGTGCAACATATTACGCCTTGGAGAAGACGTAGGTATTGAGAATCCTGATTTTTTCGATAATGTTCACAGCACGCCATCGACATTCGACAATGGTACCCTGTATCAGATGCGTCACTGACTTCCAATTGGAGGCCGCCATTTTGAGAGGGCACCTATTCAAGGTGATTCCTAGTAGTTTGTGAGATTCCACAACATGCGCCCACGGTATAGTTAAGCTCTCGAAACCCCTGATATCGAGCACTTTACATTTCCGGTCACTTAGTTGTGCTCCAGACACTTCACTATATTGGTCGATCGCCCGTTTAATACGGACCACCTCGTCGTCACTGCGTAACAGTACGGCAACATCGTCAGCGTACGCACGGACTATGAATGTGTGACCGGACATTGACACTCCTGACAACTGGTGAGAAAGAGACCGAAGGAAGGGTTCCAGTGACAGCACAAAAAGTGACACAGAGAGTGGACTGCCCTGGGGGACACCCCGCTTAATGGATATCGGTTGCGTCAGCTGTCCATTGACTTGTATCCTCGCTGATATACCAGATATCAAATTGCGAAGGACTTTTATCACCCTTTCCGCGAGTCCTACTTTGTCCATTATGTGAAAAAGGTATCGGTGGTTCACATGATCAAAGGCTTTATGAAAGTCTAGAAAAAGCAGCGCACAATTCAGGTTGGTGACTGATGCAATGGAGATGAGGTCCCGAATTTCAGACATCGCAGACATGGCATTCCGTCCTGGCACGCACGTTTGGTGCCGCCGGACAACTTTGTGAATGAGCGGAGACATTCGGGTGTTAACAGCTCTGGCTATAGTTTTGTAGTCAAAATTGAGCAGGGTGAGCGGGCGCAGATTATCAAATCGCTCACACCCTTTGCGTTTGGGAACAAGGACAATTTTACCCTCCTTCATCGCAGCAGGAACAGGCGCCCCAGCAATGATTTCATTTAAAATTTCTGTAAAAGTAACACCAATTACATCCCAATACCGAAGATAAAACTCCTTGGGAAGGCCGTCCAGTCCTGGGGCTTTGTTAGCTGGCGACTTAACAATAAGTTCTAAAGTCTCCTCGACA
The DNA here is from genome assembly GCF_023864275.1 of Schistocerca cancellata. Lineage (NCBI taxonomy): Eukaryota > Metazoa > Arthropoda > Insecta > Orthoptera > Acrididae > Schistocerca > Schistocerca cancellata. The sequence continues at coordinate 407,458,880 of NC_064628.1, forward strand.
CTAAACGCAGCCAGAAAGTCACGATTATCATCCTCAGTAACAGACGTGTCCATCAACTGGAGTACAGTAGCAGTCAAGCCATCATTGGTTGGGTAGTCCGAGTACAGGCCGTGATAATACCTCTGGATTGCCGTGACTATGTCAGGTTGCCGAGTGAGAAGCTCCCCGTTATCAGTTGCCAGTTCGTCTATAAATAAGCGTCTACGGTTCGTCTGATGCTTAATAAGATGATACATGGAAGTTGTCTCAGATTGAACAAAAGATTTGACTTTTGACTTGATTTTTAATCCTTCTAGTTGTTTACATTTGAGACTGAGCATCTTAGCCTTGATTTGCTTTATTTGAGCCGTGTAAATATTATTGACGCTAAATTTGTCGTAGAGCTGCCTTAAAAGCGAATAGTAAAATTCGGTGGTCCTCTTTGCATCCCTTGATTGCGTATTACAGTACGAAATCAAAGTCCGACGCAACTTTGGTTTAGCAAAGGACGTCCACCACTCCACTTTCGTACGGTATCTATTGACAGAGCGAAGACAAAAAGTCCAAGTTCGTGTGACAAGTACCTCGAGATCGGCGTCCTGAAGGTGGGAAATGTTGAACATCCAGTGATTTCTGAATCGTTTGGTGGGTTGTCTGTTCAGTTGTATAACGGTGGCGTAGGCGCAGTGATCGCTACATGGGACGGGAATGACCTCCGAGTCAACAACATGTACTCCAAGCTGAGAAGACACATGTATTCTGTCGAGGCGGCTACTCGGGGTGGAAGTGAAGTACGTAAATTTCACAAGGGTAGGGTGAAGGAGTTCCCACGTATCCTTGAGATTCATCCGTAAAACCAGATCATGAAGCTCCTTACAATAGTTAAAATGCGGCCGCTGATCTTTTTGATGTACAACACAGTTAAAATCTCCTCCTAATATGAGGGCAGTCGGATTTTTACGAAGCAGGTAAATTAGTTCGTCTTTAAAGAACTCGGTCCTTGCGAACCTGTGTCCACTCCCTGAGGGCGCGTATAGGTTCACGAGCGTGACACCGAATATTTTGCAGCATATGCCACGCCCCGACTCCAGTGTTTCAACGTCCGAGACGGGGATGCCTTCACGCACGAGAATGGCTGTACCAGTGCTAAGTTCGAAGGCAACATTGGTAATACAGTGGAAGCCAGGAATAACCAGATCGGAAACAAGGAATTCCTGCAATAGAAGTATATCAGCGGCAGACTCATATACGAACTGCCTAAAGACTGCAAGTTTCAATTCAGACATGATCCTGTTAACATTAACACTCAGGAACTTGTACGCTTGTGCCATGGAATTGACGGAGCTACTTTAAATTAACGTGATCATCGTCTCCGGCAAAACAATCCATTCGTGAACCAGCTGGTGGAGAGTGGCCATCACCATCGTTCGCATCCGAGAGGGCTTGCAGTTTGTGTTTGCTGCGTGGTACATTCAAGTTCTGTTGGAATTTCTTTTTGTTCCTCCCGAAGCTTGCGACTTTTTCCGCAGAAAGCGGCATCGGAGAATCGACACAGGTCTCCTGTGCAGGTTGCCCTGCTACAGCAACTTGCATGTGCGTCTCGCCGGATAGTCCTTCCGGAGACGCGGTAAGTTCTTGTTTACCCACACGTTGGGATTGTGTGGAAACACTCTCCCGGTCAGGTTGTTGACAAGCAAGGCTGAGACCTCGCTCTGTGTTGACACACTCGTCAGCGTGTTTGTTGTCAGTGTCGCGTGGCTGTGATACGAGTTGGGGACCTGCGCACACACCGTCGACGTCACTGTGGGCAACGTGCTGAGGTTCACTATCGGTTTGTTGGGGAACCGACTCGACAGACGTGGACGGTAAGCAAGAACCAACCTGGGACGTAGCACTACCGTCATCGGGCGAAGAAGTATTAACATCAACACTTGATGCTGGTATAGCGTCTTGCGAAAGCTCAATGTCTTCTGCCGGATGTTTGATATCAAGTGTGGCAGGTGTTACCGGTACTGAGACGCCTTCATCTGAACTACTACTGTCGCACGTTCGACGTCTCTTGGACGTTACCGCAGTGACTGGACGGGTGAGAGGGTTCTGATCCCCGCCCTTCGCAAGAGGAATAGCAGGGAACTCGTCTTCAAAAGGTTTTTCATGTACAGTCACAGTATCAGTGGAAAGGGACGGCTCATTACTTGGTAACTGGGTGCCTGTCACTAAATCAAATAAAATGAGCCTCTTACGTTGTTGGAAAGTAGGCTTTAAGACGGTCATTCTTTTAGGGCAATTTTGCCGTAAATGATCACTTTCATTGCAGTTAAAACACGTAGAAGCTTGCCCAGAATATGTAACCTGCACCTTATACCCACAAACAAATACATGGGATGGGATGTTGACTTTAACTTGCATCTCAACCGATCTGATGCCAGAAAAACATTGCAACTTATGTTGCCTGGACCACTTTTCAAGTCTAATGTTACGCACTTCGCCATATGTCGTGAGCACATCTTTTAAGAAACAGTTGTCTACTTCAGGGGGCAGATTGTAAATACGCACGTTACAGATCTCGACATCCGCGTTAGTAACTTGGACAGTACTCACAGTGCCATCGCGATGCCGGAACTCGACACCGCCGCCATGTTTCTGCAAAAGTCGTTCCAGTAACAGGGGATTCAGGATCTTCACGAAAAAGCAGTACAAATCCAGGTCGTAGTAGGCAGTGTGAACTTGATCAGTGGTTATGCCTATTGTATCGACGATCCATTCATGAACTTCCAGTGAACTTGGCTGAACTGATCGTGTAGCCTTGTCAAACTCGAACTGCAGGGTATTTTTCCTTGGAATCGTGGGAACCATCATGCAAATTAACCCAAATGGGCTAATTGCATACAGCAAACACTGAAAACAATGAACCTAACACACAACCACGCACAATCACGTGAAACAGAATGCACAAATACAACGTAAACAAAGCAAGTGACACTGAGCGCTCCGAACGTCCGCACGCTGCCGCGTCTCAAGCGGTAATGCACATGCAACTGCTGCCGTTTAGAGCACTGCAGTGCCAGGAAACGGCACAGCTGCATTCTTTTCCGTCGTGCTTTCACCGCTACTAGGCGAGCCGCTACCAAAGTATTAAAATTTCCGCCCGGACAGGGACTTGAACCCTGGACCCTCACGTCAAATGCCTTATGCTCTACCAACTGAGCTATCCGGGCTCACCTCACGTTACGACACCTCCCACTATGCTACGGACACATTGCCTCTTGTCCTTTACTGTTGGGCAATCGTTGCATGGAGCTGTTACTAATTAAGCGTCCTCTGAAATGCTGTCTACAAACGCATCACGCTAGGCTCGTAACAGACTATCGAAGAAAACTGACACACGATGTAAAATCAAATTGCAGCAGTTTTTACGTCTCATACGTTGAAGCAGAGGAGCTACGTGTTTTCTCGACACTCACTGGGCGATTGGAAAATTCACAAGCGTCTCGAATGCAATGTTTCCCACGTATTCGCTCATTTCACGGTTCCGTTGGAGATGCTCTTCACCTCTTGACACAAAAATGAAACGCAGTCGGTAGGACTCGAACCTACGCTCCCAGAGGGAATCTGATTTCTAGTCAGACGCCTTAACCACTCGGCCACGACTGCCGGTCACACAAGCGTCTGCCGACAAGTGAAAACGGCTCCTTTTAAAGCAACCTGACGGCAGAAAACGACATGGCCTCACTCGTTTCAGTAGTGCTTCCGTGGCCAGCGCAGTAGCCGTTACGACAGTGTATTAATTTTCGCCCGGACAGGGGCTTGAACGCGGGACCTTTTGGTTGAAGGCATAGTGCTCTGCCGACTCAGCTACCCTGTCCGCCTGCCAAGGATTATGGTACAGCTGCAATGTGTGGCAGTGATTCGCGTGTCGTAATTACTGGCTTGTGGCTCCAATGGCGACTTCACCGACTTCCCACTGACGCACCGCTGACGCTAGTTTTCTCTCGTCTTAAACGATGGACGTACTTTCAAGCAGCTGCGAGATCTTACGAAAAGAAACGCTGCACCACTGCCTGTGCCGCACTCGAATGACTCAATTGCGATTCTTAAAAAGAAATGAATGCTCGCTCTGTCCAACACTTTCAAGCACGTCTGCGTACTCACGAACACGGCGACGGCGCGAGAAAATGACGGGGGTGCGCTCGTGGGCCTGCGACGGTTTTCTGCATTACTAGCTTCCGTGCGAGGTGAACCGATAGCCACAGGAAGCAGGGGCCGCCGCGAAAATCAGTATTCTTAAACATGCGTGCGAAAATTTGTGCTCGTTTGTACGCAAAATCGCACGCAGCCGGTAGGATTCGAACCTACGCTCCCAGAGGCAATCTGATTTCGAGTCAGACGCCTTAACCACTCGGCCACGACTGCCGGTGGCGCCAGCTCCTCCCGACACATGCAACTGCTGCCGTTTAGAGCACTGCAGTGCCAGGAAACGGCACAGCTGCATTCTTTTCCGTCGTGCTTTCACCGCTACTAGGCGAGCCGCTACCAAAGTATTAAAATTTCCGCCCGCACAGGGACTTGAACCCTGGACCCTCACGTCAAATGCCTTATGCTCTAATGTGGTCATCCTATGCCATGTTTTTCAAATGTGATGTCCATCATGTTGCCGAATAATTTTTTACTGTCAGTGACTCTTTGAGTTTTCCAGTATTCCAGCTCCATGTAGGTTAGAAAACTAATAAAATCGTCCACTCCACGAACATTAATGATATAGTTAACATAGTGTCCCAGGATACACATGACTGTATTGTTTTTCGTCGCAGGGTAAAACTTTTTGTCGGGACGCATGAGGATATCCAGATGCAGATTGTCTTCCGCGCTGCTTGAGAGTACGGCGATCCTCTTCTTGACCCACCGCCAATTCAGTGCATGGCCACCGCAGGTAAACCGATGGATCAGAGAATCGAGAGCCCACAACAGAGACAGAGATTTGTGTCACTTAACCCAATTGCATGCAGCTTTTCATTAGTGGCAATCGTTTTATTTACCACCCTGTGCCAGGTTGAAGCAACATCCGAAGAGTGTACTTTCAAGCTGACGTTGGCCCACACCGTTGTCCAGTCGGTAGTCGGATACTTCTGTTCTATTGTATTTGGGGCCGCCGACTTTTCCCACTCACGTTGCAAGTCCCGAGTTGACAGTGGTCGTCGCCGTAGAACACCCACATCTGCATAACTAACATGAAGGAAAAATTCTCTGATGTGTTTCAATTTGTAATGGATTTTTCCGACGTCAATCGGTGGTTGCACACTCGCTGGACGTACTGTGAGGAACGACTGTTGAGTAACAGTGCATTGGCTGTCATGCAGTAAAGTCGTGGTCTGCTTGATGTACAAGGCCATTGCCTTCCCGGCGATGTTAACTAACTGAAGCCCACCAGTAGTTCTCGACTTGGCCAGGGTATCGGAGGACAATTTAAATATGTTTCCCTTCCAGATGTATTGATTGGCAACCTGCATGATCTTTCTGGCCTGAAGCTTGGGAATGGGAAAGATCTGTGCAACATATTACGCCTTGGAGAAGACGTAGGTATTGAGAATCCTGATTTTTTCGATAATGTTCACAGCACGCCATCGACATTCGACAATGGTACCCTGTATCAGATGCGTCACTGACTTCCAATTGGAGGCCGCCATTTTGAGAGGGCACCTATTCAAGGTGATTCCTAGTAGTTTGTGAGATTCCACAACATGCGCCCACGGTATAGTTAAGCTCTCGAAACCCCTGATATCGAGCACTTTACATTTCCGGTCACTTAGTTGTGCTCCAGACACTTCACTATATTGGTCGATCGCCCGTTTAATACGGACCACCTCGTCGTCACTGCGTAACAGTACGGCAACATCGTCAGCGTACGCACGGACTATGAATGTGTGACCGGACATTGACACTCCTGACAACTGGTGAGAAAGAGACCGAAGGAAGGGTTCCAGTGACAGCACAAAAAGTGACACAGAGAGTGGACTGCCCTGGGGGACACCCCGCTTAATGGATATCGGTTGCGTCAGCTGTCCATTGACTTGTATCCTCGCTGATATACCAGATATCAAATTGCGAAGGACTTTTATCACCCTTTCCGCGAGTCCTACTTTGTCCATTATGTGAAAAAGGTATCGGTGGTTCACATGATCAAAGGCTTTATGAAAGTCTAGAAAAAGCAGCGCACAATTCAGGTTGGTGACTGATGCAATGGAGATGAGGTCCCGAATTTCAGACATCGCAGACATGGCATTCCGTCCTGGCACGCACGTTTGGTGCCGCCGGACAACTTTGTGAATGAGCGGAGACATTCGGGTGTTAACAGCTCTGGCTATAGTTTTGTAGTCAAAATTGAGCAGGGTGAGCGGGCGCAGATTATCAAATCGCTCACACCCTTTGCGTTTGGGAACAAGGACAATTTTACCCTCCTTCATCGCAGCAGGAACAGGCGCCCCAGCAATGATTTCATTTAAAATTTCTGTAAAAGTAACACCAATTACATCCCAATACCGAAGATAAAACTCCTTGGGAAGGCCGTCCAGTCCTGGGGCTTTGTTAGCTGGCGACTTAACAATAAGTTCTAAAGTCTCCTCGACACTAAACGCAGCCAGAAAGTCACGATTATCATCCTCAGTAACAGACGTGTCCATCAACTGGAGTACAGTAGCAGTCAAGCCATCATTGGTTGGGTAGTCCGAGTACAGGCCGTGATAATACCTCTGGATTGCCGTGACTATGTCAGGTTGCCGAGTGAGAAGCTCCCCGTTATCAGTTGCCAGTTCGTCTATAAATAAGCGTCTACGGTTCGTCTGATGCTTAATAAGATGATACATGGAAGTTGTCTCAGATTGAACAAAAGATTTGACTTTTGACTTGATTTTTAATCCTTCTAGTTGTTTACATTTGAGACTGAGCATCTTAGCCTTGATTTGCTTTATTTGAGCCGTGTAAATATTATTGACGCTAAATTTGTCGTAGAGCTGCCTTAAAAGCGAATAGTAAAATTCGGTGGTCCTCTTTGCATCCCTTGATTGCGTATTACAGTACGAAATCAAAGTCCGACGCAACTTTGGTTTAGCAAAGGACGTCCACCACTCCACTTTCGTACGGTATCTATTGACAGAGCGAAGACAAAAAGTCCAAGTTCGTGTGACAAGTACCTCGAGATCGGCGTCCTGAAGGTGGGAAATGTTGAACATCCAGTGATTTCTGAATCGTTTGGTGGGTTGTCTGTTCAGTTGTATAACGGTGGCGTAGGCGCAGTGATCGCTACATGGGACGGGAATGACCTCCGAGTCAACAACATGTACTCCAAGCTGAGAAGACACATGTATTCTGTCGAGGCGGCTACTCGGGGTGGAAGTGAAGTACGTAAATTTCACAAGGGTAGGGTGAAGGAGTTCCCACGTATCCTTGAGATTCATCCGTAAAACCAGATCATGAAGCTCCTTACAATAGTTAAAATGCGGCCGCTGATCTTTTTGATGTACAACACAGTTAAAATCTCCTCCTAATATGAGGGCAGTCGGATTTTTACGAAGCAGGTAAATTAGTTCGTCTTTAAAGAACTCGGTCCTTGCGAACCTGTGTCCACTCCCTGAGGGCGCGTATAGGTTCACGAGCGTGACACCGAATATTTTGCAGCATATGCCACGCCCCGACTCCAGTGTTTCAACGTCCGAGACGGGGATGCCTTCACGCACGAGAATGGCTGTACCAGTGCTAAGTTCGAAGGCAACATTGGTAATACAGTGGAAGCCAGGAATAACCAGATCGGAAACAAGGAATTCCTGCAATAGAAGTATATCAGCGGCAGACTCATATACGAACTGCCTAAAGACTGCAAGTTTCAATTCAGACATGATCCTGTTAACATTAACACTCAGGAACTTGTACGCTTGTGCCATGGAATTGACGGAGCTACTTTAAATTAACGTGATCATCGTCTCCGGCAAAACAATCCATTCGTGAACCAGCTGGTGGAGAGTGGCCATCACCATCGTTCGCATCCGAGAGGGCTTGCAGTTTGTGTTTGCTGCGTGGTACATTCAAGTTCTGTTGGAATTTCTTTTTGTTCCTCCCGAAGCTTGCGACTTTTTCCGCAGAAAGCGGCATCGGAGAATCGACACAGGTCTCCTGTGCAGGTTGCCCTGCTACAGCAACTTGCATGTGCGTCTCGCCGGATAGTCCTTCCGGAGACGCGGTAAGTTCTTGTTTACCCACACGTTGGGATTGTGTGGAAACACTCTCCCGGTCAGGTTGTTGACAAGCAAGGCTGAGACCTCGCTCTGTGTTGACACACTCGTCAGCGTGTTTGTTGTCAGTGTCGCGTGGCTGTGATACGAGTTGGGGACCTGCGCACACACCGTCGACGTCACTGTGGGCAACGTGCTGAGGTTCACTATCGGTTTGTTGGGGAACCGACTCGACAGACGTGGACGGTAAGCAAGAACCAACCTGGGACGTAGCACTACCGTCATCGGGCGAAGAAGTATTAACATCAACACTTGATGCTGGTATAGCGTCTTGCGAAAGCTCAATGTCTTCTGCCGGATGTTTGATATCAAGTGTGGCAGGTGTTACCGGTACTGAGACGCCTTCATCTGAACTACTACTGTCGCACGTTCGACGTCTCTTGGACGTTACCGCAGTGACTGGACGGGTGAGAGGGTTCTGATCCCCGCCCTTCGCAAGAGGAATAGCAGGGAACTCGTCTTCAAAAGGTTTTTCATGTACAGTCACAGTATCAGTGGAAAGGGACGGCTCATCACTTGGTAACTGGGTGCCTGTCACTAAATCAAATAAAATGAGCCTCTTACGTTGTTGGAAAGTAGGCTTTAAGACGGTCATTCTTTTAGGGCAATTTTGCCGTAAATGATCACTTTCATTGCAGTTAAAACACGTAGAAGCTTGCCCAGAATATGTAACCTGCACCTTATACCCACAAACAAATACATGGGATGGGATGTTGACTTTAACTTGCATCTCAACCGATCTGATGCCAGAAAAACATTGCAACTTATGTTGCCTGGACCACTTTTCAAGTCTAATGTTACGCACTTCGCCATATGTCGTGAGCACATCTTTTAAGAAACAGTTGTCTACTTCAGGGGGCAGGTTGTAAATACGCACGTTACAGATCTCGACATCCGCGTTAGTAACTTGGACAGTACTCACAGTGCCATCGCGATGCCGGAACTCGACACCGCCGCCATGTTTCTGCAAAAGTCGTTCCAGTAACAGGGGATTCAGGATCTTCACGAAAAAGCAGTACAAATCCAGGTCGTAGTAGGCAGTGTGAACTTGATCAGTGGTTATGCCTATTGTATCGACGATCCATTCATGAACTTCCAGTGAACTTGGCTGAACTGATCGTGTAGCCTTGTCAAACTCGAACTGCAGGGTATTTTTCCTTGGAATCGTGGGAACCATCATGCAAATTAACCCAAATGGGCTAATTGCATACAGCAAACACTGAAAACAATGAACCTAACACACAACCACGCACAATCACGTGAAACAGAATGCACAAATACAACGTAAACAAAGCAAGTGACACTGAGCGCTCCGAACGTCCGCACGCTGCCGCGTCTCAAGCGGTAATGCACATGCAACTGCTGCCGTTTAGAGCACTGCAGTGCCAGGAAACGGCACAGCTGCATTCTTTTCCGTCGTGCTTTCACCGCTACTAGGCGAGCCGCTACCAAAGTATTAAAATTTCCGCCCGGACAGGGACTTGAACCCTGGACCCTCACGTCAAATGCCTTATGCTCTACCAACTGAGCTATCCGGGCTCACCTCACGTTACGACACCTCCCACTATGCTACGGACACATTGCCTCTTGTCCTTTACTGTTGGGCAATCGTTGCATGGAGCTGTTACTAATTAAGCGTCCTCTGAAATGCTGTCTACAAACGCATCACGCTAGGCTCGTAACAGACTATCGAAGAAAACTGACACACGATGTAAAATCAAATTGCAGCAGTTTTTACGTCTCATACGTTGAAGCAGAGGAGCTACGTGTTTTCTCGACACTCACTGGGCGATTGGAAAATTCACAAGCGTCTCGAATGCAATGTTTCCCACGTATTCGCTCATTTCACGGTTCCGTTGGAGATGCTCTTCACCTCTTGACACAAAAATGAAACGCAGTCGGTAGGACTCGAACCTACGCTCCCAGAGGGAATCTGATTTCTAGTCAGACGCCTTAACCACTCGGCCACGACTGCCGGTCACACAAGCGTCTGCCGACAAGTGAAAACGGCTCCTTTTAAAGCAACCTGACGGCAGAAAACGACATGGCCTCACTCGTTTCAGTAGTGCTTCCGTGGCCAGCGCAGTAGCCGTTACGACAGTGTATTAATTTTCGCCCGGACAGGGGCTTGAACGCGGGACCTTTTGGTTGAAGGCATAGTGCTCTGCCGACTCAGCTACCCTGTCCGCCTGCCAAGGATTATGGTACAGCTGCAATGTGTGGCAGTGATTCGCGTGTCGTAATTACTGGCTTGTGGCTCCAATGGCGACTTCACCGACTTCCCACTGACGCACCGCTGACGCTAGTTTTCTCTCGTCTTAAACGATGGACGTACTTTCAAGCAGCTGCGAGATCTTACGAAAAGAAACGCTGCACCACTGCCTGTGCCGCACTCGAATGACTCAATTGCGATTCTTAAAAAGAAATGAATGCTCGCTCTGTCCAACACTTTCAAGCACGTCTGCGTACTCACGAACACGGCGACGGCGCGAGAAAATGACGGGGGTGCGCTCGTGGGCCTGCGACGGTTTTCTGCATTACTAGCTTCCGTGCGAGGTGAACCGATAGCCACAGGAAGCAGGGGCCGCCGCGAAAATCAGTATTCTTAAACATGCGTGCGAAAATTTGTGCTCGTTTGTACGCAAAATCGCACGCAGCCGGTAGGATTCGAACCTACGCTCCCAGAGGCAATCTGATTTCGAGTCAGACGCCTTAACCACTCGGCCACGACTGCCGGTGGCGCCAGCTCCTCCCGACACATGCAACTGCTGCCGTTTAGAGCACTGCAGTGCCAGGAAACGGCACAGCTGCATTCTTTTCCGTCGTGCTTTCACCGCTACTAGGCGAGCCGCTACCAAAGTATTAAAATTTCCGCCCGCACAGGGACTTGAACCCTGGACCCTCACGTCAAATGCCTTATGCTCTAATGTGGTCATCCTATGCCATGTTTTTCAAATGTGATGTCCATCATGTTGCCGAATAATTTTTTACTGTCAGTGACTCTTTGAGTTTTCCAGTATTCCAGCTCCATGTAGGTTAGAAAACTAATAAAATCGTCCACTCCACGAACATTAATGATATAGTTAACATAGTGTCCCAGGATACACATGACTGTATTGTTTTTCGTCGCAGGGTAAAACTTTTTGTCGGGACGCATGAGGATATCCAGATGCAGATTGTCTTCCGCGCTGCTTGAGAGTACGGCGATCCTCTTCTTGACCCACCGCCAATTCAGTGCATGGCCACCGCAGGTAAACCGATGGATCAGAGAATCGAGAGCCCACAACAGAGACAGAGATTTGTGTCACTTAACCCAATTGCATGCAGCTTTTCATTAGTGGCAATCGTTTTATTTACCACCCTGTGCCAGGTTGAAGCAACATCCGAAGAGTGTACTTTCAAGCTGACGTTGGCCCACACCGTTGTCCAGTCGGTAGTCGGATACTTCTGTTCTATTGTATTTGGGGCCGCCGACTTTTCCCACTCACGTTGCAAGTCCCGAGTTGACAGTGGTCGTCGCCGTAGAACACCCACATCTGCATAACTAACATGAAGGAAAAATTCTCTGATGTGTTTCAATTTGTAATGGATTTTTCCGACGTCAATCGGTGGTTGCACACTCGCTGGACGTACTGTGAGGAACGACTGTTGAGTAACAGTGCATTGGCTGTCATGCAGTAAAGTCGTGGTCTGCTTGATGTACAAGGCCATTGCCTTCCCGGCGATGTTAACTAACTGAAGCCCACCAGTAGTTCTCGACTTGGCCAGGGTATCGGAGGACAATTTAAATATGTTTCCCTTCCAGATGTATTGATTGGCAACCTGCATGATCTTTCTGGCCTGAAGCTTGGGAATGGGAAAGATCTGTGCAACATATTACGCCTTGGAGAAGACGTAGGTATTGAGAATCCTGATTTTTTCGATAATGTTCACAGCACGCCATCGACATTCGACAATGGTACCCTGTATCAGATGCGTCACTGACTTCCAATTGGAGGCCGCCATTTTGAGAGGGCACCTATTCAAGGTGATTCCTAGTAGTTTGTGAGATTCCACAACATGCGCCCACGGTATAGTTAAGCTCTCGAAACCCCTGATATCGAGCACTTTACATTTCCGGTCACTTAGTTGTGCTCCAGACACTTCACTATATTGGTCGATCGCCCGTTTAATACGGACCACCTCGTCGTCACTGCGTAACAGTACGGCAACATCGTCAGCGTACGCACGGACTATGAATGTGTGACCGGACATTGACACTCCTGACAACTGGTGAGAAAGAGACCGAAGGAAGGGTTCCAGTGACAGCACAAAAAGTGACACAGAGAGTGGACTGCCCTGGGGGACACCCCGCTTAATGGATATCGGTTGCGTCAGCTGTCCATTGACTTGTATCCTCGCTGATATACCAGATATCAAATTGCGAAGGACTTTTATCACCCTTTCCGCGAGTCCTACTTTGTCCATTATGTGAAAAAGGTATCGGTGGTTCACATGATCAAAGGCTTTATGAAAGTCTAGAAAAAGCAGCGCACAATTCAGGTTGGTGACTGATGCAATGGAGATGAGGTCCCGAATTTCAGACATCGCAGACATGGCATTCCGTCCTGGCACGCACGTTTGGTGCCGCCGGACAACTTTGTGAATGAGCGGAGACATTCGGGTGTTAACAGCTCTGGCTATAGTTTTGTAGTCAAAATTGAGCAGGGTGAGCGGGCGCAGATTATCAAATCGCTCACACCCTTTGCGTTTGGGAACAAGGACAATTTTACCCTCCTTCATCGCAGCAGGAACAGGCGCCCCAGCAATGATTTCATTTAAAATTTCTGTAAAAGTAACACCAATTACATCCCAATACCGAAGATAAAACTCCTTGGGAAGGCCGTCCAGTCCTGGGGCTTTGTTAGCTGGCGACTTAACAATAAGTTCTAAAGTCTCCTCGACACTAAACGCAGCCAGAAAGTCACGATTATCATCCTCAGTAACAGACGTGTCCATCAACTGGAGTACAGTAGCAGTCAAGCCATCATTGGTTGGGTAGTCCGAGTACAGGCCGTGATAATACCTCTGGATTGCCGTGACTATGTCAGGTTGCCGAGTGAGAAGCTCCCCGTTATCAGTTGCCAGTTCGTCTATAAATAAGCGTCTACGGTTCGTCTGATGCTTAATAAGATGATACATGGAAGTTGTCTCAGATTGAACAAAAGATTTGACTTTTGACTTGATTTTTAATCCTTCTAGTTGTTTACATTTGAGACTGAGCATCTTAGCCTTGATTTGCTTTATTTGAGCCGTGTAAATATTATTGACGCTAAATTTGTCGTAGAGCTGCCTTAAAAGCGAATAGTAAAATTCGGTGGTCCTCTTTGCATCCCTTGATTGCGTATTACAGTACGAAATCAAAGTCCGACGCAACTTTGGTTTAGCAAAGGACGTCCACCACTCCACTTTCGTACGGTATCTATTGACAGAGCGAAGACAAAAAGTCCAAGTTCGTGTGACAAGTACCTCGAGATCGGCGTCCTGAAGGTGGGAAATGTTGAACATCCAGTGATTTCTGAATCGTTTGGTGGGTTGTCTGTTCAGTTGTATAACGGTGGCGTAGGCGCAGTGATCGCTACATGGGACGGGAATGACCTCCGAGTCAACAACATGTACTCCAAGCTGAGAAGACACATGTATTCTGTCGAGGCGGCTACTCGGGGTGGAAGTGAAGTACGTAAATTTCACAAGGGTAGGGTGAAGGAGTTCCCACGTATCCTTGAGATTCATCCGTAAAACCAGATCATGAAGCTCCTTACAATAGTTAAAATGCGGCCGCTGATCTTTTTGATGTACAACACAGTTAAAATCTCCTCCTAATATGAGGGCAGTCGGATTTTTACGAAGCAGGTAAATTAGTTCGTCTTTAAAGAACTCGGTCCTTGCGAACCTGTGTCCACTCCCTGAGGGCGCGTATAGGTTCACGAGCGTGACACCGAATATTTTGCAGCATATGCCACGCCCCGACTCCAGTGTTTCAACGTCCGAGACGGGGATGCCTTCACGCACGAGAATGGCTGTACCAGTGCTAAGTTCGAAGGCAACATTGGTAATACAGTGGAAGCCAGGAATAACCAGATCGGAAACAAGGAATTCCTGCAATAGAAGTATATCAGCGGCAGACTCATATACGAACTGCCTAAAGACTGCAAGTTTCAATTCAGACATGATCCTGTTAACATTAACACTCAGGAACTTGTACGCTTGTGCCATGGAATTGACGGAGCTACTTTAAATTAACGTGATCATCGTCTCCGGCAAAACAATCCATTCGTGAACCAGCTGGTGGAGAGTGGCCATCACCATCGTTCGCATCCGAGAGGGCTTGCAGTTTGTGTTTGCTGCGTGGTACATTCAAGTTCTGTTGGAATTTCTTTTTGTTCCTCCCGAAGCTTGCGACTTTTTCCGCAGAAAGCGGCATCGGAGAATCGACACAGGTCTCCTGTGCAGGTTGCCCTGCTACAGCAACTTGCATGTGCGTCTCGCCGGATAGTCCTTCCGGAGACGCGGTAAGTTCTTGTTTACCCACACGTTGGGATTGTGTGGAAACACTCTCCCGGTCAGGTTGTTGACAAGCAAGGCTGAGACCTCGCTCTGTGTTGACACACTCGTCAGCGTGTTTGTTGTCAGTGTCGCGTGGCTGTGATACGAGTTGGGGACCTGCGCACACACCGTCGACGTCACTGTGGGCAACGTGCTGAGGTTCACTATCGGTTTGTTGGGGAACCGACTCGACAGACGTGGACGGTAAGCAAGAACCAACCTGGGACGTAGCACTACCGTCATCGGGCGAAGAAGTATTAACATCAACACTTGATGCTGGTATAGCGTCTTGCGAAAGCTCAATGTCTTCTGCCGGATGTTTGATATCAAGTGTGGCAGGTGTTACCGGTACTGAGACGCCTTCATCTGAACTACTACTGTCGCACGTTCGACGTCTCTTGGACGTTACCGCAGTGACTGGACGGGTGAGAGGGTTCTGATCCCCGCCCTTCGCAAGAGGAATAGCAGGGAACTCGTCTTCAAAAGGTTTTTCATGTACAGTCACAGTATCAGTGGAAAGGGACGGCTCATCACTTGGTAACTGGGTGCCTGTCACTAAATCAAATAAAATGAGCCTCTTACGTTGTTGGAAAGTAGGCTTTAAGACGGTCATTCTTTTAGGGCAATTTTGCCGTAAATGATCACTTTCATTGCAGTTAAAACACGTAGAAGCTTGCCCAGAATATGTAACCTGCACCTTATACCCACAAACAAATACATGGGATGGGATGTTGACTTTAACTTGCATCTCAACCGATCTGATGCCAGAAAAACATTGCAACTTATGTTGCCTGGACCACTTTTCAAGTCTAATGTTACGCACTTCGCCATATGTCGTGAGCACATCTTTTAAGAAACAGTTGTCTACTTCAGGGGGCAGGTTGTAAATACGCACGTTACAGATCTCGACATCCGCGTTAGTAACTTGGACAGTACTCACAGTGCCATCGCGATGCCGGAACTCGACACCGCCGCCATGTTTCTGCAAAAGTCGTTCCAGTAACAGGGGATTCAGGATCTTCACGAAAAAGCAGTACAAATCCAGGTCGTAGTAGGCAGTGTGAACTTGATCAGTGGTTATGCCTATTGTATCGACGATCCATTCATGAACTTCCAGTGAACTTGGCTGAACTGATCGTGTAGCCTTGTCAAACTCGAACTGCAGGGTATTTTTCCTTGGAATCGTGGGAACCATCATGCAAATTAACCCAAATGGGCTAATTGCATACAGCAAACACTGAAAACAATGAACCTAACACACAACCACGCACAATCACGTGAAACAGAATGCACAAATACAACGTAAACAAAGCAAGTGACACTGAGCGCTCCGAACGTCCGCACGCTGCCGCGTCTCAAGCGGTAATGCACATGCAACTGCTGCCGTTTAGAGCACTGCAGTGCCAGGAAACGGCACAGCTGCATTCTTTTCCGTCGTGCTTTCACCGCTACTAGGCGAGCCGCTACCAAAGTATTAAAATTTCCGCCCGGACAGGGACTTGAACCCTGGACCCTCACGTCAAATGCCTTATGCTCTACCAACTGAGCTATCCGGGCTCACCTCACGTTACGACACCTCCCACTATGCTACGGACACATTGCCTCTTGTCCTTTACTGTTGGGCAATCGTTGCATGGAGCTGTTACTAATTAAGCGTCCTCTGAAATGCTGTCTACAAACGCATCACGCTAGGCTCGTAACAGACTATCGAAGAAAACTGACACACGATGTAAAATCAAATTGCAGCAGTTTTTACGTCTCATACGTTGAAGCAGAGGAGCTACGTGTTTTCTCGACACTCACTGGGCGATTGGAAAATTCACAAGCGTCTCGAATGCAATGTTTCCCACGTATTCGCTCATTTCACGGTTCCGTTGGAGATGCTCTTCACCTCTTGACACAAAAATGAAACGCAGTCGGTAGGACTCGAACCTACGCTCCCAGAGGGAATCTGATTTCTAGTCAGACGCCTTAACCACTCGGCCACGACTGCCGGTCACACAAGCGTCTGCCGACAAGTGAAAACGGCTCCTTTTAAAGCAACCTGACGGCAGAAAACGACATGGCCTCACTCGTTTCAGTAGTGCTTCCGTGGCCAGCGCAGTAGCCGTTACGACAGTGTATTAATTTTCGCCCGGACAGGGGCTTGAACGCGGGACCTTTTGGTTGAAGGCATAGTGCTCTGCCGACTCAGCTACCCTGTCCGCCTGCCAAGGATTATGGTACAGCTGCAATGTGTGGCAGTGATTCGCGTGTCGTAATTACTGGCTTGTGGCTCCAATGGCGACTTCACCGACTTCCCACTGACGCACCGCTGACGCTAGTTTTCTCTCGTCTTAAACGATGGACGTACTTTCAAGCAGCTGCGAGATCTTACGAAAAGAAACGCTGCACCACTGCCTGTGCCGCACTCGAATGACTCAATTGCGATTCTTAAAAAGAAATGAATGCTCGCTCTGTCCAACACTTTCAAGCACGTCTGCGTACTCACGAACACGGCGACGGCGCGAGAAAATGACGGGGGTGCGCTCGTGGGCCTGCGACGGTTTTCTGCATTACTAGCTTCCGTGCGAGGTGAACCGATAGCCACAGGAAGCAGGGGCCGCCGCGAAAATCAGTATTCTTAAACATGCGTGCGAAAATTTGTGCTCGTTTGTACGCAAAATCGCACGCAGCCGGTAGGATTCGAACCTACGCTCCCAGAGGGAATCTGATTTCGAGTCAGACGCCTTAACCACTCGGCCACGACTGCCGGTGGCGCCAGCTCCTCCCGACACATGCAACTGCTGCCGTTTAGAGCACTGCAGTGCCAGGAAACGGCACAGCTGCATTCTTTTCCGTCGTGCTTTCACCGCTACTAGGCGAGCCGCTACCAAAGTATTAAAATTTCCGCCCGCACAGGGACTTGAACCCTGGACCCTCACGTCAAATGCCTTATGCTCTAATGTGGTCATCCTATGCCATGTTTTTCAAATGTGATGTCCATCATGTTGCCGAATAATTTTTTACTGTCAGTGACTCTTTGAGTTTTCCAGTATTCCAGCTCCATGTAGGTTAGAAAACTAATAAAATCGTCCACTCCACGAACATTAATGATATAGTTAACATAGTGTCCCAGGATACACATGACTGTATTGTTTTTCGTCGCAGGGTAAAACTTTTTGTCGGGACGCATGAGGATATCCAGATGCAGATTGTCTTCCGCGCTGCTTGAGAGTACGGCGATCCTCTTCTTGACCCACCGCCAATTCAGTGCATGGCCACCGCAGGTAAACCGATGGATCAGAGAATCGAGAGCCCACAACAGAGACAGAGATTTGTGTCACTTAACCCAATTGCATGCAGCTTTTCATTAGTGGCAATCGTTTTATTTACCACCCTGTGCCAGGTTGAAGCAACATCCGAAGAGTGTACTTTCAAGCTGACGTTGGCCCACACCGTTGTCCAGTCGGTAGTCGGATACTTCTGTTCTATTGTATTTGGGGCCGCCGACTTTTCCCACTCACGTTGCAAGTCCCGAGTTGACAGTGGTCGTCGCCGTAGAACACCCACATCTGCATAACTAACATGAAGGAAAAATTCTCTGATGTGTTTCAATTTGTAATGGATTTTTCCGACGTCAATCGGTGGTTGCACACTCGCTGGACGTACTGTGAGGAACGACTGTTGAGTAACAGTGCATTGGCTGTCATGCAGTAAAGTCGTGGTCTGCTTGATGTACAAGGCCATTGCCTTCCCGGCGATGTTAACTAACTGAAGCCCACCAGTAGTTCTCGACTTGGCCAGGGTATCGGAGGACAATTTAAATATGTTTCCCTTCCAGATGTATTGATTGGCAACCTGCATGATCTTTCTGGCCTGAAGCTTGGGAATGGGAAAGATCTGTGCAACATATTACGCCTTGGAGAAGACGTAGGTATTGAGAATCCTGATTTTTTCGATAATGTTCACAGCACGCCATCGACATTCGACAATGGTACCCTGTATCAGATGCGTCACTGACTTCCAATTGGAGGCCGCCATTTTGAGAGGGCACCTATTCAAGGTGATTCCTAGTAGTTTGTGAGATTCCACAACATGCGCCCACGGTATAGTTAAGCTCTCGAAACCCCTGATATCGAGCACTTTACATTTCCGGTCACTTAGTTGTGCTCCAGACACTTCACTATATTGGTCGATCGCCCGTTTAATACGGACCACCTCGTCGTCACTGCGTAACAGTACGGCAACATCGTCAGCGTACGCACGGACTATGAATGTGTGACCGGACATTGACACTCCTGACAACTGGTGAGAAAGAGACCGAAGGAAGGGTTCCAGTGACAGCACAAAAAGTGACACAGA
Organism: Schistocerca cancellata; assembly: GCF_023864275.1. Classification (NCBI taxonomy): domain Eukaryota; kingdom Metazoa; phylum Arthropoda; class Insecta; order Orthoptera; family Acrididae; genus Schistocerca; species Schistocerca cancellata. The sequence continues at coordinate 407,478,070 of NC_064628.1, forward strand.
GAGTGGACTGCCCTGGGGGACACCCCGCTTAATGGATATCGGTTGCGTCAGCTGTCCATTGACTTGTATCCTCGCTGATATACCAGATATCAAATTGCGAAGGACTTTTATCACCCTTTCCGCGAGTCCTACTTTGTCCATTATGTGAAAAAGGTATCGGTGGTTCACATGATCAAAGGCTTTATGAAAGTCTAGAAAAAGCAGCGCACAATTCAGGTTGGTGACTGATGCAATGGAGATGAGGTCCCGAATTTCAGACATCGCAGACATGGCATTCCGTCCTGGCACGCACGTTTGGTGCCGCCGGACAACTTTGTGAATGAGCGGAGACATTCGGGTGTTAACAGCTCTGGCTATAGTTTTGTAGTCAAAATTGAGCAGGGTGAGCGGGCGCAGATTATCAAATCGCTCACACCCTTTGCGTTTGGGAACAAGGACAATTTTACCCTCCTTCATCGCAGCAGGAACAGGCGCCCCAGCAATGATTTCATTTAAAATTTCTGTAAAAGTAACACCAATTACATCCCAATACCGAAGATAAAACTCCTTGGGAAGGCCGTCCAGTCCTGGGGCTTTGTTAGCTGGCGACTTAACAATAAGTTCTAAAGTCTCCTCGACACTAAACGCAGCCAGAAAGTCACGATTATCATCCTCAGTAACAGACGTGTCCATCAACTGGAGTACAGTAGCAGTCAAGCCATCATTGGTTGGGTAGTCCGAGTACAGGCCGTGATAATACCTCTGGATTGCCGTGACTATGTCAGGTTGCCGAGTGAGAAGCTCCCCGTTATCAGTTGCCAGTTCGTCTATAAATAAGCGTCTACGGTTCGTCTGATGCTTAATAAGATGATACATGGAAGTTGTCTCAGATTGAACAAAAGATTTGACTTTTGACTTGATTTTTAATCCTTCTAGTTGTTTACATTTGAGACTGAGCATCTTAGCCTTGATTTGCTTTATTTGAGCCGTGTAAATATTATTGACGCTAAATTTGTCGTAGAGCTGCCTTAAAAGCGAATAGTAAAATTCGGTGGTCCTCTTTGCATCCCTTGATTGCGTATTACAGTACGAAATCAAAGTCCGACGCAACTTTGGTTTAGCAAAGGACGTCCACCACTCCACTTTCGTACGGTATCTATTGACAGAGCGAAGACAAAAAGTCCAAGTTCGTGTGACAAGTACCTCGAGATCGGCGTCCTGAAGGTGGGAAATGTTGAACATCCAGTGATTTCTGAATCGTTTGGTGGGTTGTCTGTTCAGTTGTATAACGGTGGCGTAGGCGCAGTGATCGCTACATGGGACGGGAATGACCTCCGAGTCAACAACATGTACTCCAAGCTGAGAAGACACATGTATTCTGTCGAGGCGGCTACTCGGGGTGGAAGTGAAGTACGTAAATTTCACAAGGGTAGGGTGAAGGAGTTCCCACGTATCCTTGAGATTCATCCGTAAAACCAGATCATGAAGCTCCTTACAATAGTTAAAATGCGGCCGCTGATCTTTTTGATGTACAACACAGTTAAAATCTCCTCCTAATATGAGGGCAGTCGGATTTTTACGAAGCAGGTAAATTAGTTCGTCTTTAAAGAACTCGGTCCTTGCGAACCTGTGTCCACTCCCTGAGGGCGCGTATAGGTTCACGAGCGTGACACCGAATATTTTGCAGCATATGCCACGCCCCGACTCCAGTGTTTCAACGTCCGAGACGGGGATGCCTTCACGCACGAGAATGGCTGTACCAGTGCTAAGTTCGAAGGCAACATTGGTAATACAGTGGAAGCCAGGAATAACCAGATCGGAAACAAGGAATTCCTGCAATAGAAGTATATCAGCGGCAGACTCATATACGAACTGCCTAAAGACTGCAAGTTTCAATTCAGACATGATCCTGTTAACATTAACACTCAGGAACTTGTACGCTTGTGCCATGGAATTGACGGAGCTACTTTAAATTAACGTGATCATCGTCTCCGGCAAAACAATCCATTCGTGAACCAGCTGGTGGAGAGTGGCCATCACCATCGTTCGCATCCGAGAGGGCTTGCAGTTTGTGTTTGCTGCGTGGTACATTCAAGTTCTGTTGGAATTTCTTTTTGTTCCTCCCGAAGCTTGCGACTTTTTCCGCAGAAAGCGGCATCGGAGAATCGACACAGGTCTCCTGTGCAGGTTGCCCTGCTACAGCAACTTGCATGTGCGTCTCGCCGGATAGTCCTTCCGGAGACGCGGTAAGTTCTTGTTTACCCACACGTTGGGATTGTGTGGAAACACTCTCCCGGTCAGGTTGTTGACAAGCAAGGCTGAGACCTCGCTCTGTGTTGACACACTCGTCAGCGTGTTTGTTGTCAGTGTCGCGTGGCTGTGATACGAGTTGGGGACCTGCGCACACACCGTCGACGTCACTGTGGGCAACGTGCTGAGGTTCACTATCGGTTTGTTGGGGAACCGACTCGACAGACGTGGACGGTAAGCAAGAACCAACCTGGGACGTAGCACTACCGTCATCGGGCGAAGAAGTATTAACATCAACACTTGATGCTGGTATAGCGTCTTGCGAAAGCTCAATGTCTTCTGCCGGATGTTTGATATCAAGTGTGGCAGGTGTTACCGGTACTGAGACGCCTTCATCTGAACTACTACTGTCGCACGTTCGACGTCTCTTGGACGTTACCGCAGTGACTGGACGGGTGAGAGGGTTCTGATCCCCGCCCTTCGCAAGAGGAATAGCAGGGAACTCGTCTTCAAAAGGTTTTTCATGTACAGTCACAGTATCAGTGGAAAGGGACGGCTCATCACTTGGTAACTGGGTGCCTGTCACTAAATCAAATAAAATGAGCCTCTTACGTTGTTGGAAAGTAGGCTTTAAGACGGTCATTCTTTTAGGGCAATTTTGCCGTAAATGATCACTTTCATTGCAGTTAAAACACGTAGAAGCTTGCCCAGAATATGTAACCTGCACCTTATACCCACAAACAAATACATGGGATGGGATGTTGACTTTAACTTGCATCTCAACCGATCTGATGCCAGAAAAACATTGCAACTTATGTTGCCTGGACCACTTTTCAAGTCTAATGTTACGCACTTCGCCATATGTCGTGAGCACATCTTTTAAGAAACAGTTGTCTACTTCAGGGGGCAGGTTGTAAATACGCACGTTACAGATCTCGACATCCGCGTTAGTAACTTGGACAGTACTCACAGTGCCATCGCGATGCCGGAACTCGACACCGCCGCCATGTTTCTGCAAAAGTCGTTCCAGTAACAGGGGATTCAGGATCTTCACGAAAAAGCAGTACAAATCCAGGTCGTAGTAGGCAGTGTGAACTTGATCAGTGGTTATGCCTATTGTATCGACGATCCATTCATGAACTTCCAGTGAACTTGGCTGAACTGATCGTGTAGCCTTGTCAAACTCGAACTGCAGGGTATTTTTCCTTGGAATCGTGGGAACCATCATGCAAATTAACCCAAATGGGCTAATTGCATACAGCAAACACTGAAAACAATGAACCTAACACACAACCACGCACAATCACGTGAAACAGAATGCACAAATACAACGTAAACAAAGCAAGTGACACTGAGCGCTCCGAACGTCCGCACGCTGCCGCGTCTCAAGCGGTAATGCACATGCAACTGCTGCCGTTTAGAGCACTGCAGTGCCAGGAAACGGCACAGCTGCATTCTTTTCCGTCGTGCTTTCACCGCTACTAGGCGAGCCGCTACCAAAGTATTAAAATTTCCGCCCGGACAGGGACTTGAACCCTGGACCCTCACGTCAAATGCCTTATGCTCTACCAACTGAGCTATCCGGGCTCACCTCACGTTACGACACCTCCCACTATGCTACGGACACATTGCCTCTTGTCCTTTACTGTTGGGCAATCGTTGCATGGTGCTGTTACTAATTAAACGTCCTCTGAAATGCTGTCTACAAACACATCACGCTAGGGCTCGTAACAGACTATCGAAGAAAACTGACACACGATGTAAAATCAAATTGCAGCAGTTTTTACGTCTCATAGGTTGAAGCAGAGGAGCTACGTGTTTTCTCGACACTCACTGGGCGATTGGAAAATTCACAAGCGTCTCGAATGCAATGTTTCCCACGTATTCGCTCATTTCACGGTTCCGTTGGAGATGCTCTTCACCTCTTGACACAAAAATGAAACGCAGTCGGTAGGACTCGAAACTACGGTCCCATAGGGAATCTCTGTCCTCCTACCATTCTTACAGCCTGTTCTTTTGCTCACCAGAATATCCCTTCATCGTCTAGATTTCTAAGGTGGAGTTCTGTTCACCTGAATGAATTAAAATGTCATATCTGACATTAGACAGTAATCATATGTCTTGCCCAAGTATCTTAACAAAAGTAAATGTACCAGCATAATGACACGAGAAAACTTACTTCGTCTTACTTCTTCTTTCAGAAACTGGAGTTCTCTCTTCTTTATGTAACTTATTTGCAACAGAAGGGCCGCACAGGGTAACTGCTCGGTCTAAGTCTCCTGTCATGGTTCGTGGTGCTTCCCCCCTCAGATGATCGAGTCCTTCATTGGGGAATTGGGATGTGCGGTGTCCTTAACGTAAGTTAGTTCAAATGGCTCTGAGCACTATGGGACTTAACTTCTTAGGTCATCAATCCCCTAGATCTTAGAACTACTTAAACCTAACTAACCTAAGAACATCACACACATCCATGCTCGAAGCAGGATTCGAACCTGCGACCGCAGCTGTCGCCCAGTTCCAGACTGTAGCGCCTAGAACCGCTCGGCCATTCAGGCCGGCGCGTAAGTTAGTTTAAGTTACATTAAGTAGTGTGTATGCTTAGGGATCGATGACCTCAGGAGTTTGGCCCCATAAGACCTTACCACAAATTTCTAAATTTGTAATGGAAGGAAGTTCTTGTGTTTTGCTAAAACCGTTTATTTAACCACAGATAAATTATGCTTCTTCGCTGAATCGCCAGTTGAATGTATAAAAGTGACGACACTGACCACTAAATTTCGTGAGTTATTTGTATTTTTATTTTATTTGTATATACTGCGTTGTGTTGCAAGGTAGATACACAGCGAATTACTCCACCATTTTTATTGTTAGTCACAACCCTAACCTACACCAATTCTGTCACGTAATACTGTCAGTATATGGCCATAATTTATCTTGTGATCTGAAAAATATTTAATTATTTAGTATTGCATTATTGATTCAGCCATGGCGCTGATCCTTATTACGATCAGACTTCATACATTATGATGGGCAGTAGTTACTGCGCTTGCTTGTGTGCACTAGTGAAGGAATAGCGGTAAGCTTTACCTGCGGTCAAAGAAATAGGGTGCCAATTTGACAGACTGCAGTAAAAGCGTACGATGACTGCGGGCCGAGGGAAGCGTTTTTTCTGTGGAACCTGTGTGGAAACATTTCCAGCCTGCTGAGTTCCGTAGTCTCATTGTGCAGACACGATGATTGGCGCTGGTTTTCTTTTTTTTTTTTTAAATCTCATTTTGCTCGTTGGATCTGCTCGGGGCGAACGTCGTAAGACATTCGTTTAAGTTCGTTGGTTGATGATTAACTCTTTTTTTTTTTTTTTATTACAGAGGGCCGCTAACCCTCTGACCGAACACGCTGAGCTACCGTGCCGGCCACCGTGGTCTCCTTGTGCAGACACGTTGACTGGCGCTGGTCGGCCGGCAGCTGCGTCCAGGTACTGACTAGCGCTGAGAAGTCGTCGCTGTTGTGGCCAGCGCATTGTAGACTGGCAGTAAAGCAGAGGATGGGCCCTTGTTAGGCAGCAAGCCGACGAGACAACAGTGAGCGTTCTACGAATTTCCGTCGGACAGGTCACTGGCGTCCAGACGTCCAGACTCTGTTACACAACATATTTGTGAAGGCACGAAGCTTTTAGGGGTTTACTGCAGTTCCTTAGAATCTTCGAAATGGACGCAACAGGGGTGATAACAGTGTTATTATGGAGGGCTGTGATTCGATCCTGGTCATATTGTTAGCAAAAGACACGATGTAAATGCGTGGGAAAGAGGTCATGAAGCTGAATCTTTTTTTTTTTTCTTTTCTCCCAATTAACTTAAAGTCTCTGATTGGTCAAATCGGTGTATGCTGAGCAAGAAGCAGTATCCCATCTTCGAATGCGGCGCTCCAGCTCGTGACTGGCTTGTGCTGAAGTGGGAGAAGTCTAAGATGTAAATGTGCTTTGCTGCGCGAGGGAGGTGGTGAGAAAATTTTGCTAGTAAAAATCTGCGCGTCTCTATCTAAACGGTGAGACCTGTGCCCCTTGCTAGTGTGCCACTTAGAGCCTTTGCCAGTCACCTTCTGAACCGTCAGAGGTACTGCTTCTAACATGACGCACACAACGAGTGATGCGTGGGTGTACTTATTTGTCTTGAGTCGGTCGTCTAAACATTTGACATATTCCGTCACGCATGGTCGTGGGACGGAGTCAAATTGGTTTGGCAGTCCAGCAAACGGGTCCACATGCACACTGGAATCCACTGGGGTTTCAGAGGCTCATAGGGAAGTACCTCCATTCTGAATTATCCGTCCATGACTTCAGTCGCCGAACGCATCGTGTTATGCCGTCCTGACCAGCAGAAAAGTAAAGTATTTGCTGCTATGGTGTAGGGCTCCAATATACGTTTCTCAGCACCCTGTTCTTTCAAACCATTTTTTTTCTCTTTTGGAGTAGTAGAGTATAGATGCATGATTGTGGGGTAGTTTCTGTGCCATACCCCATATTCACGTGTATGAAGTCAGACAGAGCGATTAGTGTTCTGGTTTGTGTCGTGTGTCGATACCCATCTGATCACTTTGTCCACCACAGACCCCATATTAGTGAAAGCGTTTGGTAATTAAAAATGTTTGTGTGATGTTTCTTTAGTCATTTTTTGGTCTTGTCATGTTGACAATGAATAAATCGAATGTCATTTAAATCACAAGTTCTACCAGTGTTCTGATTAACATTGCCTTTGACATTTTTATTAAAGTCCAGATTATAAAAGAAAGTAATAAGCTTGCAATATTTCTCTTTCTTGTTCTAAGGTGTCCTCATATTCAGATTCTGCTACTCGCGTTTCGCTCCTTTCACTTTCGACTTTCGGTGCACTGATCATATCCATCGAGTCGTTGACATAACCACTGTCTTCGGTCTTGTCGTCTTTCCTGCCTTGTTTTATATGTGACGAGCAATATTTGCAATATTTCTCTTTCTTGTTCTAAGGTGTCCTCATATTTAGATTCTGCTACTCGCGTTTCGCTCCTTTCACTTTCGACTTTCGATGAACTGATCATATCCATCGAGTCGTTGACATAACCAGTGTCTTCGGTCTTGTCGTCATTCCTGCCTTGTTTTATATGTGACGAGCACATCCTCTGAATTTGATCGTTAACGTGAGTATGGTATTCCACATAAGCCTGTTGCCGTCCCGTGGCGTCATCTGTGTTCTCGACTAGTGAACTACTGCCACTTAGTACACTAGGTACTCCTTCATCCCACTCATCCTGACCTACTGTCGTCTTTGTATCCATTTTAATTTTGTCACTACGTTATATTTTATCTTTCAAAGACCTGGAAAGCTTTGAATTAATTGTCTTGCCTGACGTATTGCAAGTTCGCGCTGCTGGGCATTCAATACTCGTCTTACAATTGTTTTGCGCCCAATATTTACGTTCTGAACTGTATTTCCGTGAATAAAACTTACGAACGTCCAGTTAAGGTCGCCAATTAGAATGCTCAAAAACGTTCGCTATGACATAAACTAGCTGCAGCAGCAAGTCGTATACTCCTAGCTCTACCACATAAATTTCGGGCGTATTATAGTATTTGAGAGTTGTAGCATCACGTTGTAGTACTCGAATAGTGTTAAATCGCGTAGTCTCCTTCCGCCGCCGAGCAGTGTGTCAGCAGTGCACAAGTGGCAGCATTACTGCATTTACTAGGCAATCTTGTATTTTAATAACCGCTTCAATTTTGTCGTTTTGTTTGAGCTCTCTGTAGATTAGTTCAGACGTTCTTTGCACAAGTTTTTAGCATGGATAGGGACTGCAACTGCTGTGTTCGGATGCAGGCTGAGTTGGCATCCCTTCGCTCCCAGCTTCAGGCAGTGTTGGCTTCGGTCACACAGCTTGAGGCTGTTGCCAATGGGCATCACTGTGGGGGTCCGGATGGGGGTTTGTCGGGGACGGCCAGCTCGTCCCACGCATCCCCCGATCGGACTACGACTGTGGTTGCCCGGGATACTGCCCGCATTGAGGCTGATCCCTCACCTGTGGTAGAGTGGGAGGTCGTCTCAAGGTGTGGCAGGGGGCGAAAGACATTCCGGAGGGCTGAACGGAAGGCCTCTCCAGTTTGTCTGACGAACCGGTTTCAGGCTCTGTCTCAGGCTGATACTGATCTTCAGCCTGACATGGCTGCTTGTCCTGTTCCAGAGGTTGCCCCTCAGTCTGCAAGATCCGGGCAGTCGCAGAGGGTGGGCTTACTGGTAGTTGGGAGCTCCAACGTGAGGCGCGTAATGGGGCCCCTCAGGGATATGGCAGCAAGGGAGGGGAAGAAAACCAAAGTGCACTCCGTGTGCATACCGGGGGGAGTCATTCCAGATGTGGAAAGGGTCCTTCCGGATGCCATGAAGGGTACAGGGTGCACCCATCTGCAGGTGGTCGCTCATGTCGGCACCAATGATGTGTGTCGCTATGGATCGGAGGAAATCCTCTCTGGCTTCCGGCGGCTATCTGATTTGGTGAAGACTGCCAGTCTCGCTAGCGGGATGAAAGCAGAGCTCACCATCTGCAGCATCGTCGACAGGACTGACTGCGGACCTTTGGTACAGAGCCGAGTGGAGGGTCTGAATCAGAGGCTGAGACGGTTCTGCGACAATGTGGGCTGCAGATTCCTCGACTTGCGCCATAGGGTGGTGGGGTTTCGGGTTCCGCTGGATAGGTCAGGAGTCCACTACACGCAACAAGCGGCTACACGGGTAGCAGGGGTTGTGTGGCGTGGGCTGGGCGGTTTTTTAGGTTAGATGGCCTCGGGCAAGTGCAGAAAGGGCAACAGCCTCAACGGGTGCGGGGCAAAGTCAGGACATGCGGGGACCAAGCAGCAATCGGTATTGTAATTGTAAACTGTCGAAGCTGCGTTGGTAAAGTACCGGAACTTCAAGCGCTGATAGAAAGCACCGAAGCTGAAATCGTTATAGGTACAGAAAGCTGGCTGAAGCCAGAGATAAATTCTGCCGAAATTTTTACAAAGGCACAGACGGTGTTTAGAAAGGATAGATTGCATGCAACCGGTGGTGGAGTGTTCGTCGCTGTTAGTAGTAGTTTATCCTGTAGTGAAGTAGAAGTGGATAGTTCCTGTGAATTATTATGGGTGGAGGTTACACTCAACAACCGAGCTAGGTTAATAATTGGCTCCTTTTACCGACCCCCCGACTCAGCAGCATTAGTGGCAGAACAACTGAGAGAAAATTTGGAATACATTTCACATAAATTTTCTCAGCATGTTATGGTCTTAGGTGGAGATTTCAATTTACCAGATATAGACTGGGACACTCAGATGTTTAGGACGGGTGGTAGGGACAGAGCATCGAGTGACATTATACTGAGTGCACTATCCGAAAATTACCTCGAGCAATTAAACAGAGAACCGACTCGTGGAGATAACATCTTGGACCTACTGATAACAAACAGACCCGAACTTTTCGACTCTGTAAGAGCAGAACAGGGAATCAGTGATCATAAGGCCGTTGCAGCATCCCTGAATATGGAAGTTAATAGGAATATAAAAAAAGGGAGGAAGGTTTATCTGTTTAGCAAGAGTAATAGAAGGCAGATTTCAGACTACCTAACAGATCAAAACGAAAATTTCTGTTCAGACACTGACAATGTTGAGTGTTTATGGAAAAAGTTCAAGGCAATCGTAAAATGCGTTTTAGACAGGTACGTGCCGAGCAAAACTGTGAGGGACGGGAAAAACCCACCGTGGTACAACAACAAAGTTAGGAAACTACTGCGAAAGCAAAGAGAGCTTCACTCCAAGTTTAAACGCAGCCAAAACCTCTCAGACAAACAGAAGCTAAACGATGTCAAAGTTAGCGTAAGGAGGGCTATGCGTGAAGCGTTCAGTGAATTCGAAAGTAAAATACTAGGTACCGACTTGACAGAAAATCCTAGGAAGTTCTGGTCTTACGTTAAATCAGTAAGTGGCTCGAAACATCATGTCCAGACACTCCGGGATGATGATGGCATTGAAACAGAGGATGACAAGCGTAAAGCTGAAATACTAAACACCTTTTTCCAAAGCTGTTTCACAGAGGAAGACCGCACTGCAGTTCCTTCTCTAAATCCTCGCACCAACGAAAAAATGGCTGACATTGAAATAAGTGTCCAAGGAATAGAAAAGCAACTGGAATCACTCAACAGAGGAAAGTCCACTGGACCTGACGGGATACCAATTCGATTCTACACAGAGTACGCGAAAGAACTTGCCCCCCTTCTAACAGCCGTGTACCGCAAGTCTCTAGAGGAACGGAAGGTTCCAAATGATTGGAAAAGAGCACAGGTAGTCCCAGTCTTCAAGAAGGGTCGTCGAGCAGATGCGCAAAACTATAGACCTATCTCTCTGACGTCGATCTGTTGTAGAATTTTAGAACATGTCTTTTGCTCGAGTATCATGTCGTTTTTGGAAACTCAGAATCTACTATGTAGGAATCAACATGGATTCCGGAAACAGCGATCGTGTGAAACCCAACTCGCTTTATTTGTTCATGAGACCCAGAAAATATTAGATACAGGCTCCCAGGTAGATGCCATTTTCCTTGACTTCCGGAAGGCGTTCGATACAGTTCCGCACTGTCGCCTGATAAACAAAGTAAGAGCCTACGGAATATCAGACCAGCTGTGTGGCTGGATTGAAGAGTTTTTAGCAAACAGAACACAGCATGTTGTTCTCAATGGAGAGACATCTACAGACGTTAAAGTAACCTCTGGCGTGCCACAGGGGAGTGTTATGGGACCATTGCTTTTCACAATATATATAAATGACCTAGTAGATAGTGTCGGAAGTTCCATGCGGCTTTTCGCGGATGATGCTGTAGTATACAGAGAAGTTGCAGCATTAGAAAATTGTAGCGAAATGCAGGAAGATCTGCAGCGGATAGGCACTTGGTGCAGGGAGTGGCAACTGACCCTTCACATAGACAAATGTAATGTATTGCGAATACATAGAAAGAAGGATCCTTTATTGTATGATTATATGATAGCGGAACAAACACTGGTAGCAGTTACTTCTGTAAAATATCTGGGAGTATGCGTGCGAAACGATTTGAAGTGGAATGATCATATAAAATTAATTGTTGGTAAGGCGGGTACCAGGTTGAGATTCATTGGGAGAGTCCTTAGAAAATGTAGTCCATCAACAAAGGAGGTGGCTTACAAAACACTCGTTCGACCTATACTTGAGTATTGCTCATCAGTGTGGGATCCGTACCAGATCGGGTTGACGGAGGAGATAGAGAAGATCCAAAGAAGAGCGGCGCGTTTCGTCACAGGGTTATTTGGTAACCGTGATAGCGTTACGGAGATGTTTAACAAACTCAAGTGGCAGACTCTGCAAGAGAGGCGCTCTGCATCGCGGTGTAGCTTGCTCGCCAAGTTTCGAGAGGGTGCGTTTCTGGATGAGGTATCGAATATATTGCTTCCCCCTACTTATACCTCCCGAGGAGATCACGAATGTAAAATTAGAGAGATTAGAGCGCGCACAGAGGCTTTCAGACAGTCGTTCTTCCCGCGAACCATACGCGACTGGAACAGGAAAGGGAGATAATGACAGTGGCACGTAAAGTGCCCTCCGCCACACACCGTTGGGTGGCTTGCGGAGTATAAATGTAGATGTAGATGTAATATTACCGTCTGGAAGGATTTTGGGTTTTGACCGTATGTTTGTCTAACGCAGAGCTTCCCAACGTGTGGTCCGCGGACCCCCTAGGGGCTCTTCCTAGGGGGTCCACGGCCACCAAATCGTGTAAAACAGTGAGTAAAATTATTGAATAAAAATGTGAAAATTAAATTGATCGCTATTTTGTTTTCGTGTGAAAAACATGTGTACTTTTACTTCAGGTCGTATTCCCAAGCAGTGTTTGCGGTTCCTAAGTGAGAACGCAGACACAGTTTAGTGCCGGAGAATACGGCTTCTCTGATCGACTCTTTCGCAGCAATACGGGGGTCGTTTGTGCGCCGGCTCACGGTGCTAGATGCGCTGAAACCTTTTACGCATGCTCGGAGCGAGCTTTGTGGACCAGACACAGCGCTCGCTGGCACGTATGCGGCCCCAGGCATCATTAAATGTTAAACTTGCTCTGTCAGTGCACTACCTATTTCATAAGTCGATTTTTGACCAGTTTATTACTTCTAACATGGATCGGTGGCTGAAGTCAGGATCATTGAAGAAGGGTGCAGTTTCTCCATCGCCTTCACAACAAGGGAAGTTTCCAGTTGAAATGAATGACGAGGGAGGACGACCAAAGGAAGACTTTACATACATTTGAACATTTTTCTTCGTATTTCACGAAAAACCACACACACACACACACACACACACACACACGACTGTTACGAAATATGCATGCTCCTTACACAACAGTAGCCAAACAGTGGAAGTGAACAGACCATAAGCGGCAGCTTGTCAACAGCGAACAATTTGGATTGCTCTTGGAGGAAGGCAGCTCCAACGTGTGAAATTTCAATTACCAAGTAATTTTAATCAGGCCATAGTGTGTTGAACAAAGGGAGTAAATCCACTAGGAAGTGTCTGGATACAATGGGAATTCAAATTGAATCGTTAATTTGAAGTTGTTTTCATTCTTCTGTAAAACAAAGTCTATTGATACTTCAGGGTGGGGGGGGGGGGGGGGGTCATTGGGAACATGGCACTTGCATTAAGAAGCTTTCAGTTTCCATGGGTTTCGCTCTGAAATTTAAAGTTACTGACTAGGGGTCCGCCATGGATTTTCGACTGAAGAAGGGGTCCGCCAGTTGAAAAGGTTGGGAAGATCTGGTCTAATGGATAAGGGATATTGGACAGTAATTTCGATTATAATGCAATTTGTAGAAAACTAAAAAGGCTTTACTCTGAGGATAATTAAACTATAAAAGTACATACGAATGAAACAATAAGCGGTCGCTAGTCTAATTAGGCTTATTAATTTGAAAACATTACTTCAAGGAAACTGAACATTAGTAATTGCAGTGACTTTTATTAAGATTCCCCTTGAGAAATACACTTGATACACACGACTACATGGCGATCTAAGATATGGGTAGCAGTAGTTACCACTAGTGCAGAAACCATTTATCATACAAAGCTAGAGTGTACTCCACTCATAATAATAACAGTTACAATGATAATCATTATGTAACTCAATACTGCAGGAAACAATGAACTAAAGTTGGGTATGAAAAGAGTTTTGACTTAACTGACAAATAAATACCACACATCAAATTAAATAATACTGCATATACTCTTTTTATACTCTCATTTATATACTAGTATGAGATTCCTTTAGTAGCAATAAATGTCCCAGTTATCTTTCTGATATGAGAAGAATATAGTGAGGACCCATAAACTGATACTGTCTCTCTAGGCAAACTCTATGATTATTTCAGAAGCAAAGTTCAATTCAATCAACTTTAATTCTTAGCCCCACTTGGACTAATTTATGTTTTTATTCTTTAAAGCAAATTACTCAACACTAAGCTCGATTAACCACAAAAAAAGAATAAATAGTTCATGTAAGAAATCAAGACTAAATTACATTTCAGGTAAGTTTAATTTAAGTGCCTTTTTCATCACCTGTGAAGCAGGTATTTTAGACAGTAACGTTTACACTCTGTGGCAATGAATTTTTGCACATTTGATACACAAAAACAAATCACTAATTAGTTAGAAACAGGATACTCGATTTTCTGCACACTTAGGAGGGGATCCTGCTTCGGTTCATGATTAGAATAAAGTTACGGTTCAAAACATGGGCTTATAATACTTGGATTATTATTGAAAACACTCACACAAATATACTGGTCCATGCTCTGATACATATCTGTGTGCCTGAAGTTGGTAGAGCAGTGGCGATGTAGTGGTGGCAAGCGAAGTGGCGGCTAATTGTAATCAGGCTCTTGATGTTGAATGCTCTTTAAAATGGGTCAAATGGCTCTGAGCACTATGGGGCTTAACATTTGAGGTCATCAGTCCACTAGACTTAAAACTACTTAAACCTAACTAACCTAAGGACCTCACACACATCCATGCCCGAGGCAGGATTCGAACCTGCGACCGTAGCAGTCGCGCGGTTCCGGACTGAAGCGCCTAGAACCGCTCCGCCACAACGGCCGACGGAATGCTCTTAACGATTTCTTCTTGGCGACGGATTTTTTTTTTTTCGTGTCAGAGCCATTCCGTATTGCCGGGAGTACTCTGCAACAGCCAGATCCACATCCGAGGCTTTTTTCCATGCAAGATGGCTTCCAAATCCCTCCCTTGGTATCTTGATGTTTACCGTGCAACGGCTAGCCACTGACTGCGTGCCGTTCCCACCTAGTAGCCGCCCAGTTCGATAGCCAAAACCACCTTTTACATCGCGCCAAGTCACTTCCATTGCTGAGGGACTTCCCTACAGCTTTTACCTTTCACAGTACAAGATCCCTAAGCATGAACCAGCTTCCAATATTCAAATTTTTCTTTATGAACATAGATATATTATAAAATTTATTTATTTTTAAACATCATTTAGCTTTTACAAACTTTAACTTTCCTGTCAGAAATCAATGATCTTGACTATCAAGGAACAAACACTTCACAATCACAGATACATAGCTACATAGAATGAATCTATTTCTACTCAATACTGGTGTTACACTTAGACAGTGGACTACCTTTGGGGATGTCTCGCTGTATTTTTATGTCCTTAAATGTCTGCTATTTTGGCGTTTAAACCTGACACAATATTTTTATCGCATTTACAAAAAAAAATGGTTCAAATGGCTCTGAGCACTATGGGACTTAACATCAATATCGCATTTACAGTTCTGTGGAGGAATCCCAGTGTTTTCATCATCTCGAATAAGAAACTGGGGTTCACGTGATCAAATCCTATATGTAAATCAATGAGCAGCAGAGCACATTTTATTCTAGTTACTGAGGTTATGGCTATTATGTCTCTGTACTCAACGACTACTCCTCTTCACCACGCACGACTAATCCTGACTTGGTGGTGAGGAGGTAAAGCTTTTGATTTATAATCCTACATATAATTTTATATATCTGAATTCAGGAACGAAATGGACCAAAATTACTTAAACTCCGTTTACCTAAACTCTTGGGGATTAGAAAAATTTTGCTCTCTTTAAAACCGCCATGTTTCACTGTCCCACTTAAAGTCTCGCCTGCAAGACAAGTAAACTTATTGCAAATTAAAAACCAGTATCTGATGCAAAAAGTCACTCGGCAAACCACAGAGTCCAGAAGATTTTTTTAGAGGAGGGTTGCATACTGTCCACTGAAAGTCTTATTTACTAACTTCAGAGATTATTACTTCGTTGTCATCTTCCGTTAGTTAAAATGTTAAGATGTTAATGATTTCTTCGAGAGATTCTTTATTTATCGAGGGTTGGAAAATACAGTGCTTCGTAGTATTTATGGAGCTCACTGATAATCTCAAAAATGGCCCTCTAGACGTAGAACTACTTTAAACTAACTAACCTAAGGACATCACACACAGCCATGCCCGAGGCAGGATTCGAACCTGCGACCGTAGCACTCTCGCGGATCCGGACTGAAGGGCCTAGAACCGCTCGGCCACCGCTGCCGGCTGCTGATAATTTCCTTCTGCGATGTAAGTAATGTACCATCTAGTGCTTCGATCTCGTCGATCAACGTTCTTCCTCTGTTCTTTAAGTGTCTAAGTAAGTAATATAAACAGGCCGTTTCATCCTCTAATACTGATTTCGCTTTGCACTTGATTTTAAGGCCTTCAATCTGCTCCCACTTTTACCTGTTCAAGTAGGCCTCGTAGCACTGCCTAATAAAATTCCGTTGCATGTTTCTGGCCCCTTCGCTCTGTGGACACTACAACGTATAAGAACACTTCGTTTGGCACGCTTAATCTACCAGTCTACCTTTGTAGGGTGCGTATCTATCGATCACAAGCACATTGTCCATGCTTGAGTTATTTCGTGCTCTAAGTCCTCTTTGGAGAGGCCTTTAAATTATAAAAACGAGTGGGTTGTGCAGTTAAACT
Source organism: Schistocerca cancellata (assembly GCF_023864275.1). Taxonomy (NCBI): domain Eukaryota; kingdom Metazoa; phylum Arthropoda; class Insecta; order Orthoptera; family Acrididae; genus Schistocerca; species Schistocerca cancellata. The sequence goes on from NC_064628.1 coordinate 407,494,368, forward strand.
GACGCATGCGAGCATGTTAGTGTGAACACTAAAATATACTGTAATTATTTCTGCTCTAAGTAAAGATCTTGATCCAAATTTTGTGAAATATAAAGTCTGTGAAATTTGCTACGGGGACTGGATGTTACATGCGTGTACTCAGCTGCGTCTTTCAGGTTTAGGTCATCAACTAGATGTATCAATTCCACCGAATCGTTAAAATTTTGTCTTTGATCCTTAACATTTAAAAAAAAATTGATATCACCTCCAATTATAAGACTGGTTGGGTCTACGCGCAATAAGTAAGTTCTTCTTTATAAAACGTTGCACTGTTTAATCTGTCGGAATTCCAGGAGGGTGAGTATGAGTTAGTAAGAGAGACACCCAGAACTGCCCTTCCACATTCCAATTTTCTTTCTTGATTCATCGGAATTCCTTTGCTCAGTGGAAACGCTGTTTCGAGGGAAGTATTAATTTCCACGCACCTTTGTATCATGGGTGAAAAGCGATGTCGGTACTATACTCACATACGAATTATTTGAAAGCCGACAACTTCAATTCTGATCCTATTTTATTAATATTTGTTGTTGTAATAGAGTACACTTGCATCATTGCCTTATTACTTAGGAGATATCATTTGTCATAAATAACTGTTACACTACTGAAGCCAGATAATTGACTTCTTTACCCAGTTGGCTAAGCTCATTATCCGTTTCTTCTCTGACGATATCGTAACGTATATTTTTTGATTTCTAATCTGAAGTCTCAGACTCTGGGTTTGTTGGTTGCGGAGACAGTGAAGTTATATGTCTGCGTTCAATAGTACGATGCAAAGCTCCTTCGGACATGTATGCAGATCAGAAAGAACAGGCACTGTGGCGGCTGCAGCCGGTAAGAAGTACATGAAACGTATTCGCAGTTGCGAATAAGGGCAACCATCAGCTGTATAATGGGGTGACGACAATGAAAATTTGTGCCTGCCAGGGATTTAAACGCGGATTTCCCACTTACCGCTAGTAGTACGTCTTACCTTTAGGCCATCCGAGCACGATATGTCGTCAACTATATGTCCACCAGCACTCGCACGACCGCTGTGTATACAGTGATAGGCACAGCGATATCGTATTTATCCGCCGAAACCGGTACAGTGACTTTCAATTAAAATGTGTCTCCTGTATGGGAACATATACAGGGTGGTCCACTGATCGTGACCGGGCCAAATATCTCACGAAATAAGCGTCAAACGAAAAAACTACAAAGAACGAAACTCGTCTGGGCCAAATATCTCACGCAATAGGCATCAAACGAAAAAACTACAAAGAACGAAACTTATCTAGCTTGAAGGGGGAAACCAGATGGCGCTAAGGTTGGCCCGCTAGATGGCGCTGCCATAGGTCAAACGGATATCAACTGCATTTTTTAAAATAGGAACCCCCATTTTTTTATTACATATTGGTGTAGTATGTAAAGAAATATGAATGTTTTAGTTGGACCACTTTTTCCGCTTTGTGATAGATGGCGCTGTAATAGTCACAAACATATGGCTCACAATTTTAGACGAACAGTTGGTAACAGTATGTTTTTTAAATTAAAATACAAAACGTAGGTACATTTGAACCTTTTATTTCGGTTGTTCCAATGTGATACATGTACCTTTGTGAACTAATCATTTCTGAGAACGCATGCTGTTACAGCGTGATTACCTGTAAGTACCACATTAATGCAATAAATGATCAAAACGATGTCCGTCAACATCAATGCATCCAATACGTGTAACGGCATTCCTCTCAACAGCGAGTAGTTCGCCTTCCGTAATGTTCACACATGCATTGACAATGCGCTGACGCGTGTTGTCAGGCGTTGTCGGTGGATCACGATAGTAAATATCCTTCAGCTTTCCCCACAGAAAGAAATTCGGGGACGCCAGATCCGGTGAACGTGCGGGCCATGGTATGGTGCTTCGACAACCAATCCACCTGTCATGAAATACGCTATTCAATACCGCTTCAACCGCATCCGTTCTATGTGCCGGACATCCATCATGTTGGAAGTGCATCGCCATTCTGTCATGCAGTGAAACATCTTGTAGTAACATCGGTAGAACATTACGTAGGAAATCAGCATACATTGCACCATTTAGATTGCCATCGATAAAATGGGGGCCAATTATCCTTCCTCCAATAATGCTGCGCCGGTTTACGTTACCGCTGTTGGTGAATGACGCTTCGCCGCTAAATAGAACGCGTGTAAAAAAATCTGTCATCGTCCCGTAATTTCTCTTGTGCCCAGTGGCAGAACTGTACACGACGTTCAAAGTCGTCGTCATGCAATTCCTGGTGCATAGAAATATGGTACGGGTGCAATCGATGTTGATGTAGCATTCTCAACACTGATGTTTTTGAGATTCCCGATTCTCGCGCAATTTGTCTGCTACTGATGTGCGGATTAGCTGCGACAGCAGCCTACTTTGGCATCAAAATTGGTTTCAGGTCGTGGTTGACGTTTCATATTTGGCTGAACACTTCCTGTTTCCTAAAATAACGTAATTATCTGGCGAACGGTCCGGACACTTGAATGATGTCGTCCAGGATACCGAGCAGCATCATAGCACACGCCCGTTGGGCATTTTGATCACAACAGCCATACATCAACACGATATCGACCTTTTCCGCAATTGGTAAACGGTCCATTTTAACACGGGTAATGTAACACGAAGCAAATACAGTCCGCACTGGCGGAATGTTACGTGATACCATATACTTATACGTTTGTGACTATTACAGCGCCATCTATCACAAAGCGAAAAAAGTGATCCAACTAAAACATTCATATTTCTTTACGTACTACACGAATATGTAATAAAAATGGGGGTTCATATTTAAAAAAAGCAGCTGATATCTGTTTGACCTATGGCAGCGCCATCTAGCGGGCCAACCATAGCGCCATCTGGTTTCCCCTTTCAAGCTAGATAAGTTTCGTTCTTTGTAGTTTTTTCGTTTGATGCTTATTTCGTGATATATTTGGCCCGGTCACTATGTATGAACCACCCTGTATAAGGGAGTAGCCTAATGGGCCGGCACGGTAGCTCAGCGTGTTCGTTCAGAGGGCTAGAACCCTCTGTAATAAAAAAAAAAAAAAAAAAACTGAGTCAATCGCTCAACAACGAACTTCAACAAGCGTCATAGGACGTCCGCCCCGAACAAATAGAACGAACGAAAAACGAACAAAATGGAATCTCGAAAATAAAAAACAATGATTGCGCACGGTACTTATAAGGCAGTAGCCGTGAGCAGTACCGAGGTTGTGAGTTCAAGGCCCACCTGGGGCGTAGTTTTATTTCGTAGCAGTCGATAAAAAAGAGATGGTAAGGCGACCGCTCGTGATAAGCAGGAAATCTGGGTTCAAGTCCCAGTAGGGCACAAATTTTCATTGTCGTCATTCCATTGTACAGCTGATGATTGTCCATATTCACAACTGCGAACACATTTCATGCACAGTAAGGTCAGATAGTGGTTTGATCCGATGTCGACGTACGTCTTGTGATTCCGTACTTGGTGTCGACTTCGTCACATTCGGCACCGCCACTGCGTCACTGGCTGTTATGAATGTCTGTTAATTATACTCTACCTCTTGTTGTTCTACGACTGTGGCTTGTTGTGACTTATCACGTAGCGGCTGTGTATCTGCTGGCTGTTGACTAAACACTGCCTCCTGTTTACCTACTATTCCAGTCTGCCGCGAGGAAGTGGGCTGGGGTTGTTGTGTCTTCTGACTGCCCACGTGGAAGCACCGGGATAGCATCGCAAAGAGCTGCACGTGTTGTTGCGTGATATCCATCACCTCGCTATTGTCACTGATCGGTTGTGTCTCCTGCAACGATGGGACGTGTCACTGTATGTCACCAAATCCATTTGCTTTTCTCCCGCTTAGTTCAAAAAGCCTTCATCCTGTGGTTTCCATTTACGATCTGCAGGAGAATTAGGGGGATTGTCGTCAGCTGAATGATCAACAGTACGTGGAGTGCGGTAGATACACAGGTTCTACATCTACATCTACATCTACATCCATACTCCGCAAGCCACCTGACGGTGTGTGGCGGAGGGTACCTTCAGTACCTCTATCGGTTCTCCCTTCTATTCCAGGCTCGTATTGTTCGTGGAAAGAAGGATTGTCGGTATGCCTCTGTGTGGGCTCTAATCTCTCTGATTTTATCCTCATGGTCTCTTCGCGAGATATACGTAGGAGGGAGCAATATACTGCTTGACTCTTCGGTGAAGGTATGTTCTCGAAACTTTGACAAAAGCCCGTACCGAGCTACTGAGCGTCTCTCCTGCAGAGTCTTCCAGTCTTTTTCGAAACCCATGCTGATTCCTACAGAGTAGATTTCTAGTCTCCAGAAAAGTCATTATACTCGAACACAATACGTGTTCCAAAATTCTACAACTGATCGACGTTAGAGATATAGGTCTATAGTTCTGCACATCTGTTCGACGTCCCTTCTTGAAAACTGGGATGACCTGTGCCCTTTTCCAATCCTTTGGAACGCTACGCTCTTCTAGAGACCTACGGTACACCGCTGCAAGAAGGGGGGCAAGTTTCTTCGCGTATTCTGTGTAAAATTGAACTGGTATCCCATCAGGTCCAGAGGCCTTTCCTCTTTTGAGCGATTTTAAACGAAGTTAAGCGCTGTTGGGCGTGGTCGGCACGTGGATGGGTGACCATCCAGGCCGCCATGCGCTGTTGCCATTTTTCGGGGTGCACTCAGCTTTGTGATGGCCAATTGAGGAGCTACTCGACCGCATAGTAGCGGCTTCGGTCAAGAATGCCATCATAACGACAGAGAGAGCAGTGTGCTGACCCCACGCCCCTCCTATCTGCATCCTCCACAGAGGATAACACGGCGGTCGGATGTCCCGGTAGGCCACTCGTGGCCTGAAGACGAAGTGATTTTTTCTTCAACCGGTTACGTGAAAGTTGTAGGGTACCACACAAACAACGTTACAGAAGGAAATAAGTGACGAGAGAAGAGGGGAAATTAATATTCTTGCTGCTGTTGCCATTGATCCGCTCGTTAGATCCCGTGAAATCCCACGAGGAAGTGGCATGAGTCAAGCAAGTGTTGTACGCATTTTCTATCAACATAGGTTTCATCCCTATCGCATGGCTCTTTCTGTGGGGAATTGCGAAAGATGCTGTCTACAAGGACATGCCAGCTATTTCCGATGATATGTAAAGACGTATTACTGCAGTCTGCTCGGACATCTACGCTGGAATACCATCACGTCTGCATCTGTTTTTCCATACCAGCCTGCAAACGTGTACAAGTGTCGATGTGGCAACTTTTCAAAATACTACATCTCGTACACGATTCGCACTGCAATGCTGTAATGACGTTCTAACTTATCCTACTTTTAGTTTTTTAATGTCAGTAGGCATTGTTCCATTTAAAAAGTGTATGTTTTGCATAAAAAATACAGTTTTTAACTATTAATACAATCTGTTTATTGACTATAGCACTTTCCACTTCCGCAGAATTTGCGTTGCTAATTTTAGCTGATATCCCATATATAGTGTGAGCTTTGTGGACGTCTGCAGATAAATGTGGTGAGATGTTAACTTCCACTTACGTCTCTACAAAATAAACGCCATTAAAGTATTGTATTTAGTATTGCTTGGACCACCTTCCATTAACTATTTCTTTACCTTCACCATATATAAACAGGTCGTCTCCAGTTTTGCATTGGCTGTGTCAATGGGTACAATTAACACTCGCACAATCCTGCATGTTGTATCGGCTCTCCGAAGAGCCACTGCACGTTTTGTGTCGTCTCTGTGAACTAAGTCAGCCTGGTTACGAGTTTCACCGAGAATTCTGTGTACAGTAACAGGAGTCAATAATCTTACAAAAACGCAGTTACTATCAGAGTTAAGTTGCGTATTTTGTATAAAATCATAATTGATGCCAATTACTTCTGTCAGCCTTTCACGAATCTCGAGTGCAGTCGGTTGAACTCGGTGAGTTTTCTTTTCAAAAGCAAAGACCAGGGTATTTTTCCCAACCGAGTTAGCCACGTTGCGCAGCAACCTTGGGAATCCTCAAAACCGAAATTCTGTCGAATGATGAATACTCGAAAAATTAATAAAGTTGCCACAAACAAACGACGAAAGGCGGTATAAGGCAAGAACACTACCACAGAGCCGCGCGAAGTGGCCGCGCAAGCGGCGCCGTGTCATGCATGGCGCGGCCCCTCCCTCCGGAGGTTCGAATCCTCCCTTGGGCATGGGTCTGTGTGTGTTGTTCTTAGCGTGAGTTAGATTAAGTGGTGTATAAGTCTAGGAACCGGCGACATTAGCAGTTTGGTCCCTTAGGAATTCACACAGGCTTGAACATTTTTTTGGACACAAGGAGAGAGAACAAAAAAAAAAAGAAATAAATAGTGTAAACACTGGCGTAATCAAAGACTGCACGGAGAAAACAGCAAGAACGTCCTACCGCGGTGAAGGCTAGGGCCAGAATGTGTCAGGAACTCGAACCCTGGTCCCCTAGATTAAAAGCTTAATCCTCAACCGTCTGATCTATCCGGCCTCACGCAACACGATCGTGGAACAGCTGCATGCTCTGCGAGTGATTCAGATACAGTACTAAGTGGCTTCTGGCTCAACTGGCATTTTTACCGGCTACCCATTGACGCTAGTCATTTTAGATGGTGGACGTACTTCCATGCAGCTGTGATATATTGAGAAAACGAAGGCTGCAGCAGTACCGGTGTCGCATTCGAATGAATGCATTGTGCTTCTTGAAAGAAATGAGTGCCCTGTCTCCACAATACTATCAGGCACAAGCAGTACATTCCATACACTCTGGCTCAGCGACGGCACGAGGAAGTGATTGGGACAGGCTCGAGGGCCCGTGACGGCATTAAGTGATCCTAACCATCGTACAAAGTGAACAGATAGCCATTGGAAGGAGCAGAGGTCTTAGTTGAGAATGGTGTCAGTGGCTTACATCCGCATTTGCACCTGCATTTCACATATGTGCGAAAATTTCTACTCGTTTTTACGCAAAATCACACGCAGCCGATAGGATTCGAACCCATACTCCGAAAGCGAATCTGATATCGAATAATCCCCTTTAACGACTGGTCGACGACTGTGGGTAGCAGTCGTTTCTCTCGACACATGAAAATTCAACCATTTGGACCAATATGCTGACAGAGAAATGTCTAGCTGCACTCTTTTCCGCGGTGTTCCTATCGTTACAAGACGGGTCGCTATGAAAGTATTAAAATCTTTGCCCAGACAGGGACTTAAGCCCTAGATCCACTAGTTTGAAAGCCTAATCCTGTTAATATTTAACGCAGCTACAAAATTGCAAATATCCGCCATAACACCTGAGAAAATGTCCCTGACGAGTATTATGACGATTGCACTGTATCTCCGATCGTTAAAATAGCGGTAGCATTATTAGTAGACGTTCGGATATTTTTATTTTTCATCAGATCGAGTATGCACGATATAGGTTTCACATCACTAAGATTAGCACTCTGCTCGATTTAGTTTCGCAATTAAACCTGTTGTTAGCGGAATGAGGAACAACAATAATGCTCCTGCTGCGGGTTGGAGCGGAACGCATGACGCGAGGCCATGCAGTCTCTTGATAACGGCGTCGCTTCATAGTGGCGGCAGCTGTGTTGAGCGGTCACAGTGGCGCGGGTTACTTGACGGTGTGTTGGTTGCTTAAATAAAGACGTTGCGATTACTCCTATCCTATTCTAACAGTACCGGCAGTTGTTTAAACAGTGAGTATAGGTATCACCAAAGCCGATAATGATTTTTGGTGCGAGCAGAAGTTCCTTACATTTTTAGAAAAGTTGCTGCTCCATCACTAAAAAAAAGTGGTCTTTGGATGAAGTTGAAAAATGCCCGAAACTTGTGTTTAGATGTAAACTGTTCGATGTAGACTATAGGATGGTTGCAGCGATTTACAGGAAGACCAGCATAGGATTGACGATGACTACCATAATTATATTGGCATAACCATCATTACTCGTTAATCACAGTACAGGTGACCAAAAGAGTGGTTACAGTACTGGTCTTGCCATGGGGAGAAAATTTCACGGTGATGGAATATTATTATCACCACTTTTCTGAAAAAAAAATTGCATTCATAAAATTCTTATAGTTTAAGACTGCCTGCATACGGCGTGATGTCCACTGAGACTGCCCTAATCTTTGCAGAGTGCTCGTCAGCAAGTAGGGGCCTGCTCTGTCAGGCAGAGGCAGAACGAGAAAGGAGGAAAGATTAGAGATTAACACCACTTCGACAATGTGGTCTTTAGAGATGAAGCAAAAGCTCGGATTATGGAAGGATAGGGAAGGAACTCGGACCTGCCATTGTAAAGGAACCATCTCTGCATTTACCTTCCTTGAATTACGGATATTACGGAAAACCTAAATGCGGATAGCCGGCCGGCAATTTGAACGGTCGTCCTCCAAAATGCGAGTCCTGTGTGCTGACCACTACGCCACCTTACTTGGTGAGAGGGGGATGAACGGACCCACAGTTCCAGCTGCTGCCTTTGACCATTCCCCACCCGACAGGAGATTACTGCCGCTAAACACGATATTGAGAAAATCATTTTACACGCTTAAACTCTAGTCAACTCAGGAGGCTGCTGTGGGCGTGATAGGCTGCATCCTCAGATGTAAAATGGTGCATCACTGATGCGGAAGTGGTAGCGGCGGTGGCACATGCGTCAATAGTGACATGGCAGCTCCCAGCTGAGTACGATTCACATGGACTGTGGAGAAGGAGACATCCCGTACTTTTTGCCTGCCTTTTTTAAAAAATGAGGTGCAACTTTCCCCTGAGCTGGTAGCAGCGTGGGTGTGGGATACTGGTGTAATTTAGCGATGTATGTATGTGTCTATGACCTTACTCGGATTTCTCATTGTTGAGGTCCACTGTAATCTTATAGTGTCACACTTCTCAAGGTATCCTCATAGTGACGTCACAGTGTTTTTCTTTAACAAACCTAAGCACAAGGTTGATATACATCTAATCGATGTTAAGTATTAATTTCGAAGACTGCAGCAAGCTGTCAGTTGTTTATGTACAGGATATCAATGTAACTTGTCTCGATAATGCACTGTGGTGATTCTTAAACATTTAAAGTGTCGTATTTATGATATCGTAAAGTATGTATTTTGAAAAAAAAACAGCAAAATTATAAGAAGTAGCTCCACCAAGACAGCAGCAGCCTGTCAGTTGTTTAAACGTAGGGTTTTCGTATAAAATGTATAAATAATACATTGTGATAGTTGTTAGACCTTTTAAGTTTCGTATTTTCGATGTCAAAATGTGCGAAACCTGCAAAATTGTAACGAGTAGCCTCAAAACCTGTTAATAGGAGGCTAATACGTTAGAATAATTTCAGAGATGCAGTGCTGAAAAAGAAAATGTCGACGAACACACAGAGGCCAGAGAAGTGGACGAGGGAAGGCACCTATTTTTTTGGTACAGAAGGCTGGGGCACGTGGAAAGTGTGCAGATGAGATGCTAGGCAGAAGAGGAGCGACGAGGACTCCTAAAAGACTTATAGTCTCATATGTACGATCTCCGGAAATGGGTACTTCGGAAAATCAGCAAAATTGTAATGAATAGTCCAAAACTTAGCAATGGAACAAAACAGTGGAACGCTTGTAGCAACGTTGTTTGACACAATATTCTGATCATGTTGCAAAACAAATTCTTATAATTAGGTAGTTAACAACGCTTATAGAAATGATTTGTCATTAATTGCGATAACTTGGTAATAAATTATGACAGATAATAAAAGTGATAAGTCAAGTGGCTACTTGAAGACAGCAACGGACACTTATCTCAGAGAAAACTATGACCTATGACCTACGTATTATCCTTTTTGTATCATGTCTTTTGAACAATGTGAATAAGTTCCATAACGTTATGCCAAGGAGGAGAAGAATTTGTGATGCTCCACCCAGATTTATGCTAATGTGTATACGTATACGCCTATAATTGACTGTGAGCGGCCATCGGAACCGTAAATGTTTGTGGGTGGACACTCGCGTGTAATAAGTAATTAGCATTCACCTTACTTATACCTCTCTAGAATGCACAGTTTGTATCTTACCACACAAATAGAATTTTGGTTAAAGGAACCGACAAAATAACGTTATTAAAAACACTGAAGATGAGGGGACAAATATTAATGGGCAACCCTTTGATATGGCAATGTTACACAGCAAACGACTAATATAGACATTATCCATGTACTGACTTAACTAGCGGGATCAAGAATATTTTCTTCTTCACAAAACGACTCTATCGTGAACACGAAACATTTAGAAATAAATGTACAGTGAAATGTAGAGTGAAAATAACCTGCTAAGCATTGAAGATGTTTAGCTACTGCGTTAGTGCTTTTATTAGTAGTGTATCTAGCAATCATTACTTTCATGTTGCTTTACAACATCTCATCACTCTGTATAGAAATGTGCTGTGTATTATTATCAAAACATCACACTTTATTTTGAAGCAAGCCTGCAATGATGTCGTTACACGTCCATTAAACAACGAAACACTGTAGCCTGCATTTTTCAAACTGGAAGTTGCGTTGTCAGACGCAAAGCAATTTATGAAATCGTGTAGACTGACTGCTACTGCAGTATTTTACCGTTGTCCGAAAGTAAAATTACACTTACCTTTTGGTGTCTTCTTCCGCAACATTGCTTCATATCAGTACTAATATTCATAACAAAATAGCTGGTAAAATTCTTTGGCAACACTACGATGTTTTACTTGATGATGCCAATAATAGAAGTTTAGGGCATGTTATATTTATAGCCGTTTCAAATAACTTCACAAAAAGAGAAAGAAGGTCATGACTTTTACAGTATATCGTCCTAGTATAAAAACTATTACACACAGATACACTGAACTGCACCAATAAAAAATGTACTTTAGTCTTTTCACAGGTGGTGAGCGCTGCTTTTAGCCTCTAACGAAAATCGGTACATTACGATGAATTTGCAGCTTTTAATTGTGACTTAGATGTTATTAGTTTTTCTATCGTCATACTCGGCCAGCAGAATAGATCTTGCTGGCACATAATGCATGCCGTAAGGCAGCATACAAACACTTCAAACTGACCCATAAAAATATATAGCCACCTCTTCTTTCTCGGATAAGAGCTGCTTAAAACACTGCAGAATCCATAGTAGCAACTTTATCCCGTCCATCCGAGACTTATATAACAATTATGATCAATTCTGTCCAAAAGAACATAACATAACTTCTTCGCCATTTCACATGTAACTCGAGACTGTGTTGCGCTTCTACTTGCAGTATGTTCTAGTGAGTAAAAAGGCGGCGGTTCTGCCGCCAAAACCCTTCTGCCGGGAAGTCCCTATTGATTATGTCTTAAAACTAAAGCCATGACCCTTAAATTTGTACTTACGAAAGTTCCATCACAGTTACAATGATGTAAGCTGTTTTACAAAATGTATATAACAATAAAGAAGTTATTACTGAAAGAATAAAGTTCAAAACGATGTATCTGCGATTTGAGATTTATCATTTATCTGTCTGGTAGCAGCGCTGTGCAGTGGTAAGTGAGCTCATTTTATCACTGTTACCGCTAGATGGTCGAAGTCTACCGTACTTTGCTCTAAAACCTTACTGCCTTTTATATATTGTTATCCATTCATGCATGGATAAAACTCGTAATAATAAGTTACGACAAAAGATTTATGTTACTGAAATCGAACAATATGCAAGGTGGTAATGATACTTGTATCGCTACAAGTTACGAGTACTGTTGTTGTCAACGTCATCAAGAAGTCCATATGTGGACGAGACTTCGGTTGTGATCGTCATCAAGAGATATGGAAACTGTATAATTATTATTGGAGAATATAATCATACTTTCAAGGAATATTTGTGATCATTATTCCAGCGTTTTGTTTATGTCATTATGTATTACTGTCGCCTATTTGTGCACCATAGGGCTAGGTGTAGGGCGGATGAGTAGTAAAAACCTGCATCATGGTCATTGCGCTGTTTGGGGAATCGTTATTTCACTAATTTTCTGTTTTTATGTGATACAATAGTTACCATCCACCCTCCACTTAAAGCTATACGCTGTCACTTGTGTGTGCTCATGCTGCCCATAATTGTGAGAACGATTTGATAAATAAATTTTGTAGGTCAAAGAAATAATATTGTACTTCGAATTCTTTACAGACACTTCGATGAAAACGGCTGGAGTTACATAAGATCTATATTAATGTGAGCTGTTGAGTTCCTCTTATATATAGACCTACTCCTGTCTTTTTGTCTGTGTAAGTATTTTAAATTAGAATATCAAAGCGATATATATATATACTTACTTATCGCGAATGGACCCAGAAGGATCACGCAAAGCTTTCTGACGTCGTTTCTTCCATACTTCTTTCATCCGTTCTCCGTGTTTTCTTTTTCTTTCTTCTGTCCATTTTGTTCCTGGTCTCTTTAGTGCTTCCTTCTCCGACAATACAATCCACTTTTCCACCTTATTTCTAAAAGTTTTTCTGTCTTTGACATCTTTAAGTTCAATATTTGCTTTTTGTAAATCTAATTTTACTTGGCTAATCCATGGTGTTGTTGATTTGACTTTTTCTATGTAAGTGAGAATTCTGTTGGTGAGTCGTGTGGGGGGAAGTCTAGTGACATGTCCATAAAATTTTAATCTTCGCCTTCTTATGTCTGCTGCCAGGTTTGATATAGTTTCTGTGGTTCTTCTTGATTGTATCCGATATCCTTCTTCTGTTAATTTTGGACCTAAAATCTTTCTCATAATTTTGCGTTCTTCTTTTAGTATTTTTTCTAAATCACATTTTGTGTGGAGTGTGAGCGTTTCACTAGCATATAGTGCTGCTGGCTTAATTACTGCGCAGTAGTGTCTGATTTTTGTGTTCGAGGAGATGCATTTTTTATTGTATATTTCATGTGTCATACCATATGCTCTCTTCATTTTCTGTTGTCTGATCTTCTGTGCAACTTTCTCTCCTCCGGTTGGCTCCAAAATTTCACCTAGGTATTTAAAATGTTTTACTCTATTTATTTTTCCATATTTTGTGTTCAAACTGTGTATATGTAATTTTGTACAGAAAAATTCTGTCTTTTGAAACGAAATTTGTAAACCTACTTTATCCGCGCATTCCTTAAGGATCTCTATTTGTTTGGTGGCGATTTCTTCATCATCTGCAAGTATGGCCAAGTCGTCCGCGAATGCTAAACAAGATATCTCCACGTTGTCTTTGGTTCTACCAAGATGGATTGGTTTCCAGTAGGATTGATTTTTTAATTCTTTTTCCCATTCCTTAATGACTTTATCCAGGACTATATTAAACAGAAGTGGAGATAGCCCGTCACCTTGACGTACTCCAGTTTTTATGAGAAAAGGTTCAGAGATTTCTCCCCTGAATTTAACTTTAGATACAGTGTCTGTCAGTGATTCTTTGATAAGCCTTAGTGTTTTGGAGTCAAGTCCAAGTTCCTCTAAAATGTTAAACAAAGATTGCCGGTCTATTGAGTCATAGGCTTTCTTAAAATCTACAAATGTACAAATTATGGGGGCATTTCTAATTGCTTTGTGTTTTAATATTGTCTTTAAATTAAATATTTGTTCTATGCATGAGCGACCGGGGCGGAAGCCTGCTTGATAATCACCAATTTGGCGTTCCAGCTGCTCTTGTGTTCTTTTCAGCAGGCATGTTGAGAGAATTTTGTAGGTGACTTGTAAAAGTGAGATTCCCCTGTAGTTATTGACATTTGTTCTGTCTCCTTTTTTATGTAACGGGTGAATAAGGGCACATTTCCAATCCTCTGGTAATTTTTCTGTTTCCCATATTTTTGTTATTATTTTTGTGAGCTCTTGCAACGTCTTTGGTCCTAGGTTTTTTAATAGCTCTGCAACAATGCCATCTTCGCCAGATGTTCTATTATTTTTTAAGTTTTTAATGTGACATTTGATTTCTTCCTGTGTTGGTGGTAATGAATCCGGTTGAGCGTTGGCACTGATTTCTTTGGGAAACCTTAAACTAGGTTCTGGGCAATTTAGTAGGTTAGAAAAATATTGAGCCAATACTTGACAGTTTTCCTGGTTTGTTAGGGCTAATTTACCATCTGGTTTTCTGAAACATAAATTTTGAGGGATATAGCCTCGTATTTTATCTGCGAAAGTTCTGTAGAAGTCTCTTGTATTATAGTTTTGGAAATTTTCTTCTATGGCATCCAGTTGTGCCTTTGTGTACTTCCTTTTTGCTTGCCTAATAGATTTTGAAACCTGTTTTCTAACCTCGTTAAATAACTGTAGACTTTCTTGTGATTTTTTACTGTTATATTCTTGAAATGCCTTTTTTCTCCTTTCCAATGCATTTTCACAGTCTGAATCCCACCAAGGGTGTTTGAATATCTTTTTCAAGGGAATAGTTTCCTTAGCTCTTCGCGTGATTTTAGAATGAAATTCTTCCCATGTGTTTGCCTTTTCCTTCTCCCATTCTTCTTTTACTTTAGATTCTTTAATCTTCTTGGTGTCATATTTCTGTATTTCTGTTTTCTTCTGATGACTTCTTCGTGCTGTAAACTTGATTTTAATTCTAGTTAGGTAATGGTCTGAATCAATGTTTGCTCCTCTGCGTACTTGGACGTCGTAAATTTCTTTTTGTACTGGGTATGAAATCGCCACATGATCTATTTGAAACTCGCCAATTTGTTGTATAGGAGATCTCCATGTCTTTTGTTTTCTTGGACATTTTCTTAGAGATGTTGACATTATCTTCAGGTTATTCTGCTTACATAGTTCGACGAGCCTTGTACCATTTTTATTGGTAAATTTATGTGCAGGATATTTGCCTACGGTCTTTTGGTGGATTTTCTCTCTACCAATTTGGGCAAATATATATATATATATATATATATATATATATATATATATATATATATATATATATATATATTCATGTTTTGTACTGACAGAAACAGAGGTACCTAGCTCATGAGAATTTGAGAATTCCACATAGCTGCATTCCTGCACAAACTTTAACCTTTATCACATCCTCACCTGTGCCACTTGATTGCTATTAGCATTATTTTTAGTTCAATAAGTAGTACAGCCACTGAATATTTTCCTACTAGTGAAAAAAAATTTTCTGATTCACTGTCTTCTGTGTAGCTACTTGATGAAGTGTTTAGAATGATACTTCTTTGTGTCCGCTCTTTCACGAATTTATTCTGCCTTGTTTTGTACAGATTGTGAACATTAGTTTTAAGGTGTGTACCCCTGTTAGACAAGAACAGACCTGCAAATTCACTGAATTCAGTGCGTTTTGGTTATGACTTACTTACAGTTTAAGATGGAGCACCAGCAGTTAGCTTATGTAAAGAGGTAGAAGAGGTTGATTAAATTCGGGAAGCTGCGGTAGCCAGCCAACCAGTGAAATTTTGCAACAGCTAGATTTATTAACCACTCGACAGACGGAGATGTAAATAATTGTTCCAGAAATAGTAACCAAGCAGGGTGAAATGACAGCCCAGGTTACAACAGTTGCTATCAACCAATCAAGTATGGCCACCAAAGAAGATTTAGCTGCTGTTACTAATCAAGTATTTGATACAGCAGTCCGGAAGAGTGAGACGACGATTCAAATTACGGAGATTGCTAATGAGATGGCCGAAATTCCGAAGGCCCAGGAACAATTTCTAATTGGACCTCAAAAGTTTTCTACCAATTCACTGAAACAAGAATTTGGCAGTAGATACGACCACAGAACAATTAACGGAAAGGGTAACTAGTTTATCTACGGGACAGAATCAGTGGACAGATAAAAGCTCATCGAATATAAGAGGCACTTTTTATCAGAACTGAATATGGGGATGACTTCTAAAGTGGAACTAAGACACAATGTTTTCACTGAAGTATTCAGATAGCTGTTACGAATATTCCTGTGAGAATTAATCCAAAGATAATCAAATAAAGCAATATTGCAAAAGAAGGAAATGATTTCCCACGTTGGAGAACAAGGATTAACAAAGCTGTAGAAACTTTTATGCGAGAGGTAAAAGAGTCTGGAGGGCTTTTCAAGAATGTAAGAGCGAGCTTCAAGAGGTAGAATGACAGTAAACTACATGACCTGGATCACACTGTGATAATGTGCCCGAGTGTCAGACTATGACAAAACATGCAAATTCCAGTTACGGCACTCTTCTAACAGCAACATATTATGCAACAATGTTGATGGAAGAAAAACTTACGAAGCATTGGCAATGTCAAGCTTGTTTACGGGATAAGACGACAGTCAATCCGATCGTTTTCATATGTGGCTTTACAATGATCCCGCATATACACACAGCAGATCAATTATTTATCAGGCTATATTCACGGCAACGGAACGTTATGGGGTTCTGAAATGAGGGAGACTTGTGAAACCTATAAACTGTTTAAAAATGTTTCCCTCATTAGATATTAGTTGGTGAGATTCAAGAGCAACTTAGAAAAGAAGTGTTTAATCCAGCACCATTCTCCTGGTGAGTGTGTAGATTTTATTTTGTCAAATTGCGGAATGAATTGATCCAACAAGTACCCTTTGGCTCCTGCAAGAAACAATTTCCACCTCACACTACTACAGAAGTCAGACAGATGCTCCTAATGTACCAACAAGAACTGCTTGAAAAACATTCAGCAACAAATATCTTCTGGAGTCGTCCGCTGTAAGGAAAAGACACAAAAATATTCTATATATTCTTACGTAACTAGTGGAATGCCTGGGTATGGGAGTATTGCTAGTTAGCACAAGAAAAACATTAAATGAACGAAAAATATTATTTATTGCAAAAAAATTCTGAAATATCAAGTGAAACTTTTCTCATATAAAAAAAGGTATTATTTCCTGGTTCTTCTCGGAACAGTAGATTGTCTCTTATGGATAGGAATGCTATTATTTGACAAAAAATGGAAAGGTTCTTTTCTTCTTTTTCTTTAAGAATGTTATATACTCAGCAGAGTGGCTGAGAACGCGCCTACACAACTTGAGTATCTTTTCTAGGTACGGTCAAAGCTGTTGCGTGAGAAATATAGTGGAGTGTACTGTTAGGGAGGACAGATGAGGCTCGCATACACTGTAGCGCACAGTACCGTGAGCTGCAACGACTGCTGCCTGCGTCGCTCGCTGATGACAAATAACACAACTATCTTTTTCTATCTGGATTGACCTTCGCCAATCAAGCTCTCCCTACGCCTTGATGAAGTCAAGGACTCCTATCCGCCCCTAGTCTAACTATTGGCGTGGTACACCAGTAAGATAACCAACCAGTAATGCCACTCAATACTCGCTCCCAGGCGTTTAACTAGTACTCTGTCTGTGTGCACACCGCACAATAAGTGTGGTGACCGACACAGTGAACAACGCTTCATCATGAGAGACTCAATATAGAGTGTCAATCCGATTTGCTAACGACAGAGGTACTCTCCCAGTGAAGTACTGAGGAGAGACTTTGTTCCTCACTCTTTGTGTCATGTGCAAGCGCACTCGCTCTCGTTACGTGTTCCCATTCCAAGAATGGCAACGGAATGGCCCCTCTTTCTGGAAAAGTTGCAAGGGTATATCATTCGCTGCCTTCCCTCAGTCCTCTGAGTCTTTGCATCAGAAATATTCCGCCCAGCATTGCTCCTTTAAACGGGAGAATGACGTTTCGTTTAAGTCGACCAATGCGGAAATCTGTAGCACCTCCAGTAGGTGTATACTGTCCTTCTGTGAGAAATCCATAACTACACAGTTGGTCTGTGAAAAAATGCGTCTTCTGGGTGCTCCCTCACAATGTAGCGGAATTTGCTTTTAAGTCGAACACGGGGGTTGTTATCCCTTCGCTCTGGCAAAAGCTGTCTTCTCTCTGGGCGGTCGCTTCCGCCGAAGTAAGTATGGTGTTGACCAAGCCTTCTGAAGGGACAGTCTTCCCAGTTGGCTGGTTTCCTGTGGCCATCATGTTGTGCACGCAAGCCTCGACTTTTTTCAGCCTCGGTGCATACTTGCGATTTACTTATTAGATCTGCATATTGCTTACATGAATTCATACAAAATTGACTCTACCTTATCGAGTTTGGGTTCGAATGAAGCGTCTTGATGTGCAGAGTACGATTGTGAGGACGGAATATGTAAGAAATAAAGGTCAGGTGACCACGCCACCTTACATCCTACAGGAACTGTTGCCTAAGGACATGTTCTTAGGCAACCTACTGGTATACCTACTGGTATATTTTACATGTATCAGAGACCAAGTCGCCAGTAGATATTCGAGAAAAAGTGCTGCATATCTCTGAATGTAACCTGAAGGAGTTCATGCCAGCTCTGGATTTGACTCAGGTAATCCAAGAAGATGTGAAATCATGACTGTACAAAACTGTTATTATTCGAATGGAGTTAGCACAAGAAATGGGCATGGCAGTAATCAGCTGCAGCAGGAACAAAATGTTAGTAGCCCATCTCACAACAATCAAAACAGTGGATATGCGAATAACACAGGCCAACGAAAAATTTTGTTTGATTTTTTTTTACTTTGATAGCCGATGATTATAGATTTTTATGGGCTGAATCCAAATCTAGCCTTAGTTTTTGTTGTATCACCCATAGTTTTCGAGCAATATGTTTTTTCTCATATAGTATAAACATCGTATGCTATATAGTATACTGGGAAATTAATGAAACGCTTTGTTACAACATAAACATGGCATGTATTTACAGTAAGCTACTTAAAACAATGATATGTGGTAATAGAGGTTTCACTTGTCAGCTGGAATTGCTTTGGGTTTTCTTTCTTTTTTCTTTGAAGCTTCTTGTGTAGCTTTTTCTACGATGAGTCGCTTGCTGAACTTCTCGGTGAAGTGACCAACAGTAGTCCCCCATCATGTCTGTGTTCCAGCGGCCTTGGTAGCGTTTTTTCATCACTTTCATGTCCTGGTGAAAGCGCTCTCCTTGCTCCTCACTAACACTCCCATATTGTCCAAGAAGTAATCAAGGTCACTGTTCAAAAAGTGAACTTTCAGGCTCGTTAAACATCGTAAAGTCTTAAAATTCTTTAACATATAGCTATAATAGAAACATAATCTCGACCTTTTTCATGTCCTAAGAACTTTGTAATGACTTGCTTGAATGATACCCATGCTTCTTTCTCATTTAAGGTCATTGTGGAATCAAAGTTAACATCAAACATCAATTTTCTAATGTCAGGTCCGACAAAGACGCCTTCTTTTAGTTTAGCTTCTGGAAGGTGTGGAAACTTTTGGCAAGATACTTGAAACATGCTCCATCTTTAGGCAAAGCATTTACAAACTGTTTCATTAGGCCTAACTCTATATGTACAGGTGGTAGGAGTAGGTTTTTTGGATCTACAAGATTTTAGTGTAGAATGTTCTTCTCACCAGGTTTTAATGACTTACTCACAGGCCAGTTCTTTCTGCACCATTGTTGATCCCTAGCCCTACTGTCCCATTCACACACGAAACATGGAAATTTGGTAAAGCCACCTTGCTGACCAAGAAGCATGTATGCTACTTTTAGATAGCCACTTATCATCCAACCATGAGTAGAATAGCCTATTTTATTTAGCACTATTTCTAGGTTTTCATAGCTTTCTTTCATATGTACAAAATGTCCAACAGGTATAGATGCATACATGTTACCGTTGTGTAATAAAACAGCCTTTAAAATAGTTTTGGATGAATCAATAAAAAGCCTCCAGTCTTCCTTTTTGTATTCAATACCAAACTCATTCATCAGACTAGTAATGTCTGAGCAGTACACTAATCATCTTCTTGTTGAAAAAACTTGGAAAATTGCTGCTCTCTCTTTCCAACTGCCAATAAGTTCTTTTCTTTTAATATAGAGCCAAGCAATTCAGCTTTTTCTTTCGTTAAGCCCTGATCTCTGACCAAATCGTTAAACTCGGTCTGAGTAAACAATTTGCACTCTAGACTTTTTGTATTACAATGGAATTCATCATCATCTGTTTCATTTAAATCAGATTGTACATCAGAAAATACTTCTGTTGGAACAGAATTTAAATCATCTGGTGGTTCAGGAACTGGAAAATGTACACCATACCCTACTGGTCAGATGGTGGACGGAAGGTTATGGTAGCTTATTATCTTCTTGTTTTTCGAATTATGACCAGTAATATCAACATTGAAAAGTAGCAGTCATCAGAATGATTTTTTGGCTCCCTCCATATGATAGGAACAGCAAATCTAAAGGCTTTTTTCTCCTTTTTGGACCGTTTTCTCAGATCTTCAACACACACGTAACACACTTTATGCGGCGCCCAATATTTATCTTGATCACCAAGTTTAGATCCAAAGTATGATAAATAAACCTTTTTCACAAGTCTGTAACGTTTCTTTGGTGTTTTTTAATCACAAATTCACCACAAATACAACATATACTGACAACAGAGATTTTACAACGACGATTAGACGTTGTACTGAGCACATGTACAGGAAACGGGGAAGTGTGGTTAGGTTGACAGTAAACAAAACACCATCTGTTAACACAAAAATAGAACCGACCTTTTTTTGCCATCAAATGTTTTTCAGCAGTGCCACCAACGTCATCTACATTCATTACACCTACTTTTAAAATTATTTCAACTATATAAAAGCTGTAAAATTCTTTAAAAATCGCTTAATATGATAAATTTAACTGTAAAATCTGAAGAAATGGTGAGTGATACGGTTTTTTAAGTATTATATTTTGATATCCCGCCCTAGAAAACATAAGAATAATGTATTCTCAGCAAAAAAGTTTCTCCATCGTTGGCCTGTGTAATTGTACTGAAAGTGGGAATGGAAGTAATTTTCTGCCCAGCCGTAATTACCTGAACCGATTGGATAGAAGGCACAACGCTGGACAAGGACACAATCAGAATACTCCATAGTGGAATCCTAATTACCAGCAGTAACAAACCAATGCCGATTGGTAGTCATAAGCCCCTGTCGTAACAGAAGTTACTGATGACTCTGGTCATGTAAATGAACAGCGTCTGCGAAACTTAACCTGACCCCATGGATGTCCGGAGGAGCAGCCATGAGACTGGACAGGGGCTACCACAGAAATGTTCAGTTCTTCTGTTATGACAACAGTACAGTGTGTAGGTCTGTGCAGACGTAAGTTGATGCAAGCAAGAGTACACATCGTAACCTCTGTCAGCAGTTAGGGCCATCGTAAGAGATACTCCGATTACAATTATTCTGGACACTGGAGCATCGGTGAATGTAATCACGACTAGTTTCTTTAACATCTCTGAGTGGATGTCGTTAACGGTCTTACCCCTACACCACTGTAAGATCATTGTTGCAGTAGGTATGAGATCAAGTAACGTAAGGATATAGACACACATAACTATCAAACTAAGGAGCGTAGCAGGAGCATGCACCTTGCTAGTGGTTGAAGGTTTATTGGTTGGATGTATCCTAGGACTGAAACAAATCAGGGAGAATGACACAAGGATTGACTTCTCCACGGGCCAAGTCTCTTTTCTGATAACTAGTCCTATAGCCCAGGTCAAACTGTTATGGGAAGAGTAAAGTCACAGTAGATACTGCTGAAAATCACTGACTACACTTGTAAAGCAACACCAAAGTACCCAGACGTTCCCTGTGCATGCAATACAATTGCTTCGTGTGGCAGCCCAGGTAAAACAGAAATTTACAGAGTCAGAGAACCTTCCTATCCACCTAAAGCAGCAACAATCAGACCTCTTACTGCACTACTTATAAGTATTTGAGGAAAGGCCAGGAATGAAACAATGAGGGTGAGGCACTTCAGCGGGATGAAAAGATTAGAAATGCACTAGTCAACCGATGCGACGAAAACAGGATTATGACAACAGCTTGTACATGTGCAACGATTTCAAGTTGGAGTGAAGATATTATTACAGACTCATCATCATTCATCATTACTGAATAGAAAGAAGAGGAAGAGGCAATTATTACTTGGAGGAACGTTTGAAGTATTTAAGACGTCCAATCCCGTAATATATTTGATTAGTTATCCAGACATTACAGTATCAAAGGACTTCATCCATACAAAATCATTAAAGCAATTCTGTGCTTGAGGGAATCTGTGAAAATTAGGTATCATTGTTTCTTGCTAAAATATTTTTCGAGAGTCTCCATTTGTAGTAGATAAGATTACTCCTGATTATAGTACCAAGATTTTTCAGTTATTTAAGCTATTCTTACTACATCGATGAAGAGAAAGTTCATAATCTCAATGAGTATAACGATTATGAAGTTGATAGTAGTACTTCACTTTGCCTGTACAAATCAGAAATGTAGACAACTTAATCACTCTAGCTGGAATAATTTAATGAGACACAGTTTCTGTTTCCAAGTGATTTAGCTTGTGTTTCTCAGCAATATCAAGGTGGTGCAAGTGTGGTAGGTTATGATGGTTATTGTGTTCTGCTCTGCACTCCTTCTGTGGAACCGCTTACTTTGTTTGGACTGTCGGTTTTTGGTGTTGTCTTGCTTAAATGACGTTAGTGATCTGAATTCATATTGATTCAGGGGACGTAACTTCTTGTTAGTATACGTTATACCTATGCTTACAGAACTTTGATACCAGCAAAGTCCACGAGAAGCCAATATAAAGAAACAGACACTAGACAGCGAACTTCTACTGAAGATGCTGTTATGTTTTGATCTGTAAGTAGTGCGACAATGTATTAACACATGTCAGTGCTGAATCATGATGTAGGCAAATATCTCGTCGCGCACAGATGAGTGAGGTTCCCAGCTGTGCTCACCGAAATGTAGCTCAACAATTGTCCAAAGCAGGCTATTTTCTTGCCGCTGTATTGAAAACGGTGCATTAACCGGTCCTGTTTCCGATGACAAAACTGTGCATGAACCAAAGACACCCGCTGGCGCTACGATACAGCTATCCATCAGTTCGCCAGTGGAACGTATCTCAGGAACAGTGTGGTTATAAGGTTTTATTCCAAATACTCGGATTAAGTTTGTTAAAAAATTTTCTGACTCAGAATGAACTAAGTCTAGCACACAACCCCTCCAAATCAATAGAACATTTAACAAAATTGCATGTACTAATATCCTTACTTACAGTAACACCATTAAGAATTGCTTATACACTCCGAATACGTTTCATTTCACCCTAAGCTAACCTCCACCTACCCTTCGGCTGCAGACAGACATCGTGGCTACGTCAAGCTCTATTCTATCTTCGCTATTGATTGTTTCTGAGCTGGAACCTCCGCCTGTGCCAATGAACACTGTATACTATGAACTAAATTGAAATTTGCTTTGCGTATCTCCCAAAATATCTTCATTATTTGTATGCTAGTTGAAGGAAAGTACTATTTGTGAATTCTGAGATGTAAGTCAAGATTGACAGAGCTTCGTTCCAGGCTTACCGCATTTCTCTTCAGAAGCCGTGCCCAAATGGGGCAGCTCACAGCATATAGTTTGACACACGGCTGCAATAGCCTCTCGTGATGCAAGAAAAGTGTCAGCTGTAATAACTGACCAACATTTGTAAATTTCAGTAGCATTTCAGAGTTGCTACGAGATAGTAGTAGCTTCAGATCAATAAGCTGCCAATCAACATTCACTCAGGTAGCCCATAGTAATATTTCAACGATAGAATGAACTAGTTGCTTTTATCAAGATTTTAAGCAGATATCAAGCATTTTTATAAAATGTAACCGGTCGTACTCTTTTGCAAAGGAATTAAGGAATGCGCTATGATATGATGGTAGCAATAATGTTAAAGAGTGAGAATTTTACTCTGGTGGTAGTTTGTACTATTGTGCTTTGTACTAACCCTTTCTGTATCGTAGCTTTTGAATAATATAAATAAGTTTAATAATGTTACGCCAACTATAATGTATATGTACAGCAAGAGTGTTAGGTGCTCTCTGGATTTTGACGGCGTTAGTCTGTGAATTTACAACTTCACAGAAAAAGAAAATAAATAAATAAATAAAAATAAACTCTGGTTCAAGACTTGAAGGAGATCGGTTGAGAGTACTTTTTGTGTAAGAACTAGTACTGTTGTAGTCATTAGTAAAGGAAATGATTTGAATACAAAAGCTATGTCTGTACTATTGTGCATTGTACTAAACCTTTCTGTATCCTATCTTTTGAATAATATAAATAAGTTTAATAATGTTACACCAACTATAGTGTATATGCTTGACAGGTTCCCGGGAATTACGCCGGATAATATTGTAGAAACCGCACAATATTTCAGCGAGACAACTGCCCGACATCTTCAGATGCTACTGTCGCGTAGCTGAGAAGCTCGCCAATTCGTATGCTGGCTTTCTAGAACAGCGCAGGCGCCAGCGGGGCATAACGTCATTGAAGACCAATCGTAGACAGCGTCGAATACCAGAGCCCTCTGCTGGAGAAACGGGTCGCGGTCTGCGGGAAGCGCGCCGCGGCGCGGGAAAATGCGGCCGGGAGCGACGGACCCAGTTCGCGCGCGCGAGGTATGGAAGATTTCGAGGACAAAGCACTTCAAACTGAAACCCAAATGTTTTTGGAGATATGTAGATGATACGTTTGTGGTATGGCCGCATGGGACAGCATCGCTTCCTTCTTTCCTGGAACATCTGAACTCCCTCAATCCAAGCATCTGTTTTACCATGGAGGTAGAAAAAGATGGTGAGCTCCCGTTTCTGGATGTTTTGGTTCGTAGAAAAGGAGACGGCGCCTTGGGTCACTATGTGTTCCGGAAGCCTACGCACACAGGCTTGTATTTACAAGCTACGAGCTGTCATCATCCCTCACAGCGCATCGGTGTATTACGGACGCTAGTGCATAGGGCTGGAGCCATCTGAGATCAGGACAGCTTATCGGCAGAGTTTAGCCATCTCCGCTCTGTGTTTGCCCAGAACGGGTAATCCGAGAAGCAGATCCGGAACGCATTTCGACCAGCACGCTCCAAACCTCAAGAACAGCCTGAAGAAGCAGAGAACACCGCGAGGTTGGTTATTCTACCGTATGTCGGAGGTGTGTCTTTCTAGATGGGCAGAATTTTCAAGAAATACCTCCAGCAGAAGTGCAGTCAATGCTGGGCTCTATTAAAGACAACCTCGGCCTGAGGAGACCAGGAATATACAAAATCCCGTGCCAATGTGGGAAATCTTATATTGGCTAGACGTGTCGTACGGTCAAAGACAGATGCGACGAACATAAACGTCACACGAGGTTGGGTCAACCAGAGAAATCTGCGGTTGCTGAACACTGGCTTGACACGGGACACGGCATGAATTATGAAGAAACGAAGATCCTCTCGCATGCTTCCACGTACTGGGACTCCATCATCAAAGAGGCGGTCGAAATACGTATAAACAGTGACCTAATAAACAGAGACACGGGGTTTCACCTGAGCAAAGCCTGGGAGCCAGCCTTGGCGGCACTAAGGAATCGTCAGCCGCAGATCAGCAACAGCACCGAGTCAACGCAGATGGGAAGCCTTAGCGCAGATGCTTAAATCGCGCGCCAATGCCTCGCGCGCGCGAACGGGGTCCGTCGCTCCCGGACGCATTTTCCCGCGCCGCGGCGCGCTTCCCGCAGACCGCGACCCGTTTCTCCAGCAGAGGGCTCTGGTATTCGACGCTGTCTACGATTGGTCTTCGATGACGATATGCCCCGCTGGCGCCTGCGCTGTTCTAGAAAGCCAGCATACGAATTGGCGAACTTCTCAGCGACGCGACAGTAGCACCTGAAGATGGCGGGCAGTTGTCTCGCTGAAATATTGTGCGGCTTCTACAATATTAGCCGGCGTAATTTCCGGGAACCTATCAAGCAGATGCAGCGCCGGGAAAGCCTCAAACAGCATATAATGTATATGTACAGCAAGAGTGCTCTCTAGATTTTGACGGTGTTAGATTTCTATTATGACTGATGTCAGGGATATAGGAAGTGTGTAGTTAATATTGGAGAATATAATCATAATTTCAAAGTATGTTTGTGGCCATTATTCCAATATTTTTCTTTCCTTGGTATCACCATTTATTATCAGCAGTTTGTGGACCATAGAGATGTGTGTAGGATGGATGAGTGGTACAAACCTGTGTCACAGTCATTGCCCTGTCTGAAGAAATTATTATTTCATTGATTTCAAATGTTTATACGCAACGACAGCTCCCATACAACCCCCCTTCCCCCCCCCCCCCACACACATACTTACTTAAGACCCTACACTATCACACGTGTGGACTTCCTACTACCCATATATGTGTGAACGATTCAACGGCAGATGCGATAGGTGAAAGAAATAATATTGACTTTGGAAGTCATTTCAGATACTTTGCCGAAAACAAGATGGAGTTTCGTGAAACATAAGCCAGTAAGAGAACAATGGACACTTCTCACAGGGTGGTTCCCTGACCTTTGGCCTTGGTGATCCACTACTGTATTATACTGTGATACATATATTTACGGTTATACAACTGCCCATCTACCCACGCACCCATCCACCCACTTACCCCCGCCCACTCACCCACCCACACACGCGCGTACACACACACACATACACACACACACACGCGCGCGCGCGCGCGCAGCCATGACATTTTTCCTACAAAGGCTTCTGGAGGTTCCGTTGGTTGTAAAGCAAGTATAGGAACTGCTCATCCAGTCTCATGCATTTTCATTTGGGAATCCATCTGTTCCACATTCACTTCACTGGGATTAGCTGTAAAGTACTAAGCTGTACAATGGAATGGATGTCGACAACCTAACCTACTTTGTAGAATAGTGTGTGAAATATATTGAAAAGAGAAAGAGAAAATTGTAATAGTATCGGTCTCATTTTGATCAGTTATGCGCTACAATTTTACGTAACGCTAACCTTTACACGCACTATGTGTTTAATACTTCAGTGAGCAGACATTGTACACTTACAAACTAATATTAACGTAGTTAGCTGCCAGTCTATTTACTCACTCAGTTTCATTGGAAGCTGTTGAACATATGGGATTAACCATTATTTCATTTTAGGTTTTACAGTTAAGAGTCCCCACTGTATGGGTTAGTGAATGTGTATTAGATGTAAATTGTTCATCTGACTTGGGGCGAAATATAAGCATATCGATTACATGCGGCCACCGCTTCGGCACAGAAACTTCAAGTACATATATTTTTAACACACTGAAATCAGTCAAAAAGGGAAAATTTGTGGTGAAGAGTAACAAAATCAACGCCAAGAAGTCTGAATTTCCTGTTAGTGTTGGCTGGCATGCTGCATTTTGCACAGAGAGGCTACGGAATCAGTATTCAGTACGAGATTTACCGAATTAACGACCGTGGGGTGGTACCGCAAAACTCTGAGTGCGGCCCTTCGGTGGTTTCCAACGCTCATTTAGGTAAATGCTGGGCTGCTTCCCAATTTCCACCTTACGAAGTACGGTTAACAAACAGCAAAACGCCATAACACGCAGAACAAAGTTTGCACGACACACGCACTGATGCCGCACGAACTTCCCTCCCATGGGTTACCTTGACAACTGTGGCGTCAGAAAGAGCATCAAACCAGAAAGTTAATTAAAACATTAAAATTTGCCAAATCCTAACTAGACGGAACAAAAGCTAGGGAAACTAAAGCATGCTTGTCTACTGTATTTCCGCTTATCTTCCCCGCGTCCTACGATCCGCATGCTAATCCACACTCCATAACTATCATTCTCCCTCGACTTGTGCAGTGCTCTCCTACGCCCTCGTTATGCCGTGTCGCGACGTGCAGTGCCTGTCGTTAGTCGCCCTTCACTGGTAGCAGATGAGAAGCTCATATCCGTTAAGCAACTTGGGAGGTCAATGACCTCACTTGGCTAATGTTTACTTGGGAAACTTCGGGCTAGTTTGTCTCTGAGATAGTGACACATCGGTCAGCACACATTACAGCCTTGGTGAGTGTATCCACTGCAGGCTTCATAACAATAAGCGTCTGGGAAGCAGATGATAATTCCTTCACTAAAATATTTGCTGGCTGGATGGTCAAAAATCATTCTCGATGTGACAGTTATATCATACCTCGATTATCGATATGGACTCTTATTCTATTCAAATCAACGTGCAATTACACAGATTTGTGTTTTCTACGATTCGCTAAATTCATCTCAGGAATGAACCTCCATAAGAGATATGGCCAACCGCCTACTTCATACTGTCCAATTAAGTGTTATATCCGTAACTACTATTTCGTTGCTGGGAGGGGAAACCATATTTTCCTTCCTTCTTTCGCTTGAACTGTGGATCCTTCTTAGACAATGAATGGACATCCTTTAGTTCTAATATGATGGCAACAGATGAATTGTGGAAAAGTTTAAACGGATTGTAAATCGCGCTCTAGAGAAATATGTATCGGCCAAGTCGGTTAAGAACGGAGAAAGATCCACCGTGGTTTAATAACAAAATCTGGAAAATGCTGAGGAAGCAAACACTGTTTCACTCTCAGTTCAAAAGATAAAGCACAAATGACGACAGGCAAAAGATAGTAGAGATTCGTGTGTCTGTAGAAAGACTGGCTCGCGAAGCATACAGCTACTACAACCGTCACTTCTTAGCAAAGGATTTAACCGAAATCCGGAGAAAATTATGGTCCTTCGTACAGATCCTAAGCGTGTCGAAGGCTTCTACTCAGTCGCTCGTTGACCAGTCTGTTGTGGCAATAGAAGACAGCAATAGGAAAGCTGAAGTTTCAGATTTTGCGTTTAAGAAATCGTTCACACAGGAGGACTATACCACCATACCGTCGTTTGACTATCGCACAGTCTCCAATATAGAGGACATACTAATAGGCATCCATGGCACAGAGAAACAACTGAAAGAGCTGAAAACAAATAAGTCGTCAGGTGCGGGTGGAATCGCAATTCGGTTTTACAAAAAGTACCCTGCAGCACTGGTCCCGTAGTTAGCATTTATCGTGGTTGTCCCACTCAGCCCAAAGTCTCAAGCGAGTGGACAAAAGCGCAGGTGACTCATGCATATGAGAATGATGACAGAACTGCCCCCCCTCATAATTACAGACAATTATACTAATTTCGCTTTGCTGCAGAATCCTTGAACATATTCTCAGTTTGAATATAGTAAACTACCTTGAGACTGAGAAGCTTATGTTCACCAGTCACAATGTTTCCAAAAAGCATCGTGCGAAACTCAGCTTGCCCTTCTCTAGCATGATATCCTGCGAACAATGGATGAAGGGCAACATGTAGGTTCCATATTCCTAGATTTCTGAAAAGTGTTTGACATGGTGCCCCACTGCATACTGTTAACGTAGGTCCAAGCACACGGAATGGGTTTCCAGATATGTGAGTTAAGGTCCAAGCACACGGAATGGGTTTCCAGATATGTGAGTGGCTGCAACACTTCTTAAGTAATGGGACCCAGTGCATTGTCCTCGATTGAGAGTGTTCATCAGAGACAATGGTTTCATCAGAAGCCCACAGGGAAGTGTGATGGGACAGTTATTATTCTCTCATAAATGATCTGACGAACAGGGTGAGCACAAATATGCGGCTGTTTGTTGATGATGCTGTGGTGTTGTCGTTGGCTGACTGTAGGAGGATATGACTTAGACGAAATTTATTTTTGGTGTGATGAATGACAGCTTGCTCTAAATGTAAGTTAATGCCGATGACTAGGAAAGACAAAGTTCGAATACAGCACTAGTAGCGTTCTACTTCATACAGTCACTTCGATTGAGTACCTAGGCGTAACCTTGAAGAGTGATATGAAATGGAATAAGTATGTAAGTACTGTAGCGGGCATGGAAAGTGGTCGACTTCGGTATCTTGGAAGAATTTTATGAGAGTGTGGTTCATCTGTAAAGGAGCCCGCGTATGGAACATTAGTGCGGCTCATTCCTGAGTACCGCTCGAGTGTCTGGCATCCCCACCAGGTTGGATTAAAAGCAGACATCGAATCACTTCAGAGGCGAGCTGATAGATTTGTTACCGCTAGGTCCAGTCAACATGCAAGTACACTGAGGTGAATAAGACATGGGATGGCGATATGCATGTTTACAGATGGAGGTAGCATCGCTTGACAAGATATAAAACGTCAGTGAATTGACGGAGCTTTCATTTGTACTCAGGTGATTCATGTGAAAAGGTCTCTGACATGAATAACACCACACGACGGGACTTGACAGACTTTGAATGCAGAATGGTAGTAGGAGTTAGACGTATGGGGCATTCCATTTCTGAATTCGATAGAGAATTCGATATTCCAAGACCCAAAGTGTCCAGAGTGCGCCGAGAATACCAACTTTCAGGCATTACCTCTCATCTCGGACAAGACAGTAGGCGAAGACCTTCACTTAAAGATCGAGAGCAGCGGCGTTTATGTAGAATTGTTAGTGGTAATAGACAATCGACATTGCGTGAAATAACCGCAGAAATCAATGTGGGAGATGCGAAGAACGTGTCCGTTAGGACGCTGAGACAAAATGTGTCGTTAATGGGCTACGGAGCACACGACGGATGCGAGTGCCTTTGCGAACAGCGCGATGTTTCCCGCAGCGCCTCTACTGGGCTCCTGGCCACATCGGTTGTACCCTAGACGCCTGGGAAAGCGTGGTCTGGTCAGATGGGTCCAGATTTCTGTTGGTAAGGGCTGACGGTAGGGCTTGAATGTGGCGCAGACCCCACAAAGCCATGGACCCAAGTTGTCAACAAGACACGGTGCAACCTCGTGGCGGCTCGTTAATGGTGTCGACTGTGTGTGCATTTATCATTGACTGGAAATAGTTATGTTCGGCGGCATGGAGATCATAATGTAGACATTCATGGACTTCACGTTCCCCAACAACGATTGAATTTTTATGGATAACAATGTCCATGTCACTGGGCCACAAATGTTCGCGATTGCTTTGAAGAACATTTTGGACAATTCGAGCGAGTGATTTGCCCACCCAGACTGACCTACTCGAATGCCATCGAACATTTACGGGACATAACTGAGAAGTCAGTTCGTGCACAAAATCCCGTACCGACAACACTTACGGAATTTTGACAGTATAAAGGCAGCACGGCTCAATATTTCTGCAGGGCATTTCCAACGGCTTGTTGAGTCCTGGCCATGTCGAGCTGTTGCGCTACCCCAGCTAAAATAAGTTGCGACACGATATCAAGAGGTATCCCACGACCTATGTCACCGCTATGTGTTATGGAGATACTTCGGAAACTCTAACGAGAATCTCTGGAAGGAAGATGTCGTTCTTTTGAGAAAATTTGCAGAATCGGTATTTGAGTGTGACTACAGAACGATCCTACTGTAACCAACGTACATTTCGCCTAAAAGCCATGAGCATAAGGTAAGATGAATTAGGGCTCGTGCGGAGGCAAACAGAAAGTAGTTCCCCTCGCTCTACTTGCGAGTGGAACAGTAAAGGAAATGATTAGTACAGTGGCTGGCGGAATATGTATGTATAAGCAGATGTGGATGTAGACGACAGTCACTCGCTCACGATCATTGGTTTGAGAATCGTTAGTTTTATGCGTCTAGTACGTATGACGGGTGGTGAACGTACACTATCCTCTGTCTTTATGACAGTTGATAAAGCGGTTACATGTCCTTTAGAGTATAAAAAATACAGCATTTATTACATAAGATATATTTTTACCTCTTTTAGTTTCACGCCCGGGTTCCCGGGTTCGATTCCCGGTGGGGTCAGGGATTTTCTCTGCCTCGTGATGACTGGGTGTTGTGTGCTGTCCTTAGGTTAGTTAGGTTTAAGTAGTTCTAAGTTCTAGGGGACTGATGACCATAGATGTTACGTCCCATAGTGCTCAGAGCCTCTTTTAGTTTAACAGTTGCAAAAAATTAATGCAAAGTGATACAAAAGGAAGCATGTAAATTGAAGAAATATATAGAGTAATCGAAAACAAGTTTCGAATAGGAACTTGTGGACTTGGAAGCAATCCTGATTCAGTGAAAACTTTGAAATGTCAGGAAAAAGAAGGACAACCAATGTGCACGTGCCTTAAGTCCAGCGAAGATAACGTATCGTTCTTGTAAACGTACAACTGCATATCACTCAAGTGCGTTCTGTCTGCTGTCATAACGTTAGGGTATTGTGTATCAGCTGCTGTATAATTACACTTTCCATTCGTTGGCTCTGAGACAGTTGGGTTATTTGTGTTACATTACACAGTGGCATTACGAAAGATAATTTTTTGTGAGGGTACATCAGAGGTCTCATACACATGACACCAGTTCATGGGCGAGCGGAGTGGCCGGGCGGTTTGAAGCGTCATGTCACGGACTGCGCGGCCCCTCCCGCCGGAGGTTCGAGTCCTCCCTCGGGCATGGGTGTGTGTGTTGTTCTTAGCATAAGTTACTTTAAGTTAGTTTAAGTAGTGTGCAAGTCTAGGGACCGATGACCTAAGCAGTTTGGTCCCTTAAGAGTTCACACACATTTGAACATTTGAACCAGTTCACGGCGAGGAAACATCCTTCCAGGGTACTTGTTCGTGGAATGCCTACTATAGTAGAAATAGAGCATCAGCATTTCCTATGAAGATATTGTTCTTGTATTGAACGTGGCGATCGCCATTTGAACACCTTCTGTAACATGCATTACCGAAAGAACCATAAGTTGTCTTATCTGAACTTGATATATTTGCCTTCATTGGCTTTGTTATTCCGGACATTTCAGACCTTTCACTGACTGGGGGTTACTTCTAACCATAACCTTAGCTATAGCTGCGTTCCTTAGCAACAAGCTATTCTTAGCACTGAAGTCACTAAATTTTCTGGCAATCAGTGTTTGGAGGTGGATATGTTGAATGTGCTGAGTCTAGTGCTCATCAGGCCATAAGAAATCCATATTTCATCAAGGCATCTGGTTCACATCATCAAGGTATTTGAGAAAATCAGCTATACCCCTCACTATACTACAGTACACTCTTACCTACATTCAGACTTTCGTAGGATTTCCTCAGTGCTAACAGTTGCAAGCCTGGGCTTCTATACCTATAGTTTAGTTTATGAGTGCTGTGAATGTGAGAATTGCTTTGCTTCCATTAGTAAGTCAAAAGTAAGAAGTTTGGTTAGGAACTGGAACTTTCCATTTACTTGTAGTCTGTGTTACGCTTATGTAAAAAAAAAAAAATAAAAATATATGATCTTGACTAGATCGATGCTGCTACAACGATTCAAGATAGTCAAAAGACTGCACATAACAACATTTTTGCAAAGCGCTGCTTCGACCGATACATGAATATTTTTCATCCGTCCGAGACCCTTACCAAGTAGATTAGTAGAAGAAAAGGAGAATATCTAACGAAGACAGGCACTTTGGTCACGGGGTCGTTTACTCGGCGCAACAGCGTTAAGGAGGTGTTTGACTCACACCAGTAGCTGATGCTACAAGAGAAGTTTACTGCTGAAATTTCGTGAACAGTCGTTCCAAGAAGAGTTGGAGATCACATTTCTTC
Source organism: Schistocerca cancellata (assembly GCF_023864275.1). Taxonomy (NCBI): domain Eukaryota; kingdom Metazoa; phylum Arthropoda; class Insecta; order Orthoptera; family Acrididae; genus Schistocerca; species Schistocerca cancellata. The sequence continues at coordinate 407,527,870 of NC_064628.1, forward strand.
CTTCAGCACATGTGAAGCGGTAGGGAGGTGGTTGGTGAGTGGTAAAGTCGTGGACAAATTAAATCGTACTTTCATAAATAACAATTTATTGTCTCTTGAACAAAACAAACTCTTAACAGCAAAGGAAGTGCCAGTGTTCTTTAACCCAAAAATTAATTATAAACAAGGACAATTTTCAAAATTTTAAGAGCACAGAACAATTGTACAAGTACGGCAGCACCTAAAATGAAATACCAAACGAGTTAAGACAACATTAGCAATTTGAAACCAATAGCTTCTCGTCAAGCTATAACAGTGATAATAATAATCTTGAAAAACTTGAGAGAGGATGAGTCACTCTTTCACTTATTTTCGTATTTAAGACCAGTCTTTAATTTTGATATTACACCCTAGGCATTAGTTCTGTCAGACGACAGGCAGTTATAAATCTGAGCATGCACTAATAGGAGTATGTACATTGTTAATGCATGTGGGATCTTTATGGTGGCTGTCCTTCGGATAGTGTTTTCTGGAGTAGAAAACAAGCAGGCAGCCTGGTCACTTAACAGTAAATCTTGCAGTGGACATTTGGGGCTTGGATGCCATGTGCAGCTATTAGGGAGAGCAAGATCTCGAAGCACTTACTGGGGACAGAACGCTGGTCCCAAGAATTTCTAGTACCTGTGTGCAGACAATGCTTTCAGCCTCTTCGACTGTTTGGATCTACCTGTTAGGGGCCTTTGGCTACTGCAGGGACACTGGCACGAGAGAAGTAGGCCGCCCGCCAAGGAATTTCGACAATGTTGTAAATGCCCATTGTGTGTAGGGATAGCGGGCATAAGAAATCGCGAGATTCGATGTTCACTTTGGACCGGACGCTATCGTGGGACCCATCAGGTGGTGTCGTCCCTCTGCCTGCCAAGTCTTTTGGGGAGCCTTAGGCCTTTGGAGGAATTGTAGAATGGGAAAAATGGTTCAAATGGCTCTGAGCACTTTGGGACTTAACATCTGAGGTCATCAGTCCCCTAAACTTAGAACTACTTGAACCTAACTAAACTAAGGACATCACACACATTCATGCCAGAGGCTGGATTCGAACCTGCGACCGTAGCTGTCGCGTGATTCCGTACTCAAGCGCCCAGAACCGCTCGGCCACAGCCGCCAGCTGTAGAATGGAACACAACATTTATAGCGGCTGTGTTGGGACACAAAAGCACTTCTCTTAGTTTAGCTGAGGCCCCTAGTCAGGCAAGCTGTAACGTTCAGTCAGTCCAGATAATGATCTGTGTGATAAATTTATTGTTCACTTTAGGTCCAAACGGAACCTCAAAACACACTGCCTAAAGCGGCCATGGAAAAAACAAGTCGGGAGCATAATGTCTTCTCCTCCCTGTGGAGGAATTTATGAGCCAGGGATTGGCTGCTTCTCCAGGAGGGAAAAGAATGTTATTATCTTTAATTAGGACTGGCCAGACGGTAGAGCACATGAGTTAGAGGGGAGACGTGGAGCCCATGGGAATCTTGTGATTGGCACAAAACCCTTGTGGGGGTGATTGCGTGAGTGCTTTTTTCGAATTTGCCGAGGTTTAATGGAGAGGAGCGGAGAAATGCAGTCTTCTGATTCAGATCACAGTGTGGAGAGGATTCCAGTCTTGACTCTTGTTGTGAGCGGGTTGCAGTTGGGACACTCGCCCTGAGAATGACTCCGTACTGGCAGTGGCCTTGACTGGGGAGCCTGTGCTGAAGTCTTAGCTGTGCCGACAGTCTAGACCTCAGTGATCATGGACAACTCGCTGTGCTAAGACCTATCTTATTTGTATCAGGTCTGCCACCTTGACGTTTGATCTCCTTGTATGCACTGCCTTATGAGTTAAGTCAAATTTGTCCGTGGTGTGACTGGTGAATGGAGGTCTCACACGCTGGAATCTGCTGAGATTTCAGGGCTCCATCAGAGGGTAATTATTATGTTCCGTCTAACAGATAGCTAGCCAGTGAATTTGCATATTTTTCCGATGAGAACGAATTACAGGCGCTGCACATCGCTACTCTGCGGAAGCTTGAACCACGATTGTCATCTGAGACAGTGCTACACATCGAGAAAAGGTTATAGTATTGCTGCTCTTTCTTGTTATGGTAAACAGAATCAAAATCTCGCCACTTGTTCTCAGCTGCACCAACGTAGTATAACTTCTGTTTAGAATAAATCCATCAAAGTCTTTCACTGTTGGATGATTTCAGATTGTGTTATCCTTGTTTTGAGCCAGAGTAAACAGACAAACCTTAGTTTTTGCCAACCAGTCGCACCCAGTGGACTGACGATTATTTGTTACGTTCATTTGTATTGCAACAGTTCATGATTTATTTGTCATCTCGCTTAACTTGTGTTCTTGTCCCATTTTAAGATCAATAAAGTTTCGACTTAATTTTTATAAAAGTTTACTCTCGTGTTGATATATTAATCTCCCATCTATAACTGACTACAATAATGACACAGCCACCATTTCATTCAATTATTTCAGCATTCAAGTTTTATTTAATATTCTGACACAGGCGATAACCTCCAATGCATGCTAGCAACAACAACCGCTGTCAAAGGGCAGAACCAGTTTAGCTGATGCATGGTCAGGTAGTCAACTGGAAGGCTTACTAGTTAAAGCAATTGCTGCCAGGGCGTAAACTGGTAGTTACCTGTAGCCTTTCAAACAAACAGCAAGACTAGTGTAGTCTTGCAAACTAAACTAGCACACTAGGTACAAACACGTCGTTACAGAATAGTTCGCTAGAGTACAAGGAGGCCCACAAGAAAGTAAATCTACAGCATTAATTCGAATACGCCATTGCCGGCGGACAGGTTACAATTTTTTAACACAATTAAATTCCCGACCCACGGCCAATAAAATATTTGTAATAAGTGAGACCTCTCAAAACGTTAAAAGCAATTGGAGTACTGAACGTAGAAACAAGTGAGGCCTACTGTAAACGTGAAGATGATTTTAATATTTTAAAACACTCTGCCATCAGAAAATGCAGTAATGTACCAACAGACGCCTTTTGATGATGCCACGTTCACAAATACTTTACCAAAAGGATTTGACATCAACAGGCCTGATAAATAAGCTTACTACCAGTCATTCAGATTATTTAAAAAGTTAGAAAATTAACTGTGAGTGCTACGAGATATTGTTGCAAAAAGACCATCTGCCAACACGGCAATGAAATTAATGAGGTAACTAAATGAAGTTAAATGCTCAGTTAGAGGCACTAACACATGAAACAGTTAATGGCTCTCTACAGCTGGCAGTACAGACACTGACCATGTCAGCTTAATCCCTCTGTACGAACAGAGGGAGACAAGTAAACAGGCAATGTATTAGTAGCACAAGAGGCGAGCACATTCAGACAAATTACATAAACTTCATTTACCACATTAGCTGGCCAGCTGTTTTACAAAGGCATAAGATACTTCCTTCCAATCCTTCATGAAAGATGAAACAAAATCCTCAGGTATCTCTTCTTCCCATTTCTCTCCCTCTCTTTTTAATTAATCGTAAACTCAGTTACACTCAAAGGCACATGGTTCTGGGCTCCCTCTTGAATTTAATACAGTAATAATTATAACGACCATTAGCTTCCATCTAATGCACAATATACAATCCTAATACCAAAAAGACAAGGAAACAAGCACCAACGTGTGAGACAAGGTTCGAGAGTGCAAGAAATACTAACGCCAAGAAAGTATTTAGGGGTAGTAATCGAACATGGAACTACCTAGACAATATAAAAACGTGGAACCTGTAAACGCACTAACAAATGACACCACTCAGTAGCATGACAATTGAGTGCCAACACCGCCAACAATAAATTTAACGGTTAACCCATGTTCGTGACAAGTCACAAAAAATGCTCTTGATGGCTAGAGATAGCCCAGTACAGAAACAAATGAACACACGCACGTCACATAATATATCAGACCAATTGCAGAAAAATAAATCACAAACTTTAAAGGTACCCAGGATGCCAGGGGCCACAACACTTGTTTACCAAATTCAGAATTGCTGTCCATAGCTGGAAATGCCAGCTCACGATAAAATCCACAGTCCTGAGGCGAGACTGATTCCCAAGCCAAGTTTGCTTCCTCAAAATGGTTGAGTATCTTCAACCTGAATTCCAACTAGCGTCTCGCTGCCAAAAATACAGACCCCAAGTCATGCTGCCGACTTAATGCAACGTTTCGTCCACAGCGATATCAACACGTCTGCGGCAACTGCAGACAACGAACTGTTCACAGAAAACAAGACTCCTCAAGTATGCAGCGCACATCCACATGTTGCTGCTCGGCGCCGCCTCCTTGCTCCCGGGCATCAACTGGTCAGAGACATTTGCTGTGAGTGGCTACTATCGCTATAAGTGAGCAGCGCAACAGAACGTGCATGTATCAATACATTTCAAAATACGATCATGACGAATAAATCAGAGTGAACTGTGCGTGGCTCGTGTTCCCGCCATAATGTATTTTACACCCTGTTTTTAACGTACTTCCACCTCACTACATTAATTTAAATTACTAGGGTCACTGAGTCACTGCCTTGCCTGGCCGTGAGCGGCGTTAGCAGCGCGTTTCGATATATCCCCTATCGTAATATCTTTGCTCGACTGCTTTTACTTCCCGGTCGTTGTCTGTCCTAATCTAGTTCGGGTTGCGAGTTTGGGCTGCCAATCAGTTGGAATGCGTCTGGAGGCCACGGTTTGGTGGATCGTCGGTCGGTCGTTCTACCGGACGACGCGTTTTGGCTCGCCAATCATTCATGAGTCGGCTGTGTGTGTGTCTGTGTGTGTGTGTGTGTGTGTGCATCGACACCCAATTTGTCTTCTTGCGTGATTAGTTACTGTTGGGTATCGTTCAGATTTTCGTGCAAGTGTTTGTGAGGTTGTGTGTGTAGTTGGCGTTATGTCCACTGACGACTATTTTAGATGTTGTCGGCATTCTGAGGAGAGTTGGTTGGTTGTTGCGCACCAGGGAAGTTATCTTCTCGTGGTGCAGTCGGCTGGGTCCACTGGTGGCCCCTGAGCAGTGTAGGAGCGTGTGTGGAGGTGTCTGATCGCTACGAGCTTCTTGGTTCACCGACCCAGGACGTCAAAGTTGAGTAGTGGTTTCAAGTACCCAAGCCACGTCCATTCATGTTGTGTGGTTCGCTTCGATAGTTCGCTGTCGGGGAACAACACCGAGGGTTTGTATTGCTGAAATTTAGCCGCCATGTGGTGGAATTAACTATATTGGTCGACTACAATTCAAGTGCACCAGCGGAATTTTCTGCCTTGTGGCCGTTAGTGTTCCGGTTACTTGCCCTGGCCACTAACTTAATTTCAGGTAGTGTCCTTTCCTCACCTGTTGTCGCTGTCCAACACGGTGTGTAGTTTTCACAGCTTAATACATATACATATTTTGTTGTAGATAATCATGCCCGTAATATTTTGTGTTTGAATTCTCATGTACCGATTGGTGGCAAGCAAGTCGTTTGTCGGTCGGTCGGTGACTGTCCCTTGGTTGGTTTCCGTTCGATCAAGTGTAGCTGGGCTCACCACCTGTCTCACCTAAGTGAACGAGAGCCGACCGACCCATTGGAGGCTTCTGAGTGCTGTTGCCTTTACTGTCTTTCCCACCAGTGTTTAATTGTCTGTTTATAATCTATCATAGCCAATGATAAAAGAAAAATTCTTGGTTTTACTGTGTTTTATATAAGTAAGTTTCAATTCCGGCAAGTGGATATTTGCTGAAAGGTTATTGCCGTTGTGTTGTCTTTTCTTTTAGTCCTCTTTCAGCTACTTAAAACTTAAGGCTTATGGTTATATTTTTTAAAATGTTGGAAAATTTAATGTGGGCCTTCCGCCTTGGAACCTTATTCTTAAAATTACCTTTCAAGCGTAAACATTACTGCCTTCTGCCTGTGAAAGGATATGGTAATTTATTTTAAAATCTTGAAAATTTTACTGTGGGCCTTCAGCCGTTTGTATTGCGTCTTGTTTATGTTTGTCTATCCCCCTTGCCTTGAGGCTTTCGGCCTAGCTGTCACACACACACACACACACACACACATATATATATATATATATATATATATATATATATATATATATATATATATATATATATATAAATTGTAAATGCCTGTTTCCAGTCACTTGAAGTTTATCTTGTTGATTTTTAAGATTTCTTGTTTGGAGGCCTTCAGCCGTGAAAGAATTGGATTTTGAAACTCGTACTTGTAAAGGTTCGGCTATGTGCTGTTTTGGTTTAAAGGTGTTATTAAATTACAATAAATTACAATTTTGAGTGAAACTTACCGACGCCTTATTTGCTCCTTTCCACAGTCCTAATCACCTGTTCTGCCCAGCGGGTTTAGCGGACGTATCACAGATAAATTAGATAAGTTACAGGTCTTAAACGTATAGTCATTATTCCCAAAGGAACTTAGTGAATGGTACAGGAAAGAGAAGTACCCTCCCCATAAACCGTAAGGTAACTAGCAGGGTGTAACTGTAGGTGTAAATGTAGATTTTTGTGTAATAACTTGATGCATTTATGCCTAAGCACTCGAGCACACCTAATCACAGTTGGAAATGGCATCTGCAAAAGTGCATTGGATAAAAAGTGTTTTAGCTCTTCCAAAGTGTCAGCTTAAAAGTTTTATGTAGTTACAAAAGTCATGACATCGTCCTAGAAACGAGACAAGCAAAAGGCGAACATTAAGTCCAAGAACGCGATGCTATCGTCGTCTTCATCGAAGGACTGAAATATACAGGTTGTGGACTCAGTGCTAAGTAAAGCAAGCAGCTCCAACTGTTCTGCAGTACCAGCTGCATAGCACACGCAAGCGTGACTGCGATTATGTATATATACACTACTGGCCATTAAAATTGCCAAACCATGAAGATGACGTGCTGCAGACGCGAAATTTAACCGACAGGAAGAAGATGCCGTGATATGCAAATTATTAGCTTTTCACAGCATTCACTCAATGTTGGCACCGGTGGCGACACCTACAACGTGCTGACATGAGGGAAGTTTCCAACCGATTTCTCATACACAAACAGCAGTTGACCGGGATTGCCTGGTGAAACGTTGTTGTCATGCCTCGTGTAAGGAGTAGAAATGCGTACCATCACGTTTCCGACTTTGATAAAGGTCGGATTGTAGCCTATCGCGATTGCAATTTATCGTATCGCGACATTGCTGCTCACGTTGGTCGAGATCCAATGACTGTTAGCAGAATATGGAATCGGTGGGTTCAGGAGGGTAATACGGAACGCCGTGCTGGATCCCAAGGGCTTCGAATCACTAGCAGTCGAGATGACAGGCATCTTATCCGCATGGCTGTAACGGATCGTGCAGCCACGTCTCGATCCCTTAGTCAACAGATGGGGAAATTTGGAAGACAACAACCATCTGCACGAACAGTTAGACGACGTTTGCAGCAGCATGGACTATCAGCTCGGAGACCATGGCTGCAGTTACCCTTGATGCTGCATCACATACTGGAGCACCTGCTTTGGTGTACTCAACGACGAACCTGGGTGCACGAATGGCAAAACGTCATGGCAGAATCCACGTTCTGTTTACAGCATCATGATGGTCGCATCAGTGTTTGGCGACGTCGCGGTGAACGCACATTGGAAGCGTGTATTCTTCATCGCCATACTGGCGTATCTCCCGGCGTGATTGTACGGGGTGCCATTGGTTACACGTCTCGGTCACCTCTTGTTCGCATTGACGGCACTTTGAACAGTGGACGTTACATTTCAGATGTGTTACGGCCCGTGGCTCTATCCTTCATTCGATGCCTGCGAAACCGTACATTTCAGCAGGATAATGCACGACCGCATGTTGCAGGTCCTATACGGGCCTTTCTGGATACAGAAAATGTTCGACTGCTGCCCTGGCCAGCACATTCTCCAGATCTCTCACCAATTGAAAACGTCTGGTCAATGGTGGCCAACAACTGGCTCGTCACAATATGCCAGTCACTACTCTTGATGAACTGTGGTATCGTGTTGAAGCTGCATGGGCAGCTATACCTGTACACGCCATCCAAGCTCTGTTTGACTCAATGCCCAGGCGTATCAAGGCCGTTATTACGGCCAGAAGTGGTTGTTCTAGATACTGATTTCTGAGGATCTATGCACCCAAATTGCGTGTAAATGTAGTCAAATGTCAGTTCCAGTATTATATATTTATCCAATGAATACCCGTTTATCATCTGCATTTCTTCTTGGTGTAGCAATTTTAATGGCCAGTAGTGTAGTTCAGCTTCCTGAGATTGTTTAAGTTAGAATATCAACCAATGAAGCTTTTATAACTCGTCCATAAAAGTTTGCATTGTACTTTCCTTGTTTGTTTCTCTGCCATGTTGTAGCCTATTTCATAATTTCGCTTGGTCTGAGGCATCTTGCCACGGGTCGCGCGGCTCTCCCCATCGGAGGTTCGAGTGCTCCCTCGAGCATGGATGTGTGTGAGTGTGTGTTGTTCTTAGCGTAAGTTAGTTTAAGTTAGATTAAGTAGTGTGTAAGTGTAGGAACAGGTGACCTCAGCAGTTTGGTCCCTTAGAAGCATACCACAAATTTCCATACATTTCATGATTTATAATTGGTACATTTCATATTTCAGTGCAGTTTCACAGAAAACTGCCTTGTATTGAGGCCATATGATCAAAAAACTGCTTTTTTCATTAATTACAGAATTGGTGGTTAATAAAGCAGAGGTTCTGCGTTCATTTCTGGATGAATTTTTTTCTACTGGTGTTATTGAAAGGTCTGGAACGGGATAACACATCCTCATGAGGGCAAATGAGAACATACTTGAATAAATAAGTTCAAATGGTTCAAATGGCTCTGAGCACTATGCGACTTAACTTCTGAGGTCATAAGTCGCCTAGAACTTAGAACTAATTAAACCTAACTAACCTAAGGACATCACACACATCCATGCCCGAGGCAGGATTCGAACCTGCGACCGGAGCGGTCGCTCGGCTCCAGACTGTAGCGCCTAGAACCGCACGGCCACTCCGACCGGCAATAAATAAGTAGCGGTATTAATAAGAAAACTGCCAAAATGGTGTAAAATCAAGAGACACGAAGCTGGAAGAAACACGAAATTACTCCATTCCACTTCCTTTCAAACATTTTCTATGCATTCTTCCAATCATTACTGAAGTGACAAGTATCTGTGTGTGAAGGTTCTCGTAAACGCTTAGTTAATTCGTTAACTTGTGTACAGAATTATTGTTTTCTTACATCAAACCGTATTAATGTTTATTTACGCAGAGTTAAAATTTACTGGGTCCTAATTTTTTTCCACTGCTACAATACCTGTGTGAGGGGCAGCAGCGTGCAGGTTAGGGATCACCACTGTATGCGTCAGCCACGATTGTAATCAGTTTCCAGTGGCTTTGGAGTGGCGGGACGATGATGGACACAGTCCAGTACGAAGGTGTGCAAAGTACATAGCGCCACGCCATCCCTAAAGCCATCGGCACACGGGATGGGGCAGTTAACGCTGACATGCACGAAAACGGGATATCCGACGTCACGAGAGACAGTGCCATCTGGCACATGGGACAAACTGCTAAACGTAATTTTGCTCCCTCAGCGCTCTCCAGCGGCAGTTGTTGGCTCTATTTGGCTTGCAAACAGTACATTTCGAACACGAAAATGGTCACGCATAAAGTTCCTACGTTGGCTCTATTAAAACACGCATTTTTTCTCTTGTCCATACGTGAGTCGTGTTGTTCTGTATATGTGATATACATAAATAAAAACCTTGATTTGTTGAACTTTTATAAGCTGATACCCTTACTGACTGGGCATCTATTACATGTACACAGACGTAGAAATAGTGACTACCAGACAACGTACGTATATTTCCATAACATCAAGTACTTCAGTAATTATTTCTATTAATTTCACAAGGAAGTCCCACAGCCACGTAGAAAACGCGAAGGTGAGAAGAAAAAGAAAGTTAGATTCAGAAGCACACAAAACATCCGCCGACCTAATCTCTGTGCTTATCTAACCTAATCTGACACAGTGCTTTCACCCACTATACTACACTGCAGCTTCATCATAATGGCCTTGGTGTTTCATTTTATAGTATTTTAAAGGTTTTAATCGCTGGTAGACTATTATCTTACATTTAATTATAACAAATACTAACAATAACGATACGTTTTTCATGACTCTTCAATTTGCTGTTGGCTTAAAACGGATTACTCTCTTAACACGAGAGTTATAACACGTAATAACTAGATTTGAATATTACAAATATAACGTTCTCTCGTTCTTTTATTACAATAAATCCTACCAATAACAATTAGTTCTCGAGACATTGAATGTGCTAGTGATCAACAAACAGCATACTTTCATATAAGATATATGAAACTGGGCTTCTGCCAGGCCCAGATGAAGGTTGGGGTTGGGGGGGAGGGGGGCAAGGGGACAAACCGGGGTATTTTCCCTAGGCGACAATTTCGTGGGGCGCCAAATTCATATTGTTGAAGGAAAAAAATCTTGTTTCTTAAAACGCGTAGCATCCAGCGCACATTGATCTATCGATTGTTCATTTGCTTTTGAAATGCTTCCCTATTCGTTTTTGAACATTTTCTAGACACATTCTAAGTTGATTCCTGAACGAATCATAAGCTGATTTTTGAATACTTGCTTAGTGCACGTAACATCTCTGTCAGGGGAATCCCCATCGTATGTAGAATAAAAAAGTTTCCCGCAGACGAAAGGGGACGAGGCTATACGAGCTGAGCCGTATACACCCGGACAGGTGAATGCCAATCACTGTCTGCCTGTGTAGTTGATTGTGTGTACAAATGATAAGCGTTGTTGTAGTTACTAGCGAAATCCATTGATTCAGACTACCAGAGTGGAAATAAGCGACCAACAGGAATAACAGGTAAGAAAGATTACATGTTATCCTCTCCATGTAAGCAAGGAAATGAAATTTTGACGGAAAAATTTAATCAGACTTCTACGCTATTAAGGGCCAGTTGTATAGTCCCGGTCAGCAGCCGCTTAAGTTCTATTCTCGGAATAAGCGCTGAAAACGATTTGTAGAACACATAATAACGCCTGACTGGAGAATAAACGCGGGATAAGGGAATTGGTGATTCTGGTATGGTTAGTGAAGTTAACCGGAGACTAAGTTTCGACAGTGGAAATAATAGGTAAAGAAATTGTGGTGTCACCGCCAGACACCACACTTGCTAGGTGGTAGCTTAAATCGGCCGCGGTCCATTAGTACATGTTGGACCCGCGTGTCGCCACTGTCAGTACTTGCAAACCTAGCGCCACCACATGGCAGGTCTAGAGAGGCGGACTAGCACTCGCCCAGTTGTACGGACGACATTGCTAGCGACTAGACGTACGAAGCCTTCCTCTCATTTGCCGAGAGACAGTTAGAATAGCCTTCAGCTCAGTTAATGGCTACGACCTAGCAAGGCGCCATTAGCCTTACCTACTTTGAGAGTTATAGTATAAATGTCTCAAGAAGAACGCTGTATTCATCAGAGAATAAAAGTTAAGTATATTATAAGCTACGTACTTTTCTTGCTACCATTCAATAGTTATCCTGTTCCAGAATTCACGCCCGTCTGCATTACATCGCGTGCCTTTCGGCTACCTCCGAGTGGCGTGGCTCTTGCTACGCCACAACAGTTTGGCGACGAGTCAACGTGTTCTTCCTACTTGTTTTGCTCTGATTTGATTTGCTTGTGTCATGGCTTCGCCACAATCTCCAGATGTACTGTCCGAATTTTATCGCTTGCAGAATCAGCAGACGCAGGCGTTATTGGATGCCCTGGGACAGCTCGTCCAGGGTCACCGTGCGCTGCAAAACGATGCGGCCGCCGCCGCGTCACAGCTGCCGCAGCCACCACATGCTGTTGCACCGCAATTCAGACCCTTTGATTCCACTCAAGAATCGTGGCCGGAATGGTCACGACAGTTCGGCTTTCATCTAGCAGCCTACAGAATTCAAGGTAACGAGCGGCAGCCTCACTTATTGTCTTGTGTCGGCGTGCAAACGTACCGTGTGATAGTGAAATTGTTTCCCCGACGCGACGTAGCTACACTGTCCTACGAAGAAATTGTGTCGGCTTTAGATGCCTATTTCAAAGAAACAGTTAATGTGGTTGCAAAACGGTATACGTCTTTCGTACGAAACGTACGGCCGGTCAAACTAATAGGGAGTGGGTTGCAACTTTGCAAGGCCTTACTAGGGATTGTGAATTTCAGTGTGACTGTGGCCTTCCTTATGCAGATACAATGGTGCGTGATGCAATAGCACAGAATGTTTCTGATGTTCGCATAAGAGAACAGATTTTGAAACTAGTTAATCCCTCCCTTCAACAAGTGATAGACATATTGGATAGGCAAGACACACTTGACTGTGCTCAGGAATCTTTTGAAACTTCGCCAGCAGTGTGTAACATTAACCGGCCCGCTGGACGCGCTGCGCGGCCCGGTAACCGGCCCTCGCGCACTTCGACGCAGCTGACGCCGCGCTCTAAACCAGGTGTGCCTCGCCAGCCCGCAAATGCAGTGAAATCATGCCCGCGGTGTGCTACTAGACATTCGCGTGAAAATTGCCCGTCACGCCAAGCTATTTGCTTTCACTGTCACAAGAAAGGACATGTTCAAAGTGTTTGCCAGAAAAAGCTCAGATCAGACAATCACAACCGTTCCAGGCCCTTTGCTTCGCGCCGGAATCGAACTACGGACACTCAGGCTCGGGAACCTTCGCCCATGGACATTCATGTAGTTAATGCCACTCCACCCAGTGTTCCTCTCTCTAACTGTAACTGTGTTTGTCCCACAAAAAGTGTGCGTCGACGTCGACGGCAATCCCGTCACGTCGCAAGTGATTCTGTACCAGTGTCCGTTCAAGTTGCACAAAACAGTCGCTCTTGTCGTCAGCAGGACAATAAACTCTTTGTAGATTTGGACTTTGCCGGACAAGTGATACCATTCCAGCTCGATACCGGAGCTGCAGTTTCATTGCTCAATCACGCCACGTACAAACAACTGGGCGCACCGCCGTTGCGTGCCGCAAAAGTTCAGCTCACTAGTTATTCAGGACAGCATATCCCTGTGTTAGGACAGTGCAGCCTTCTTGCAACATACAAGGGACAAACAAAACTTGTGTCGTTTTACGTTCTTCGTTCTTCTGCTGCAGTGAACTTGTTTGGTTTAGATTTATTTCAATTGTTTAACTTGTCCATAGTGAATCAGGTCCTATCAGTGAACCAGACTGTGCCTTCAGCCAGTGTTTCTAGTCTATGTGAGGAATTTGCAGACATTTTTGCACCGGGCCTTGGTTGCGCTACGAACCATGAGGCACATTTGGAACTGAAAGTGAACGCGCAACCGAAATTTTTCAGAGCGCGCAATGTTCCCCACGCATTGCGTGATGAGGTCGCAAGAACATTAAAAGATTTAGAATCGCAAGGTGTCATTGAACGTGTGCAGGCTTCTCTCTGGGCCTCACCCTTAGTTATTTTGCAAAAACCTTCCGGAACATTGAGACTTTGCGTGGACTTCAAAGCAACAGTGAATCCACAACTAGTGACTGCTACTTTTCCTTTGCCCCGCCCGGAAGATCTTTTTGACAAACTGTGCCCGGGAAAATATTTTTCAAAGTTGGACCTAGCAGATGCGTACTTGCAAATACCGGTGGACGAAGCATCCCAGCGCGTATTGGTGGTTAACACGCATCTTGGATTGTACAGATTCAAAAGACTGCCATTCGGGTGTGCCTCCGCCCCTGCATTGTTTCAGCAATATTTACAAACTATTTGTGCGTCGGTCCCTACTGCAGCAAACTATCTGGACGATATAGTGATCTCAGGAAAGACAGAAGCGGAACATTTACAAAATCTCCGAACATTATTTCAGGTCTTGCGACAGAATGGTCTTCGCTTGAGGAAGGACAAATGTGTGTTTTTTGCTCGTGACTTGCCATATCTGGGCCATGTAATTAATGCCCAAGGCATACATCCGAGTCCAGAGCACCTCCGTGCCATACAGGACTTGCCTTCGCCGCAGAATTTGAAGCAGCTACAGAGTGTGTTGGGTAAAATAAATTACTACCATCGCTTTCTGCGCAATGCCTCTTCCATTTCAGCTCCGCTTCATCGCTTACGCCGTAAAGGTGTTCCGTTTGTCTGGTCGCCGGAATGCGAACGCGCCTTTCGCCAATTGAAATCGGCGTTGCTTTCAAATACTTGCCTTACGCCATTCGATCCACAGAAACCCCTTTTGTTGATGGTAGATGCATCGGATTTCGGGATCGGTGCTGTGCTTGCGCACAAAGATGGTTCGCATGATCGCCCTATTGCCTTTGCGTCCAAATTGCTCTCGTCAGCGCAAAGAAATTATTCCCAGATAGAGAAAGAAGCTTTGGCTCTCGTGTTTGGTGTTACGAAGTTTCACGATTTCTTGTATGGTCGTCACTTTACCATCATTACAGACCACAAACCTTTGACATCGCTTTTTCATCCGAACAAGCCTGTACCTCCACGTACGGCGCAGAAATTCATTCGCTGGTCTCTTTTCCTCTCGCAGTACCGCTACGATATCTTGTACCGGTCCACTGCTAAGCACGGAAACGCAGATGCGTTGTCCCGTTTGCCTGTTGCCGAGGATAAAGCATTCGATTCTTCTGAACTTGCTTGCATGTTCATTGATGCGGAAACTGATGACGTGGTCGAATCGTTTCCGATTGATTTTCGTCGTGTAGCTACAGCCACAGCTGCAGACCCTGTCCTTGCTACCGTTTTGCGTTTTGTTACTACGCAATGGCCCTTGTCGAAGTCACGGATCGAGGATCCGATGGTTCGCCGATTTTTTGCTCACAAGGAGAGACTTTTTGTACGACGTGGTGTTTTGTTGTTGCGTTCTGATAATGATCAGTCTAGGGTCGTGGTCCCACGTTCGTTACAGTCATCTGTCTTAAAGCTTCTCCACCACGGACATTGGGGTATAGTGCGTACGAAACAACTTGCTCGTCAGCACTGTACTTGGTTCGGCATCGATGCTGCGATTACGAATATGTGCTCTTCTTGCATGGCGTGTGCCGAACAACAATCCGCGCCCCCGCGGAAATTCTTTGCATGGCCGAAGGCCACTTCCCCTTGGCAACGCTTACACATAGATTTTGCTGGTCCATTCTGGAATGCTCGATGGTTGGTTGTTGTCGATTCCTTCAGTAATTTTCCTTTTGTTGTCCGGATGTCTTCCACGACGTCTTCTGCCACCATCCAAGCGTTGTCTGCTATCTTTTGCATTGAAGGTCTTCCACAGACTATTGTTTCCGACAATGGTCCACAATTCATGTCCGCAGAATTTCAGTCATTCTGCCAGGCCAATGGTATTCAACATCTGACATCCGCGCCGTTTTCGCCTCAGTCAAACGGTGCCGCTGAACGTTTGGTCCGGACTTTTAAGTCACAGATGTTGAAGTTAAAAGAGTCGAATTCTCGGGAGGACGCGTTGTTGCTCTTTTTGTCGTCGTATCGCTCTCAGCCCCGCGATGGTCGCTCGCCGGCTGAGTTGCTTCACGGTCGTCCTCATCGAACCTTGATGTCTTTGCTGCATCCGCCGCATCAGGTTCCTGTGCAGCGGCAGACTCCTGCTTTTGCTCCTGGCGACGCTGTCTTCTATCGTAACTATCGCGGTTCACGGCGTTGGCTCGCAGGGCGCATTCTTCGCTGCCTCGGCCGCGCGATGTATTTGGTTTTGGGGGCCTCTGGTGAGGTGCGTCGGCATCTCATTCAGCTGCGCCTCTGTCGTCGCCTGGGTTCTGCCGCTCCCCGTCTGCTTTCAGCGACGGAGCCGTCAGGTCAGCGCCCTGGGGACCCATCTACTGGCTCGCCTCATCCCCAGGTGTTACCGACGATGCCTTCCCTTTTGCCTCATGGCGTCGCGCCGCCGCCGCCGCCGCCGCCGCCGCCGCCGCAGCAGCCGCCGCCGCTGCCGCCCGCAGAGGACGCTTCGCTGCAGCCGCCAACTGCCTCCCTGGGTCACGCGCCGCCGATCGCTTCCCGTGACCAGCTGTCCTCCGCCATGGAACTCTTGCCCGCTCCGGACCACATGGCGTCATCGCGCGTCGGCTACCCCGACGCAATGGAGGTCGACCCTTCGGGCCCTCCTGTTTCATTACGGGCGCATACGCCGCATGTTGACGTGCACCCTGGAGTAGGTTTCCAGGCGTTTCATAGCTCCCCTCGGACCGAATGGCCGGGTGCGGGTGGCACAGCCTCGCCTGTTGTTAGGCTCCCCACCTCATCGCATACGTCAACATGGGGCCCTCCCCACGGCGGGCGGAAGCCTTATAACACGACCGTTCGCCGATTTGCGGGGGAGGAATGTGGTGTCACCGCCAGACACCACACTTGCTAGGTGGTAGCTTAAATCGGCCGCGGTCCATTAGTACATGTTGGACCCGCGTGTCGCCACTGTCAGTACTTGCAAACCTAGCGCCACCACATGGCAGGTCTAGAGAGGCGGACTAGCACTCGCCCAGTTGTACGGACGACATTGCTAGCGACTAGACGTACGAAGCCTTCCTCTCATTTGCCGAGAGACAGTTAGAATAGCCTTCAGCTCAGTTAATGGCTACGACCTAGCAAGGCGCCATTAGCCTTACCTACTTTGAGAGTTATAGTATAAATGTCTCAAGAAGAACGCTGTATTCATCAGAGAATAAAAGTTAAGTATATTATAAGCTACGTACTTTTCTTGCTACCATTCAATAGTTATCCTGTTCCAGAATTCACGCCCGTCTGCATTACATCGCGTGCCTTTCGGCTACCTCCGAGTGGCGTGGCTCTTGCTACGCCACAACAGAAATAGTGATGACGATTGTTTGTTAGAACGAGGGAGGAGAATAAACGGGGACATCACACAAATTATATGTAAGAATATGACGATTCGAAATTTATATAATACTTTCGTGCTGCTACTACTTTTAGGTCTCCTGCTTGACAAACTGGAGCACATGAATGAAATGTGAAACTATTTCCTAACATACAACTTTTTGCTAGTAGTAGGTCTAATAGGCATTCCATATTGTTACTTCGTGAACTACATTATATCGTGTTATTTATGTAAATGAGGTAGATAAAAATGACCTTTGTACCAAAACAGTCTCGCTTATTTAGCAAGTGTTAAAGCTGCTGCATTACTAGAAGGTCTATTTCGTTTTATCTAACTGATAGTGACAAAGTAGACGTAATCAAATCGAGAAACCACATCAGTCTTGGGTGGTCATATTAACAGCGTTTCAATATCAGACAACTACATTTTGATTTTCCAAGTAGCAAAACGTTTGACGAACTTTGATGAGGTAATACAGGACGTCTAACAGGCCTACTGGGAGCAGGACAGGCACCACAGGACATTTTAATTTTCACTCCTGAATATAGGCTTGATGGCTTCCATTACAAAATATACACTTTTGAATTCGCATAAGCGAAATACGGTGACGTGCGATAGAACACTGCTGTGTGAAGGGGCGTGGCACTGCACTTTGGCACACTTGACACCAAATAGCATGTCTTACGTTTGCTCGAACGTATATGTTTTATGTATTAAACTCTTCAGAAAGATGTGCCATACAAAATGATTTTTGAAAACCGGTTCTTTTTTTAAATTTTTGACATCTGTCTCAAACGCTCGATGGACAGGTGATTCAGAATTATAGTAGATCCGGAGCTGGCTTTTACTCAACACAACAAATGCAATATGGCGTCTTGCTTCCTGCGGGCCTCAAGCTTTCTGCCCGTGACGTATTGAGCGTACTTACTTCCTGTTGGTTCTACTCCACGTGACACGTCGCCGAAAAGTCGCAGAACTTATTTTGAGTTTCACGTGACGAAACGGTTCCTCAACGCGAAATAGCAGGAAGTGACGTCACAAAACTCGTAGAAAGCCACATCAACTTCAGCTAACTTGTCCCGTGTGCCGACGGCTTAAGGGGTGCCAAAGCTATCAGTGGCCTGTTCATCACGACGGCGCTAAGCACTGGTAAACACGAGGGAGGGTTCGTGAGGCCCGACGTCACCACGCATACGGCGCAGCGTCAAAAGCAGCGCCTGAGCTTGACGCAACACCAGTGGCTGCTGCAGGCTGCAGTGCCAGCGAAGCTGCACCGGCCTGCCTTGAGAGTGCTGCCGCCTTCGCACTGCGCCATCCAGGTCATTACTGCCCTGGCGAGTACAACGATACCAGTGCACTCTGGCGGTTCGCTTCTTCTGCGCTAACTGGTTTGTACAAACTACATAGCCGTTGAATTTTCAGTTGGAGTGGTCAAGTCGCAAACTGTGATCTGCCTCCAGACATTATTTGTAGTATATAATGCCTTTTTACGGATTCCATCCGTAATAGGAAACATATGGACATATCATACTTAGTTGCTCTGTTGTGTAAATGGAGATTTCTGTGTAGGCGCTGCCCGATTTGATATATATGATAAATTTATTGTTTCTGTGAAAGTTTACCAATTTAATTACCAGCATGCGTTTCGGCAGTACGCTCTCAGTCACAATTTTACACTCATTATAAGAATCACAACCAGTCACGATGTTTCATTCCTTATGCACAGATGGATTTCCAGATCACATGCTTTTGAATATGTTTGCGTTAAAGAGATATTTTACGCTGTAAAGCGTCCTGAATTGTGCAGAATCATTGTCAAAGTTTACGTATTTTTTTCAATCTGTAGATTGTACACAAACACTTTAAAGAGATGTTCTTGTCTAAAGGTTTATTTTAAGTCTCCACGCCCATAGGAACAGGTCCAAATGTAGGAGCTGTAAAACAAGTTATAAAAATTTGCTTCACATATATCAAATACGGAAAATATTTTCAGCCTAAGTAAAATAAGACATGGGCCACTGAAATACTGCAGCACAAATCTGAAACGTCGGAGTTAATGCTGAGGTACTCGAGTACAGCACCGTTTCACTGAAAGATGCTAATAATTACTCAAATGACGAAAGATATTTGTTGTATAATAAGATAGATATACACTAATGGTTTGTTGTACCCAGTTGTGTCAATCTTCTTACTGCTTCTTGAAAATTAAGAAAAGAGCATATGTTTACCGTTTGTATAATTACAGGATTTCCTTTTGGCTCCAATGAAAAGTATTCTATTGAAAATTGAAAAGCAAATCCCTGACATAATACCCTCAAGTGCATCAATGACCTACTCAGTATTTTTCTAACCGTTGTACTTCCAAGTTCCTGCTGTAAGTGTAAAATACCATCTAATGCTAGTCACCAGTCTTTATGAACTTTTAACAGATTGTCGCACTACTCTGAGTAAGGTGGAAATGTTGCCACCATACTTCTGTCAAATTCAACGACTGATCAAGGGGAAAACATCACGAAAATACATTATGTTAATTTTTTACAAGTCCAACATTTTAAAATAGCTTTCGTGCCGCGGAAGAAGCTCATGTATATGCCCTTGCACACAACTCTGATAACTAGAGTGTCGGCCAGGCTAAAGATTTATCCACTCTTCACACATTTCTCAACGTCGATGAGACAACCATTTGGTCAGTTACCGAAGAGCCGAAAGTGTGAATACAGCATCAGATCTAAGATTCTGAATCGTTTGCGTAATACGGGCGGCACCGTGTTTGCATACAGAGGACAGTTGGGTCCTACATCAATTTTTCACGCTGACTCTTCTGAATCCCATGGTAAAGTTTCGATACTCTTCAACGGTACGCCTCGGATGTTAGGGACTTCTAAGTTCCATGAATGAAGCCAGGGTTTGAAAAATACTGTGTAGTTGCCAAGACGATGTGTGCATATTACGCTCGCTTCTGTTTTTTCGGTAATGACAAACAGGTATGTATGTGTATGTGCCGCATAATACACGTTTAAAATTGTATATTTCGAGAAATTTCCTACAACATCTGATTTTCCTTATGTGTTCTATAATGATGGCAATTGCAGTTCAAAGTGAGGTAAAAATACGCATCGTATGTACATGACTTTTTAACGAACGTGACAGCGGGACACCTTAAGAAGATTGCGGGACAATTACTGTGACACTACTGTATACATTAACGGGTTTGTACATTATGGCAGTACTGTCCTACGAATATCCTCTGTCGATTACATTGATAGAGAGGACATAAGGAATAATACTGCATAATTTAGGAAGAATGAGGTAGTATTACCAGCATCTTGCGTAGCAACTGGTACCTCATTGTACGTACAGAATGGGGCCAGAATATGTTGTAATGTAAATTGACGTAAAATACAGGATTAAAACAAAGGAGAGTTATATTGCCATACTATTAACCATGTCACTGTGAATGATACATGCTTAGGTCTTTTGTTTTGACGATGACATCAGAGAGATATGATCAACCTTCTGACAACTTGTACACTAACCTCTATAGATTTACTTCGCAAGCCGAGGTATGTCACATCAGTATTATCCGTTTTCTGTCCGCCCGAGGAGAAAATGACTCCTAATGTGCCTTACTTCGGGGCGTCACGAATATAAGTTCTCTAAATTTGCATAACTGTGTTTCGCCAGAAATACCTTCTGCCTTGTCTTTCTTCCAGTGATTCTCATTTAAGTTCTCCGAGAACTTCCATTACACTTGGCCTGTTACGATAATAGTGGCACGTCTCTGATTTCGTTCGATATCTGCAGTTATGTCTACTTCTTAAGGGCTCCAATCGCTGGTACAGTAATCTAGAATTGGTCGGACGAGCGTCTTGTATGCGATTTCATTTATGTGTGTACTGAACTTCTACAGATCCCTTCTTCATGTCGCTTCTTACTTCACTCCTCAATACTTGTACGATGTGACGTGATCAAGATGTTCACAACCAATGTTTTAATTGGACACCATCAAGTTCTTTCTCTTTGTTATAACCATTATCTCTCATTTATCAACATTTGAAGAGGATTGCTATTCATTACACTGGATGGAAATTTTGTCCACGTCTTTCTGTAGCTCCTTGTGATCGATCACCCAATGACGATACATTAGTGTAGGTAACAGCACCTCTGCGACGAATCTTACAGCGCCGCTGATGCTATCTGTTAAGTAGTTTATTTGAACTGAGAACATTAGACGTCCTATTACGGCCTAACAGGGGCACAACAGATGTTACTTTCAGTCCTGTAGAGTTTTCGTTGTGAAGTACGAGGTACGGGGCTCTATTAGTGAAATATTCCTTGAGCCAATCACATGTTGGCGGACATGTTCAGTAGACTCGTATTTTCAACGACGTCTATTGTTTGCAAGAAATTATGTATGAACAAGGAAACCTATATTTTTCAACAGTGGTATTTCCTGAATCCGTGCCGGTTCTCTGAGAGAAGCTTATTTTCCACCAGAAACTTCATAATTTTTTAGCTTGGAGTATGCTCTGGGATCCTATAGCAGAGGGACGTCTTTTGTAATTTATATGCTGAGGAGCCAAAGAAACTGATACAGCTGCCTAATATCGTGTAGGGCCTCCACGAGCACGCAGACGTGCCGCAACACGACGTGGTATGGACACGAATAATGTCTGAAGTAGTGATTGAGAGAATTGACACCATGAATCCTGCAGAGCTATCCATAAATCCGTAAGGGTAAGAGGGTTGTAGAGATCCCTTCTCAACAGCACGCTGCAAGGCATCCCAGATATGCTCAATAATGTCCGTGTCTGGTGAGGCTGGTGGGCAGCGGAAGTGTTTAAACTCAGGAGAGTGTTCCTGGAGCCACTCTGCAACAGTTCTGGACATGTAGGGTGTCGCATTGCCCTGCTGGAATTGCCCAAGT
This sequence comes from Schistocerca cancellata, assembly GCF_023864275.1. Lineage (NCBI taxonomy): Eukaryota > Metazoa > Arthropoda > Insecta > Orthoptera > Acrididae > Schistocerca > Schistocerca cancellata. The sequence continues at coordinate 407,549,711 of NC_064628.1, forward strand.
CCGTCGGAGTGCACAATGGACATGAATGGATGCAGGTCATCAGACAGGATGCTTACGTACGTGTCACCTGTCAGTATAGTACCAGGGGTCCCATATCACATCACATGGATTAATGTGGTTGTCTCCATATCCGTACATGTCCATCCGCTCGATACAATTTGAAACGAGAACCGTCCGACGAGGCAACATGTTTCCCGTCACCAGCAGTCCAATGTTGGTGCTGACGGGCCCAGGCGAGGCGTAAAGCTTTGTGTCGTGCAGTCATCAAGGGCTCCGAAAGCCCACATCAATAATGTTTCGTTGAATGGTTTGCACTCTGACACTTGTTGATAGCCCAGCATTGAAATCTGCAGCAATTTGCGAAAGGGTTGCGCTTCTGTTACGTTGAACTATTCTCTTGGTCCCGTTCTTGCAGGATCTTTTTCCCGTCGCAGCGATGTCGGAAATTCCATGTTTTACTGGATTCCTGATGTGCAAGGTGAACTTGTGAAATGATCGTACGGGAAAATCCCCATACAGGAAAATCCTCTCTTCGTCACTACCTCGGAGATGTTGGGTCCCATCGCTGGTGCGCCGACTATAACACCACGTTAAAACTAACTTAAATCTTGATAAACTGCCACTGTAGCAGCAGTAACCGATCTAACAACTGCTCCGACCTAAGCGCCTTATTCTGCCTGTTGACATATTTCTGTATTTGAATACGCATGCCTATACTAGTTTCTTTGGCGCTTCAATGTGTATATTCCATTTTATTGTGATATACTTTGGTTTTAAGATGCCCCTAAAAGCATAAGTAACAGAATGTGAGATCAGGGTATCGTAGCGGGCCATGAATCGTCACCGTTACGTGAAATGATGTGCCTTCCAATGTTTTGACCGAGCGAGGTGGCGCAGTGGTTAGGAGGACGACGGTTCAAATCCGCGTCCGGCCATGCTGATTTAGATTTTCCGCGGTTTCCCTAAATCGCTTCAGCCAAATGCCGGAATGGTTCCTTTGAGAGGACACGGCTGAATTCCTTCCCAATCCTTTCCTAATCCGATGGGACGATGACATCGCTGTTTGCTCTCCTCCCACAAATCAACCAACCAGCCAATCAACCAATATTATGATTATTGCAACGGCGTGCTAACAGACATATAAATACAAATATAAATGTTTGTTCAAAATCGTTAATCTCCGAAAGTTCTTGACCGATTGCTTTGCAATTTTGCCACAATGTTGCATTCTAATGCAGGCGTATTTTTACGAATCTAATACTTTAGTATTGAATATTTTTAATACATATAATATATAAATGTTTATATGTAATATGTAAATGGAAAACACATTTACCAAAAATCTCAAAAAGTACTTCTCCAATTTACATGTTACTGTAATAAACGTTTACACACCCACACACACACCCACACACCCACAAACACACACTCACACACACACACACACACACAAATAATAAGCAACGCTCAAGATCGGAGAAGTAGGGGAAGATGAGAGAGGAGATGAATGGAGGGGTGAGAGGAAACGGATAGAGGGCATAAAAGGACAGGGGGAGGTGGAGAGGGAAGGGGTGAGGAGAAGATTGACAGAGAAACGGGAGAGGAGGTGATGGTCAGAGGGAAGAGGGAGATGGGCAAAGAAAGGGGAAGGGGGGCTAGAGATGGACATGGATAGGAGAGAGATGGACGATAGGACGTATAACCAGATCCCATACATATTAGAAGCATGTGATTCCTCTTTTCTCTGTTTTCCATTTAAGCGGACTGAGCCATAGCAAAGCGTCACAGGGTGCAGCTAGTATAAAAAATATGAGGACTGCTAATACTGTAGCATTAAGTATTACACCACACTGTATCCCTTGTAGCAATTAATGGGCCGGCCGCGGTGGTCTAGCGGTTCTACGCGCTCAGTCCGAAAGTAAGACTTACTTTCTGCAGAAGTATTTTCAGAGAGGCAAAAACCGGCTAAAAATGGACGTTGCGCCTACCTTTACCTCGAACGTTACTCATTCGACACGTGACCACAAGTGAACCAGGTACTGATAAGTGTATGTGTTACAACTGATTTTAGTCTCATTGTGTGTATGTAAAAACTCGTAGAGATTCATGGTAGCGAACTTGAGAAAAATGTAAAAATTTCGCTTTATTCTGAAAGTGTCGTAATATATGAGGGTAAAGTGTAACCACCTTTAGTGAAATTGGGTTCGAAATCATATACCAGCAAATTTGAAGGGGAATGACGTAGCAAACGCAAGGTACAGGCTCGAAACCACTGCACAGAAATGCCATGAATATAACTGAAGTACGCGCGGTCGGTCGCCTCAGATGGCTTTCGATGAGCCTGGATCAAATGCTTACGTGGACTTCGGTGCCGGAAAGATGAACAGGGCAATAGAGCACCACGCAGATCAACAGGTCCACTTGGTATATTCGTTAGGGAGGCGGAAGCCCGAAACGATTTTTAAAAATTTAATTTGTGTCCAAGTGTGGCACCATATGTGCCACAGCAAAGATCATGAGAAATTACTTACTCAATGAAACGAAGACACACAATAAGGTGCATAAACAGGTGCAACAACGTGGAAGAAAGGCGAAAACGAATAAAACTTTCACCGTTTGCTTTACAGTCTATGCCGTATTATGGCTTGTTAGATGTAAATGTAACTGTGAACGTCAGTTAACCGTATTTCTGAAAAGGCAGTTTTTAATTATTTATAGGTAATTGTTTTAAATAAGTATACAAATCCCATCCATCTTACATATCATTCATACCATTGTGTGAATTATGCGAGACATACAGGGTGAACTCGAACTTCAGCGATAAAATTTCCGAGGAGCATTTTCTGATTACTTTGATGTAAGTTAGTTACAGGGTAATGGCAATTCGTTTGCATTCTTACTCCCTTTATATTTTCATTTGCATTGCATTGAAAATACCTATATAACAGTGCAAATGTCGGGCGTATGCGCTGTACATTTTTCCTAGAAACCAAAATGTTGCTTTCACTCAATATTCTTGCTGTTGACAACGGCAGTTTCCACTTTACTCTTTGTCCATCAGACTACATGCAGTACTGCTCGGATGTGTCTTGGGTTTGTCGCCGTGGCAGCGTTAGTTGTTCTGTACACCTCTACGTAGGCTGACTGGAAGATACTGGCAGCGCGAGGCATCGTGGAACATCCGAACAAGGAGGGAACGTGTTACACGCGACTGGTGACAACTGTCCATAAGTATTTGGCATGTGACATGGGCTCTTGAACACAAGCGAAACAATTTTTGGGAGTCTTACATGAGCAACAATTACACCCTTATCACATCAGAAGATACGGTTTTTACACCCAGCGAACTTCCCATGTCGCGTGGAGTTTGCAAACTTATTCCTGCAGAAAACTACAATTTTTCTGAAACTTCCTGACAGATTAAAACTGTGTGCCGGACCGAGACTCGAGCTCGGGACCTTTGCCTTTCGTTGGCCAGTGCTCTACCAATTGAGCTACCCAAGCACGACTTACGCCCCGTCCCCACAGCTTTGCTTCTGCCAGTACCCCGTCTCCTACCTTCTGGCAGAAGTAAAGCTGTGAGGACGGGTAGTGAGTCGTGATTGGGTAGCTCAGTTGGTAGAGCACTTACCCGCGAAAGGCAAAGGTCCCGAGTTCGAGTCTCGGTCCGGCACACAGTTTTAATCTGCCAGGAAGTTTCATATCAGCGCAGACTCCACTGCAGAGTGAAAATCTCATTCTGGCTACAACTTCTCTGTTGTTCACAAATGAAGTGATGTTAAAACAAAGGGCATATTCGACAGCAGGAAAAGACGCGTATAGATTGACGAAAATCAATATACAAATGTGTGTCGATGTTGTGAATTTTAAAATTTTCCGGCGAATAAAAAGTTCAAACAAATTTCTGGCTTGCAGCCGGTCGTCGTTTAATTCATTGCACGATATTTTGACTGGTCACCTACCGTTCGCGTACTCTGTAGTCTTCGATTAGAACAAACCGTGGAGATGATGGTATATATCTGAAAAATGACTACCTGCAGGAGGATTGATTCCGACCCTACAGGACATTTGCAACATGCGGAAAATATTCCTGAACAACGTCCAACATTTTGTTGGTGATGTTCGGGTTTGTTCCGAGTATTTTCTGGATCGTCACATGAGTAATTAACATTGGATCAAACAGTCATACGAAATTAGGAGAAATAAGTTAAGCGCTCGTCTTTTTAGTTAACAGTATTCCAAGGCCCTGTAGCTCCATTCTACTCCTTCACTCTAATCCGCTACAAGACAATAGAAGAGCACACCAGAAACATTATAAACACTGTTGCACTTCGTACCATTACAAAAAAATGGTTCAAATGGTTCTGAGCACTATGGAACTCAACATATGAGGTCATCAGTCCCCTAGAACTTAGAACTACTTAAACCTAACTAACCTAAGGACATCACACACATCCATGCCCGAGGCAGGATTCGAACCTGCGACCGTAGCAGTCACGCACTTCCGGACTGCAGTGCCTAGAACCGCACGGCCACCGCGGCCGGCCGTACCATTACAGATGAGAGATATAAAATATTGACAATGGAAATTGTTGCTCATCAAGACCTTGCTGTAAATAGCAATTCCGGATTTTTGCATTCCTCACGACTCCCATTCTATATGGCATTGACAATTAACATTGCTCTGCCGAAAAATGGAACAGAAACGGAGGCAGAAAGAGCTTATTGAAATTGATACGATCTGTCTTCGAATCATGTAACTTTGTTTTCCGAGTGCCTAGAACTACGCATGATTCGAGAAGGCAGACAACAGGCGTTGTTGATCTTCTCCGGGTTACCCGTAATCTCCCATCGGATGTCCTGTTTATGTTGGGAGTCAGATTTCATTGTGAAATAGTGAGGAAATTTTCAGCAGGTATTTCTGGACGTAACAGCTCTACGTATCATTGATCGATGGTATTACAATGAGCACGGTGCTGGAGGTACTTCAACGTTGTTTGAAATACAGATGTTTTACAATCGGTCTACCATACGAAACGAAACAGACCAAATAATGCATACTAAAGGGTTGATAATAACTCTTGGAAAGTTTACTTCAACATTTATACTCTACAAGGCATTGCACAGTACGGTGGGAGAATACGTGTTTCTGAATGGTGGGCTCCATGTAGTTCCCAAGTTGTGCAGTGACCGTAAACCATAAAATTACCAAATAAGCAGCAACCAGTCGCAAAATCATGTTTTCTTTATTTACTTTGGAAATCGATTTCAACTGATTAACAGCCATCATCGGTGCTTTCAACGAATATGTGCCCTGAGTAGTAACACTGCCTTAAGCAGAGGTCAACTTTATGTTTGCAGAGGTCAACTTTATGTTTGACCTCTGCTTAAGACAGTGTTACTACTCAGGGAACATATTCGTTGAAAGCACCGATGATGGCTGTTAATCAGTTGAAATCGATTTGCAAAACTAAATAAAGAAAACATGATTTTGCGACTGGTTGCTGCTTATTTGGTAATTTTAATACGTGTTTCATTGTTTGCACTATCTCCCCTGCCACATTTGCAACTGGAATGCGGAAAAGAGATTGTGGTTATAGTTCTTTTGGTGCTTCTGCGACTTATCGGAAGCAGTCGTTGAATCGATTGTAAGTCTGTCTAAAATCAAATATCAAAATTTGCGCAACGGAATGTCACGAATAGATTGTCGCCAGTTGCTTCCTGTGATTTAATTTCACTACGTGAACGTAGACACCATTCACAGGTTACGCTCTAGGCCTGTTCCGATTGATCGCGTGCATCCTACAAGGCAGTTCTAGGAGCGATCTGCGATGGTGTGACGTGCGATCAGCACGCCGACAATGCCTCGAACAGTTGTTGCGAGTGCAGGAATCCTGGTGATGACACTTCTTCTTTATTCAACCTGCTCTTCGTCTGACCTCTCTAGACTAAGTGGAGCCCATTGCAGACCCGAATACCTAAAAAAAAAATTCTGAAAAGATAAAGCCTATTGAGCCTTGCTCATTCCCTCACCGAAGGTTGCGACGCTAACCATTCGGCTACGCACCGATTAGCCAGTCATCCTGTACACAACTCTTTCGAACTGTTTGATTCAGAATTGTTATGGCCAGCCCCTCTCTTTTACTGATACTATACAGAGAGGGGCAGATATGACAAACCATCTACAATATATACTCAGCGAGTAAATACGCTGCTGTGTGAAACTTAAGGACGAAAATAACTTTCGCATGATGTGTCACTGCCAAGCAACGTGTATCGGTGAAACGTGGACCATAAGTAGAAAGAACTGCTACAGTATAATACAGAAGGTCACTGAAAGAAATACCCAAAGAGATGAACGGAAATGCCACTTTTATCCGAAGACAATAATTACGCGGAAGTCACCCCGATTCATGAGAACTCCTAGGCCTTTCAAAAGGATGGACATGGTTCTAAATAAGGTGTGTGATCACAGCTCACAGAAATACATTCTCTGTGACATGCTCTCATGCAGGCCACAATGTTGGTACAGAGTTCATGTGGTAAGGCGGTCTGTTTCTGCACCAGCGTGGTTGACGACTGCTGGATGGTCCTTGGTACACGTGAAAATGCTGCTGTGCGTCTCACCAATGCATCCTACACTTGCATGAGGGGGTTTAAGTCGTGGGAATGGGCAGGCCAGTATGCGAATAACCTCTAGCTCCAAAGATCTCCTCCATCAGCGATTTTTTCCAACAGTGTTTATTTAATTTATACAATTAATTGTTTAACATTCCAAGTAATAAAACAGTATAAAAACAAAAGGCAGCAACAAGAACTGATCCCGAGCCAAAAATCTGCCAGTGAGTGCACTTAACCAATGCTGCACAGCTCGGTTACCTGAAGTCTTGCTCACAAAATTGAAGTAGACTTTTTTAACTCTTTGACTTTCTCCTCCAAAGATGTCTTTTGAAGATCATCTACAGAATACGCCATGTTAGTTGCACAACATTTTACGAGCACATTCAAAGAAAAATAGTGACCTGGTACTGTGAGTAACGTAGCACCCTTAGAGCCGGTAAGGATGATGTGACATCAGACCGTGTGAAGTCGGAGAGTGCATCGTACTGCAGACGACCATCATAATTTTCACCACTCGTCACTGGTTTCTGCTTATTACTGAGAGAGGGCTACAAATAGGTTTTCGTCTGTTGTGTGGGGAGGCATAATGTTGCATGGGGGTACTGAGCTCCAAATCTTTGAACACAATATACTCAAAGATCAGTGTTATTGTGATACAGGAATCGTTCCCCATGTGCATCTTTTCAGTGGTGTAATCAGCCTTGGCAATTTTTGTGAATGACAATGAGCGGCGGGTTCTCAATGCGCAGGTGGAGTCAGCTGTTAGAACGAGAGCATATTCGGCGAATGGGCTGGTTTGTCCGTTCCCCCGATGTAAGTCCCGTCGGTCACGTGTGGGAAGCGTTGGAGAGACGTACTGCAGCTGTCAATCGCGCTGATGGAGAAATGGGACGCCTGGCCCAAGAACTCCTCATCAGCGTTATGGCAAGCATGAGAACGCGTTGCAGAGCACGCATTCCCGTCGTCGTTATCAGACAGTCTGCTAAGAACCTTGACCATCGTGTGTGTCTTCAGTCACGATTCAGTGTAATTATTCTCTTCGAATAAAAGTATCATTTCCATTCGCCTACTTGTGTATTTTCTTTAACGCATTTCCCAAGTTTCACTGAGCTGTGTTACTTGGCTGCGACACATCATGCGAAAGTTTGTTTCGTCCTCAAGTTTTGTGCACCAGTGTGTGATGAGGTGCGCTTTTCACTAAGCATTAGAGGGCAATTGGCCAATTCTCTGATGTACGCATGTAATTTATAGCGCTTATAATTACCGTTGTTTCTGTGTATGTATGGACACGTAAAATAAACAATACAGCAATACAGATAAAAGGGCAGAAAATCAGTGTCATGTTATCAGGAGAATAGGTCCCAGAGCTGCCCTGCAATAAAAAATGTTAGCAGACGCGTCACACAGCTACTTTTCGTATGTTTACTATTATAACGGTTTTATCAAGAGCTCACTGTACATACTGCACAGTAATTCCGGATAGACAATAGTACACGCTGAATTTGATCTGGACCTATTGCTCGCGGTCCTCTGTTATACAGCATGTCACATCTTCGAGAGTCGTCAGTTTCTGCTTGCAGACATTTTGCTTCAGTTTTACACATATATAAAAGTTCAGAGATAAGTCTGGTGAACGTGCGGGTCAGTCCGCGATTCGCCAGCGTCCGATCCCGCTACCATCAAACGTTCTCTTCCGAGAGATTGCAATTGTCTTTGCGTATTTGGCATGACGTCTGTCACTTTGGTATCACACAGACTACCTTATTCCCAGAAGAATGTTTTTCAGTAACTGGGGCAGCGAATAAGTTATGCACAGTACATATTTGTAGTTATTTAAAGACACGGCAGCACAACAGGGTACATGAGTGATCTTCTTGAATGCCCACAGCCCACGTTGACTGACGAAGATCACTCACTGGTTATGCACTTCTTGCAGCCAGCATGGTTTTATAGTGGTCAGTGGAGCGTATTCCAAATACTGATTTTCCCATGGTATGCAGATAGACCTCTGTGACGTTTACAAGGCAGGAGAGAGTTGCTGGCAGAAAAGCAGCTGCAGGGACTAGTCGTGAATCGCGCCTAGATAGTTCAGCCGGTAAGAGCATTGGCCGAGAAAAGCCATTTTCCGGGTTCGTGTTTCTGTGCGGCACACAGTTTTCATCTGCCAGGAGCTTTCAAACAAGAGCACGTTACATTGAAATGTGAAAAACATACCATCATAACCAATTGAGCAGAAGCGTTGTATAGACCTAGTTAGTATGTCTGGTTCTGGCTGATCAGAAGTCACTCAAAGTTTGAAGATGGCGGCCATTTGTAATGTCAGTATAAAGTTTCAATGGAAGTATTCCGACCAAAATGAAGACACCTTACAGGATGTGGCGGTATTCTATAGATTTTCTTGCTTTGTCGATTACCGTTGTTGGTTCTCAGTTCTTGGCGAACATTTAGGGAACAACTCTTTATCTTCTTATAGCTGGGGTCCACACTAATGTAAAATTTAGTAAATGAAATCATGGTCGCCTTTTGTCTTAAAATTATTTATTCGCACAATATTTGCACAACTCCCAGCTGCAATTTCCACCGTTTGGCCATTATATATATATATATAATTACACATAGAATTTCACTCACACCATGCCGGGCATATGGCATTTACTGTATATAACAAAATAAAATGCTCAAAATAATGATACGCTCGCTTTTTGTGTAGTACAGATAAATAATTATTTTATAGTCGAAAGGCGACCGTGACATCATTTTCAAAGCTATTCTCTTGCTTCCTCAATGTTCACACTGAGTGTAGCATGATACCTGCATGAACTGCACGATGCATAGGTGCTGTTTGACATGACTCACGATAGCGGCCTGGTTGGCCATAGAGATATTACTTTTTCTCATCGTATTTTTGCAGCTGTATTGCTTTTAATCACGTCATTACTGACTCACGGAGCTTACGACAACGTACCGTAAACTATTAATTTAAAGAAATAAGATCTGTAACTACAAGAACAATGATTTCTATGTGGAATAAGAAATCTTAGGGATAAGTAAAAAACATATTACTGTTTAAAGCTGTTATAAAATCTTCCTAAACAAGCATCATGAACCACGGATAAGCGTCAGGTTTAGTTATCACCAATCATCAACAGAATGTTATCTCAGCGTTCCTTTCAGAAACTCCAGAAGCACGCCAAGCGCTATTACACGCTAACTTGATTGTTTTTCAGATTATTCCGAGGCTCCAGAAGCACACCGTACACGAGCGAAAATTAATGAAAATCGAATAGAATTCCAAGAGGCGTCATAAGGCATAAGAAACCGCGCGCTTTTAGAGCAGTGAGTGTAATTCCTCGTGTAGTTAGAAATAGCAAAGGGCTTAGTTGTTCTCTTAGCTGGAAATTTAAGACATATATTGCTAGTTTTTCAGTGGCGTACATAGGCGGACGAGATCAAAAACTACTTGAAAAAATACAGATTCCTGCAGATATGTTGAGTAATTAATATCTGGCCCAGAATGACGGGTTATCTCCGCAATAACTACTTCGCTTGCGACTTATGAGCTAATTACTTGAAGATCGGTGAGGAAATCGTCATCGCAGACAACAGAACGGAAAATTGTGTTTATGTCTTGTTTTGACAATCTGATTGTATCTGTTGATGAACTGTATTTGAAAGCATTCCCAATTTTGTGCAAAACTACCACCGTAAAATATTGGCACCCTTGGCCTCAAAAAGTGTACTGTGGACCCGATTAGCGGTAAACGCACGGATTACTTTCCAAGACGTACAAGTCTTACCTGTATCCTGACACTATAATCAAAGAGGCGTCAACAGTGTACTGCTTGAGTGAGTTTCTTAACGCCTTTGGGTGTCCGTCTTCTATGCCTGATATGAAAGCAAGGGTCCCAGTAACGACAATACTCAATATTGAGATACTCAGAATCTGTAATGAAACGAAGTGGTTGTATGGCATTGGTGGCCAGGTGTCACTCTGATCTTTGGTGGAGGTCATCTATATTTATAGCTACATGTACACTCCGCAAGTCACCTTACAGTACGTGGCGGAGGGTACGCTAGCCACTTCCGGTCATTTCCTTTCCCGTTCCACTTGCATACAGAGCGAGGGAGAAACCATCGTGTATACGTATCCGTATGAGCCATAATTTGTCGTATCTTGTCTTCGTGGTCCTAATGCGAAATGCATATTGGCGACAGTACAATAATTTTGCTGCCAGGTTTGAATGCCGGTTCTTTAAATTTCTCATTAGTGTTGCTCGAAAAGAACGTAACAGAACGTACGTCGCCTTCCCTCCAGGGATTCCCATTTCAGTTTCCGAAGCATCTCCGTAATAACTGCGCGTCACTCGAACCTACCGGTAACAAATCTGGCACCCCGCCTCTGAACTGCATCGATGTCTTCCTAATCCGAACTGGTGTGCATCCCTAACACTCGAGAAGTACTCAAAAATAGGTGGCACCAGTGTCCTATATGCGGTCACCTTTACAGATGAATCACACTTTTCAGTGTTCTTCCCCACCACGATCCTCACATGCTCGTTCTATTTCATATCGCTTTGCAACGTTACGCCCAGATATTTGAACGACGTGACTGTGTCAAAGAGGACACCACTAAATCCATATTCTAACATTACGGCTGTTTGTTTTTCCTACTCATCTGTACTGACTTACATTTATCTACATTTAGAGCTAGCTGCCATTTCTCAAAACAATTAGAAATTTTGTCTAAATCGTCTTGTATTCACCTACAGTCACTCAACGATGATACCTCCCCGTAGACCAGGCATCATCAGCCAACAAACGCAGATCCGTGACCTTGATATCTAAATAAACTGTAAAATTCGCTGCCTTGGTAACATGTTATTTGGACTGACAACCTGTAACCATTTTCCAGACAACATGAAATCTAAAAAAGAGAAACAGAAACACAGAGGACTTTACTTCCTCGCCACAGCTCCCTCTAAGGTATGGTGATAGCTGTGAAGTTGAAATCGGTTTATGTCCAAACAAATTGAATGTTACCAAGACTGCGAATTCTACAGTTTCTCCTTTCTTCTGAATTTGGCCCCCTATGGACCGCGTAGAAGTTAAGGCTTTCTGACTCTTCTTTTCCTCTCTTTCAAGAAGGTCTCCATTATTACTCTTCATTTCTTTCCACCCTCCTGAGAAAAGTAGTGTCTGGACCTTCTTTTAGTGGTTTTTCTTTAAATCCTTTTACGTTTCTGGAATTTTCTACGTTTTGGATCATCTCTGTTTAATATGTTTCTCGTGCTTCTCTTTCGACCTCTTTTAGCCCCTTAGAGGTGGACCTTAATGACACGATGAAACTGAAGATCATTTTGCCAAATTGGTTTTCGTCCATTGCTGCTAGGTATCCCTAATATTTCAACCGTCGTATCCGAACTATGTCTCTGATATTCTCGGTGCACTTCCATGGTTCTACGTTTTATCTACTAAGTCCCAGTAGTTTTTTGAGGTCTTAGAATTTTCCGAGTATCTTCGATTCTTTCTTTTCAATTTATTCCAACTATATCTCTTTGTTTAAATAAGGTACTCCGAAGTATAGAGTCCTTCTAGTTCCACTGAATTACAGTGCCTGATTTTAACCTTGTAGGATATCGCTCCTTTTTTGTTTCAGTTCTGTGTTAGTTTGTAAGCAAGGTCAAATTTTATTGCTCATACTTTTACTGCCTCTTCATTCAGTCGTATGGGTGGTAGCCATTCTCCTAAGTATCTGAGTTTATTTCTCGTTTTAATCTTCTCACATTTTACCTACGAGGATTTCTTCCCTTAGTGTCTGTGCTTCTCATATTCCGTCTTTTGGTATGAGACTCTGAGACCTGTTTTCTTAGTGAAGTTCACAAAGCCTCCAAAATTTATTGCGCATCCTTTCGGCTTCTAGCTAAAAGGATAAAGTCAGCTGTATAAGCTAAACAACTGATTTCTCACCAGGTGCGTTACTTTTAATCCTTCCAACTTCAGGATTTTTTCTCAGGTTTCCGTTATTTGCTGCAGGACGACACTGCAAATACTTGTGGATGATCAGATTTCTTGCCTGACCCTTGTCTTTATTTAAAAAAGTTTAGAAATTTCTATAAAAACCGACATAAAACCTAATTATATGATTAATTACTGAGATATTTTTCATTCTTGAAAAAAATTAAACAACATAAATACCGTGATGATGACGAGTGATCACAGTTGTCAGTGTACATTTGGCAAAGTTTTCTACTATCATTACTGAGCCGACGAAGCATTCAAAAGTATCGCTAGTAACTACATCGGCAAAAACTAAACCTGAATAGGAAGTGCACTTCTTAGGCTGTCGTGTTAATGCAGATTCCGAGAAATCGCGTTTATTGTCCGTAACGTGGGATACTTTTCATACATTTTGCTGACAACCTTCTTATAGTTTTGTAATTTCGTGGTGTCTATGGGGGGAAACAGTTTTTAAACGCCCTGAGTATCGTCGTGGATCAAGAATGTGGGACAGCGCAGCTTAGCCCATTTACATAGTTTACTTAGTAGCACACCGCGGCAAACAGTACGCTTGAAGATTATAGCTCCTGTGTCACCGTACGTCGGCCTTGACAACCAGTCGCAAGTTCACAGCTGCCGGAGCGACAGAGCTTAGAATGCATAGTAATATCTGAAGCAGATATACCATTTCAGAAAAACCTCCAGAAACGAACCACCACAGCGACCACGGAGGACCACAATATTGGGACAACACAGAAGGCAGTGGACAGGGACATGCAGACCGCATTCGTCTGCGGATTCGGGAGCCCGCACGTTCGTCGCTGATAACACCACCACGACGGCACCAGGAATTCCTGTGAGTAGTGCACTTCACAAAAATAAAGAGTGAGACTGTAGAAGGTGTATGATGGAGATCCATGTTGTGTCTATGTTGAAAACAAAGACAAAAATATGGGTAAATTGCACTCACTGTCAATTGGGAAACTATTTTGTCAAGTAGAAGGTAGGATCAACAGAAGTGCTATAAGTATAACCACCTCTGGACGTAATAAGATAACACTTCGAGCTGAACTGAACCATATCAGCCAACTACCTACTCCATCACCTACTGTTTTCAAAACAACGCGCAGAAGCACATACAGCTTGTCCCATTTACCTGGAGCACCCGAAATAAATTTTTGTCCAGAAGCAAAGTAAAAAATGTATGAAGCAAACGTTGTTTAGGTAACACTGGGACGTTAACCAGCGTGATGATTTTCTTGTAATTTTTTATTCGTTACGAAGATATGAACAGCGGCCTGTATTTGTTATTCAGTAATTCAGTTTCTATCCTCAAGGACTGTTCGAAAACGTACACAGTTTAACATTCACATAAACTTGTCGCTATTCAAAATGTAACCTTAAACTTTCTTCAACTCTTGTGTATTAGCACGCTGTGCAACTACCCCTCCTAACTTAACTCGTCCACTTGCTGGAGTTGACAGTACACAAATGGAAACACAAGGACATTTACACAGGCTATTCAGTCAACAATATTAAGGTGCAGGTTTGTGTGAGCACAATGTACACCAACGAAGAGAAGGTAGAAATACTACTCATATAGCAGGATAGCAGAACATGAATTGCAAAAGCTCGTACGAGTGTCATGATGTACTGTGTAATATCATATCGTCAGTTCTAAACTTAGCCTGCGCTTCTCAGAAACTTTTGGCCCCAGATCCTCGTTCAAAACCAGCTGTTCCTTTGTTTATTTATATATTTATGTGAGACTTTTTCAAACGTATGTTTTCGAGAGTTTTCGTACGTTACGAGGCTTTGTCTAATTATTTCGTAGTAAATTGGCGTTTGTGATTTACAGTTACTGTAAATAAGTAACATATCGTGTCACCCAAGTTCTTTTATTTTAACAAGTGTGCATTATGTCTCCATTTATCCCTGAATTAACGTTACTGTCCATTTTTTAGTGACCATAACCTGTAAAACGTTTAAAATATTGAACATAGCAGCGGTCAGAAACTGTAGAATTATGGATGCAATGGAAATCGTGCAGCCAACCATTCTCGCGTCAAAAGCTTATTCAAACATTTACCTAGGTTTCGACAGATATAAACCTATCTTCCTCAGAGGGAGTAGTAACACCTAAAAGCAGGATATACCAGTATATGGAAGTCATATGTCCAGCAAAAAGAAATATCAAAAATTACTTACAGTGGAAATACAAAATAAAATTACGCATCACATATTGCGTGGAAAGAGAAATAAAGTCATATAAATGCTATGGCATAGGGGAATGGCTTGTCAACAGTAAAAATGATCGAAGTAAAATGTAGGCTACGTCCATCGTATACAAAAACAGACAATTAACAGAAGGGACAAGTTAGCGGGAAACATACGCCCAGGTAGCGCTCAAATAAGAAGCCGTCCTAATCACAAAATACACCTGACATATTCATAAAATTATATTAAATTAACATCACAGAAACAGTAACATAAAAAATTATATTAAAGCAAATAAACTTACGCAAATGATGAACAAAACTACGATGCACATTAAAGTAGGATAATGACAGATTGCGTCTTTGAGAAAACTAAGATCTCGAAATAGCGGGAAAGCACGATATAGGTGCTATGTCAATTTAAGAAGAAGCCGGAAGCCATCGAAAAAGTTTTCGTTTTTCAGCTGTAATTGATCACTGAGAATAAAGCCCCTATAATTGAAATTATACTTAAAAATTTGAAATTTCTCCAGAAAGTCCAATCTAAAACCCTTCCCTTCCCTATGCAAAAAATAAGGGAGTGTGCACATTATATGAGATGCTCCGCATAAGTAGAGCCATGAACGACACCGCCTCCTTTATCAAGTAAATGTTCTTAGGATCTAGCTTTAATTGCTCTTCCTGTCTGTCATACACAGAAACAGGGACAATCACTACACATTATTTTATAGAAGTCAGAATGAGAAAATGTTTTGTCAGTACGCTTTAAGGCGTGAATTAAATTTTTCTCAAGACTGTTGTTAGTTAAGAACGAAACTTTACAGTCATATGTCTTAGTAAGAAGGTTGCTTATCTTATATGAAATGTTTCCTAGAAACAGTGTGGAGAAGAAATTCCTTTCCTCTTTACCTTCTTTCTCCTGTTAGTAAACTCCTAAAGTGCAATATTTTTAGCGGTTTCTTTATGCAGTATTCGGTCTACTTATGACGGTTCGTAGCCGTTATTACTGGCTATAGTTTTAATCAAACTTATCTCTTCCCGAAAATTCTCCGGGGATAATGGAGAAACCAAAGCACGGTGAATATTATAATGGAAAAAGGGCAATTTGTGTGCCTGTGGGTGAGCCGAATCAACCGGGATAATGTCAGCTTAAAAAATTCATTTTTTATACCTAAAGTAAGAACAAGGAAATTTAACTCACTATTTTCGTTCTGCATTTCCTTAGTGAACATTTTTTTCTCATTAAACAAAAATTGAATCGTCAACATATCGACCATAGAAGCTAACGACACGTTTTAGCTCAGAATTATTCTTGCAGAAATCTTCTTCTAGGGAATTTATGAAAATGTCAGCTAAAATGACAGCTAGTGGACTACCCATAGCCAAGCCTGCATATAAAATTTATTGTTAAACACAAAGTAACGTTTCACAGAGAAGGTAAAAGTAGTCCAAAATTTTTCTCTTGTCGTAATAGGTATCTCGCTATGGCTGTTAATCATTTTAGCGCTAAAAGACTATTGATAATACTAGTATCAAATCAGATGCATAAATTAAAAGAGGAAGAGTAAGCTAAGTTTAAAGTTAATTACACTCCTGGAAATGGAAAAAAGAACACAATGACACCGGTGTGTCAGACCCACCATACTTGCTCCGGACACTGCGAGAGGGCTGTACAAGCAATGATCACACGCACGGCACAGCGGACACACCAGGAACCGCGGTGTTGGCCGTCGAATGGCGCTAGCTGCGCAGCATTTGTGCACCGCCGCCGTCAGTGTCAGCCAGTTTGCCGTGGCATACGGAGCTCCATCGCAGTCTTTAACACTGGTAGCATGCCGCGACAGCGTGGACGTGAACCATATGTGCAGTTGACGGACTTTGAGCGAGGGCGTATAGTGGGCATGCGGGAGGCCGGGTGGACGTACCGCCGAATTGCTCAACACGTGGGGCGTGAGGTCTCCACAGTACATCGATGTTGTCGCCAGTGGTCGGCGGAAGGTGCACGTGCCCGTCGACCTGGGACCGGACCGCAGCGACGCACGGATGCACGCCAAGACCGTAGGATCCTACGCAGTGCCGTAGGGGACCGCACCGCCACTTCCCAGCAAATTAGGGCCACTGTTGCTCCTGGGGTATCGGCGAGGACCATTCGCAACCGTCTCCATGAAGCTGGGCTACGGTCCCGCACACCGTTAGGCCGTCTTCCGCTCACGCCCCAACATCGTGCAGCCCGCCTCCAGTGGTGTCGCGACAGGCGTGAATGGAGGGACGAATGGAGACGTGTCGTCTTCAGCGATGAGAGTCGCTTCTGCCTTGGTGCCAATGATGGTCGTATGCGTGTTTGGCGCCGTGCAGGTGAGCGCCACAATCAGGACTGCATACGACCGAGGCACACAGGGCCAACACTCGGCATCATGGTGTGGGGAGCGATCTCCTACACTGGCCGTACACCACTGGTGATCGTCGAGGGGACACTGAATAGTGCACGGTACATCCAAACCGTCATCGAACCCATCGTTCTACCATTCCTAGACCGGCAAGGGAACTTGCTGTTCCAACAGGACAATGCACGTCCGCATGTATCCCGTGCCACCCAACGTGCTCTAGAAGGTGTAAGTCAACTACCCTGGCCAGCAAGATCTCCGGATCTGTCCCCCATTGAGCATGTTTGGGACTGGATGAAGCGTCGTCTCACGCGGTCTGCACGTCCAGCACGAACGCTGGTCCAACTGAGGCGCCAGGTGGAAATGGCATGGCAAGCCGTTCCACAGGACTACATCCAGCATCTCTACGATCGTCTCCATGGGAGAATAGCAGCCTGCATTGCTGCGAAAGGTGGATATACACTGTACTAGTGCCGACATTGTGCATGCTCTGTTGCCTGTGTCTATGTGCCTGTGGTTCTGTCAGTGTGATCATGTGATGTATCTGACTCCAGGAATGTGTCAATAAAGTTTCCCCTTCCTGGGACAATGAATTCACGGTGTTCTTATTTCAATTTCCAGGTGTGTATTTACTGCTCTGTAAGATATTGCACCAGGCACACTGCAGTTCCACTGTGTTTGCTGTTCTCGGGCACTGGATGAGTTGCTGACTGTTTCTAAGCAGTTGGAAATGACCCTGATTACCGTAAGGCAATTGGAAACTGCAACGAACGGATGTGTTGGGAGGTCTGCGGAGAGTCAATACCAGAGATACCAAAGGTACCTCAAGCATTATCCCCTACTGTGGACACTGCCTCTTCCGGAGGTCTAAACGTCGTGTACAGGAGAGACAGTGGCCAGGCAGAACACAGGAGGTCACACCCAATACCCTTTACCATCAAGTTATATACGCTGACCCGCTGAAATGGCAGAGCCAATGAGATGCAGTTCACCTGTTGGGTAACGTGTTGTGGCCTGTGTCAAGAGCAGGTGAACACAAGAGGATAGGAGTCAATAAATTGTCGGCAGTTGAAAAGCACGGCGAATAATGGTATCCCACAGAGGAGTGGCAACAAGGGTTGCGAAGGAAAATCTTCTGAAGGCCTCAGCTTGTTGAAGAGGCTATTCCAATAGCCATAGAAGGAGCAAGTGGAACCAGCTGCAGATTGTGACACATGCTGGAGCAAACAATGCCTGTCGTCTGGACTCCGAGGTCATATTTGGATCACTCCAGCTAGCAGAGAAGGCTGAGGAGACCAGAGTTTCGTCGAAGCGGTATTATCCGCAGAGTAGATCGTCGCCCTCTAGTTCTGAATCGAAGGCTTGAACTAGAGAATGCAAAGATCATGTGAGAAAATAGGTGCTGGTTTTCTAGACTTGAGCCATGGCATTGATGACTGTAGGGTCCCAGTAAGTGGGTCAGGTGTGAATTGCACATCACAGGCAGCTACCCAGGTATCTCACTGTGCATGGGATGCACACATGTTTTTTTTCCAGATTATCCGACTTTCAATCCAGCCCAAATAACGATAGCTATAAGAGTCCTGAAAGTATCCGTGTAACATTCAAAGAAATGCTGCCACCGGCCCCCACCTCCCGCAGGTGAGAATACAGAAATTCTAGTGGTTAACAGCCAAAGCATAAACAACAAAGAGCCAGAGTTTGAAGCGCTCCTAAAAAGCAGTGACTGTCACATGATACTAGGTACAGCAAGCTGGTTAAGGCCTGAAGTACACAGCAGTGAGGGTTTTGGAGAGAATTTAAGTGTATACCAGAAGCGAAATGCAGGTGACGTATTTGTCACAGTAAGTAAGAATGTAACGAGATAGAAACTGAAGCTGCATGCGAGATTGTATGGGCAAGACTCAGTATTAAGGATGGGCAGAAAACTTATAGCTGTGTCCTTTTACCGAACACCAGATTCTCATCTTGATATAACCGAAAACCTTAGAGGAAACCTCAGATCGCTTGTAGGTAAATTCCCCAATCATACTGTAATCACCGGAGTAGTTCTTAATCCTCCAACAGTCAACTGGAATAAGATATTTTGTGAAACATGACTAAATGCCTTCCCTGAAAACTACGTGGTACAGATAGTTCGGAAACCCACCCATGATGGAAATATATTATATTTACTGGCAACAAATAGACCTGACTTCTTTCAGAAAGTTCACATCGAAACTGTTATCAGTGACCATGAGACAATTATACCATCCAAAGTAAAAAGACAACAGAAACAAGAAGAAAGCTTTATATGTCCAGCAAACGATGAAAAGAAACAGTAGTGTGATATCTCAAAGATGGGCTTGAAACTTTTTGCTCACGACAGGAGCAGATAAAGGAGCTATGGCTCAAGTTTGAAAGAATACTTGATGATGCACTGGATAGAAATGTACCCAGTAGAACAGAGAGACCCCCATGGGGTACAATCACTCTAAAGATACTTCTAAAGACACACAGACTACTGCATTATATATGAGAAACAAAGCATAGGGCTAGAGATAGAGAGTTGCCGAAAAAAGCGCGTTTGACTCTCGAGAGAACATTTCGACAAGCCTTCAGTGAGTACCTGGTCAAAATATTGACGAAAGATCTTGCGCAAAACGCAAAGGAATTCTGGTCGTATGTAAAGGCTGTTAGTGACACCGAAGATAGTGTCACGTCACTCGCGAATGATAAGGCAACTGAGAGTAGCGAAGTAAAGGAAATAACGTTCAACTCTGCTTTCAAATGTTCCTTTACGAAGAAAATCCCAGGAGTGTTGCCCCAGTTTAGTTCTAGTACCATCGAAAAGGTGAATAAAATGGACACGAGTG
Source organism: Schistocerca cancellata (assembly GCF_023864275.1). NCBI lineage: Eukaryota > Metazoa > Arthropoda > Insecta > Orthoptera > Acrididae > Schistocerca > Schistocerca cancellata. Next base: position 407,569,784 of record NC_064628.1, read on the forward strand.
TCATTTGTGTTGAGTAACAGCTGAAATCATTAAAATTGACCTAAGCCATAGGGCCCGGCTGAATCCCTATCAGATTCCATACAAAATGTGTGGCTGAGTTAGACTCTTCGTTAACTATGATTTGTCGTAGATTCATCGAACAAAAAGCCGTGCCCGGTAGTTAAAAGAAAGGCCAGGTCACACCTGTCAAGATGGGTAACACAAGTGAACCACAGAACATCCACTTGTTGTAGAGCCTTATAATTTATTATGAGCTACAACATAATAAGGTATTTCGAACAGAATAACCTTCTTTATGCCAGCCAGCAAGGATTCCGAAAATATCGACAATATGAAACAAAACACGCTATTTTCACATGATACACTGACGGAAAAAAATCACACCGCCAAGAAGAAGTTGTGCGACATACACGAAAGTTGGTAGGCGTGTTTCTACTTATGAAAGATGATTTATATTCAAATGTCGCGCCAGTCGCATAAGAGTGGAGCTAGAAGCGCCACTATGAGAATGCGAATCAGGTTTGCTTTAAATACACGCTCTAACGGTCAAGAGTATTCCTTTAAGACGACAAAGACGCCATTATTAACACACCACAGAGATTGGACGAGGTCGTGTAATAAGGCTACGAGAAGCTGGACTTTATTGTACGATACTGCAGAAAGACTCGGCAGGAATGTAGCCACTGTACGTGATTGCTGGCAGATGTGGCCAGGAGAATGTACGGACGGCCACAAGGGACTGCCGAGAGGGGAGACAATCGTGTTCGGCGTACGGCACTGGCGCATCTTACTGCATCTGCAGCAGCAATTTGAGCAGCATTTGGTACCACAGTGACACAACTATTACAGATCGGCTACTTCAAGGACAGCTCGAAGCCAGACGCCCTGCAGCGTGCATTCCACTGACCCAAAACCATCGTCATTTGCGAAATCGGTGGTTTCAAGCGATAGCTCACTGAAGGGCAGGGTGGAGGTCTGTCGTGTTTTCTGATGGAAGTTTTTTGTTTGTTTCGGTGCCCGTGATGGCAGTGTGTTGGTTAGAAGGAGATCAGTGGAGGGCCTGCAACCAACCTGTCTGTGTGCTAGACACACTGGACCTACACTTGGAGTTATGGTCTGTGGTGTGATTTTGTATGAAAGCAGGAGCAGAGAGCGTGATTATCCCACGTACCCTGGGGATTCCACGTCTGGTGATTTGACCTCTTGTGCTGCCATTCATGAACGGCATTCCCGGGGGTGTTTCGCAAAAGGATAACGCTCGTCCCGCAAGGTGTAGGACAGCCAAGTAAGTCTCCTTTCCATTTATAGATTGCCAGTTTCCTATACCACCACTGACCAAGTACAATAAATATTTAATACATTATTGTTGTATGTTGTAATGTCTATCATTCTATCTAGGAACATTCTTACGACGACACACCAGGCACAACTGTTGCTAAAGTTATGGACGAATGCAGCCTGACTGTCGTAATCGGTGGTACGTCGACACGATTAGCGAAACCTAAGCAACGTGGCCCTCGGTGTCATCTTGTCCTCAGAATAAAACCACACAAAATCTAAATTGGAAAGTATTCCAAGAATGCATGAGACAGATAATTTACCTATACAGCCAATAACAAGACGTCATAACAATCATATAGTCTTCCCTCACCATAAACGGAATATTAGGAAAGATAATGAATCTTAACACGTTAAATACGTAACAGAATACCTAAAAGAATATAATGAAAGAGGACAAATGCAGACACATTATGCTTCCTTTATTAAGTACATCACAAAAGCAGAATAACGTACCATTCCACAAAACAAGCCGTCCCAAAAATTCCGTAATCCGTCTCCACGCTGGTGGGATAGAGAACGTGAGAAAGTACTTAAGGAGTAAAAGGAAGCGTCTAGGGGGCAGAATCAAAATATCACCCAAAGAGAACTTGCCCAGTCTCTTTAATGTCTAGGGCAGAGTTAAACGCCTCCTGAGAGACAAGAATACACAGCGCCTTCACGTTTTGCCGTTGTAATTTAAAATTTTCGAAGTGGTCAGTGTAGGCCGATACCGGTTAAAGGTGTGAAGCGTTTTGTGATTGTGTCAAGTAAAATAAAAGTGTTCTAAGTTTAGTCAGCTTATGAAACGTCATTCTCTCGCTTAACCTCGCCTAAATGCAAAAACACACACTCTCACGTTAAATGAATAGCCAACAGCCAGTACTCCCGATTCAAAGGCAGAAAGAATTTTTGAATCTATTTTAAGCAGAAAACGATCAGTCTGTGGCCAGGTTTTCAGGTGCAAAATTCTTTACTAAACTGTGCATCTGTTGCGCTCAAAACTCCAAGGTGGTGTGAAGTTAATATTAATATGTGAGGCCACTGTATGCACATGTTGGTATTAGTGAGGAAGGGCCAGATTCGACGACCGATTTGACCACAGAGAGTCAGAATTATTAACAAAACTAAAACTCTCTATAAAAACCAGAGTGATGTAGCACAAAAGCTGACTGAAGACGTAAGCGGATTTAATGAAATCATAATGCGCGCGTCAGCAGCCATACATGAATATAATGTTTAATACAAAGACTAAAGGGGAGATGTTAAAAACCTAATGTCGAAGGAAGTTTCAATGCTTACATATACTGGAAATGAAACGCACATACACGCCTCCAGTTGTTTTTAGATTCTACTTTTTTATTGTTATGAAGACTTGGCTCCGTGCACGTACCGGGAGGAGTCATTTCAGATGTAGGAAGGGCATTACCGGATGCTAAGAAGAGCACGGGATGCAGCCAACTGCAGTCAGTGGTTCATATCGGTACGAACTATGTGTGTCACTTTGGATCGGAATAGATTTTCTCTAGTTTCGGACGGCTAGCTGAAATGGTAATGGCTGCCAGTCTCGCTTGCGAGATGAAGGCGGAGCTTACCATACGTAGCATTGTCGACAGAACCGAATGTAGTCCTTTGGCACAGAGCCAAGCGGTTGATCTGAATCAGAGGCTCAGACAGTTTTGCGACTGAGTAGGATGCAGATTCCTCAACTTGCACATCGGGTGGAGGGTTTCCGGGTTTCGGTTAATAGGTCAGGCGTCCACTAAACACACCGCAGCGGTACACAGATAGCGGGGACTGGGTGGAGGGGACTGGACGGTTTTATACGTTAGACCGTCTCGGAAAACTACAGAAAGGAAGTTAGTCTAAAACAGTGCCAGATAAACACAGCAACCTAAAAAAATTCACCAACAAAAACCTAGTAATAATCGGTATTGTAGTTGTAAAATATCGTAGCTGTGTTGGGAAAGAAGTAGAGCTCTAAGCGCTAAAAGAAAGCACTGGAGCTTAAATCGTTATAGGCTCGGAAAGCTGACTAAAGACGGAAATAAGTTCGCAGCTCGTGGTCGTACGGTAGCGTTCTCGCTTCCCGCGCCCGGGTTCCCGGGTTCGATTCCGGGCGGGGTCAGGGATTTTCTCTGCCTCGTGATGACTGGGTGTTGTGTGATGTCCTTAGATTAGTTAGGGTTAAGTAGTTCTAAGTTCTAGGGGACTGATGACCATAGATGTTAAGTCCCATAGTGCTCAGAGCCATTTGAACCATCTGAACGGAAATAAGCTCAGGTGAAATTTTTACAATGCGCTTAACTATGCTCAGAAAGGACGGGTAAAATGCAGTTGGTGGTGGAGTAGTTATCGCTGTCGGAAGTAGTTTACCTTTCAGTGAAACAGAGCTGCATAATACATGTGAGTTACCATGGACAGAGCTTATACTTGACAACCGGAATAAATTAATAACTTGTTCCTTCTACCGACTCTGTGACTCAGTGGATACGGTTGCTGAGCAGTTCAAAGAAAACTTGAGTCTCATTTGAAGTAGACAACTCACTCACACAATACCAATTGGTACTGACTTCAATCTACCCTCCATAAGTTACCAAAAATATATGTTTAAAGGCGGCGGTCGGCATTAAACGTCATCCGAAATTGTACTGAATACTTTCTCAGAAAATTAGTTTGAACAATTAGTTCAGGAGCCCACTCGAAGTGTAAATGGTTGCGAAAGCTTACTTGACCACTTAGCAACAATAATCCTGAGCAAATAGGGAGCATCATGACGGATACAGCAATTAGCCTCCCGAAGGTTATTGTAGAGGGACTGAATACCGTAACATCATACCCACCAAAAATAAACGGAAAGTATTACTATTTAAAAATGCAGATAAAAATTCGCTTTACGCCTTTCTAAGAGACAGTGTTCACTCCTTCCAATCTGACTACGTAAGCGTATACCAGATGTGGTTTGAATTCAAAGAAATTCTATCTATGACAATTGGGAGACATATACCAAATAAATTAATAAAGGATCGTACTGACCCTGAGTGGTACACGTAACAAATCCTAACATTATTGCAGAAGCAACGAAAAAAGCGTGCCAAATTTGAAAGAATATGAATCCCAAAGACTGACGAAGTTTTACAGACTCTTGAAATTTAGCGTGAACTTCGGTGTGAGATGCTTTTAATACTTTCCACAACGAAATTCTGTCTCGGAATCTGAAGAAAAAACCCTTAGAGATTCTCATCGTATGTAAAGTTCACCAACGGCAAGACACAATCAATATCTTCACTGAGTGATAACAATGGCGATGTGTCTGTCACTAAAGCAACGTTACTAAACATGGTTTTCCGAAACTTCTTCAACACAGAAGACGAAATAAGTACTTCAGAATTCCATTCTAGAACAACTGCCAAAATGAGTGACGTAGAAGCATACATCCTCTCTGTAGCTTAAAACACTTAATAGAGGTAAGGCCTCCTCTCCACATAGTATACATGTCAGGCTTCCAGAGTATGCTTATACAATAGCTCCGTACTTAGCAATCATATACAACCACTCACTCGTGGAAAGATCCGTACCTAACGACTGGAAAGTTTCACAAGTCACATCAATACCCAAAAAAGGAAATACGAGTGATCTGCTGAACTATTGACACATATCACTAACGTCGATTTGCAGTGGGATGTCGGAACGTGTACTGTCTTCGAACATTACGAATTACCTCGAAGAAAACGATTCATTGACATATAATTAGCATGGATTCAGAAAATATAGTTCTTGTGAAACACAACTAGCTCTTAATACTCACGAAGTATTGAGTGCTATCGACATGGGAAGTCAAATTTATTCCATATTTTTAAACTTCCAAAAGGCTTTTGCCACCGTTCCTCTCAAGCGCCTTCTAATCAAATTGCGTGCTTGCGAAGAACCGCGTCAGTTGTGCGACTGGGTTCGCGATTTCCTGTCAGAAAGGTCACAGTTCGTAGTATCTGACGGGAAGTCTTAGAGTAAAATAGAAGTTATATCTGATAATCCCCAAATAAGCTTTATATGTCCTCCGCTATTTCTGATCTACGTAAACGGTTTAGAAGACATTATGGGCAGCCTCCTTAGATTGTTTGCATATGATGCTGGCATTCACCGTCTTTTGACTGGAATACTCTCTTTCAATTTCTGAATGTGGCAGGGGTAAAATACAAGGCAGTTATAAGAGTCGAGGGGCACGAAAGGGAAGTAGTGTTGGGAAGGTGGCTGAGACAGAGTTGTAGCGTTTCCATGATGTTATTCAATCTGTATATTGAGGAAACGGTAATGGAAACAAAAGAAAAATTTGGAGTAGGAATTAAAATCCATGGAGAAGAAATCAAAACGTTGAGGTCTGCCGATGACATTGTAATTCTGTCAGAGAAAGCAAAGCACTTAGAAGAGCAGTTGAACGGAATGGACAGTGTCTTGAAAGGAGCATATGAGATGAACATAAACAAAACCAAAACGAGGATAATGGAATGTAGTCAAAATAAATCAGGCGATGTTGAGGGAATTAGATTAGAAAATGAGACACTTGAAGTAGTAGATGAGTTTTGATATTTGGGGAGCAAAATAACTGATGATGGTCGAAGTACAGAGGACATAAAGTGTAGACTGGCAATGGCAAGGAAAGCGTTTCTGAAGAAGAGAAATTTGTTAACATCGAGTAAAGATTTAAGTGTCAGGAAGTCCTTTGAAACATAGACGATAAATAGTTTAGACAAGAAGAGAATAGAGGCTTTCGAAATGTGGTGCTGCAGAAGAATGCTGAAGACTAGATGGCTAGATCATGTAACTAATGAGGAGGTATTGAGCAGAAATTTGGAGAAGAACAACTTGTGACACAACTTGACTAGAAGAAGGGTTCAGTTGATAGGACACGTTCTGAGACATCGGGCGATCACCGATACAGTATTGGAGGGAAGCGTGGAGGGCAAAATTCGTAGAGGGAGATGAATACAGTAAGCAGATTTAGAAGGATGTAGGTTATAGTAGGTACTCGGAGACGAAGAGCCTTGCACAGGACGGAGTAGCATGGAGAGCTGCATCAAACCAGTCTCTGGACTGAAGATCACAACAACAACAAAGTCATCAGGTGATCTAAACCAATTAAAAATTATTTAGACAAGATATGGTGCGAAAAGTGGCAGTTGACTCAAGATAATGAAAAGTGTGGTCGTTCACACGCGTACTAAAAGAATTCCGCTAAATTCAGTTACACGATAAATCAAACAAATCTAAAGTCTGTAAATTCAACTAATTAAGAATGTCCTAAATTGGAACGATCACATATATCACGTTCCTCAAAATGTTCAAATGTGTGTGAATTCCTAAGGGGCCAAACTGATGAGGTCTTCGGTCCCTAGACTTACACACTATTTAAACTAACGTAAACTAACTTATGCTAAGAACAGCACACACACCCATGCCCGAGGGAGGACTCGAATCTCCGGCGGGACCAGCCGCACAGTCCATGACATCGCGCCTCTAACCTCGCGGCACCTCAGGGCGGCTACATCATGTTGTGGGGAATGCGAACCAACGCTGCGATTTCTTGGCATAATGCTTAAAAAATATAACACGTCAACTAAAGGGACTGCCGACACTGCGCTTTTCCGTCCTCTTCTAGATTATTGCTGCACGTTGTGGGATCTGCATCAGATAAGATTGACCGAAGACATCGAAGAAAATCAAAGAAGGGCAGCTAGTTTTGTGTCATAGCGATGTGTGGAGAGTGTGCCATGGACATGATACGTGAACTGAGCCGGCAATCATTAAAACAAAGGCGTTTACGTTGCGCAGGATCTTCTTGTGAATTTGAAATCAAAATTCTCCACGGATTGCGAAAATATTTTGAAGGCACCCACCTATGTAGGGTGATATGGTCATCTTTTAAAATAATAGAAATCAGAGCTGGTACAGAAAGATTTAAGTGCTCGTTTTCCCGGTGCGCCTTTCGAGAGCGGAACGGTAGCGAAATAGTTTGAAGGTGGTTCGATGAACCATCTGCCAGGAACTTAAATATGAATTTCGGTGTGAGTGTAGGTTCAGAAGTGTAATCGCATAGCATTTCCTTCCTCCTCGCTGTACGTAAATGTTGTGTCTCTTCCGAGCTTGTAGCTGCTGGCTTGTAACTCCTAACGGTGGTTGAAATCCCTCCAGCGCATTGATGAAGTATCTGGCTGAATTCCAAAGCTGTCGTGCAAAATACAACAAAGCTGCTTCTTTGTAACTAGAAGGCCAGCAGCTCGTCCAAGTGCGTGTTGGGAGTCAGCTATTTAGCGTCGGCCGGTTGTGAGGACATTCCGGGCGGGCCAGGCATTCACTAGAAGTCAACTCTGTGTGGCCTGGGAAAATCTCACGCACCAGCTGCAGCTTAAACGTCCCTGTTTGTCCTCAGCTCTTGGTGGTGCTCGGCGACGAAGTATTAACAATTTTTTTTTTGTTCTCCAGTATACAGTGTGAGTCACCTAACGTTACCGCTGGATATATTTCGTAAACCACATCAAATACTGACGAACCGATTCCACAGACCGAACGTGAGGAGAGGGGCTAGTGTAATTGTTTAATACAAACCATACAAAAATGCACGGAAGTATTTTTTTAACACAAACCTACGTTTTTTAAATGGAACCCCGTTAGTTTTGTTAGCACATCTGAACATATAAACAAATACGTAATCAGTGCCGTTTGTTGCATTGTAAAATGTTAATTACATCCGGAGATATTGTAACCTAAAGTTGACGCTTAAGTACCACTCCTCCGCTGTTCGATCGTGTGTATCGGAGAGCACCGAATTACGTAGGGATCCAAAGGGAACGGTGATGGACCTTAGGTACAGAAGAGACTGGAACAGCACATTACGTCCACATGCTAACACCTTTTTATTGGTCTTTTTCACTGACGCACATGTACATTACCATGAGGGGTGAGGTACACGTACACACGTGGTTTCCGTTTTCAATTACGGAGTGGAATAGAGTGTGTCCCGACATGTCAGGCCACTAGATGTTCAATGTGGTGGCCATCATGTACCGTGAGTACCGTGATGTGCCTACAACCCCAGAGGATATGAAACAACGTATTGTGGCAGCCTGCGGCGACATTACACCAGATGTACTGCGGCGTGTACGACATTCATTACACCAGAGATTGCAATTGTGCTCCAAGGAAAATTGTTAAGTATTAGAGATATAAACAGATGAATGCAGTGATAAAGGAGGAAAAACATTTAAGCTACGGAAGAAATGACTTACCTGATGTCAGATGTACTCTGGGATGCTTATATAACAGAATAGTCGGAGAAGTTGGAAAAAAACTCAATAAAGTTACACAGAACTTCAGAGGTCTGTTTAGTCATCTCGAGAGGGTCAGACCAAAATATCAGTTACCGTAATAAAAAAAAATTAAAAAAAATGGTGAGCATCATGTCGTTGAGCTTCGTAAAAGTATTTGACCCTATAATTTACGTACCCTTGCTTTTAGAAAGGTTGGCTCGCACAGTACTAACTAATACACTTATGTCCTGTAAGAACCATGATAATAATCAGTGCAAACAGGGCATGTTCAGAAGTGTACAAACAGCCCTGTCTCCTGTAGGACTTAACGAGTTCTTCAGACAGTGAGCCTCATTTGGAAGAAGTCGATTTCCTGGTCAACAGTTAGGTTCAGGCTGTCAGGCAGATATCGGGATGGTTTCTTTAATGAGGCCGAGGTCGTTTCTTCTGCCATCAAGTTTGCGTAGCGTCACTGACAGCTTCGTCCAGATGCACAGTAACCTCCTGCAGGCTATCCGCAATTGGAGTCGGATCGAATCACAGACGTGCTTACACGCCAAACACCACCTACCACGTGTTAAGTGTTTGCACAGTGTAAATATAGATGTAAGTAATAATTATCAATTTTTTATTGAGAGTGTTTACGTAAACAATGGGACCTGGCGTTGCTATCACGTTTACCGTGATAAACTCGACTTTGTCCGACCCTTTACTGTTCCAGAGAACACCGTTGCCGTTACGAACTGGTAGTCGGTTGTGAGCCCTTCTCGGAAAAATAAAGGTTAGTAAGAATTCAGCCAACCGCTATTCGTTGCACTAATAACGGTACTGGACAAAAAGTTAGTCGCCCTCGGAAGACGGCACCCTTATACCGGCTAAAACCCCAGCTGCCCTTAATAATGACCTCAGTTAGGCAAGTGAGAGAGTCCACAAATTTCTTGAGCCATGCCGCATACACCGAGTGGTAACAAAGTGCAGCTACCAACGGAGGTCCAGCGTGGGCTGTATTTCTTTGTTTGGTCGTTAGTCTTCGAAAACTTAAAATAATTCTCATTTATTGTTGAGTTTCAGTTGCATATTTTTTTTTTATAGTTCGAAAATCTACTGACCTGGCGCTGTAATAGCAAAACGCCGTGCCTGTAAGCAGTGCGACACATCTCAGAGCGATCAGTTCCACCGTTGAAACGTGGAAGGAGGTTAGTTTGTCGAAGGAAGAGGTTGAAATCAGGTATTCCATTGAACAACGTGGAAAACCATAGTTTAGAACACAGTCCGATGGTAACAAGGGGACGTTTTCAAACACGACTTAATGTTCGGAAAAGAACTGATGCGAAAACCATTCCTAAGTCCTTCGCCGAATTTCAATTGTCAGGCAGCGTTTGTGATAATCTAGTGGGGCATGTTGTACCAGAAAACTGTAGTTACGCCTGAAAATGTCGCCACTTTTCTAGAAATATTCGGCAAAATCAAAGGAAGTTCGTCCGAGGAAGTGCAGCAGAGACTGGTTTTGCTGTATTCCGCCACACATGAAATACTGAGACGGAGCCTACACATTCAAAATCCAAAGCCACCAGGCTACTTCTTTACGAGCTGTGCAACACAGGGCTGACCGTGCAATTCCAGAATCTCACAATGGCCGTTAATGAAGGATTGGTGCTGACAGCATCTGTTCACAGCTGAAGCACACTTCCACTTGAGCTGAGTCGTGAATAAGCAAAAATTGCTATTTTGGGGTTCCGAAAATTCCCTTTTGTGTGAAGTGAAACTGCTGAATTATCCAAAGTTACTGTTTGCGCTGTGGTAATGAGTACGGCATTACCGGCCCGTTTCTCATTCGAGAAACTGAACGTTACTTTGCAATTTTGGTGCAATTTTTCGATGCCCAACATGAAGATTTGACCAGGTACCGAGTGGGTCACGCAAGATGGGGCCCGACCACATCGCACTGACAAGGTGTTTGGCTTTCTTGATGAATAGTCACTGTGTTGTATTATTGGAAATTTGCTGGGGCAGGAGTGGACCGGCTTCAACATTCGCCCGATACGATTCGTTGCAACCACAATTTATGGGGCACGTTGATAGACACTGCCTACTGGAATCACCCAACCTCGCTGGACGAGCTTGAATTGGTGATCTGTGTGGCATCTGAATCCATTTCCGTTGGGACATACGGTATGTGATCACAGATTTCATTGTTCATTTGCGCCAACTCCATACTGCTAGTGGTGGACATTACGAAGACACTTTAATACACTTGCAAAGGCTACTTGCAGAGGACGAGTCTAGTTATGCACGCTAATACTGCACGAATTCACAGCGTTCAGCGTCATCTGCTAGCAGCTTCAGTAACTACTTCGAAACTTCTGTACAACTTATGCGTAAAATTCATATAGCTTTCACAACAAACACACCTTTTGTTGCACTCATCTACCGATATTAATTTTAGAGACATTTAATTTTGAAATTAGGGAATGCTTCCCTGAACACATTGTAACATTTTGTGCAGAAAAGAGAAGCTATACGCCTTTTAAAGCATTTTTCCCCAAAAACGCCGATAGTGAAAGCATAACGCTCAGTCACAGAGTGGATCCAAAAATATCCAGAGGCAAGAACTAAAATGAAATACTTCCCTAACTCTTTGCAACAGTTTTTATTTTCTCAAAACTGCCATCTGTTGATAGCCTAAGAAACCGAGGAAGTGGTTAGTGAGACATCATTGCAGAGGGTCGAGTAAGGGTTCTTTCTGTTCTTGTTAACATGTTATACTGACGAAGCAGTCAATTAATGTTAGACACAGATATGCTAGTAACGTGGACGAGTGTTCTGCATAAATATTCAACTGCTGTGCGCCGGCCCGTTATCCTGAAACACTTGCATGGGGGCTTAATTATAAAATAAAAATGCCCAACATGAAGAATTGACCAGGTATCGAGTGGTTCACGCAAGATGGGGCCCGACCACATCACACTGACAAGGTGTTTGGCTTTCTTGATGAAAGGTCTTGATGACCTGTTACGAAGTGTGGTTCAACGTACATGTATCTGGCACTGTTCTTCCTCAATACGACAAGAAATTTTAAATACCATTTACAATGAACTAATTGATAAACCACAAATACTATAATTGCACATAGAAACCAGAATTCCAAGTCTAATACATGAATGCGAGCCAGATGCTTTGTTGACTGAACCTGTGACCAAGATGCATTATTATTAAGGAGATTTGAAAAAAAAAATGCTTTTGTTACCTCCATATATATTGACGAAAAATACACTATGATCATTGCAACATCTTCCATATATACATTTCTCCAACCGAACAGCATCTACTCTCTCGCCCAACAGAACAATAACTGCACACGACATGCTCTCAACTAGTAGTCTAGTACTGCTCGACATCCTCTCAACAAGCACTGCCCACGGCAGCCTCTGAACTACTACTGCCCCAGTGGAGGCGGCGCAATAATACTCTTTGGCGCAACCTCTGGCGCTGTGACTCAGTGCAGCCACCTTTCATATGCCCTTCCTCCACGGGCTAGAATTTGATGGTATTTTTGCCAGCATTGGTGGCGAAAATACCGCCAAATTCGTCCAAAAAAATACAGACAAAAATAAAAGATGATATTAATAAGTAAATATCACACAACTAAATAAATTTTGGATTTGCACTGACCCTACAATAACCTAATATATAAAATACTGTAAGGAATTCAAATGCTTGCATACATGTGATTTTATATAATAGTTTACACAAGTATCATTTGTTAAACAATGTGGTTAAACAATTGAATCAATAGCGTCAGCAATGACGAATAGGTGCAGGTAAGAGTCTCATAACATTTCATAAACAGTAAATACACAAAAAATCAGTTTATACAAATATTCACATAAAATATTTTCAATAGTTCAATAAACAAGTAGCACTCCTCAGAGTAGTTGATAGTTCCAACAGTAGCACCCAGCAATGGTCAACAGGTGCAAATAGCAGTCTCATAACATTTCATCAGCAGTATTTAAACAGCTCCAACAGTGGCACCCAGCAATAGCGAGCAGGTGCAGACACCAACAAGTGACATTATCTCAGTATCAGCAGTTCCATCAGTGGCACCCAGCAATGTTGAACAGGTGCAGATAGCAACAAGTGATCTCATTTCAGTAGACGCAGTTCCATCAGTGGCACCCAGTAATGTTGAGCAGGTGCAGACAGCAACAAGTAACATCATTTCAGTAGAAGCAGCTCCATCAGTGGCACCCAGCAATGTTGAGCAGGTGCAGACACCAACAAGTGATATCGTTTCAGTAGAAGCAATTCTATCAGTGGCACCCAGAAATGTTGAGCAGGTGCAGACACCAACAAGTGACATCATTTCAGTAGAAGCAGTTCCATCAGTGGCACACAGTGATATTGACAGGTGCAGACAGCAACAAGTGACATCATTTCAGTAGAAGCAGTTCCATCAGTGGCACCCAGTAATGTTGACATGTGCAGACAGCAACAAGTGACATCATTTCAGTAGAAGCAGTTCCAACAGTGGCACCCAGCAATGTTGAACAAGTGCAGGTAACAGTCCATAATATTCACTATCACTAATTAAACAGTTCATCAGCAGTAATTAAACATTTCCAAGTGGCACCTATTAATGTTGAACAAGTGCAGGTAACAGTCCATAATATTCACTATCACTAATTAGACAGTTCATCAGAGTTCATCAACAGTAATTAAACATTTCCAAGTGGCACCCATCAATGTTGAACAGGTGCAAGCACGAAAAACAGTTTGAATGCCCACACAATTGCTTTTACAAGATTATTATCAATGCTCGTACACTAAACATACAAATTATAATAAACACACAAATGATATCAGATAATTGTCATATTAACTATTACAAATACACAAATATCAGTAAACCTATAATATTTATAGGTGTCAGTGCAAGCCACAACCAACAAGTAAAATACTATTTAGGAGATAGGTCAGTACCAATTATTTGGGATTAGGAAAGGAAAACACACAAAACACACTCACTCATCTTTCATCCACATATTAAGTACTACTGTGTAACTGAATGGTGTTAACTGTGTAAATGCAACTCTGTCAAAATTTGATGTTCAACATGTGTATCAAGTAGTAGTGGCAACAGTGTATAACAGTCAATAATAGTTAGTCAACGTCATAGTCATCATGTCAAGACCAATGTTTGCCAAGCTAAATCAAAATGTACGGTTGCTGAACAACTGTCAGTGTGCCAATATATGCAATTACTTCCTCTCTCTAAAAAAAAAAAAGTATATACTGCTTATTGATTTAACAAAGTGTGTGTGTAGACAATCTTCCTTCCACTTGAGTGTTCTAGTCCGCCATCTTCATCCTCCTTTTTCCATATAAACCAACAAAAAAATCTGCTCCTCACTTACTTTACCTCTTATCCACCAAAAACTCCAATAATCATCACTATCACAGAATCTTAATACTTCAATAATACCTCTTACGTCGATACATATAAACCTTATCATCAATATCATTTACCTTACCTCTTGTCCACCAAAACTCCAATGATCATCAACTTCACACAATCTCAATACCTCAATAATACCTCTTCAATACGTCGATACATGTAACCTTTTCACCAATATCATTTCACTTCCATAACAACTCTTTCCTCTAGTCAGTCTCCTCGAACGAGTACAGATAAAATCCTAGTGTAAACTTCAATTCATCATCCCATACAATCCGAAGACACAATGTCCGCATACAACCTCTGTGTAATCCATCTGACCCAAATCTTCAACTCATTATGAATTATAGAATACATTTTTGTTACCTTGTCCATCATTAAATAAAAGAAATGCATACATGACCTCTAACAGCCTTTAGTTTGAATAACTTTCAGTAAGTAAGTACGAGTATGGAGTGTGAATGATCGTAATATTTCACAGTGTGTACACCACTTCAAGATTCATGGCAAACAGATGCAAAGATGTGCAGTATTTCTTGTGTCAAGTGTCACTTGCTATTTCAATTGCTCACGAAGAATGTAGTGTAATAACTGTCAATGGTCTAAACCTAGTGTTGGTATTTCATGTCGTTAGCTTCCTTTCTATTAGCATAAATTTTTACAGCTTCCATAAAACCTCCAGCTCATGTGACTTCAATGAAGTTTCTTGTACTAATGTCGTTCATAGAATTATAGCAGTTCATTTTCTTATCTTAAAATATAAAGCACTGAGCGCAAGCAAGACATGAAATAGTAAGTAAATATACCAGTAGAGAACAGAATGTCAACAAATGGATATTGCACAATCCCTACAACGAGGCTCTGCCAAGCGAACAATCTATAATTAATACCATAGTGTGACCTAAACTCCATGTTCGTACACAGTATATCAGCATTTCTATATACCAAATTAAAAAGTAGTTATGACAACAAAAAAGAAATTTGTAAATATGCAATCCATATGCAAAGCAGCAAATATATATCTCACATAATAAACAGGTCATTAGCATCATATCAGCATGTGCAAATAAATGTTCATATGTAATCTTAATAAGTAAACATAAAGGCGCAAGCAGATAAATCACAAAGTATAACTTACATACATAACCATATCAGCACAACTAATCAGGTGACATTTATAATTTAAATAAACAGGCACAGCAGACACATAATAAATAAAATATGACATCAGTGAAAAAGCAGTGCAGCCAAGCGATGCATAATATACATAAGTAACAACCCTGTTCATTAATGAATCATTGTCAAAATCAGTTAACGCAAAGTATAAATCACGTAATCGCGATCAGCAAATTACGTCTAAAGTACGTACCTAAGTGGAGATATGTTACCTGAAAAATAAACTCAATTAATAGTTACCTTTTTAGTTTATTACTTTCTTCTTCGAAATTACATTCTTCTTGAAATTTTCTCGATAGCAAGTCCTCTTAATGTCGGACACACACAAAATTTACCTGAAGTTCTTAAATATTTTATACAACTGTATCCTGAAAAAACTGAACGTTAATAACATAATTTACCAAGTCAGTATTGCTTTTTACTGAATTTAATCAGAGAAATTAGGCTGTCAGTGCATTTGCACTGAGTGCTCGATCACCTGTAGGTATGCGTGACGTAGGAAGTAATTGTTTGCGGTCAACGACTGCCTTGTGGTGCACGCAGACTTGACTGTTGCTTTGAGTATGTGCCGCCGCCAGAACACGGCGCGGTATCCTTATATTCTCTGCATATGTTAGTTTCTCAAAAGTATGTCAGTCCACAAAAATTTTAACGTTCGATATGTGATTTATTCCCTTAGAGCGCCGTGATTTAAGAGTATCTGCTTCGACAGTGTTATCATGAATAATTTTGCGAACTCTATATGGACCGTTATAAAGCAGAAAAAATTTGCGACACAAACCTTTTCCTTTGTGAGACAAACGATGAGACTTAATCAACACCTTTTGACCAACTGACAAGGTTTTTAAACGACCAGGACGTTTAGCTGATTTCTCTCTTCTAGCAACCACAGATGCAATATTTTGTAGAGCCAGGTTGACAACTTCAGAATGCCGCAGTTTCCGTATAGGCGGAAAAGGAACGATTTCAGAAATGCGATTTGTCGCTGCTTTATTTTTTAATATCAATATAGGCGGTAAAGAAGTTGAATCATTAGGGAGTTCATTCAGAATGTTTTGAAAAATATGAAGATACTGATCCCACGTTCTGTGATTCTGATGAAAATAAAGACGACACAATTCAATGATTTCCTTCATCCATCTCTCTGAAGCGTTAGATTGAGGGTGAAAAAGTGAAATGAAAATTGGTTTAATCTTATGACGCCGTAGAGTACGAAGCCAAATTTTAGAGCGACACTGTGATCCATTATCTGATATAACCTTATCAACACGACCCACTTCTTTAAGAGAATGTTTGATGAAAGCTTTAGATACTGAACGAGCTGTTGCTTTGCGTAAAGGCGTAAAACACACATATTTTGATGTCAATTCCACTGCTGCCAAAATGTACGCAAAACCATTAGTAGAACGAACCACTGGACCGAACAAATCGACTGCAGCCATCTCCTTTAATTTCGCTGGAATGATAGGAAACAACAGTGCTCTGTGAGAAATAGTTGGCGGCTTAGCCTTTTGACATAATTTGCATTTGGAAAGAACAGATCGAATACGTTTTTCCATATTACTGAAATAGCAATTTTCTCGTAATTTATGAAAGCATTTTCTGGGACCAAAGTGTGCATAACTGAAATGTGTATACGAAATCAATTTATTAACCCACTCATCAGGAATGCAAACAAACCAAACAGAGTTGTCAACCGATTTTCATTTAAGAAGAATATCATTGCGAAGTAAATAATACTTTCTAATCGCTACGCTTTCCTTTGTCATAAGGCTGGTATCTATTGTCCTGTCTGTTTCGTCTGTCATTTCCTAAATTACGTCCGTTCCGATCATTATCCCTTTTCTCTGTAAATCTTTTGTGATCACCGTTATTGAAAAAATTACAAGAAGTTCCGTCGTCGTTGTCATACTCAAGTTCTTGTAGCAAAGTCTTAAAAGTCTCAATGTCATCTTTACATCTTCCGGCTAAAGCAATGTGTCTTATCGATTTGGGCAACTTAGTTAAGCAAATGCGAATTAATTCAGTCGGGCTATAAGGGTTGGAAAGGAATTGATTCTTTCGAATCATGTCTTCAAAGTATTCTGCCGGCGTGCGGAGCTCAGACTGTTTAAAATTACGCTGCGTAATAAGACTACGTTTGACTGTGTCTTGCGTGTTTTCGGACCAATATGCCGATAGAAATGCATGATAAAAATCATTTAAATTATTACAATCCCTAATAAGTGCGCGCATGCGCGTCGCCGGTTCGTTTTTCACCAATATCCTGAAAACTGTCACTTTTGGGTAAAATAGTCATATCCGGTTATTCTTTACTGACTACTTTTCTAGATAGATTGATAGTTGAAGAGTTGTTTTGATAGATACAAAGAATAGTAAAAGAGTAGGCAGCAGTGCAGAAAACTAAAAGGGAAATAGTACCACTACAGCTCGGGGCCCTGTGCACGCTACGGCACATATTCACTTAGTGTAGTGAATCCCCTGAGGACGTTAAGAGCCACACATAAATTCCAGTTTGTGACTTAGTGGCCAATTTGGTGGAAGTGCGTATGTAAATTGATCTAACCATGAACATGGATTTATGTCATTCTTAGAATTGCGAAAGATTTTAAATTTCAGAACAGTTAAAAAGTGTATATAGTCAAAGTTTTCGCCTCGTGGTGTCAAAGACCTACCGCGTCTGCTCCAGTCCGAATGTCGACTATTGTCAAGTTCGCGCGCCTGGCGCTCTCTTGTTGCATCTCGTAAATGAAATAAATTATTTTCTTCAAAACCCGCTGCTATCGGTGATTCCAAATTTCTTCTACTGTATTTTCCTACGATTTCGCTTTCAATTTGTTTAACTTGCTTCCCTACCGCCTCAAATTCCCTTTTAACGCGTTCATTAAATTTTCCCTGATTTTCAACATGTTTATCTTTGTTCTGGCACTCTTCTGTTTCTGCAAATGGCAGTGGAGCTGTATCATCTGAATCTCTGTCCCCAT
Organism: Schistocerca cancellata; assembly: GCF_023864275.1. Lineage (NCBI taxonomy): Eukaryota > Metazoa > Arthropoda > Insecta > Orthoptera > Acrididae > Schistocerca > Schistocerca cancellata. The sequence goes on from NC_064628.1 coordinate 407,588,023, forward strand.
TTAAACTAAAACATGTCAATTTATTTGTAATCTCCTCAACTCTTTCCGATAAGTCACCTATTTGTTCTTTCTGTTTATTTAAGTCTTCCGTAAGTGTCGCGACTCGGGTTTCGGTATTGCCACATTTAGCAGTTATCTGTTCATATTGTTGTGTTAGGTTATTTATTCTTTCATTTGGTACGGATTCCTCGATTCTTTCAAATATTTCTTCCTTATCGTGTGCACATTGTAAATTCAACTCTGAACATTTTTGAACTATCACGCGATCTCTTTCTTCCTGTTCCCTATCCTGTTCCTTTTGTCTAATTTCTATTGAAATTAATATATTATTGTGAGCATTCAAAATCGTTTGTACTTCTTCCCTAATTTCTTTCTTTAATTCATCTTTCATGTTTTTAAAACGTGTCCGTATTCGTGAGTCTAACCGTGTCTCCATTGTTCCCATATCAGTTTCTAACCGTGTTGCCACTGTTTTTAATTCAGATCCTAACTGTGATACCAGTGAGTCTAACCGTGTTTCCATTGTTCCCATCTGTGATCCCAAATTTAATATAGCACCCATCAACTGCTCATTTATCAACTGGTTCAAAATTCTTTTCGCCCCAAGCATTTCCCGTAAAACTAATATCCTTCATCATAGCCGTAAAGCTATCTGTGTTCGATACTATTTCAGAATCTTCTGTCGTTAATCTCGTATTCTGAAAATTTTTTTAATGTGAAAAATTTTGATCTGGTTCCGGACTATTTTCCCGGCTTATTAAATTGTTTTCTACTTCATTATTCATCATTCTGTTCTCCTGTGTTGGCGAGTTCGCCACGTTAACAATTTCGTCATTCTGACTATCCATCATTTTTGCCTTTTTCATCGATCGCGTAATCATTTACAAAACATACAAAACCCGTCACTATAAGAAAATTACACACAATATAGCACTTTATCACCAACAATACCATCCACACGAAATGCTTCCCGACAAACACGATTAACTAACAATTGAAATCTTCATAATTGCACAATATTGTCAAACCCATACACGAGACATCAAAAATTAAATTCTGCAAAAATACCATTAGAAGAATGACAAGACAACTACAAATGTTCAATTACCAAATCTACACTTGCAATATAGACTACAATTACTAAACTACAAATTACTACAACAATACTACTGTCTGCTATTTTTACTGTCAAAATAATTCCAAGGGACGATCCGAAGCAGCGGTCGCCACGTGCATGGGCGCTTAATTTTAAAATAAAAATAGTAATTTTAGTAGTTGTATGTCCGGTTACGAAGTCTCGTAACCGGTTGGCCCTGACTAGTATTAGTACGCAATCTGACTGCATAAAATAACAGTAAAGAATGAAAGGAAATTTCCGTTAACACAACTGATTAATGAAGTCCCCTGCAACTATAAAAGCTACGAAACAACAAAGCACAAGTGTAACTGTTCTGTGTGTGATAGTGTGGTTCAACGTACATGTATCTGGCACGGTTCTTCCTCAGTACGACAAGAAATTTTAAATACCATTTACAATGAACTAATTGATAAACCACAAATACTATAATTGCACATAGAAACCAGAATTCCAAGTCTAATACATGAACGCGAGCCAGATGCTTTGTTGACTGAACCAGTGACCAAGATACATTATTATTAAGGAGATTTGAAATAAAAATGTTTTTGTTACCTCCATATATATTGACGAAAAATACACTATGAGCATTGCAACATCTTCCATATATACATTACACCAACCGAACAGCATCTACTCTCTCGCCCAACAGAACAATAACTGCACACGACATGCTCTCAACTAGTAGTCTAGTACTGCTCGACATCCTCTCAACAAGCACTGCCCACGGCAACCTCTGAACTACTACTGCCCCAATGGAGGCGGCGCAATAATACTCTTTGGCGCAATCTCTGGCGCTGTGAGTCAGTGTAGTCACCTTTCACACTACCCAACAAGCCCACGTCAGGTCACCACAATTTAATTTCAGTTGTCTAGATAATTATTTAAGTTAAATTCTCCGATTGTTACTTCTACTGAACCACGCCCAATTGATTTCTCTATCCTTTTCCAAGAATATTAGTACACAGTCTCTTTCTAATGACCTCGATGTCAACGATTCTTTGAACTCTAATTGTCCTTTTCCGTCGGCGGTTCAGAAAAACAATTACAATTTGGTGACCCTAGTCGCATTACTGTACGTTGGAAATACTACTTATTTGTTCATTACAGCCTTTGTGGGACGTAAAAACGCCTCTTACGTATTTGAGTCGATATCACACAAAGGTTTCTGAATACCGTTCATATTTATGTTAAGAACTTACCAGACCTTTTCCGCTACCTGAATATTTTATAAGTGATTAGAGATCTCTCATCACAAATGGTTCGTCTAAGCACGGTGGAGGCCAAGTCTGCAACTTGATGTAATGTACAGATATCACCCTTCCACTAACAGCTAAGAGAAGAAAAACGATAGTAGTTAGAATGACTCCATAAATAACTGCGTCCCAAATAAATTCCAGCTAGCTCGCTGAAACTAACTTGGAGCTGTTAAGATGTGTCGTTGCCAATAAATGAACGGTCCTTGAATTCTGTAATCAAACTCTTGTTTCGTTTTTTCAGTTAGTGCAAAGCTTGTATTAAAATTGTAAAACAAACGTTATACAAGCCTTTAGGCAAGGTTACTGATAGGTAAGGGGTTGGTGTTTCTCGGGAACTATCCTGATCATTCACTACTTTCCCGGATCAAGCCCACACAGAAGCAGGATCTAAGCCATTGGCTAACAGCCGCTGTCAATGTCCATCCTCTGTTCTCGGGGTCATTGGCCCCCAACTTCCAACAACGATGATAGTCGCCAACGCAGTTCTGGGTCAACCTCTGACGCATGGGCATATTGTGTGCTCAGTGTGGCCGTTGTCGCTGTCTTATCTTTGGTGGCAGGCTTGCCAGCAACCAGCACGCGACGCTTTTCGATCCAAGTAGTAGAGATAAACTTGCAAACACTGTCCGCCCTATCGAAGTAAACATACGGGTTTGAAACAAAATACGGGAACATCACAATCTCACAGCAGCTAAAACTGATGCCACACTTGTTCTTAGATTTTGGGGGTCGTACGACACTGGTGTATTATTTCCGTGTGACGAATACTCGCCTGGAACGGTTTAATTTCTACAAATGACTTCCGATACAACTGGCAGTCAACAGGTCTCAGGCTACACATTCTCAAAGGATGCGAATTTTTTACTACCCATCTTAGTATTCTGTTTATACCTCAGTTATTTCGACGCGCTAAATCGTACATTGTTCTGATTTCACTACATGGTCAACAAGAACATCACATAACAGAAACTACTTTAAGGACTGAGACATGAGAGGTGATCGAGGCCAAAGGAAGAACAAAGAGCACATGGCAAAATTTACTTCTGAGTGATATTTACTCGCTTAAGGTACTTTGTTCGAAAAGAAGAGTCATGAGTAAACTATAACGACAAAGTGTTGTTCATGAATTGCTGCCTACAAAATACATGAGGAGGAGACGATATTATAACATCCAGTATCTGGGATCACACTTAAATGCCTTGCGGAAGGTTCATCGAACTACCTTCGCAATAAGTTATTATTATTGTACTCTCGAACAGCGCGCAGAAAAAAAAGAACACTTATATCTTTCCGTGCTAGCTCTGATTCCCCTTATTTTATTATGATGGTCGTTTCTGCCTGTGTAGATAATTGTTAACAAAATATTTTCGAATTCGGAGGAGAAAGTTGGTGACCGAAATTTCGCGTGAAGATCACGCTGCAACAAAAAACACCTTTGTTTTGATGATTTTCACCCCAAATCGTGTTTCATGTCCGCGACACACTCTCTCCAGTTTCTCGACAGTACAAAATGTGTTGCCCTTCTTTGAACTTTCTCGGTGTACTCCGTTAATCCTATCTGGTAAGAAACCCATACCGCGCAGAAGTACTCCGAAAGAGGGCGGTCAAGCGTATTGTAGACAGTTTCTTTAGTGGATCTGTAGCATCATTTAAGTGTTCTGCTAATAAAATGCACACTGGTTCGCTTTCCCCACAACATTTTTTTGTGTGTTACTTCCAATTTAAGTTGTTCACAGTTGTAATTCTTAGGTTCATGATAACAATAATCGAACTATATGAAGAAAAACCGTAAATTAGTTACAAACTACGGTGTGCACGCACTTTATTCAACATGTAAACGTCACTACAGATAACTGGAGATAGATTATGACATGTTTGATATGTCTACCATCATAGGCGATGATGTGGTGCAGTCGAACAGCGAAATTCTGCATGAACTACTGAAGTGTCGGATCATCGATGCTGTCGATAACCTCCTGAATGGCTGTTTTCAGCTCAGCAATTGTTTTGTGGTTATTGCTGTACAACTTGTCTTTGATGTAGCCGCACAAAAAGGAGTCGCATGTGTTCATATCCGGAGAAAATGGCAGCCAATGGAGGCTCATGGCAGTGGCCTCTGGGTACCCCAGAGTCAGAATGCGGTCCCCAGAGTGCTCCTTTAGGACACCGAACACACTCTTGCTTCGATGGGATCGAGCTACGTCTTGCATGAACCACATCTTGTCGAAATCAAGGTCACTTTGGAAAATGAGGATGAAATCATCTTCCAAAATCTTCACGTGCCGTTCGGTAGTCACTATGCCATCAAGGAATATCGCACCGACTATTCCGTGACTGCAGATTGCACACCACACAGTCACCCGTTGAAGGTGAAGTGACTTTCTCGGTTGCAAACTGCGGAGTTTCAGTTCCCCAAATGCACCAGTTTTGCTTATTGGCGAACCCATTCCAAAGTGGGCATCGTCGCTAAAGCAAACCATCATGCTCATACTGATTCCCATCATGCCGCGCTGCCAACCGTGCTGTTTAACGTCCTAACGCAAACCGTTCAGAAGTTATGACGATTTTATTTCATGTAGCTCAATAACTGTATCCCTTTATTTAGTTCATTTTGCATCCTTTATATTGGATTGATTCATCGTATAATCGAAGTTTAACGGATTCCTTTCAGCACTCCTGTGGATGACCTCACACTTTTCATTGTTTAGGATCAATTGCCAACTTTCGCACCGTACTGGTATCTTATCTAAATCGTTTTGCAATTGGTTTTGATCTACTGATGACTACACTAGACGATAAACTACAGCATCATCAGCAAACAACCTAAGACGGCTGCCCAGCTTATCTCCTAAATCGTTTATACAGATAAGGAACAGCGGAGGGCCTACATGCCTATAACATTACCTTGGGGAACGCCAGAAATTACTTCTGTTTTACTCGGTGACTCTCTATCAGTTACTACGTAATGTGACCTCTTGGACAGAAAATAACTAATCCAGTCGTATAGCTGACACGGTATTCCATAAGCACGCACTTTGATTACAAGCCGATTGTGAGGTACGATGTCAAAAGCCATCTCAGAATCTGGAAATAGGAAATCAATTTCAAATCCCCTGTCGATAACCCTGAACACACCAGGAACCGCGGTGTTGGCCGTCGAATGGCGCTAGCTGCGCAGCATTTGTGCACCGCCGCCGTCAGTTCAGCCAGTTTGCCGTGGCATACGGAGCTCCATCGCAGTCTTTAACACTGGTAGCATGCCGCGACAGCGTGGACGTGAACCGTATGTGCAGTTGATGGACTTTGAGCGAGGGCGTATAGTGGGCATGCGGGAGGCCGGGTGGACGTACCGCCGAATTGCTCAACACGTGGGGCGTGAGGTCTCCACAGTACATCGATGTTGTCGCCAGTGGTCGGCGGAAGGTGCACGTGCCCGTCGACCTGGGACCGGACCGCAGCGACGCACGGATGCACGCCAAGACCGTAGGATCCTACGCAGTGCCGTAGGGGACCGCACCGCCACTTCCCAGCAAATTAGGGACACTGTTGCTCCTGGGGTATCGGCGAGGACCATTCGCAACCGTCTCCATGAAGCTGGGCTACGGTCCCGCACACCGTTAGGCCGTCTTCCGCTCACGCCCCAACATCGTGCAGCCCGCCTCCAGTGATGTCGCGACAGGCGTGAATGGAGGGACGAATGGAGACGTGTCGTCTTCAGCGATGAGAGTCGCTTCTGCCGTGGTGCCAATGATGGTCGTATGCGTGTTTGGCGCCGTGCAGGTGAGCGCCACAATCAGGACTGCATACGACCGAGGCACACAGGGCCAACACCCGGCATCATGGTGTGGGGAGCGATCTCCTACACTGGCCGTACACCACTGGTGATCGTCGAGGGGACACTGAATAGTGCACGGTACATCCAAACCGTCATCGAACCCATCGTTCTACCATTCCTAGACCGGCAAGGGAACTTGCTGTTCCAACAGGACAATGCACGTCCGCATGTATCCCGTGCCACCCAACGTGCTCTAGAAGGTGTAAGTCAACTACCCTGGCCAGCAAGATCTCCGGATCTGTCCCCCATTGAGCATGTTTGGGACTGGATGAAGCGTCGTCTCACGCGGTCTGCACGTCCAGCACGAACGCTGGTCCAACTGAGGCGCCAGGTGGAAATGGCATGGCAAGCCGTTCCACAGGACTACATCCAGCATCTCTACGATCGTCTCCATGGGAGAATAGCAGCCTGCATTGCTGCGAAAGGTGGATATACATTGTACTAGTGCCGACATTGTGCATGCTCTGTTGCCTGTGTCTATGTGCCTGTGGTTCTGTCAGTGTGATCATGTGATGTATTTGACCCCAGGAATGTGTCAATAAAGTTTCCCCTTCCTGGGACAATGAATTCACGGTGTTCTTATTTCAATTTCCAGGAGTGTATAAGACATGAAATCAGACCTGAAGACCATGTAATATAACATAGGCATAAGCCACATTGGCTACATTACATTTATGGCTTACAGTACATACAATACGTTAAAGTCTTGAAGACTCATATAATAAAAGCACATATTACAATTTAGTTATGGCATCAATACAGAAGAACGTAGCAGCTGATGAACAAATTTTGAACTGAACTTGCAACTTACAATAAACTGCAGCAAAACTTGGCACATGGCGTAGGCATCACAGTGCCTTCTTTACTCAAATAACTTATTACACAGAATACATTTCATTAAATAAGGGGGGCCAAGATTTCGTACTAAAGAATAATAAAAACCAATTAACAATTAAGACACAAGCTTTGTAACCCGATAAAACAAGAATATAAATGATACAAAAAATAACCAACAAGGAAAACTATGTCGTCTGACGTACTCTTCACAAAAATCAACAGGCATTAACAAAAATTTACAGGACTGTAATTCAGGTAATAAGTAAGAAAATCCAGCAAGTAATAACAGTTTGCACACCATCATATTAGGTTAATAATTATTTTTGCTTCACCTGGAAATGACAACTTCTAAACCAACAAGTGCAGTGAACGACTGCACTGCGCTTCATAGAAAAATGCCATAAATATCCGTAGTTATACATAAAAAAACACATCCATGGGATGAATAACCATATGGTTTGATGTTTTGAAGCATATAGAACGACAAACAAATTTCAGCATCTCAACTTTTTAAATCGGGGTTCTAGGTCATCGACACAAAACCAGTAAGTCATCGAACTATGTAGATTGCATTCTACCAACCATAATACATTACGTGATTACTAATGTGGTTATATTCTCAGAGAAAATATGTAAATGTTCCACAACACATAAGAGAAAAGTCTATTCGATCTTTTCTATCAAATGACAATGAACATTGTTGTGTATTGATAACCATTCTGAGCATTCTGAGCACACTACTCGTTGACCTCTCGTGTGCTGGCCTACTCAGCTATGGTCAAGTGACCACTTTGTCTGCCGTATCTGCTCCAGGCAGCAACTGACTTACTCTTTGCCTTCTGCGGCAGAACTTGATGTAACTGGAATACTTTCGCTGATTAACCAGGTCTGTTGCGCAGCTCAGATGCAGGCACATTACCTTCAGGTTCTGAGCAGACAATAGATGCGAAGCTGCGAAAGTAATGGATTACATAAAAATCTGGCACCGCTTTGTAAACATTACTCTAGACCGCAGTGGAAAACTGAAACGGTCGAGAACGTGGTTGGAGAGTTGAATACTGAATTGTTTGCGACAGAGGGTGGTTGTGCTGAGATACATCTGCTTTTCCATCCTTTATTTGATTTTCCATACACAAGTTTCACTGAAGACATAACGCTCAGATTCAATGAGAAGTTGGAACACTTAATATCATACCAACACATTCAGTTCAGCTTTGTCCTAAAATCTAATGAGAACGGGGTTCAGTAAACATTAAATATGATACGAAAATGCATAAGGGTTCACAAACTAGAATTCACATTCAGGAAGTTAAATACTTAAGTTTTTTCCACGTGTCCAGTCAGTAGTAAAAGTTAGTGGATGTTGGTAACTCGCCCTCCAAACTACACCCACAGCTGCTTAGGCTAGAGCTCTAACTCATTAACTTAACTGAACTTAACGTCACTGAAATCTATGCCAATAGGTGCTTATGGTAAAATGTAATTGATTAATCGGCATTAGCAGTAGGTTAAATTAGGTTTTCAATTTAGAGCGGTGGCTTAACCCGTTCATAAAGAAGCAGGCACTAGTGTGATTAACACTAACAGTAAATCTCAGGATACAAAAACAAATTTAGTAGTCACCAGCTCTCTACACTAATTTGTGACTGAAGAATTAGAACAGTTCTCGCTTTAGGACTTTTCCGATGAGTCCTCAACAGAGCCACTGAGAAGAGTGAACGACCACAAACAAACACATGTCCTATATGTTTTGTAAATAAAAAATAAGCATTTTCTTGCTGCACTGTTATTTATTTCTCCTGGACGCGTTTCACCTTATATAACTCTAACGCACCTTCAGTGGGTTCTACAACGAAACGCTTTTGTTTTGGTGTGTTATTTTTAAATCATAAAACAGTTCAGTCTCTTTTTTACGTAAAAATAAGTACTTACTTGACGTTCTTTGCGTTTTTGGTTGGCATCTGCGTTTCTTCTCATCCGGTCTGGAGATTGTACTACCACTCCATTTACGAAACGTCAGCACATTTTTGTATACCGTGCATTTTCCTTCACACTGTTCATGTTATTTACCCTTATTTTTTGTGGTACACTAACGCTCTTCTGGCAATAGTTATAGATATTTGTTCAAAAACTGTGATTTTCAGGATTTAAATATTGTGAGTTCACTATGTGTCTCATCCTTTTGGGTTTGTTTAACTACATGTTGCCAACCTAACCTAATGAAGTATATGCTGAAAACTAACGTCTATTCATGATTTAAGGATATTTATGTCTGTGTGCATCTGTGCGCAGGGGTTGTTGTGTGTTATTCAGTGTGAGCTGTTGAGTATTGAATATGAATGTAATAGCTGCCAGAGAATGGCTGAAAGCTCTAGTGACCAACCGATTTCAGTTTTGGTTTCAATGCATGGACAAGTGAATGGAAATATTTTGGGTGGTATTATTATTATTATTATTATTATTATTATTACTATCATCTTGTGGAGTGTTATTCTATTATTTTATCTTTCAGTGTTAACAATGAATTTTTTGAAATGTGTACTTAGTGATTCGCCAGGGTTTTATGTTCTGTTTTGGTTTTCTGTATGTGACAATTTTCTTGCAGGGTTAGGGGGTGTTTTTTATTGTTGATCTTAATTATTTTCATGTCTTCTCCTCCAGAGGTTGGTTTGCGATTGTGTTCTCTTAGGTGTTCTGCAATTGTGGAGTGGTTTTTCCCATACTTCCAGGATCTAACGTGTTTTTTGTATCTGGCACTAAATGTTCTACCAGTTTGTCCTATATATCTGCCATCACACTGTAGTTGTTATATATCTGTTTTCTGGTATATGTCAGTTTTTTGTCAGTTTTTGGTGTACTTTTGGATAGAATTGTCTATTGTGTATGCTATGTTTATTCCCTGTGTTTTGAAAATGTTGGAGATTTCATTTGAATTTGTGTTTGTTTGTCACTGTGTACCATCTTGTGTTTTTTTATATTTTTCTGATTATTCTGTATAGCTGTTATGGTATTGAGTGTTTGTGTTTGGTTCTGTTGTGTTGTTGTCTGTGGTTTGGTGTTTTCTGCTTTTATTTTACTTATAATTTTGTTGTTTAGCTTTGTGACTATGTTACTATTGTAACCTTTGTTTTGTGCTATTGCATTATTATGTCAAGTTCTTTTTGGTAGTTTTCTTTGGTGAGTGGCACTGTGTTGAGTCTACGAAGCATGTGTCGAAGTGCTGATTGCGTTTTTGAGAGTGGGTGGTTCGAGTATTGAGGTATGATAATGCATGCCACGCAGGTGCTCAGAAAATGTGTTTAAATTTCGAAGCCAAATCCCTATATTCCACAAAAGAAGAGCTAAATTATGAATTGTAGAAGACACATTTGCAACTTGCGAACGTCATTAATAATACAACATTTTTCTCCCTTCTGGTCAACAAGGTCAAAAGGCACATAAAAACTGCTGTACAAACAATGGAAACAGTTTATAGAGGAGAGACTAACTAACTCAAAAACTCCAGTCACAACACAAAAATCTTATACGCAACCAAGAAAAACATATATACAGATTCTACCAAATATTAGTGAACCTTACAGACACACAATTAAACAGGAAGGAAAGACAACCACTAGAGAAAGGACTAAAATACAATGCAAATTCAGAAATAGATGAAGATTACATGGAAAATCTAATTATAGAACCAGAAAGTGTGTTGATAAGGGAAGATAGGAACGAAAACAGTGATGTCAATATTGCACTAACTAGAGAACTAATAAAAAAGAAATCCAACATATAATAAGAACAGCACAACAACAAAACCAGACAATCTGTAACACTCATAAAACTTATAAAAAATCTTAAAAATTAAAATGTTATTTGGAAATCAGCAAGGGGAACATAATAGTAATTACATACAAAGAAAAATACACTGGAAAAACACAAGAATTCATATCACAAAATAACATTACAATGTTAAAATCAGACCCAACAAACAGATTCCAGACAAAAGCAAAAAACAGTCTGAAAAACAGACGCCATACTGGATAACAGAGATAAAAGAAAGCTGACACAGACTAATCCCACTGCACCTTTCCTCCAAAGTGAACCAAAGATCCACACACCAAATCTTTGTGTGAGGTCAAACTTCAGAAAAACTCCCACTTACAAGCCTGTAGGATAGATATTAAAATTACTGTGTGAAAATTTCAGAGTACAAGGAGACAGAACTATTAAAAACACTATGCAGCTAATAGAACAAATAAAAATTTAAGAATCCCAGATACAGCAGAACTACCCTCATTCAATATAGAAAACATGTATTCCAACATACCATCACCAGAAACAATAGAAATCAGAGGTAAGAACCTGAAAACTTACAGTCAGCTCCCTCATGAACAGATTAATGTAATACTCGCATTAATAAAAATGAATTTTATTTACAAGGAAATGGGTTACCAATAGAGTATCCCGTTTCAGGAGCCTAGGAAATATTTTTGTCAATCACATTGAACATATCATTTTCATAGAATATGACATAATATATTGGTTCAGGTATACTGATGACATCCTTTGCTTTATTTTAAAGAGGAGCAGACAACATATTACTTCCGCCCATATACATCTCACATATTGACTATGAGGAAAAATTTGGAGATATCAGAGGCAATACAATGGCTTACTGACATCATTCTTCCCATACACTATTTGCGAGTGGAACAAGGTTGGAGGAATGAGATAGTGGTACCGAAAGTACCCTCTGTCACACACCATTTGGTGGCTTGTGGAGTATGATGTATATAATGATGTTATTAGATGAACCACAAACAAAAATTGGAAAATTATGTACTGACATCAAAAGGTACATAAAAATATAAAATTTAGAATTGAAAGAGAACAGAATAATCAAACTTTCTGGATATAAAAATAAAAAAAAACAATAAGTGTATGTTTCAGATTTACCATAAAGCCACAGCAATGGACATTGTCATTCACCAATCCTTGAACCACCCACTCTCACAAAAGCAAGCAGCACATCGACAGCACTCTGTATATTCAATACAGTGCCACTCACCAAAGAAAACTGCCAAAAAGAATTTGACATAATAATGCAGACAGCATAAAACAATGGTTACAAGAGTAATATAGTCGCGAAGCTGAAAAACTAAATTAAAAGTAAAATAAAAGCAGAAAACACCAGCCAACCACAACAACACAAAAGAACAAAACAAAAACACTCAGTACCATAACAACTACACGGAATTATCAGAAAAATATAAAAGAAAACACAAGATGATAAACAATGGCAAACAAACATAAAATCAAATAAAATCACCAAAATTTTCAAAACACAGAAAATTCTGTGCAAAAGTACATCCAAAAACTGACAAAAAACTGACATATACCAGAAAGCACGTACATTATACACTCCTGGAAATTGAAATAAGAACACCGTTAATTAATTGTCCCAGGAAGGGGAAACTTTATTGACACATTCCTGGGGTCAGATACATCACATGATCACACTGACAGAACCACAGGCACATAGACACAGGCAACAGAGCATGCACAATGTCGACACTAGTACAGTGTATATCCACCTTTCGCAGCAATGCAGGCTGCTATTCTCCCATGGAGACGATCGTAGAGATGCTGGATGTAGTCCTGTGGAACGGCTTGCCATGCCATTTCCACCTGGCGCCTCAGTTGGACCAGCGTTCGTGCTGGACGTGCAGACCGCGTGAGACGACGCTTCATCCAGTCCCAAACATGCTCAATGGGGGACAGATCCGGAGATCTTGCTGGCCAGGGTAGTTGACTTACACCTTCTAGAGCACGTTGGGTGGCACGGGATACATGCGGACGTGCATTGTCCTGTTGGAACAGCAAGTTCCCTTGCCGGTCTAGGAATGGTAGAACGATGGGTTCGATGACGGTTTGGATGTACCGTGCACTATTCAGTGTCCCCTCGTCGATCACCAGTGGTGTACGGCCAGTGTAGGAGATCGCTCCCCACACCATGATGCCGGGTGTTGGCCCTGTGTGCATCGGTCGTATGCAGTCCTGATTGTGGCGCTCACCTGCACGGCGCCAAACACGCATACGACCATCATTGGCACCAAGGCAGAAGCGACTCTCATCGCTGAAGACGACACGTCTCCATTCGTCCCTCCATTCACGCCTGTCGCGACACCACTGGAGGCGGGCTGCACGATGTTGGGGCGTGAGCGGAAGACGGCCTAACGGTGTGCGGGACCGTAGCCCAGCTTCATGGAGACGGTTGCGAATGGTCCTCGCCGATACCCCAGGAGCAACAGTGGCCCTAATTTGCTGGGAAGTGGCGGTGCGGTCCCCTACGGCACTGCGTAGTATCCTACGGTCTTGGCGTGCATCCGTGCGTCGCTGCGGTCCGGTCCCAGGTCGACGGGCACGTGCACCTTCCGCCGACCACTGGCGACAACATCGATGTACTGTGGAGACCTCACGCCCCACGTGTTGAGCAATTCGGCGGTACGTCCACCCGGCCTCCCGCATGCCCACTATACGCCCTCGCTCAAAGTCCGTCAACTGCACTTACGGTTCACGTCCACGCTTTCGCGGCATGCTACCAGTGTTAAAGACTGCGATTGAGCTCCGTACGCCACGACAAACTGGCTGACACTGACGGCGGCGGTGCACAAATGCTGCGCAACTAGCGCCATTCGACGGCCAACACCGCGGTTCCTGGTGTGTCCGCTGTGCCGTGCGTGTGATCATTGCTTGTACAGCCCTCTCGCAGTGTCCGGAGCAAGTATGGTGGGTCTGACACACCGGTGTCAATGTGTTCTTGTTTCCATTTCCAGGAGTGTAACTATAGTGTAACTCCTTTGACGGCAGGTACATAGGACAAACCGGCAGAACAAGTTAGAGCATGGAAGTATGGGAAAAAACACTCCACGATTGCAGAACACCCAAGAAAACATAATCACAAACCTACCACTGGAGAAGAAGACATGAAAATAATTAAAATCAACGATAAAAAACATCTCCTAACCATGCAAGAAAATCATCACATACAGAAAACCAAAGCAGAAAATAAAACCCTGTCGAATCATCAAGTATACATTTAAAATAATTCATTGTTTACACTAATAGATAAAATAACAGAATAACACTTCAAAAGATGAATATCATAATAATAATAACAATATTAATAATAATACCACGCAACATATTTCCATTCACTTGTCCATGAACCCCTCCACAGAACACCACAGAACTTTGAAACCTGATATTAGCTGGTTACCAAAGCTTTCAACCCTTCTCTGACAGCCATTGCATTCGTATTTAATACTCAACAGCTCACACTGAATAACCCCCAATAATCCCTGTGCACAGATGCACACTGATATAAATATCATGAAATCGTAAATAGATATTAGTTTTCAGCTTATACTTCAGTAGGTTAGGTTGGCAACGTATAGGTAAACAATCGAAACAGGATGAAACACATAATGAACTCACAATATTTAAATCGTTAAAGTCACAGTTTTAGAACAAATATCTATAACTAGCTGCAGAAGAGTGTTGGTGTACCACAAAAAATAAAGGTAAGCAAGATGAACAGTGTGAAGGAGGAAGTTCAGAATATAAAAATATGCTGATGTTTCGTAAGTGAAGTGGTAGTGCAATATCCAGACCAGTTGAGAGGAAACATGTATGCCAATCAAAAACGCTAAGAACGCTAAGTAATTACTTATTTACGTAAAAAAGTGCCATGAACTGTTTTACAATCTAAATATAAAACATCAAAACAAAACTGTGTCGTTCTAAATCCCACTAAAGATGCTGTTATAAATCCTCACTTATTAAAAAATGAAAATAATGTATTTGATGAAAAGAGGAAAGAAATGTTGCACTTTAATTTTCGTAAACTTGATGAAAAATGTAAAGTTTCTTACGTTTCATCCTAGATTCGCAGAAGTTGGATGTATACAACACTGTTAAGAGAATTTTGGCCATTTCATGTAAATGTAATACTAGTCAAAAGTCCTACGATAATTACTGTTTATTTAAAGATGTGGCTAGCCACATAAGAGTGTGACGACGACTATTCTCTTAAAGAACAGAGTAAGTGGGAAAAAATGAGATGTTTTATTTTCAGGGTAAATGTGGGCTCTGCATGTACAGGTGCTGATAACCTATAAACCATTTATAAGTACCTGAAAACAGTAAATGAAAACGAGCTACGTCGTTGTATAAACATATATGGCTGACTGCGTCCTGATGTACCTGAAGTAATTTAAAATTCTGTCCACATGTGTTTGCACGGCTTGCACATTTTGTTTCTCTTGATTAATGAATCCAGTTCTGAGGGAATATGTAGTCGCCTTGCCCAGCTTTAGGTGAATTTAGAGAATTGCAACAATGGTTGCCAACATTTATCGTGCATCTGCTACACTGAAAATGGCAGTAACTCGGAGGAAACTTCCTTTACACACATACTAACATTAGATAAAATCCATTATTTTATGTTAACGAAAAATCGTTATATCCTGAGGTAAACACATCAGAGACCTCGGGTCTAGTGAAGCAGGGGATACAACCCGTCAGCTTTGTCCAATGACGTCCGAATTGGCCAGAGAGGATTTATTACACAGATGAAAGAGCTGAAAAGACTGTTCAGAAACAAAGAATACGAGAGACGAAAAATATACTTGACATATATCAAAGCAAATAGTATTTTCACGTAAAGGATATCGTGTGTTTGTATTGTATTATTTCTGTGGAAAATGAAGGGGAAAAGTAGATGGAAATATTGGTAGCATAGAATACCTCACGTCACATATATATGGGTTGTATCTCGAACCTCATTCGAACTGTATTGGTTAATGTAGTACGGGATACAAGTTTAGCGTACGTCGATTTCTTCGTTTTCGTTAGCATTAATATCTTGTTGTTGGGTTGAACTATGTAGGTCACTTGAAGCACGAGATAAAAATTTGACATGTGTTGTTTCTTTCGCCTCCGCTACCACTAATAGTCTGTTCTTACGTAGTTCGTAGCACTACCGATGCAGAAGGAGCTACGTACATAATATTTGTATCCCACAGTTCCATTGACCTAAATATATGTACACTGCTAACGAAAACGTGGAAATGAACGTACGTTACATTTGCAACCTGTACCTCAGTTGAACTACACGAAGAAGCAATAAGACGACACATACACAATTTGTATCCCGTACTTCACTATGGGGTACATTTTTTTTCGCCTTCGATGCTAATAGTATCGACTGAAAGTGGCAATAGTATCCCATTCTGTAGTTGAGCTATATGGCTATACACAACATTTGTATCCTGCTCTCCAGTTGGGACGTACAGGTAAATCTCATCATTGTTACATATGTCGTTCTTTTCGAATAGGTAGTGTCAGTGTAAAGGTCAGTTGAAGGACGGGATGCAAATTTTAGTTGTGTTGGGCGTTTCGCCTTTAAAATTGCTAGTACAGACTCGAAAAAATTGTACTGAAACTAGTGCTGTGAAGCGAAAGAAGAACGACAGCTGCAAAATTTGTATTACATGCTGGAGTACACGAAAACATACGTAATGGTGTAATACAACAATGAAATACGTCAAACAGTCACATGCAGTAAAAGAAAAAAAATGGAAAACTGAACTTACCACACGGGAACATCTTAAAATAACCGAAGCTCACCTAGAAAGACATCAACAAAAATCACATACCCACATACACAACAAACAAAACATTACGAAAACAAGACTTCAACAAAAATGGCATACCCACATACACAACAAACAAACCATTACTGAAAACACACACACACAGACATACATACACATACACACATACACGGCACTTCCCCTTCCCTACAAGAGATTTCACAGCTGACCAATAACCCTCTACGCTATTTGTCCAAGCCCTTGTGAATAATGATCTGAACACAATATTGTGATTAACTACGAGATGCTGATAACCCCTTTCCCCTAAATCCCTATATGAAGAAAAACCATCTGAAATTACAATGGAACCGTCAGAAACGTGATCTTAAATGAAGCTGACCAACTCTTCCTTCCTTCGATTGGGTGCTACTTTGAACACTACATCTTCACACTCTTGACCTGAAACTACAGCCCCCCAAAACCCATAATACCACTTAAGCTTCCCTCCTGTTGTACCTCCTTTTCCCAAAATACGATCCCCGCCAACGGCCCACTATATTTCATGTATTCCCCCAAACTTCCCTACAAATAGAATACCAATCCACAACGCTTACTCACACGACATTCACGGACAAACAGCCACACAGGATATCTCAAACACCAACAGTACGTGGTTTTCATAATGTCTTTCAAGGCGCGCTTGGATTTTTCGAACCACGTCCCTCGTCTAATGGACCGCCACAACCGATCTTTGCTGCAACTCCACACGAATAAGTCGTGAGTACGGCGACGAGATACACTTGTGTGGCGCACTCACGACATCGAACATACTCGGCAACACATTTGTAAGAAACAAACCGTAGCCAACATGTCTACGCCATAGCCGCTCTCAAATCATCCAGGTTAATCGGAACAGATAAATCCGTACCTACAAACGAAAATGAGATACTAAAAATTGTCCTAAACTAAGAAACTAATAGTTCCAAATTACCCCAATATCACTAAGAATGAAATTAAGTACCGAATGAATTGCAAACAACCAATTATTTAAATAAATGCACACGAAGAATATTTTGAGCAATATGTAGCGATCTCTTTTGAAATTACATTCAACTGTTTTAATGTACAATGATAGCGCTTATCCGGAACACAGAACTGTTTTATTATCTATGGTTGAAAGTGAAGACATTATTATCTATGAGTAATGTATGACGTCATTGGTCAAAGCCGACGGTTTGTATCCCCTGCTTCACTAGACCACAGACCTTTCCAGCCATGTAACGAAATGTGAGCGTACAAGTTGGCGTATTGTTCTTCCAAGGACTCCTACAGAAGCAGTTTTTGTAGTATCACAGTCTCTACACAATTAGTGTTAACACTGAACGTTGTATTTTCTTTGGTTTCCTTGCATCACAGACACAACTATTGTCTTAGTTTCTTGGGTTTTTGTGCTTTTGTCACTTCGTGTCTTGTCACACGCAAGAAAATATTTATTTAGCCTTTTCCAGTTTCCAGGCGACAATAAAATGTCGTAGAGTAAAAAAAGGCGAAACACTTCTGGGAGAAATAAATTACAGTGCGTCAAGAAAAGGCTGTTTATTTCTATCACAAATATTTCTTTGATTGCTGGGGAGAATGACCCCGCAAACAAACTTGTTAAATACATGTCAGTTGCTCCCAATGCGACGCAAGGGCACAACTTAATAAATATGCACACATCCGCAAACTAAGCAGCACGAGAAGATATAGCAAATGTTTACAGAAAACAACCAACAAGGACCTAGTTTCTAAAAAACTAAACAGACAATGGCATTCAAGCTACACGCTAATCGGTATACGATGTCGACTTAACATCAATGCCCTGACGTGTGTTCAACACACAGGTAACATTATAATCACAAAGAGAATACTGAAAGCAAACACAGAGCAACATAAGGCGACGACGAATTTCCATCCAACAATCAATCAACCAACATAAGTATGACAAATTAATAAAATGCAACGAATTAAATTTAACAATCTGTGGGACACGGCTCTTTCATATCACACGTCGAACACCACAACAGAATGAGCATCAAACGGACTCTAGTACCTCCAGTGCATATTTAGATTCTCAGGGTTCTACACAGTATACATACTAGACTCTCTGGTGGTTTCTCTCTAATGACGTACAAAACTTATATCCTTATCAAGAAACACATTAATCGTTTCATACCACTGAGATATGGAATCAGATCTCAAGCAGATGTCACAATGATCTCAAAACATAAGCTAACACAAGACGTCAGCCAGACAAACTATAAACCCCTAATCCTTCACGTAGGTGGACTACCAAAACACACGACACTTTTGCCTCATCACCAGACACACGTCACTGCGGAACCACACACAATGGAGCTACAACAGATTCACAAACGCCAGTCAAACTCATTCCAACCCCCTCCGACAACAGTCCGTCGGTGCTTGCTGCAGAAAACACTACCCTGGTCCTGGTAGAATATGATCGAGGGTAGCCAGAAATTTCAAATTTCGAAATTAATTGGGAAGTACGAAATTAAATTTTCTTAGATAATTAGTAAACAACGTGACAGCGGAAAAAAATCATAAACATTCCACTTCCAGCTACATATCGCGTTGTATCTAACTCTGTGACGATTTAGTTGCACATAATTAAAAGCCGCGCTGGGTAGTCGCGTGGTATAAGGCGTCTTACACGGTCCGGGCGGCTCTCCTCGTGGATGTGTGTGTTGTCCTTAGCGTAAGTTAGTTTAAGTTAGATTAATTAGTGTGTGTAGGCCTAGGGACCGATGGCCTCAGTAGTTTGGTCCCATGAGTGACCACAATCAAACAACAGAGAAAAGTAGGTGAAGCACTTCAGCTACACGGAAGGAAATTAAACAGCATGCAAATCCACTGTACTGCCCATGACGGCACTATTGAAAGAGTGTCGTCAAAACCTCTAAATACATTACTTCACACCTCGGCGACACAATGAACGAAAGCTATCACCTCAACTGCAAAAGGCGGCTCATACTGCGCTACTCCATCCACACTACTTCATGTCGCTCGACAGAAGACCCTAGGCTCTGGCCGCTGCACACCTGGGGACGCCAGAACAGTCACCAAAGAGCATCAGTTTGGCAGCAGCGCCGTACACGTCAGTTGATGGTATTTTAAAAGACCGGAGGGCAGCGCCACACAGCACAAAACCACATTCGAGGAGATCGTTAAATGAAAGGCCCGTACAATCCGGATCAACGTCTTGTCTCGCATGTAAATTTTTTACGAGTCACGCTAAAAGTTTGTAAATGGGCAGTTAATTGGTATGTGTCTTGATGACAACGCGGATTTTCTCAAGTGTAATCTGTCGCGAGATGACAGCTCTGTTTCCAATCACTAATTATCACATTTTACGTTTATCCATAATGATAACAGTAGTTGTAGATGTACTTTGTACAGGTCAGTCGAAACAACAAGTAAAATTGCTCATTTCACACAGTTTTTCATACTGAAATATAACAGTGTGCGTAAGTCGAGCTGACGAACATTTGCGTTGATGGTTTTCATCAAAAACACACTGGTGTGCAAAACGTAGGGACAAAAGTAACTTTACATGATGTGTCACTGCCAAGTAATATAGCTCGATGAAACCTGGATTGTTCATAGAAGGAACTGCTACAGTATACTACAGAAGGTAACTGAAAGAAATACTCAATGAGACAAACAGAAATGACACTTTTGTTCAAAGACAAAAATTACACTGAAGTAATCGTGATTTAGGAAGGTCCCCGGGACATCCCAAAAGGCGGCACGTGGTTCTTAATAGGGTGTGCGATCACCACATACATGCTCTGCAATGTCCCCCATCCTGGCCTCAAGGCTGATACGAAGTTCCTGTTGTACTGCGGGCGACCGCCGGGGTTGACAGCTGCAGGATGGTGGTTGGTACATGTGTAAGTGCTGAAGTACGTCTCTCCAAAACATTTTACACATGCTCGATTTAATTTAAGTCGGAGGAGCTGACGGGATAGTCCATTCGCAGAATATCCTCTCATTCGAACAAGAGCGCGCCCACCTGCGCCGTACGGTTGCATATTTTCATTCCAAAAAATGAAGTCCAGACCGAATGCTCCACTGAAAATCCGCAAACGGGAAAAGGACAACATGTCACAATAACATTGACCAGTAAATGCAACGTGTTCAAAAATTTCGAGGTCTGTACGCCTATGTAACATTAAACTACCACGCACTATGACACCTGGACCAGCAAAATGATCATGTTTGTCAATGTTCCTGGTTGCGTTACATATTCCCCTCTCACTATATAAGGGTATGTGAAGCAACCAGAAACTCTGTCGAACATGGTCGTTTTTGTGATCCAGGTATTATGGTGTGGAGACACACAATGTCGCATGGGTGTACGAACCTCCAAATCTTTTAGCACGGTACACTCACTACTCAATGTTACTATGACACTGCAGTTCTTTCCCATGAGCATCTTTTCCGGCGTGCATTCGGCTGTGCTTCAATTTTTATGGACGATAACGGGGAATCGCATCAGACGTGCAGGTTGAGGAGCTCTTAGAACGAGAGGATATTCGGCGAATGGACTATCCTGCCCGTTCCTCAGACTTAAGATCACATTGAGCGCATCTAGGATACGTTGGGCAGACGTATGCACTAACCATGGTGCAGCAGTCGTCAACCGCACTGGTGGAACGCCCTACCACAAGATCTCCTTAACAACCCTGTGGCCAGCATGACAGCCTGAGAACACGTCACTGAGCAGACACAGACGTCCCTAGTGATCACATGTAACCTCCCCCTCACTTATCGACCTTAATGACAGTGAAAAATTAAACCGCGTGTACCTAATGGAAATTTGGGAAAAGCAATCGTCACCGAGGTTAATTTGTCGGTAAAGAGGGAGGAAAGGGTTACATCTAAATGAAAGGAAAAATTCTAATGAAACTGGTGGAAATTAATTTTGAATAAGGGGTAAAGTTAATAAAGAAAGTAAATGTGCGGCCGTTACGTTAACAATCAACTAGCGGTAATTAGATATTTGAGATTTGGGGGAAATTACGGTCGCCAGTCTTAAGGACAATTACTATAGTAACTGAAAAAGAAAGATTATTACACATATAATTAGCAATAGAAGCGTGACAACTGAAGGTTGACACGTGTAGTGTGAAAACTGAAAGTTTGTCAGAAGTAATAAATTTCGCTACACTCTGACTTAATTTAGCAAAAGAATTAATAAAACCGAAAAATGGAAAGTTAATTTAGTGACTGAAGTTAATAGTGAGCTTTCTTTCTGAAGCACATCGAAATTCAGTAAAATACGGTTAGTCTTGGACTACCTCAACAATCATGTCAAAAGCTACTTGAATCTACGCAATTTAGAAATAAGAGATTTAACTTTGAACTTGAATTAAACGATTCTGAACAATTAACAATAGTAAAATTTAGTACGTACCAAGCTGAGCTGCAGTCACAGGTAAGCTAAAATACGGTAACAAAACTCGCACTCTTAATTCGTGCTTGTGTAATCTAAATATTGTAGCCAGCTATGAATACTTTAACTGAACTTTGAAATTAAAGCAGTGACATGCTATAATATTACTTTAATGCTGGCGTTTGAATTTCAACGACACTCGGGTTCATTCCGGAAAAGGAAGGGGCCCTGCTTGGTAATGCAATTGGGACAATGAGCAACACATGTTCATGCTAAGTTGCTGTAATTATAGTTACGAGAATGGTACAGTTTGAAAAGCTGAGGTCTGCCATACAGTTCTAAAACTTTACGTGCTTCCAGTCTTCCTTGTTGGTTGATTGAAGATTTGAAGCCGTCGATCGAGGAGGTGGCGACAGTCACTCATTGTCGGCCGTCGCTGTTGCAGAAGCTGGATGTTGGCGCGCCTTCTTCTCGACACGGTCACCAGACGAAACGGGCTCTTGATGTGCGCCAGCTAATGCTTCCCGTCCACGACACCATGTCAGAAACTATCATCGCAATTCGAGCGCAATTACACACAACATACCTGCTCCACTCGCTACTCCAGCCAGACTCCCTCTCTGCCCGCGCTCCACCCGACAGAGTTAACACTACCAAAGATCCTACACACTTTGATTCTTCACACGACCTATCGATATATATATATATATATATATATATATATATATATATATAGTAAAACAATTACAATATACTAAGACACAGAAATGTTATATATTCAGGTAACAAAAATAAGGAAAACAAATTTATAGTACAATAGATGGAAATAGGAGGATATGCATTTCCGGCGTTACACACACACCGCATTAAGGACCAAGTCCCCTCTTTTGTAATGTCCAGACGATTATCACGAATCACGGTGACTTCAGTGTAATTAATCTCTTTGAATAATAGTGTCATTTCTGTTCACCTCATTGCGTATATCTTTCAGTTACCCTCTATATTATTTGTCAGTGACATTATCATGTGAATTTTATTATCGTTCGTAAGCTCCGCACATCAGTGTACTCACAGACGCAATTCAGCACATTAAGTGAAGGACATTTTTGTAGAATATGTTCACTACTAAAATAATGGAGTGAGGATAAAAAAGAATTTTGACAAATGTTGAAAATGTGTGACTGTTTATTATTTGCATATCATATTTGTGAAATAGTTTTTCTGCGTCTGTTTAAAATTTGGTTACGATAGTTGCTTTGGCACTAGTTTGGTCCAAGTCTAGCTGTGTATAATTACATGACAGTGGAGAGCAATACAGAGCGTGAGTAAAACCTTTATACACCAGAATTTTAAAGCGTGTGGAGGAGATAAAGTGACACACTTTTCCTACTTGACAAAAATGTCGCAGGTGTACCGTTTCCACGCTAGGTGTTAATGAATGTTCTGATATGTTTAGAGACGGTGATCAGTGTGACCACGATTGTTTTAGAGATTTTACTGAAAAATATATCCATTTACATTCATGCAAAATTGGTACCCGAACAAATGATTGTCTAAAACGCTCAAACAACGAGGCCAAACGTTCACCCAGCTCTTCTGGTGTGTCTCGTACACCAAACCGTTTTTCTCACTACAAAAAAGAACTCCATAAGTGGCCAGCCACATTCCTGAAACATCACTACCGTGAGAATGTTCAAGTACTCCTATCGGGGAAACTGTGCTCCTCTGACCTTCGTTTACATACAAGAGCGCTTTTTTACGTTCTCTAAAGAATCTAAACTTTCTATAGTATAGCTTTTACACACCCTACATTACTTGTGTGTTTGCCGTCTTTGTGGAATCTACAATGTATCCGTCACTCTTTCAGAAGGACATCCTTGCAAGAGAGCTTCTGAAACCATTGTACCAACGTCATCCAATATGTCCGATATTATTGACTTGCAGTGTGAGTCTAACGACAACACCTGTGCTCTGTGTACGCTTTGGACTTGAACCGGATTACTACACGACACCAGGCCCTGAGGCGAGTGGAGCTGAGCCATAAAGAAGTAATCCAACAGCTAAAAACTCCACATCCTGTCCTCATCCGACTGCTAATCTCCACCAGAGCCTTATCTGTTGCAACAGCGCAGCTATCTCGAACGTGATCGCTCGGAGTGCCGAAACTGACGCGCGTAAGGCGCCACTGCAGCGTCATCAGAGTCGGCAGCTGGAGGCTTGCTTCGAAGAAGGTTCGTATTACTGTATATGCTTGTGTTATTTGTGTCCGTTTTGGAACTACTGTAAAGTGATCTTCGGTAATCTAACTTATTAAGTAACTAATTACTTGTACAAAGATGCGGCTTTCGATACCGAGGTGTTTGTAATGTATATACAAAGTCTGTATAGTAGATGTCTCACCATCACCATTTCCCTACTTTTCGTAGATTTTGAAATAAGGCATTTCGAAAGGGGGAATTATTCTCATACATGATGAGTCTGGAAAACGTGCAAAAATTATTACTATCCCAGAAAGATATGCTTGCTTCAAAGGAACATAACAATTTATAAAAGAAGGAGCGTAGTGATGTAGCACATGATAACGCTCAGAATGACATTCTTCTTAAATATAATGAAACGTACTACTCGTCAATGCGACGCCGAACTCTCCAGCACAGTTCGGACCCTTTTTCATACGAACAATCCATAACTGGCTTCAAACTACTACCATCTTACGTGTAACATGTTTCCTTACTATTTTTGCGAAAGAGTTTTCTGTAAACATCAGCATTTTATCACCGCACTCTTCTTCACCCAATATGGCGGCCGCACTTAAAAGTGCGTGCAGTTAATCGCACTGATTGTACACCAAACTATCTGTCACCTAGTGTACATTCACGTATTTTTGGTATTTTGTACACTGTATGACACATCAAATACCTCGACAAAAACAGTGCTTCACTTTTTTTCGAACATGAACTTAGGCTGCGATAAGTTTCATTAAAATCGGTCAGATCAGTGGCACTGGACGAGACTTTCGTTAAACACATATCCTTGCGCAAGACCGGAAAACGCCATGACACAAAAATTAGCAAATACCTTCAATTGGGCCAAGTTGCCTTGAAAGTACCACCAATCTGAATGAACAAACGTCTATATTCGTTCCATTCGTTGCTATAAACATTTTTTTCATGTCGTTTTTAGCGAGTTTGCTCGGCATATCCGCCGGGTTTGCTCTCTGGTGGAGTGCAAGAACACATATGCAGTAAACAGTTCGTCCACCATCACTTGGTCGATCGATTTTTATTGAACACGTCACAGCATAAAGACACAGTTCAAGGTTGTAAAATAGTCGTGTACTAACACACTATGAAAAACAGTATGGTATTAATACGAACACTGAGCATATTTTGTGCTGTAGTGTCATTACTGCTACTTAAGTTACGTGGAATCCCAGGAATATTGCCGGCCGGTGTGGCCGTGCAGTTCTAGGCGCTTCAGTCTGGAACTGCGTGACCGCTACGGTCGCAGGTTCCTCGGGCATGGATGTGTGTGATGTCCTTAGTTAGGTTTAAGTAGTTCTAAGTTCTAGGGGATTGGTGACCACAGATGTTAAGTCCCATAGTGCTCAGAGCCATTTTTTTCAACCAGGAATATTTTCTTACACTTAATCCGATCCTCACCTGCTGCCTCTGGCTGAACGTCTTGTAATTTGTATTTTTCAAGCTCCAGCTTGATTTGGATTCTATGTTGAACAGTAGGCCACACCAGTAAAGAATTATCGATGCATCTTATTAATTCGCCCATTAAAAAAAGCCGACATGATCACATTTTCTGTATAAAACAAGCTAAGATACATTTGCTTTACAAGATATGTTTGAATCAGTAAGTCAGATATTGTTATCGATGGAAGTATTTTGTGACTTCGCTACGGCTTCTCAGTGTGTGAACCATGCCATTCTCATTCAAAAGATAAAATATTCAGTGACAGTAGGTACGGTATTCTCACGATTTTTATCTTATTTACATGCCATGAAGCAGAGGTTATTAGGTCTGAACCCATCATATAATAATACAGTACTCAAAATCTGAGGGAAACAGGTACGGTGTTCTGCAGAGATATGTTTTGGGTTCTCTATTCTTTCTCGTATACGTAAACCATCTTCAATTTATACTGTCAGAAGATATAAATTTTGTCCAATATTTAGCTAACGCAAGTAGAGCAATTAAAAGTTGCACAGTAACTCTTAATAAAATAGCAGCTTATGAAAAATTCGAAAACATTAACAGATGATTCAAAGCCAATGAATTATTATTAAATTTTGACAAGATTCGTACATTTTTCTCAGTACTTCTCATAGAGTTCCACAAGGTACAGCGCGAGGTAGCCACGCGGTCTCAAGCGTCTTGTCACGGTGCACGCGGCTCCAGCCATCGGGGGTTCGAGTCCTCCCTCGGGCATGGGTGTGTGTGTCGTCCTTAGCGTAAGGTAGTTTAACTTAGTTTAAGTAGTGTGTAAGCCTAGGGACCGATGGCCTCAGCAGGTCCCATAAGACCTTACCACAAATTTCCAAACATTTCCACAAGGTATAAGAACAGTGTACGCAAACAAATATATACAAAAGTAGGGAACGTCAAGTTTTTCGAATTACAAATAGGTCTCAAGCTTAACTGTAAAACTCAGACTCCAGAGTTAATGGAGCGTCTACTTCAGGGGCATTTGCAGTACCCCTCATTACTGACGTAGCAGATCTGAAAAAGAAGAAAATAGTTTATTCATCTGTTACCATTTACTGTAAGCTCAGCTTACAGGAGTAGTATCTTCCGAATACAGAAGTGTGTTATAATTATCATAGCTGGTGTCAATTCTGGGTCACCTTGCAAAGACTACACTAATTTGGCATTTTGACAGCTGTTTTAAAATATTTGCATTGCTTAGTCCCAATGAATGTTAGAAATCTTTCTCTATTCCAAATAAATACGCAAAGCGTGAACATAATATAGGATTATAAACAGTTTTAGGTTTAGACATTAGTACAGGACAGAATCAGATAACGCGTATTTAACAACTTTCCAGGGCCTGCAAATGTCTCGTCAGGAATGTGTTGAAGTTCAACGTCGAATTAAAGATATTTGTTATGAGCAATAGCTTCTACATCACTGAAGATTATCTTCAAAGGAGCTCTTAAAATTAATATTAGTATTGAAAGACAATACTGTAATGTTTCCAAAAAGTACGTCATTTCATTGTATTGTGCTTCAATAAAATGTACACCCATATTTTTTTGACTCCTTAAAGAGGCCTCTCCGTCAATAGGCCACAAGTGGCCCATCGTGACCAGCCGACCGCCGCGCCATCCGCAGTGAAGGACTCGGATAGGAGGGGCGTGGGGTCAGCACATAGCACTCCCGGCCCTTATGATGGTATTCTTGAACGAAGCCGGTACGATTCGGTCGAGTAGCTCCTCATTTGGCATCACGAGGCTGAGTGAACCCCGAAAAACGGCAACAGCACATGGCGGTCGGGATGGTGACCCATCCAATAGTCGGCCACGCCCGACAGCGCTTAACTTCGGTGATCTCACGGGAACCGATGTATCCACTGTGGCAAGGCCGTTGCCTGGATCCGTCGAATAAGATAAATATATTGTATTCTATTGTATTGTATCACAAGTTATGTATTTTGCTCCTCGGGTTGAAGGTATACACGAGTATACCTGAGTTCATTAACACTGTTGAATATAAAGCGTACTAATAGTGATCTATGGCTGTGTTATATTGCCGTGCAGCTTCGTGAGGGCGCGACTAAGTTTCAAGGTACAGATCTGGAAGGTCGAGAGTCAGCGTCCGATCGCTGCTAGGATTTTTCTTATCTCTGAATGCCAAGTAATACCGTTGTTCTGATATCACGTTGAAGTATAGTGCCTTTCCCCCGACAAGTGGTCCGGACAGCCGGTACTGAGGTCGTAGGAAGGTGACTTCGCACCACCTTCAGAAAAATCAAACAACAGAGCACTGTTGTATCGAAACAAACCTGCGGTTTTAAGAATGGTTTTCTTTTAATAAATACAACACTTCACAGAATTATGTCGGTAATAAGTTATATTTTTCAGAGTGAAATTATTCATTTTAATACACATTCAGTAGCTGATTTTCTTGTTTTGCACCGGAACTGTAAGTAACGACACTGTTTCTCAAGCTACTTATACGTGATTTATCTGTGTGAATGGATACACCAAGCCATTTATCGAACAGAATGAGACTTTCACTCTGCAGTGGAGGGTGCGCTGATATGAAACTTCCTGGCAGATTAAAACTGTGTGCCGGACCGAGCCTCGAACTCGGGACCTTTGCTTTTCGCGGGCAAGTGCTCTACCAACTGAGCTAACCAAGCACGACTCACGCCGTGTGCTCACAGCTTCGCTTCTGCCAGTACCTCGTCTCCTACCTTCCAAACTTAACAGAAGCTCAGTTGGTAGAGCACTTGCCCGCGAAAGGCAAAGCTCCCGAGTTCGAGTCTCGGTCCGGCACACAGTTTTAATCTTCCATTAAGTTTCAGTTATCGAACATTGAGTACCAAGAGAAAGCATATTTTAATACAGAAAATTAACGTGTAACTCTGTACCACTAGAAATTCGGAAGGTGAAATGTACATGACTGTGACAGTATACATAAACATTGGGCCTCCCTGTCAGTTTTAATAAAGTATCTTTTCTTAAGAATGCAACTGTTTGGGGTTATTTTTAATATTTCCTTAACTAAACGTCAGAAAAATAAAGAAATTCCTTAGTTTTTATGGCTGCACAATGCTCTAGTTCCTAGGACAGACAGCTGCAGTGAAGGATAATGAAGGCTGATTTTTATCTAAAAATCTAGTGTCAGTATAACAATCCATCTAAAATTAGACTCGATTGTTTGCAACAATTTTCATTGCAGAATATGTGTGTTACGATATTGTAAAGAAAAACGCGTGACTTCTTGAAAAGGTGCCAGGAAAGTGTGTGGCTTGTAAAAAAGACATACTGTTTTCATTACACGTTGAAGTGCAATACTGGCTTCCTTTCTGTTCGATGAAATATTTATTAATAATACTGTCAGACGACAGATTTAAAAAAATTCTGTACCAGATTTCATTAGCTTAAAAATCCAAATAAAATCTTTGTGTAGGTAGTCGCATTTGTTTCAGATTTGGCGGGCATAATCCCACCGTGAAGTACATCCGTCTTAAGATTAATTGTAATTGCTGTCTTGCAGATTTTAAAGTGACGCTTTCCACCGTAATAAACGTTTGGTATTTTATTACCTTTCACACTTTCCTACGCGCAGAGTGCTGGATTCGAAAGAATTTAATCTCATTTTCAATAAAGTGATACTTG
Organism: Schistocerca cancellata; assembly: GCF_023864275.1. Lineage (NCBI taxonomy): Eukaryota > Metazoa > Arthropoda > Insecta > Orthoptera > Acrididae > Schistocerca > Schistocerca cancellata. The sequence continues at coordinate 407,617,546 of NC_064628.1, forward strand.
TGCAGTTCCCGCTTACTCATTTGTTTTGAGCCGCAAAGGAACATCGTTGTAGAATGTGAAATGTGCAGGAGGGAACGTCTCGTTTTCCTAAATGCTGTATTTTAGCGGGTACTGCATCAGCATACCATGTCTTCTTCGCACAAACAGCAGCCACAGAAGGTTTTTCGATATATATAACGGTTAATGCTATAGATACTGCAAAAAAATCTGTATGTGGTAGTCACGTTTTCGTTTTGGCAAACGAACAAGGCACGCCATGACTATCGATTATATTGTCCACTGATGAAGTTTGTGTCATTCATCGCAATACCATCAAAACGCGTAACTCACAGTGACAGTTGAACGAAATACTTATAAACTTCCTTATTTTATTGTCCCCTCATGATGACTGTCTTTGAGGCATGGTTTTAATTGATGTTGTATGTTAGACGTTTCTCCACCTGTAATACAGTATTGCCCACGAAAGCTATAGATAAATTGCTTTTGGACAAACTAATTCAAAAACCAGCCAAAGACTGCTGTTGCATTCTGAGTGGCGGTGAGGATGGACTGGAACTGGAGGGCCCCATGGAAATACTATTGGCAATAAATAAAGTGAGAGGATGCTGAGTAGGCGCCCCGCAATGCTGACGGCAAGCCCATGTATGTTTGGTGTCCTCTATAGGCCACGGTCGTAACGTCAGCGATGCGCTCTTGCTCCGTCAACGACGGCGCCTGGGACGGTCTCTCGGTTCCGCACTTGGCCTTTGGGGCAGCGTTGGAGGCTGCTATGCGCAGAATTCGACCCGCTGCTCACTGGCTGTATTTAGATAGAGGCTGGCTCTGTAGTGCTAAACCCCGGCAGTGCCGTGAACGAGCCTCGTGAGGAGCCTAGCGCTGGCGGCGGCAGGTGCGGCCCAGTCTCGATTCCATGGCTGCTGCTGGCGGTGCCCAGCGGTCTCGCTATGTGACGTGGTCCTGACCTTGGATTTCGGCGAAGAGAAGTGAACGCCTCTGCTCCAATATTCAGACATATTTATATTTATATGACTCCTAGGAGCATTTGTTTCACTATAACTTGGTACCTAGTGACGTCACCCCTAACGAGAAACTTGATCTGGTGTAGTGACATCGAGCCGCCAACTACAGCCATTACTGCTGCGCAATGCAGTTTTTTACTGAGCATGGTTAGCCTCATCTCGCAGTCCCCTTACGTGTATGTTATTTTGATGCACATGTCGCCACACTGTGTCTGTCGGCCTACGGCTGCTGATGCAATACTTCATAGTAGGTTTTTTCATCACTTCTTACTACTTTTGCTAAAGACTTATTACTTTTCCTAAAAGTGTGGGTAGTGATATTAAACTGCTCGTCTCTGGTCTCAAATTTCTTGCTTTGCTTATTAATCCCTCGACTCCATAAACATATTTCTTATCCCTTGCCCGTATGACTTAATATCACAATGTCTCTCAGGGATCCCTTGCCCTATTCAATTATGAGACTTGTTTCACTGCCAGACCTCTTGTCAAGTAAGGAAAAAAAATCTCCGTTCCACACTTAAAAACAAAAAATGACAGTGATACTTTTTTAATAAATTAGCCTAAACGTATCAGTTTAAACAAAATATTCGCCGCCTCCATGAAACTCCTATGCTTGCATCTCTTCTGTGTAACCGGTAGTTTTTTAACTTTTTGTTTTGAAACAACCTTTGGAACTTCGTCCTTTCAACAAACTATCTCCTTACCCTTCCCTTGATAATATACTACAAAAATTATCCTCACGAGAAAACAACGTACACCACTATCGTTCAGAACACTTCGACAGGCAGTCCCACTTGTAAGGTTACGGGGGTTTGTTTTTTTGCTCATTCTGGAATTGAGAACAATTGTGTGAGTTGAACTGACAAGTTTAATGTCGCAATATTTCTCACCAAATTACATCTTCTCACACAGTTTTCAACTCCTCAGCATAAAAACAGCGCAATGGATAATGCATGGTTGCATGGTTGGAGCAGCATGCATATTATAGTGCCCTCTCAATTCTCGCAAGAACAATTAACTAATTTGGCTGGTTCGTTTCTCCACAGTTGGAGCTAAACGTCGCTACAGCTTATTTTAGCTGGAGTGCAGCTGCTGTAAACGCAGTGTCCACACCAATTTCTTCTCTGCATCGCACGGAGCGTTAAGCGCTCCGTTCTGCACTTGACGCCAGTTCAGAGAAGAGTCCTCACTACAAAATTTCTCTCTTGTCCAACTCGTGGCAGAACTGCCTCCCTCCACTTGCACTCCTTACTCACGTCACGGCTTTCTTTCGACCAATAGGAGCGTTCCTCTTATTTTGTAGAAACACACTCTACCAATCGCAATGTTCCTTCTATAAAACTGCATCGAAACTTCAGTAGTTTTCTCCTTCCTAGTGAGCTTCCGCCAATCGGACTTTTTGTGCTCATTCCAGACGCCTAAAGTACATTTACCTTTCCATGTGTCGCACTCGCTGGACGAAAATGCATCACTTGCTTTTGTTCATATCCTGTTGGAATTTCGAAGCGCACTTTTCTAAAGCTTCTTCTCTGCTATTGTACCAATGCCCTCACTACAGGCAGCCCTCCAGCTTGAATCACCTGCCACCCCTTTAAGTGGTTGCCGGTCTAACTCCTGCAGCGCCATTTCACTATGCCGTTGTGGAGCTGGCTTTTCAAATCTAAAAGCAACTCAACTCGCATTGCATTCCCTGTTCTACTTTCCTCTCAAAGACATGTATTGTATAGGAATGGTGGGTTAATTACCATTGACTGACTGTCATCCCTTTTTGTATTACGTATTGATAGGCAAATGTTCTCATAACTGTCGATTTACGTTAGGTGTCATCTTCACCTTCTCATTGCGATTTGTACAGGTCTCATGTAAGGTGCGAATCTGACCATATATTTTGCCACCTTACACACTTATTCCTCCTATTGGAGTACTCATAACAGATTGAATTCTCCTCGACATGCTTGGGTATCTGGTATTCCTGTTCACTCAAAACTACATCCTGGTGCCAGATGACACTATACCGTACTAATTACTCCTCAATGTATTTGTACAGGGTTTAACTGGTTTGTCTTGTACACATCCCGTGGAAGCTCTATACTGGCAAAAGCTTTCTGTCGCCGGAGGTTAACTTTAGCATGATTCTCAATCAAAACGTTTACTTTTGGGCTCGCGTTTCACCCTTCACACTCATTGCGTACATCAGGCTTCAGTTGTGCTGCAAACAGCTCCTTGCTTTGTCTGCAGGTCTATGACCCAGTATTTGCGTTCACACTGCATCTTGAACCTCTGGCGTACACTCTTCAACAGGTTCAGCCCCGGCGACTTTATTATTTACTCTACGAATTCGTATCCTCTTTCTTTACCTCCATTCACCACTTCCGCGACAACATCTGCATCACAACTATCAAAAACTGCTTGCACAGTTCCTGTAGTATCTAAAACAAAAAATCGTCTGCAACTCCACTGTGCGCGGCACGGAGATCTCCAGCTAATGCACATTACTGTGCGCCTGGTCCAGGATCTTCGGCCTCAACGCAACATCCGTCATCACTCTACAGAACAGATATTATTGCACTGAACCACCCATGTTGCTCTCCCGACATTGAATTACCTTGTTGCAGCCCACACTCATTCCGTCTGGCGCTAAAGCTACGTCAGACTTCGCAGTTCCACTGAATATTGAAGCTGGTATTTCTACATTTCTCTCGTTAACTGCAGCAACGTCATTACTGTGCCCATAGCATGAATATCCAGGAACCTGTATTTGACACCATCTCTAACTGATTTAATCTTCCCAGAACAGACAGGTTTAACTACATTAACGGTAGACGGCCGTTCTGTAGGAACAGGTAAACTACCCACAAACCTGGTACTCTCCGTATCAGCTTCCTGCGTTCCCTCCTTTCTACGTCCCCTCTTTTCCTTCTCATAATCCTCTTCGTAATTAACATATTCCTCACATTTCAAGGTCTGTTTTCCATTATACAGTCCTCGTGCTCTCTCCGCATCTTCTCCCTATACTCCACAGTTCTGTGATATTCTATTTCCTTCAGCTCAGCATCAATTGCTTCTGATATATCGCTCTACCTTTCCGCTAATAGCTTATCTATTTCATCCCTTAAAATTCTAAAGAGCTCCTGTATGGTAGGCCCCTGCGGTATCGTAAACACTGCCCTCTGTAGTACTAACCACGACGAGGTTACCCTTACGAGTTATGCAGTCGTAAACGGAAGCAAAAAACACTACTTCTCACTAACTTGGACTGTTAAATACTGACTTATATTACTTACTCTGCACAAAACAAAATCAGATCGCAAGAACAATTAACAGTAACACTATCATATTACTTCTTACTATCACTTAACTAGTTTCACCAGAGTGACTGCTCATAATCACTACAACGACAAAACTCAGTTTCACCTCCTGAATCAGTACTCACGATTAACAGCTTATACTACCAGACAAAGTGCCGCACCTCTCGCTCATGACATACATCCTGCCCGTATCTGCCAGGTGAAAACTAACATTTATATTTACACCTCGTCAAAATAATGTCTGGGGTCACCTGTCAGCTGCTGAACGTACAAGTACAATTCAGTCCTTGGCAAGACGCACTGACTTACCGTGACCTCATAGTGAAACAAAAACAAAATAAGACGACTGAACTCATCGCACAATGTGTCAAGGAAATTGTATTCCTGCAGTAGTAGAGTTATCTTTTTTATCCATAGATGTTGGCTATCGCCGGCCGTAGTGGCCATGCGGTTCTAGGCGCTACAGTCTGGAACCGCGCGACCGCTACGGTCGCAGTTTCGAATCCTGCCTTGGGCATGGATGTGTGTGATGTTCTTAGTTAGGTTTAAGTAGTTCTAAGTTCTAGGGGACTGATGACCTCAGAAGTTAAGTCCCATAGTGCTCAGAGCCATTTGAACCATTTTTTTGTTGGCTGTAGGCGTTGTTGTTCCCTCTGCTGTCACCGAATTGCGTGGTGAAAGGCTCGAATACCATATTCATGACACTACTCTGACGACTGTAGTTACACACAGAGGGGCGAACGCTGGTAAAGGCGGCCTGAAGGCCCTGTGGAAACACTGCCGTCAGTAAAGAAGGCTTTCATTCAGTCTCGATACACACTTTGTCGTGGCTTGGTGAGGTAAAACACTCTTCACTCGTTTGGCCGTGACCAGCAGTTACACGGGGGTGGCAGCCTCTGCCCTGGTGAGATAAGGCTGCGTAGGCGACCCGTAATGCTGACAGCAGGCCAAAGGACGGTCAGCGGCTTCTTCAGGCCATAGCCGTGAAGTCGGCGACGGTGACGGCTCCGGCGTCTCGGACGGCTCCTTGCCTTTGCACACAGCCACCACTTCAGCATGCGGAGACTGCTGTGTGTGGGATTCGACCCGCAACTTCCTCACAGGAGTCCGACAGATACATAATTCAGCAAACGTAGTAAAATTTATGTACGGATTTTTATATTAAAACTTCAAAATCAACCCATGTCACAATGAGTAATTATGCAAGAAGTAATGAATTTTAGTTGAGGTAGTTTTAAACGATATTTTCTATTTACGAATGAAATTATCTATAGCCGTTGGTATTTAAGGCTTCAGAATGTGTATCACGGTTGTTTGTATCGCAACATATCGATGTTTCTCCAGTTACAAATGTAACTAAACTTCTGCAAGATGAATACCAGAATCGGTACAAAATTTAGCCTAAGTGTTTCCCTGTAAGTCACATACGTAAGTTAACCTACTTTATGTCACTGTCCATCCGCTCTCTGTGGTCAAGTGATCGCTACATTCGTATCCTCATCACCTCTTACGATAGCACTATTCGCAGACGAAGCGAATGCTCTAGTAGGAAGCTACGATTTACTCGGCAATTAAAGTTATCCATTTACTGATATACTAGGACCAAGTGACTGCCCTCTCCGTTTACTCTGGCCTCACACCGATTGCTCATTGGTTCCTATACACTCGGATCAGAATAAGAAAGTGAATGACAGTTATATGTTCACCAGAGAGCTACCATAGAAACAACCAATCTGAGAACGAACTTGGTCGCGCCTTCTGCTCTGTTCGTCGTTGTCATATTGGTCTGTGGTTCACAGTTACCGCCGCTAACTTCACTGTTTTCATTCCTTTTCTTTACGTGCTGTGTCGTTCGAACAAAACACAACCAGGGAAAAAGCACCAAAAGCGCAAAGATGCGAGCTGGTGCGAATGCCATACAGACTCGCCACTTGCGCGAGTTGCACCAGCGCCACAGGCGGCGCTGAGGATGAAGATATCGACTTCATCTCGGCCAACTTCCAGCCGAGTACAATCCGCCAATCACCGGACAGAAGCGTACTCGGAAGATAGAAGAGCAACTGTCGCCCATTTGGTTGTAGGTCATCGTCCGGTTCTGACTTAGACAGGGAACTGAAGTCAACAGACATTTGTAAATTGAATCTACTGTGTAATCTGAAGTTTACCTACGATTATTTGTACTTAGCCATCGAGGGCCTTTTTATGTTATACTACAAGCAATGTTGCCGACTCAACAACTCAACCAGTCATAACATTTAAATTGTTTGTGTGACTTTGTTACTAGTTTGTTGGATTGTTGTAGAACCTTCGTTCTCCTATCCTGTTACCTGAACGTGGGTCGTAGCTGTGTAATAGTAGCAAGCAGAAATTGTCTTAGCGGTGTACTGCACCAGAAGCCGCTTCGCGAACCCACAAGCTCGGCCTAACGTAACTACAGTGGCGAATCTACCTCCACAGCAGCAGCCTCGAGGCCTTTACAAAACTGGCGACGAGGGTTTACGAAATTATGTGTTTTGTTCCCCCTTGCTGATCTTTTATAAGATGCAAAAGAATATCGGCAGCTAATAGCGAAAGCAGGTAGGAAAGTGTTAAGCCTATTCTGAATGTGCGAGACGAACTTAGTACTGCAGGTTAATGGAAAACATACGATGGAATTCAGTACTAGATTGCACATCTGTTGCTTCCACGGCCATATTGGCATGCAGGTAATGACTAATCGCAAATATTTCCCCTTTGCGAGTCTGTCACTCGCTCTCAAGGGAGTTGTCCAAACCGACATGTCGAAACCAGCCCTGATATTTTTCGCATAGGAAGAGTACACTGAAGAAATGCATTGTCACAATTTTAGCTGGTAAGGCGCACTGCAAGAACTTTTTTAAAAGACTTGTGAAGTTACTCATATTTTCCGCATGGAGAGCCACTTATAACAGCGGTTTGTACAGCCCTTACTACCGAGAGCGCGAATCGGCGAATAAGCAGAGGCAGCCGTGACGAGATAACGTAGTGCAGCATAGCGTGTCCAAAGTGCTTAAACCCGAATTTTAAGCAGTTAAACCACATAAAAAATGCCTCAAATCATTAATTGTTTGAGTAACTTGCAGTTCACATCGACAGCTAAACTATTGCAGATGGAATTGTCACACAAGTGACTAGCAGAGGAAAGAAAATCGAGACAATGTATGATGTTACATTACAGACGACGTCCATCAATAGATACTTTAATTTGTAGACATGAAATATTTTATAACAATTCTTGTAGCACAGTTCGTATGATAATTATCAAAACTGTGTATTTTACTAACAATGAAACAGTTCCTTGTTATATCTTGTAGACGTCATTCCTTACATTAGGCACGCCTGATAAAAGAAAAATTAACGCAAAAAAGCACTTCACAGTACTTACTAGTTTTATTTTCGTAAAACTGGGATGGAGAAGAAATGATCGTCGCCGTTGCTCTGCATATTATGTTTCGTACAAGGCATACATGATCAAATTCGCAAAACATGGTGATTCGAACTGACAATGACAGATGTCTGAAGTTCAACAATACCGACCCACTGATAAACCTGAAATGACAAAGAAATAGCGGAAATTATATTTTCCCTGCAGTTTTCTGAAAATTGTTCCACTCAGTAGAAAATTTCCTTATCGAAAGGTTGAACCACAATATTAGTTCTGGTTGGAATCCCAATTATGTTAACAGTGTTTCCATCTTCCTCTGAAAGACAGAGGTATTGTTATGTTCAGGCCAGGAGCCCAACAAAAGTAATGAATTATTTTCTGCAAGTGGTACGGAGACGTATCAGATGTAATATTGAAACTTATTCTCTCCCATTTTTCCAGATTTTGATTGATACAAGATATTTCCTACTGAACTATCGTTTTTTTTTCAAATTTTCGACATAAATTTTCCCTGAGGTTTCCGAAGAAAGACATAAATTTGCCTGAACAGTAATCCACTGATGCTTATCACTGGCACTGTTGTATACGAATGTGCCATAGCATTATCAACTACAAAGCGACGCTGTCTCTTTCCCTCCAAATAATGAAGTGCCGTTTGCACTCAGTTCCTGCACGAAACCTGACTGATTGGTTAAATACACAGCATTTTAGGGGGTAACTGGAAGCATCGTCTTCACGTCAGCTACGAATTTCATGACATCTCCTCTAAAAATTTTCTTGAGGTAAACTTCGTAATTTTTCGACTTCTTTTTCCGTATAATTTCGTGACTGTTTAACCGGGTCCAAAAAAGTCAAGTTCATCTCACTTGCAATTAAGAGCGCCCTGTCTCCTAAATCTCCCACAACGCAATGACTCTCACCAGCAGTTGTAAATTTTTCGGATAGGTTTTCTTTCACACTTTTGCGAGTTTCATTTTGGCACGTATTTCGTACTCAATGTTAATTTTGTTCCGTTTATACAGTTGATGTTCAGATTTTACATAACGAAACCGGCCTTGTTCACTGCTTATATATAAGCGTTTTCTCTCTCCTTCGTTTAACTAAAAATGTATAGTTTTCTCTTTCTCACTGAAAGCTGTTGATATACATGTTCTCTTTGGGTTTAGAAGGTACTCTATTTTTGTTCTGGACTTTAATTATCACAGCAATCATCGTTCAAGCCACATCTCGCGTAATTAAGAGTTTTTATTAATTTCGCTAATTTTTTCACAATTTATAACGAAATGTTGACATCGTTCGATTGAATGTCTAAGAAAATAACGAATAAAAACACATATGTAGGTCTTCAGAGAAGTAGGTGATTTCGACTGCATACCACGTTCTTCATATTTCATCGTTGCGAGGATGAAAACATTAATTGTGTCCCACATTGTTATGAAACTCTGGAATCTGCACGAAGGCAGATGCTGTTAGCAAGCTTATACGAAGATATCACAAAGAAAATTAATTCAGTTTTATCTCCATTGTCAACACTTAGCGATACCGCAGAGTCAACTGCTAACTATTATGGGTATTAAATGAATCGCAAATCCGAGCGAATAGTAACTGTGAACAACTTTATCAGAGAAACTATCAAGGGAAAGGGAAATTTGCTATAGAAACTACGATCGCGTTGTGCCGTGTTATCTGTTCATCACTACGCAGTCAGCCAAGGATGTGTGCCCGCCTTGTTGCATACGCGTTATTTGCTACAGCTATGGCAGCGGTATGCATTTCTCCAGCCGCCTGTCGTCCTAAGAATCTGATAAATTTCAACTTTTTTTAGTAAAAAGAAATACTTGCAGTGTGTCTTAGCAACTACAGTTCTGACTAGTTGACAACATTCGCCCACCAAGAGAAGGTGGAAAGAAAAGTCCTAATGCGTGTGAGAACTAGGACGTGCTTTGTAACAGATTCCTCTCGGCGCTACAAATCATTTGTTTGTGCTGTTAGCTGAATTCGTGTAAAATCTGTCTGTTTCTCCGTTCGAGTGCATCCTAGAACCTATGTCTCCAGCTAGACATCTCGTCTTTCAGCCCACCATATGACCTTTAGTTGTTGCGAATTAGAGACCCAATGAAGCAATGTGTTGCTAGGCCTCGCGTGAGGCAAATCCCAAGTATCCTTTTCTGGGTAACCCATTATATCGTTACGTCAAATGTCTTCGAAACTGCTGTTGTTGCTGAGCCTCCTGTGTAAGGCAGTAACGACGTTCCGAGGTGAACCCATTGCATGTTAGCAAAGCATTTTGTTTCCTTGGAAGATGTACAACTCGTCGAATATTTCGAACACAGTTGGGTGGATGAAATTCGTCAATGAGTGCAGAATCATCGTGAGGTAGGACGGCAGAGTTCATCCCCGCTATTCCAGTTGTTTGTTACATGTGAATGGCAAGCAAACATGCGAGGACTTGCTGCAAAGTAATGCCTCCAAAATTTTTGTTCTGCTCTCAATATCAGCAGAGGTGTTACGTGCCACGCATATTACTCGGTCGACGTTCCCGCTTCGCTGATGCAAGTTCTAATCTTCTACCGCTAGGGGGCTCCGAATTGTAGCGTGTTATGTGCCGGTGAGTAACGTAACGAAGTAGGTGCGTAAGAAACAGCGTGCTGTTGTGCTGTTTCTAGCTTTGTCCATACACGGAGCACCCTCCTTCAACATGACAGTGGCAGACCACACAAGAGCGCTCCGACGTCTGCAGCGATCTGACGCCTTGGTTTCACATTCATCGATCATCCTCCTTACAGTCCCGATTTGGGCTCACGACATTTTCATCTGTTTTCAAACCTTCACCTTCAAGGATTTCACTTTGATGGTGCAAGAAGAGGTGAAGTTGTGGCTCCGTCGACTAAGTCAAACATTCCGCAGTGACGGTTCGAATCCATGTGCTCGTCACCAGGGTGAGTACGTTGAGACACAAAAGTGTAGACATGAAGAATAAAGTTGAAGAATGTTAATCAAGTTTATTTTATTTAGAATGGGTTTTACGTATACAGGGTGGTCCATTGATCGTGACCGAGCCAAATATCTTACGAAATAAGGCTCAAACGAAGAAACTACAAAGAACGAAACTTGTCTAGCTTGAAGGGGGAGAGCAGATGGCGCTATGGTTGGCCCGCTAGATGGCGCCGCCATAGGTCAAACAGATATCGTCACGTGTTAGAAATCTGCAGTGGCAGGATTGAGACGTACCGAGGCAGAAGTTTATCTTAGCACTAAATTGCAGCTTGCGTTGGTCGCGATCGGACGACTGCTCAGAAAAATAAGGACTCGATGTGTTGATGTGAGCAATACTCAATTCCATACAGGATCTAAGAGTCCCTACGCGTCTAATGCCCGAGAGAACAGACAATGTTTGCTTGGCCCTGGAGTATCGTACAGATGTATCACGTTCCTTCAGTTAGGAAATAGGCTTGTTTGCAGAAAGACAAGTCTCCACACGGAGACAATGACGTCTGCAGCGCCACGAACTGTCAATACATCAGCATCGTTTTTGTGACTTCCTTTGACGCAGCAGTGGCGTATACAACATAGCACTGGAGACTGCAGTGGCATCAGGCCGTTACGTGCAGCATCACATTGGAGCAACCGGATGGAACGTATCTTGTCAGATTGCTTCCATCATCGTAATATGCGCCCAGCAACTGGTGTGATGGTATAGGATGCCCTTGGGTACCTAACAGGATCACCTCTGTTTCCAATAACCGGCAATTTGGACAGCAGTCTCTACAATTCTGGCGTATTTAGGGTGTTGACCATACCATACTTTCGATGTCTCATCTTGTCTTTCAACAAGATAACGTAAGACCGTATGTTGTCCGTGCTGCATTGCTAAACCTCAGTATAGAGGGTGTTCGACTGTTACCGTGTTCTCCAGATCTCTCACCCTTTGCCATGGGTTGGCGAGAGACTAACACACCACCACTCGCCATTCACAGCAGTAACTAATGAACTTTGCCACGGAGTTGAAGTAGCGTGGAATGATATACTCGTAGATGTCGTCCAATCTCAGTTAGACTAGATTCCAAGCCCGGTTTGTGCTCTCAGCAGACGAAACCACAATTATCCACCTGTAACTGTCGGTTCTTTGACTGCTCTGGGAGAAGTCCCATCACACTAGAACACGCATTTCACTTTGTTACATAAATGAATGAAAGATTTACTTAAGTTTGACACACTTCTTTCCCACAGGTGTACTGCATAATTTAAAACTGTCATGCACTAGCAAAGTATCACTTGATGAGCTAATTAACAACCTGTTCTCTTGAGGTACAATTTTCAACACTGACAACGCTACAGGTTCATCTGGGAGTGAGGTCTAGAACTGCATGCTCAACACTATGGTGACCTCAGCGTGATGGTGCTGCGTGTTCTTCAGGAGCGCCTCCCATACGTCGTTGCGGATTGCAGCGAGCGTTCGCCGATGTCTGTGGTATCGATTTGCATTGCTAACTTTGGCGTGGCAACGCGGTCTCTATACGATTTCACAATTGGAGTTGTCGTGAGGTGACACCTATGTGTACTAAATCTTGCATCTTTCATACCCCCAAGTATCTACAAATTCAATCACCTATTCTTCCTCTTATACTGTATACCCGCAATTAGTAAAATTTGATTATTTTCTATCCTTTCTGGTGCTGAAATCTTAATGGCCAGCAGTGAAGCACACAAGTACACACCCAAACGGAGAAAGAGAGATTAGGGCTTAAGGTCCTGTCGATGAAATGGTTATTAGGGGACCGTGAACAAACGCAGATTGTGGTAAGGAAATTGGCAATGCTCTTTCAAAATAAGAAGACGAGAAATCCAAATGTGCTAGGATGGACGTGAATTGTATCCGTCCCCCCACTCTACCCGAGGGCAAGTCCACAATAGTGTCTACTGAGTTCAGGCCAACTGGTATTGTGAGCCACACTTGAGCAGGAACGTGAATCTTGGCAGTTGTGACGTCCTCAGTGGGCTGCCTTTCCGTTTCGCGATGTCTGTTGTTCTACAAACATGAGCCCAGTAGATCACGAGATTCGCGGAACACGCAAGAAGGTATCACTTGCTTGGTTTCGTTTCTCAATGTCTACGTGAAATCAGCGTGTTTGTGAAAGATAGGTGCAGCAGAGATTTGATTTGTGATTAGTTAGGACATTCACGGATATTTTGTCTGATAATATTTCCGTCCACTTCTTTTCTTATGAATACAATTAGTTTAAACTTAGATTACTAAACCCTCGTAGTATTTACGATTGCACCTGTAATCTATTCGTGGTTCCCGCCCTTCTGTACACATGAGCGACACATGCTCTTGAGTACCTTCATGGCCGACATTGTTCTTAATAATGGGTGAATTATTTATTGCCTGAGACCAGCGGTTTACTGACACTGCTGTAAATATTATAGACGTTTAGCAGTGATGTGTCTGTTCTCTAATGGTCGGCACATTTTTTTTTCTTTAGAACGTGTCTTATTGTGGCTACTTAGATAAAATATCAAGCAATCACAGTTAGTAGAGTGGTAGTTTATACCACATTGGCCCTCTTCAGTGCTAATCTCGTTTTTTGCTACTGAAATTAGCACAATATGGATGGGGCTGAGTTTCATTTTGACACTGACGTACTGGGTGATTTGCTTCAAGAACTTCACCTGAGCCGCAGCAGCAGAACCTACAACGGCGTCAAAGAAGAGAAGTATGCTCGTTTTGCCCTTCAAGCAAGACAAGAGTGACAACGGCATTTTGTAGTCACAGCTCAATCGAAATTGGTGCTAGAACTTGTTTAGATTGTAATAATAATGTCTAAAGTACAAGACACTACTTATTTTGTGTGCAAAATACTTTTGGAGTTATCATTAATATAATAACTTATAACTACTGTGCGACACAGATTATGACATCTTCCCCAATAACATTTTGAGCAGCAAAATGGCATTATAGAATATAAAACAGAACAGTTTGTACTTATGTTGCATGTAACATGCCACTGGAGATTAATATTTGTAATTAACTAGTGCTTAACTTACGAAATTTTGACTCTCATTGAATAAAATTTGTAGTTGAAATGTACAGTAACATTTTTCTCCCATTTGTGCTCTGGGGATAAGGATATTGTGCTCTGGCAGGCTCTCACAATTAACATTTATGATTAAACACTGAGAAACAACCAATCACACATTCGCCAAGTGGAAGGAGAACTTGAGTACCGCAGTTACAATTGATAACGCTGGAGATACGTTCTACTGAAGCCGTAAACCGTACACGCTTAACAACATCTAGACAGTGCAGTGAACTTATATAATTCTATCCTCGTTGCGGTAACAAGACATAAACAACTCCTTCTCAAGCAACTATTGGAGCTGTTCCCACAAGTGTGCACACTGTCTATTTCTCTCAGCAATGGCTCAAGGTTTATTTGTCATAGTTGTTACATGCTCTTATTACGTATTATTTACATGTCTGACGGATGATGACATTTCATTGGACCTAGTCACAGCACAGTAAATACTGCAGAATCTTTGTGACCGTACACATAAAAATGTCTCTAATAAATAAAATGGTTGAGATGCTCATCTTAGAGGCCATTAGAGACATCGAAAGAGGTATGTCGTAATCGTCCATCACACTTCCGTCAACTTCAAGTTCGGGAAGCAGTAAGCGTGTTCAGTCAATCTGCGATCTCCACTACAAGCTTCATATACCCGTTTCAACCAGAGTTCAGCGTCTTCCCGCGTTTCGGCACCACTTTACTTACGTGTTGTGTCCAGGTAGTCGTCAATAACACACTGATTACGCCTCGTGTTCTGTATTTTAAGAAGCATGATGCAGTAAAAGATACATCCAAAGATATTACATATGTACAACCAAAGATACAACATCAGCATTCTGATACTTCAAATATCATAAACCCCAATGTAAACAACCGCAGCTTTACAGCACCCCCTTTTCTTTTCGGTAATTTGAGCATGTTTCTTACGTTATCCTCATAATTTTTTATGCTGTTCTCATTTCGTGGAGGCTGCGACGGAAACAGTTGTTCAGTGGATGACGGTCTGCCCCATGCTCTCGTCGCGCATCAACAAAGTGGGGCCACAGTCTAACATACACTGTTACGACACTCCCTGATGTGAAAGTTGTTACCGTACAATACTTGGAATGACAGTAGCACCCCTAGCGGCAAGAAAGCCAGCCGTAAGGTTAATGTTCGTTTTTATTTAATTTTCGACGTAAGTAGAGAAATAGTTACCGCAATTTTTCGATCCAGGCATTAGTAAATTATCAAGAGACACGAATGATTATAAAATAAATGTAAGAGCAGCTGAATTTCACTGATTTAGTGACGTAAGCTATAATTTATTCATGAAGAAATACTTTCGAATAGATGTGTAGGTGCAGCTTACTCCGCTGAAATCAACAGTATAGAAACACGTATTTCATGCATAAAAAGCGTATATTTGTGTTTCTGTTTGTTGTAATTGTGGCTGACACTTTCCCTGAGACGTAATAATTTTGTCTGCAGTCTAATGATGCGACTATTCCTACAAAAAAAAAAAAAGGTTCAAATGGCTCTGAGCACTATGGGACTCAACTGCTGTGGTCATCAGTCCCCTAGAACTTAGAACTACTTAAACCTAACTAACCTGAGGACATCACACACACCCATGCCCGAGGCAGGATTCGAACCTGCGACCGTAGCAGCAGCGCGGCTCCGGACTGGAGCGCCTAGAACCGCACGGCCACCGTAGCCGGCGAGCATTCCTACATTACACGCGACTTTCTAATACAGGAATATTTTAATTATCTTTGTTTCAAAAGCGGGTGCGCTGAAGATTGTTGCCGTTTGTGGCTCAGATGTACCAATAACTATGGAACTGATTTCTTCGGTATTGGGAAGCAGTTTTAATGCTTTTAACGTTTTATTATTACGTCTATGTGGTTTTCTCTCCAGTAGAGTTGTGGTGGATCATTTGGTACGTTAAATAATATAGGTGTTCGATTCCATAAAAGCTTCTACCTTTGCTCATTCACTGATTTGACTGGAAGTGTACACAAAGAAAACTTCACGTTCGTGAGTAGGTACACGACGTCTTTCTGCAAAAGCTCAGACCTTCTGTTCTCACTATACATTTTTGGTTCTCAAAAGAAAACAATATTCTTCATTAAATATCTGTAGGTTACAAGAGAATCGTAAATAGACTGCAGTGGGTCAAGGTAACTTATCCCTTTGAAATACGTTACACGGTTGCACGCTGCGATGTATAGATGCCCAAAAAAGCATGACCGGAAAGCAGTAGGTAGTATTCCAGCTGTTGTATCATATGCCGTCAGAGGTGTGTTCTGCCACAAGAAAACTTAACAAATGAACTGTTGTTGGAGCCACAGAGCACAATATGCATAATATATCTGCATAAGAAATGCCACTTTAGAAAGAAACTGCAGAAACGGCTCACCATTACGACCACGGAAGACGAAAATACTGGGGAAACGGAGAGGACAGTGAACAGTAACATGCAGATCGCAGAAAGCTAGCAGGAGCCTAAGACTTCGGCAGCCTGCACATCAGTCGTTAGTGACACCACGACGACGACATCAGGGATATCTGTAACTACTACACTTCAGCAAGATGAAGGAACAGTGAAGTTGTATGAGTTTTATAATGGAAGCCCGCACTGTCTGTGTTGAAAACCAAGACAAAAATACAGATACATTGCACCCAAAGTCAGACAGATACCAAGTAGAAAACAGAATCAACAGATGTGTTACATGTACAAACTCCATTGGTCATAATGCGATACTGAACTCTGCACTAGCAGTCAGCTGCCTACTTCACCACTAATTGGTTTCAAAGTATCATCAGGGAGCTGATATTAAAAAGTTTATGACAACGAAACAACGTACAAAACCCAATGTCGTTACTGAACTACCATACGAGAAACAGGAACGAGTACACTAAGTTGCTAATGAATGTCTAAAAGAACATAATAAAAGTGGGGAAGTGCTGCCGGACTATGCTAACTTTAGTAAGAGTATCGTATAAGCACCAGAACTTACTGCTCCACAAACAAGCCGTTTCAGCCTGTTTGGTGTGAGGTAGCAGTTAAGGAGCAAAACGAAGCGTATAGAAGATATAAGGTACAATCAACAAAAGAGAATTTTTCTAGTCTCCTTATTATCCACGCCAGAATTAAACGGCTATTGAAAAACACGAAGAGAAACCGTTAGGTTTTTTATTTCTTTTTTTGTTTTAAACAATCCATTAAAACCTATTGTACTAAAAGGTAAGTCAGAGAAGCCCACAGACGCTAAACATTGATACGTACCTGTCAGACTCCTATGTCGTGATCGTCCATCACACTTCCGTCAACTTCAAGTTCGGGAAGCAGTAAGCGTGTTCTGTCAATCTGCGATCTCCACTACGAGCTGCATATACCCGTTTCAACCAGAATTCAGCGTCTTCTCGCGTTTCGGCACCACTTTACTTACGTGTTGTGTCCAGGTAGTCGTGAATAACACACTGATTACGCCTCGTGTTCTGTATTTTAAGAAGCATGATGCAGTGAAAGATACATCCAAAGATATTACATATGTACAAAAAAGATACAACATCAGCATTCTGATTCTTCAAATACCACAATCCCCAATGTAAACAACCGCAGCTTTACAGCACTCCCTTTTATTTCCGGTAATTTGAGCACGTTTCATATGTTATCCTCATAATTTTTTATGCTGTTCTCATTTCGTGGAGGCTGCGACGGAAACAGTTGTTCAGTGGATGTCGGTCTGCCCCATGCTCTCGTCGCGGATCAACAAAGTGAGGCCACAGTCTAACATACACTGTTACGACACTCCCTGCTGTGAAGGCTGTTACCGTCCAATAGTTGGAATGACAGTAGCACCCCTAGTGTCAAGAAAGCCAGCCGTATGGTTAATTTTCGTTTTTAATTAATTTTCGACCTAAGTAGAGAAATAGTTACCGCAATTTTGCGATCCAGGCGTTAGTAAATTATCAAGAGACACGAATGATTACAAAATAAATGTAAGAGCAGCGGAATTTCACTGATTTAGTGACGTAAGTTATAACTTATTCATGAGGAAATACTTTCGAATAGATGTGTAGGTGCAGCTTACTCCGTTGAAATCAACAGTATAGAAACAACGTATTTCATGCATAAAAAGCATATATTTTGAGTGGATAAGATGTTACAACGCTTAATGTAAAATAAGTTAAGCTTGTGAGTCAGAACGTGATACCTAAAATTCAGACGGGTTTCAGGAATGGGCACAAACTAAGCTTTGTTGCAGCTAGTCACAACATTCAGCTCACTTTTATCGACAATAAATACATCTTGCAGTATCCAAGGACAAGTCCATGCCTTTGACAACGTATTGGTTCTTCTTCTAGATATGAAACTACAAAAATATCGGTATCCCGTTTACAATTTCAAGTAACCTCTGCTCATAACTAAGTAACAACAGACTTATCATCACGAATAAGGACAAACGTACACGACGGAGAGAAGCAATATTGGGTTATCGCAAGGCTCAGTTCTTCCTCCCCTGCTTCTAAACATATTCGTTGTGGACAATGTCACCCAAAGTGATACTGAGTAGGCTGACGATCTTTGAATTGATTCTAAATACTATATCCTAGATCAAGGCTTCAAAGCAAACGTGCTCCGCGAACAGACGGTTGACCGATTTGCGTGCAGCGAATGCTGCACCCCTCCATCGTCAAAAGGAATGGATTGAGGATTCGTGTAGCGACGTGAGTAAACGAGGAAATCGCTCCTAAGCGAAATGCTTGAGGAAATCGAGAATGTCTTTATATATCCTGTAGCATTGCAGATCAATTACTTTCAGCTGCAGACCAGCACATACTGGGTACAGAAAGCTTTTTCATTTACTCATTTAGTAGCGCTAGGAATCCTGACTTATTTCTCAACAAGATTGGTGCTCTGTCTGCAGAAACAAAATCCAATCCAATCCATGATATAGCGACATTTTTTACACTTTCTTCAGTGCTGCTGTGAGTATCACATCCAGCTGCTTGCTTGCGGTATCTACACTTTCATAGCGCACTAAGCAATAGTAAGAAACTCCGTACAAAGATTTAGTAGACTGGCTCTGAATGTCGTCTGCTATAGCCTACTCATTTCAAAACTCATCGTAGCGACGGGTACAGACCTGCATCGGGGTGCAAGGACAACACTTTGAACACCTCCTTTACATACGAGTACTATCATGTAATAGTCTTCGTGTTCATTCAAATAACCTGCACTTCTACCAAAGTATATCCAACAACTTATTGTAACGTTTTAAAGAATTATTACCTTTTTGTAGATGGGAAGGTGATTACAAGTCAGTGGTGGCTGGTAACCACTAAGCCGCAGTTACCTCGCAAATGGTTCTTTTGCGGACCTACGTTTACTCAGACGTTTTTGCTTCTAGTGTCGCGTACATCCAACTGTATGCTTTTACACTATTGACAGTGATACGCTCTGTATGCGACTGGCACTCGTTTTGAGTTGAACTGTGTGGAACATACACCAGCGTTTGTAAAAATTACAGTACCTAGAAAGAATAACATGAATGACCTCATGGAACAGCTGATGATATTGCAATATTTTCTAAGAACGAAAGAGATTCGCAGACAATGTGGGGAAACACTTCACAAAACAGCAGCTAAAAACGGATTATCGGTATCTTATGAGAGTACATAATACACTGAAAATAAATACAAAGGCAATATATATAAAAGCACGACAGGGAACAACAGAACAGTTAATAAGTTTAAGTTTTTGGAGAAGGGATACAATCAAATGGATCAGATAACACCACGGGTAAAGAAAGGTAGAAGAAAATGGAATTAGCCTGCAAACGTAGCCAAAACCGATGTATTAAAAGTCCAGTGTCACTCCAAACAAAAATTAAACACTGCGCAACAGTATGAGAGAGCACTTGGTAGAGCACTTGCCCGCGAAAGGCAAGGTCCTGAGTTCTAGTCTCGGTCCTGCACACAGTTTTAATCTGCCAGGAAGTTTCATATCAGTGCACACTCCGCTGCAGAGTAAAAAATCTCATTGTGGAAACACACCCCAGGCTGTGGCTAAGCAATGTCTCCGCAGTATCCTTTCTTCCAGGACTGCTAGTTCTGCAAGGTATGCAGGAGGGCTTCTGTGAAGTTTGGAAGGTAGGAGACGAGGTACTGGCGGAATTGAGGCTGTGAGTACGGGTCGTGAGTCGTGTTTGGGTAGCTCAGTTGATAGAGCACTTGCCCGCGAAAGGTAAGATCCCGAGTTCGAGTCTAGGTCCGGCACACAGTTTTAATCTGCCAGAAAGTTTCACTGCGCAACAGTAATTGAACCATAGGCACTACACCGATCTCAATGCCGCCTAACAGTCAATAAAAGAAGTGAACAAGAAGAACTGGAGAAGAAAGAAAGGAAAATGTTTAGAAAAGTTTGAGGACCGCAAAAGAACAAAGATGAGAACTGAACGTAGAGGAGAAACTAAGATCTTTACAGAAAGATAGAAACGTTCACAGACACAATAAGGTAGAGGAGATTAAATCTTTACCACCGTATTTACAGAAAGAATGACATGGGCTAGCGAAAATAATTTTCAATTTCGTTTCCAAATTAAAAAATACCACAGTACAGCTGGAAGAGACAATTGTTGCAGAAGACAGTACACTGAACAGGGAAAATTTCAGGCCACTGGTCAGTACTACGAAATATTCTGTCAAACAACAAACACCACAACCTAGCAGGGTGATGTAATAAACGGACACGGTCCATCAGCCAACGCACAAAGAAGTTATGGGAAGATAAAAACGCTCTATACTTGATTAAATTCTTAGTAATAGAAAAGAACAGTGTAATAATGACAAGCGATTACGACTGCAGAAAGATTATGTACATATCACGCCCATAGTGCACAATTTTGTATGCCCAGACCAGAAAGGCCAAACTCAGATAACGAAGAATTTTCAAGAGGACGTGCAATAAATGGGGCCCGATGATGGCTCTACGATCGCACGAATGGACGAGGGTACGTGACCATGCAGTGTGACTACAGAGTGTAACTGCCGCTACGTTGTCGGCATGGGCTTGACGGACCATGTGGTTTCGCCCACAGTGTTGGCTTGATGCAGAAGCGCCGCAACAAATGTGAACCTGTCTTCGTCGACTTTAGCTTTCATCGCCCAGAAACAACAGTTGTCACAGAATTTAATAGAACCATGAAGCTCGTCAGGGAATTTTCGATTGTAAAATGTGGTCCACATTTAACTTGTTCTACAGTTATGCCTCATAGTTGCTCGATGTGGCTACGGTGACTTTAAAATCCAAAGGTAATAGCGTGGTAGTTTGGTGTGTCATTGGGTAGAGAATGCGACCTCTAGTTCTACGTTTTGAGGAAAATCCGAAAAAAATCGCTACATAATGGAAGTTTTAGAGGTGGACGTCGTGTCCTTTCATCAAGAATCTGCACTGCCGAACTCCAATAGATTAATGCTCAGATAGCTGTTGTGTGTAATGTACAATACTTTTTCAATGAGACGATGGGTACTGCAGCTTGTATGATCTGCTCGTTCGCCTGACGTGCTGCCTATCGGTCTTGGACGTAATTCGTGGTCAGTTTGCTCGTCAGTGTTTTGCAGTAATCATTGTTCACTCGTATGGAAACGAAATGGCGGGAGAGTCAGCTATGTGATTGACTTTATGTCATGACTTTTGAAGATTACATACTGTAATATTAGTAATTTTCGCCTCACAAACATTAATATACGCTCAATAGTAAACGCCTGATGGCCTAAAGTTATCGAACAATTGTAAAGTAAAAGAAATGAACCATCGCATAGCAGCGACAGAATCTATTATTCTTTATCTTTACCGTTCTTGCGCGGTGCCAGTAAATCTCTATGTACATGTATCGATTAATGGTGTAAAAAAGGAATTCTGTTGTTTTCAAGACAAATGAGGCTTTTGGCGCCTCACCTTTTACTGTTTGTATTCCATGAGAGGCGGACGCGGACTTGCTGCGTTCCGCAACTGTATTTTATATTCTATGTGAAAGTATTGAGTGAATATGCTAATTGTTATTTTTTCCAATCAGAAAACATGTAGTTTCTTGTAACTGATATCGAACAGACAGAGTCAAGAGGACATTTTGACTGTTATGTATAAAGTATCTAACCACAATGGTCATCTATTGTAATTTAATATGAAAAGGTACGTAGCATTAAAAAACGCGTGTTAAAGATAAGTGTGCTTATTTTCGTAAATTAACCTTGATGATTCCATCTCCTTATTTACCTGTATGTTAATTATTTTTGTGTTACTTCATCACCAGAAATACGATCACGCTGATGGGCCGAATGCAGCATGAGGCAGAAGGAACATTATCGTTTTCCTATTATTTCTGAACCAACTCCTTTTTTTTAATTGTGTAGTGTTGCATTTCTTTTAAAGTCTATAAATCTTCTGGTCCCTTAGTGTTGATCCGGGTATGACTACATCGCGACTATAAAAATGCATAGAAATGATAATGTTTCTTCCGAACGATCTCAAATATATATATATATATATCAATATGCTGCTCTTATTCAGGTATTTAATGCTCAACGTATGTTATTATAATAGTGTAATCAATCCCTGATTCTGTTGCCAAGTGGCCCACCAAAGTATTCACTTTTTCGACATTAAAAAAAAAGTAACAGTTCTTTTCATTTTCGTCCCCCAAGAGCAACGCTACACTTGGCGCCCGAACAGGAACTGTGATCAAAAATCATTTCATGTATGTGTTTAAAAATTTTTCAGTGCTTGTTCTAATAATTGTTTCATTTTTTTCATGTGGATGCAATTCAACCGAGAAAGAGAAGTGGGAAAACCTTTTAATTAATTCAGAATAACGATTGATGAAATTACCAAAAAACGCAAGTATTCATCTGTATCACCATCAAGACAGCCATAGTAAGTGAAATTTGTATACGCAGTAGCCAAGCTTTCGTAGTGACGTAGCATCTTTCGAGTTGATCAGAACGTAAACCTGTCTTTCCTTGCCTTGAAACAGCTTGATTTCAATTTGTCCATAGTCCATTCTTATGTAGTTAAATTCAGTGAAAGTGTATCATTGTTGTCAGTGCATAAAAAAAATTACGATATGGCGGATAACTACGCTCAAAAGTGGTAAAACGTGTGATATTTCATTTGTTTGTAATTAGTAGGAACCATCTTGTCTTCTTGGCGTAAATGAACGTCAGTTGTTACCCAGAGTTTAAATTTCATCTTAGGTCCCAGTAAGCCATAGCACTACGTCACAGACAAACGACTGACGGCAGTGACAAATAATATCTGTAGCATTTTGACGTTTGACAAATAATTCATGAACATGGCTGACGGTGAACAGCGGACACAAACAAAACCAGACGACAGCGGTGATGCGAATGGACCTCACTATCCATTACGATCACGCGCGATAGGTACACGAGCGGAGGCAGAAACAGCCTCGACCGAAGTTTTAGAAGCTGGTCCTAGTGTGCAAACTATTCCCGCTTTTGAAAAAAATGACTTGGCTGCAATGATCGAAGCAATAATGGAACGCAAGTTCGAAAGCCAAAAACAGGAAAGATTAGATGAAAAGGCCCGCGAAGAAAAAGAGAAGGCCGAAAGACGGAATAGTAAAAATCAGGTCCTTACAAATCTGTGCAACTCAGTAAAAGCAGACATAAATTCAGTAAAAACAGATCTGCAAACGGAGATAAATGACCTAAATACACGGTTAAATTCGGTAAAGGCCGAACTAAAGGCAGACATAACAGCTGATTTAAATACCCTGTTGGGTAATGTCCAAAGCCAAATCAGTAGTCAGATCACGACCATGAGGCTAGAAATTGACACACAAGTAGAGTCAAAAATAGAAGATATTTCAAAACGGTTAGATGAAAAAATCGAAGCAGCCAAGGGAGAAATAAATTCAAATGTGATGGAATATCAAAAACAAGCTGCGACCTTAAAAGAAGATTATACTGCAATCTCTGATGAGGTCAAAGGAGTTAAAACCGCAGTAGACACGATCGAGAATGTTGTTGATGATCTTTCCAAACAGATCGAGACTCTTAATGTAGAGGATCAAATAATGAATACTGTTAAGGCACATACTGAAGCATTGTCTGACCACTACCAAGAGTGGATTAAAAATAAAGACGGATTCATAGAAAACAAGGTCAAGAACGAACTCAGGGAAACTGTCAAAAACGTGACATTTGAAATATTGGCGGCCCCTGGAAAAACAGGAGACACGGTGATGTCAGAATTAGGCCAGATAAGACGAACGTTAGCTCAAGATTTACCTGAATGGCGTCAACAGATAGTTGATGAAGTTCGTACACTAAAATGTCAAGTTGAAAATTCCCCACCTCCCGTGTCAGGAGACTGGAATAATTCACCACGAAGTAATGAACAACAGCAGGTACATTACCGTTCACCATTTGATAACGCTCAAACTCATAGTTCTATAGAAGCACAAGTTAACCAGAGTACCAGCCCACCCACTTTCGTCAGTTTGATGCAGGAGGAAAGCGTGATCAAACATCGTATTTTTCCGACCTTTCACCCACAGAAGAGAGAAATTCATCCTATAGTGTTCCTCCGAAATTTTTCAGGAATTTTCCCGAATAGCTGGAGTGACCGCAAGCGAATTCAGTTCGTTAGTGGATTTATCGTAGGCGATGCTGCCTTATGGGGAACCGAAATGGTCGACTCTTGTAAGAGTTACAAAGAGTTAGAACAGATGTTTTTAGCTAAATTCTGGAGTTCTGGTGTGCAGCAGCGCCTGAGAAAAGAGGTTTACAACGCCGAAGTGTTTAACAGTAAGCGCGGTAGTTTGAGAACGTATTTTGAAAAATATTTAGCGAAAATCAAGTTCTGGGATTCGCCGATCACCGCCAAAGACGTTATTATGATTCTAAAAACTAAGCTACCTATTGCCATCAGAGAAAAGTTAGTAAACGTGTCTGAGGACGATACGGACACTTTCCTATCTGTGTTAGACTCGTTAGATCTGATTTACGAGGACGCTAGAGTTGATGTTGGCAACGCTCACTTCAGTGCAGGCGGCCAGCACAATACTGAATATTCAGGCAACAATGGTGGCCGAGCGAAAGCGCGTCACAGCGACAGCCAGTACCAACCCCACAACGGTTTCAAAAATAAACACACTACGTACTCCAACAGCAAATACAAAAATAAGTACAATAACGGCCAGAGATACAATCCAATATATAATTCGTCACCACCTCAGTACGAAAATGCACATTATAACACACAGCCCCAGCAATATGGAAACACGCAACCAATCAACGGTAATTGTCAAAACGATCAGTCTTACGATTCAAATCGTCAGTGGAAAAGAAATAAATGGCGTAATCAAGGTGGAGGCCAATGTACACCTTTCAGTAACGGTTACAACCAACACAAGCCACAGCAAAATACCTTTCAGCCACAAAATATACACTTCACGCAACAAGCGAACGGACCTTCGGGAAGTCTGAAGCCTAAACGCCCGCATAATACGCAAATTTATTATGCGCAAGCGAATACGCCAGGACAACAAGATCCATTTCCAGCCGAGTTCGTACCACAAAACCAACACCAGTTCCAGACGGAAGAAACTTTAAGAAATATAAATCAGCAGGAAAGTAAGGGTCGAGCGGAAAATTAAAAGCAGCACCTTTGAGCCTCGTAGAGGATGCTGCAGGTTTGAATGGGGGCACCCTGTCCCTTAGTCCACACGAAATTAAAGCAATTAGGTATGACAAAGAGACAAACTTACGGGATGATCTAGTAGCAGACACTGAGACGAAAGACAATGTTGACGTATGGGACGAACAAGTTCAAGCTTCCATAAGAGTATCAATTGCCAAGATACCAGTAACAGCCATTGTAGATACAGGAGCTAATATAAATGTCTTATCTTTATGTTTATTTAAGCAAATATCCTCTGTATGCAAAGTTTTATCACTTCCAATTCAAGGTTGCACCGTATCGGGAGCAATTGGTCCACTAACACAACGTGTAAATCTTCAGACTCAGCTTCAAATCCAGATAGAGTCTATTTCAGTAACGTGCATTTTTCTTATTGTTAAAAACCTATCAGTGCCATGTATCCTGGGTATGGAATTCTTGAGGCATACGAAAGCTAAAATTGACATCGAGTGTGGAATCTGTACTCTAGTAGCGAGCCAGCAACAAGTAACTGTAAATTTGTTAAGAAGTAAGGTGAAGACAAACTTTGGGGTGCTTCGAATAGCTGTACGGCCATGGACTAAAAGACAACAGTACAGTCAGACAGAAGACGTGACAGATCCTGAAAGTGTTAATGACGATGAGTGTAAAGACCTAATTCCCGGTCAGAATGAATTATACGGTAAAGTTAGTGAGTCCACTGAATTATCCAAACAACAGAAGAATGAGCTTTACAATTTGTTAACAGATTACGTTCAAGTATTTTCTAAGAAACCTGGACTAATAAAAGGCTTTGAATATCGAATGGATGTCCTGCCCTATTCAACCTACTGTAGAACAAGCTATTCCATTCCATATGCGAGACGAGAAGCTGTCAAGTGCAAGATCAGGAAAATGTTACGCTGGAATGTGATAGAAGTATCTCATTCACCTTATTCGAGTCCTTTATTGTCTGTACTAAAATCAGATGGTAGCGTAAGGCTAGTCCTAGATGCAAGATTAATCAATAAAATTATAGTACCCATAAGAACGAGACCAGAGGCTCTTGAAGAGCATCTGAAGAAGTTTCTTGGAGTTAGTTATTAGTCAGGACTCACTTTAAACCATCCCTGTTGTTAAAGAGGAATCGTAAGTGGCAATACATTTATGAAGGTCCCTTTGTGATAATGAGGAAACCACACATTGGTAGCTATTTGTTATCTGACCCTGCCACGAATAAAATCAAAGGATTGTTCCACCATCATTATTTAAGAAAATTTTATAACGCCAGGAATTAAGTTAATTTAAGCTGTAAGAAAATTCTAAGGTATTGGAGATCAGGATTAACCAATGAGTAACAACAACTGAACTGAACTGACTACGGACGTTAACCGGTGCTAAAAGGAAACCTTATGTATCAAAACAACGTGTCTGGAAAATGAAATACAGAATAAGTTGTAGACAAGTATTTACATGAATAATCTTTATGTAAACAGGAGGACATGTCCTAGAGGCGATTTTCAATTTTAGTTATAAGTTAGTATGTAAGAAAAATGATGTACTCGAGAGGTATTAATTAGCCCCGAGGTACTAAAATGAGGAAAGAGGAAGGAGCGAATTATGCACTTCTCTCGGTACAATGTAATTTGAAAATGAGCAGGAAGGAGCGAATAATGCACTTCTCTCACTAAATAGTAATATGAAAATGATGATTATATGTGCTTAGTATTTGTAAGTGAAATTTAATCGAGGACAAGTTAATGACCTGTTTTTAAAAGGAAATACTTAAACGTCCAGACAAAAGAGGAAAGTTATGTGAAAAGATTCGATTCCATGAGGTTATTCCCTATTTTCAAATGTGACGTAAATAAGGCACCACCTGTTAGCGCAAAACAGTCGGTAGATTTAACTTGTAACTTCCAGCACAGTGCTGTGCCAGCGATGAAATAACATCTCTTTGAAGTAAACAGATACCTAGGATTAAGCATGAACAGATTGATAACGCAGTGCAATTGTTCTAAAAAAGGCCTGACGTTAACCTTAAGTAAAAGCGTGATGGAATAAAAAGGAAGTTTATTATATAACGCAAAGTAAGATGAGTCCAGACTATAAACAAGCTGAGTAAAAGAACATATGAGTAACATGATTTATTATGCCAACTTCACGGTACTATTGAGCATTAGCGATACTGCAAATTCACAAGCTAGCAGCAAATAGAATAAGAATCTCGCCCAAGCTTCACAGGTCGCGACAGCAGCAAACAACAACACTCTAGTGAGAGGCTTATATATATATACAAATGATAATCAATACCCAAATGCGTAATGCATAAACTTGACTTAGTCTAAGAAATGAGCAAAGAGTAGTAAGCAAGCTGCAGCAAGATACATATTAGATATACATGCTTGAAGTGATAGATTTTATTTTAAGTGCGCACTGCAATATTTATTGTTTTCTCTGTGATTATTGAATCCCTTTCCTAAGTGCAAATCCTTTAAGATCCTTGATCCTATCCACTCCTCAGGATCAACTTGTAAAGATGCACGTGTGCTTAGGAAGTGAGGCACTACATATAAAAATGAGTAGGTTCGCGACGCGCATATTGCTTTTGTAATGCGCAATGTAAATTAAATTTTCGACCTGGTTGAGGAGTAATTTAAATTCTGTCGACGATCTGTGAGTAGGCCCGCTTTGCCCACTTTTCTTTTTCGACTGTTTGTATTTCCACACGAAATCCCGAGGCGGAATTGCTATTTTCAAATCTGTCCTCGAACTTTCTTTAAAGACAAGCACATACGAGAGAAACTTTGACATAAATGAAGCTCCCCTCACAAGTCACTAAATAAGACGAGCAATTTAAAAAAAAAAATGTATTGGGCCTACAAAATGAATAAGCAAGCCTGATAAAGATTACTATGAATGAAATTAATTTGTAAAGGAGATTGGAATGGATTTGGTCAAAGAAAAAGGACTTATAATAGCCTACCTGTGACCGTAGGCATAAATAAAAAAAAGACTAATTAAGAAACAATTGTTCTGATTCAAAGTGGTCAATTAGATTAAATCTCGATTTAAATGAACTCTTGTAAATATTAGTATGTAAATCAACTTGTAAACACCGTATGGTGTTATGAAGCGAGAATTTCTTTTAATACATCGTTCACGCAGACGCTCACCACAGTGCAAGTGAAGTTTTAAAGTTCGACGATTTTCAGTGGCAGTATTCTACTGCACCATATGTGTAAAAAAAAAAAAATTCATTGATGTGTGCAGTGTGTAATAATCAGTGTCATTCCACACGTGCAGTTGCAGCGGTAGCTACCACTTACCTGTGAATCCGTAACTGGATAGTGGGCAGGAAGTGATATGAGGCAGTTTCGGTGGCAGAAGCTCCCTCCAGCAATCTAAAAAGCACAAAGCCATGATCCGCCGAACAAAAGCGACGCACGGCACCTCAAGCGCGAAATCAACGCTCTGCAAGAAAGCTCCGGTCACGTGCGCGCGCACAGACTGAATTTCAAGATGGCTCGCAACAGTGGAGGCGGACAGTCACCACGTGACGAAATAATGTAAACGTTCAACCGCCAACACAGTTGCTGTGCGCTACATTCTGTAGCAAAAACATTCACACCCAGTACTGAAAGCATTTTGTATGTATCATAAACCTTCTGAGAGACTCTAAGATAGAGAAGTTAGCGTAATTAGTATAATGACTGATTGTACACAGAGACAAGTCACAAGGTCACCTCTGAACACTGTTGAAATGTAAACTTTAACGAAAGGTCACGATACGAATGAAAATAAGCACACGAAAATACGTCAAAGGATCCGATCCTTCCTAAATCCCATCCCACATGTATATAAAATTAGTTTTGTAAGCTATTCTAATATAAGATATTTTATCTGTTTCATATGTGAAATAATTCGGAGAGCCACACTCGAGCCCTGAAAGTGAAAGATATGGACTTCCTTGTCGAAGCCATCACCAGTGGCCGCTCTACAATCCAAGTCTATCATAAATAGTGTATGTGCGACGAAAATAAATCTATAATTAAGTGCGACAACGGACAAGGCAGTGAATCGACAAGACGATGACAATAAAATGAATACAGTCAAAACAGAAAGTTGTGTACCAGTTGTGAAAGTCAAATTACTTTTGCAACGTTAAAAAATGAAGTGTGACTCTATTTCCTTATAAAGTTTGTAAATATGTGTACTTATAGCCTTAATTTTAAGAATCATCAAGAAAGACTGAATCCATGCAAACACTGATAGATACACAGAACAAATTCACAATGATCCATCGTCAGTAATTACAAATTGAAGCGTTAATTCTTTTATTATGGAATGAATGTGAAATGAAATTTTTAATAACCTGTATGTTACACCCGAAAATTACAAATATTCCAATGGGCATGAGGATGAAAGTAATACCTTCGGTATTCCTTCCCTCCTCATGGGAGGCAGTGTAATATTAGTAATTTTCGCCTCACAAACATTAATATACGCTCAATAGTAAACGCCTGATGGCCTAAAGTTATCGAACAATTGTAAAGTAAAAGAAATGAACCATCGCATAGCAGCGACAGAATCTATTATTCTTTATCTTTACCGTTCTTGCGCGGTGCCAGTAAATCTCTATGTACATGTATCGATTAATGGCGAAAAAAGGAATTCTGTTGTTTTCAAGACAAATGAGGCTTTTGGCGCCTCACCTTTTACTGTTTGTATTCCATGAGAGGCGGACGCGGACTTGCTGCGTTCCGCAACTGTATTTTATATTCTATGTGAAAGTATTGAGTGAATATGCTAATTGTTATTTTTTCCAATCAGAAAACATGTAGTTTCTTGTAACTGATATCGAACAGACAGAGTCAAGAGGACATTTTGACTGTTATGTATAAAGTATCTAACCACAATGGTCATCTATTGTAATTTAATATGAAAAGGTACGTAGCATTAAAAAACGCGTGTTAAAGATAAGTGTGCTTATTTTCGTAAATTAACCTTGATGATTCCATCTCCTTATTTACCTGTATGTTAATTATTTTTGTGTTACTTCATCACCAGAAATACGATCACGCTGATGGGCCGAATGCAGCATGAGGCAGAAGGAACATTATCGTTTTCCTATTATTTCTGAACCAACTCCTTTTTTTTAATTGTGTAGTGTTGCATTTCTTTTAAAGTCTATAAATCTTCTGGTCCCTTAGTGTTGATCCGGGTATGACTACATCGCGACTATAAAAATGCATAGAAATGATAATGTTTCTTCCGAACGATCTCAAATATATATATATATATCAATATGCTGCTCTTATTTAGGTATTTAATGCTCAACGTATGTTATTATAATAGTGTAATCAATCCCTGATTCTGTTGCCAAGTGGCCCACCAAAATATTCACTTTTTCGACATTAAAAAAAAAAGTAACAGTTCTTTTCATTTTCGTCCCCCAAGAGCAACGCTACAATACGCAACTCACGAAGTCAGCGGCCATATACATTAATCAGAGAGAAGATTATGACCAGAGACCTGTTATCGACATAAACTCGTCCAGGCGATAACAGCGTTATCTGGCGAGGAATGACTGCTAGTCAGACACACGCACGGTGCATGTAGTATCAGCGAACGTGCTGTCCCTGTGTAGAATGAGAAAGGCGCGCGATGTACGTATCTGAGCTTGACCGAGGGCAGATGGTGATGGCCCAGAGGCTCAGCACGAGCGTTTCGGAAACCACACGACTCGTCGAGTGTTCGTGAAGAGCTGTGGTGAGTGTCTTCAGCAAGTGACGATACCAAGGTGAAACCACGTCCAGACGTTGTGGGGTTGGGAGGCCACCCCTCACTACTGATATAGGACGTCATAGCCTGGGGAGACTGGTAAAACACGACAGGCGGCGAACTGTGGCGGAACTAACATCGGACTTCAATGCTGGGCAGAGTACAAGTGTGTCTGAACACACAGTGCACCGAGCACTCCTAACGATGGGCCTCCGTATCCGACGACCCATGCATGTGCCAATGTTAGCACCACGACATCGACAACTACGGCTGAAATGGGCACGTTACCATCGGCACTGGGCGTTGGCGCAGTTGCAGAGCGTTGCAGCTCTGATGAATTCCGATTCCTTCATCATCATGCCTATGGGAGGGCGCGAATCCATCGATCGTCTTCCAGGGGAATAGCCCCTTGACATCTGTGTTGTGGGACGGACACAAGCTGGCCATGGCTCCATTATGCCTTGAAAAACATTGACGTGGGCTTCCATGTGTCCAGTGGAGTTCGTGCAAGGCACCATGACGGCCAGATTGAATATCGGACTGGGTGCAGACCATATACATCCTTTCATGACGACCACGCCTTCCGACGGTAGTGGCATTTTTCAACAAGATAACGTGCCATGTCACAAGGCCTGGAGTGTGATTAAGCGGTTCGAGGAACACAGTGGCGAGTTCCAATTCATGTGCTGGCCCCGACTCGCCAGCCCTGAACCCGATCGAACACATGTAAGATGTGATTGCAACGTGTCAGAGCTTTCGGCCCCCTCCTCAGAATTTACGGGTGTTAGGTGACTTGTATTTGCAAATGTGGTGCCAAATCTCTCCAGTGACTTACCGAGGCCTTAGTGTTCCCATTCCACGACGCGTCGCCGCTGTTATTGGTGAGATAGTCTTAAGCTGAAGCACACCGCTCCACACCATATCTGAACGAAGCTGTTTGTGGTAAGGTGACACGGAATGTTGGCGCCTTATGTACCTATTCGTGGAGTTACCTTCTCTACTTTTAGCGATTATTTACATTTATGACATCTTAGTTGTTGAATGGTTTAAATGGCTCTGAGCACTATTGGACTTAACATCTCAGGTCATCAGTCCCCTAGAACTTAGAACTACTTAAACCTAACTAACCTAAGGACACAACATTCATGCCCGAGGCAGGATTCGAACCTGCGACCGTAGCGGTCGCGCGGTTCCAGACTGAAGCGCCTAGAACCGCTCGGCCACTAGCGGCCGGCTTAATTGTTGATATATTGCCGTGTTCCCTTACGTCTGATAAAATAAGCCCCTTTCAGTCACACGGGGTTGCAATTGTCATTAATGTTAGTGCTTTGTGTTATCACTGCTGTTACATGAATGTTCTGCTGTGAAACAGCTCCTGACCAATGGGTGTGAAATTGATGTATTTCATTGACTTCAGGAGAAACCTGTGAACCAACATGAGGACGTCGGTGCTGTGGGCGCTGTTACTGTTTGCTGGTGTCTCGCAGTGCGCACGAATTCTTGGAATCAATCCAACGAGGTCCATTAGTCACCAAACGCCGTTCTTAGCTATTATGGCAGCACTTGCTGAAAAGGGTCACCAAGTTACTGTGGTAACAACACATCCTTTGAAGGTACGTGAGCTTCAAGCACATTTGTTTCTTGGTAGTAAGGAGTGAAGGAAGCAAGATTAGATCTTAAGTCCCATGGATATAGACGTCATTAGAGAAAGAGCACAAGCTCGGATTACTGAAGGATGGGAACGGAAATCGGCCATGTCATTTTCAATGGAACCATCCGAGCATTTGCTCTAAGTGATTTGCAGAAAACACGGAAATCCAAATCTGGATGACCGGATGGGGATCTGAACCGTAGCCCTCTCGAATGCGATTCCAGCATGCTAACCAAATGAGAATCGGCATGCTAATCACTGCGACCACTCTCTCGGTTTTCTTGGAATCGCCAAACGCATAAGCTCATTACAAACATGACCACTTCCACAGAACTCTGAGTTGAGGTAGATAATTACGGTAGAGGCTACGGGAAAGTAAATCCCGTGTTAGTATGGGGCAAAAAAGGTTAGAATAGTTTTAAATAGCTTAGCGCCTGATGCTTCGTCCTCGCAGACTGTATGGTTCAAAAATGGTTCAAATGGCTCTGAGCACTATGGGACTTAACATCTATGGTCATCAGTCCCCTAGAACTTAGAACTACTTAAACCTAACTAACCTAAGGACATCACACAACACCCAATCATCACGAGGCAGAGTAAATCCCTGTCCCCGTCGGGAATCGAACCCGGGAACCCGGGCGCGGGAAGCGAGAACGCTACCGCACGACCACGAGCTGCGGACTGTATGGTTTGCACAGATCTTTTTGTTTTCCTAAAATCGAATGTTTACGTTGTTCACAAACTGCAACGCCTTCTAAACTTCTCACACATTATTAAGGCCATAGAAGTATGGTCTTTTCATAATGTATTTCTGACCAAAAAGCGAGTCTGATAGCTGAAGTCCAAGATTTTTGTTAGTAAGGCCTTTTGAGTTGCTGTGGTGATATTTTTTTAGAAACTTTCATTCCCCAATACATATTTCTGTATATCTAATTGAAAAGTGAAATACTAATTACCATATACTTAACTTTACATTTCTGTAATGCAACGAAATGGTTTCCTAAAGATTTTTATCCCGTTTCACACCCTTAGGGGTTGAATTTCCAAAAACAGTGAAACACTTAATTTATTATTAATTTTAATTTTTAATAGATTAACTTGGAAGGAAAATGCTTTCATAACGAGATAGTGTCATAAATCTTTACATCCCCTATTTCACTGCAGTAAGGGGTTGTTGTTGTTGTTGTTGTTGTGGTCTTCAGTCCTGAGACTGGTTTGATGCAGCTCTCCATGCTACTCTATCCTGTGCAAGCTTCTTCATTTCCCAGTACTTACTGCAACCTACGTCCTTCTGAATCTGCTTAGTGTATTCACCTCTTGGTCTCCCTCTATGATTTTTACCCTCCACACTGCCCTTCAATGCTAAATTTGTGATCCCTTGATGCCTCAGAACATGTCCTACCAACCTGTCCCTTCTTCTTGTCAAGTTGTGCCACAAACTACTTTTCTCCCCAATTCTATTCAATACCTCCACATTAGTTATGTGATCTACCCATCTAATCTTCAGCGTAAGGGGTTAAATTTCCAAAACAATTAAACACGTATTTTTTAAATTTCTAACGGAGCAGTCAAATACCAATTTCCATAGATGTACCTTTACAACAGCTTTGGTAGTTCTTTAATAACGATTCATTAAGAAAAGAAAGTGATAGAGAGGAAGGTAGACCTTCACCCACTATTTTACCTCCTTAGTGGTTGAATTTTCCAAACTGTGAAAATAGTTATTTTTTATTTGGAAATTAAGAAACCATACAGCAATCTTCGTAGTTCTAGCTTCAAAATTGCCTTAATAGTGACATACTTTCGAAAAGCTTTTCGTGACACATTTCATCCCTTTAGCAGAGGAATTCCGAACAATCCCTTCTTAAACGACGCCTACAGCATAAGATCTACACCCTCTCCAAATTTCAGGTATCTGTTCTTAGCAGTTTGAGAGGGACGATGATGAGTGAGGGAATCAGTCTGGTTCTATTTCACCCCCTGACGGGTTGAGGTTGAAGAACAGTGAAACAAGTTCTTTTTGTTTCCAACCAAGAAACCAAACTCAAACTTTCGTAGATTTAGCTTTTAAATGCTTTCATAATGAAGGATTCTGTAAAAATTTCATTCCCGACTTCATCCGCTTGGGAGTTGAATTTTCAAAAACACTGAAACACGTATGTTATCATTTGTGACCGAGAAGTCAAATACCATTTTTCATAGACGAAGCTTCAAAATGTTATAGTATTTCTTTTTAACGATTTATTTTAAGAGAGAACTTTCACCCACCATTTCACCCTAATTGCGGTTAAATTTCTAAAACTGCTGAAACACGGATTTCTTTATTTCTAATCGAGAAACCAAATACCAATTTTCTTAGGCCTTCCTCCAAAATTGTTTTAAGTAAAAACTTCCACAAAACCTTTCATCCTTTATTTCTCCCCATGAGGGATGGAATTTCAAGAAGTCCCATCTTAAACGACGACAACAGTATAAGATGAATACTCTCTCCAAATTTCAAGTTTATATCCCTAGCTGTTTGGTGTGTGGGATGTTTAGTCTGTCAGTCAGAACATTGCGTATATATATTGCACTCAAGAACAAGAACTTCTATCAGCGAAAGTGATCGGTAACAGACATCGTCATTTCTAAATCAGCCTAAAAGCAAATTGAAGCCGACAGTGAAAACTTTTATTATCTTTGTGTAGTAACATCAACTGTTGTGTCATATTCGAGGTAATTACCATTGTTTCTCTTAAGCTATTACTTGTCCTATATATGGTCATGACTCTGTGTCTAAGTGGTAACTATCAGACAAGAAACAGAATGTTTTAGGGTTAAATTCAAAGTAAGTATTTTTTCACATATCTTTTTTGACATCCAGCAACGATTTGTCTAATAGAAAAATACAAAGCTGTATCATGATTAAGGTCCATGCTGAACTGTAGATCCTCCTGCGACTAGTTAACTTGATTCAAACGTCAGGCAAAGGCAACGACGAAACACCATCAGCAGAACCACCTTGAGTAAAGAACTATGCTATCCAAACCAGTTTTCGGGGTCGAGTACAGCTTTAGTCACGTATACACTAGATCTAAGGCAGCTTTGCGATGCGCCAACGGATACAGAGCATTTATACTGCACACAATACTAAAAAGGATGTATTATACTTACAAACTATATCAACTTCGTATTGAAATCCCAGTTTCTTGTCAAAAAATGAAAAATAGTGTAACAATTCCTACATAAATATTAGTCAAATGTTGCTAAATATCTTTCGGAAAAATGTCAACTTAGCGGATGCATGACAGAGACGTTCCTGCTATACCTCTGCTGAAAATAACCAGCATTTGAGCAGCCAACATTTGTAACTGAGTCGTTCAAATACACTTGTTCTGCATATACAATAACAAACGACCGTTTTTTCTATAAGTATGAAGCTATTGCCTTGGTGGAACGAAAATTTGTCACTTACTTTTTCCTTCCTCGCAGGACGAATATTCACATACTAGCAATACAAAAGTGTTTCTCAAAAAATTTCGGGCAGTAAATGGACTTTAAACATTGGCAATCTGGCAACAGTGTAATCACGTGTACGCCAACTATCTCTGTTAGGTTATAACAAATGTACTGTGCAGTTGGTGCAGTGGATAATACTTTGGTTACCGTGCAGGAGATCAAGGGTTCGATTTTGTGCCGAGGCGTATTTGTTTTTATTTGCTAAAATTAGTCTGCGTGGTATGGTATCTGGTGTCTTAATCGTTATACAGTGATTGCAGAGAGTCTTCTACAAAACATTTGCAGGTATGTTCTAGGAACAATCCAACCGGAAGAATAATCGTTTTCATTGGTCAGCCTGTAAAGAAAGCAATTGCAAGCCGTGGACGCGCATCGCTCCTCACCATAGCATATACTAGATTACAAACTTGTTTCTGTGTACTCTCCCCCAATCGTTCCCTCGATTAATACCAACTGTTATTATTGCTCCGTTCTGGTCCATTACATTTCGTTAGGATCTTACGTCACCAGTAGGGCTAGCAACGTGCTTTGCAAATGATTTCGATGGGAGCACGACGTGCAAAAGGATTCTTTAAAAGCTGACCAATGAAAACAGTTGTACTACCATCTCTGTGTTCATAGTACGTAACTGCAAATGTTTTGCAGAAGACCTACTGTAATCGCTGTATGACGCTTAAGACATTCATGGAGACCCAGAATCGAACCCTAGACCTCTTGCATGCTAACCCAAAACGGTATCCACTGTATAAATTGCACAGCGGTTATATCGTCTCCTGACGAAGATACTTGGCGTACATGTGATTCCGGGTTGACGGATTGCTAATCTTTAACTCCCATTTACTAACTGAAATATCCGCAGGACGAAATTTTGTGGCAGACATTTTTATACTGCCACTATGCGAGGTAAGGCTGAGTGCGCGAATTTTTCTTCATGCTGTATAACATTCCATCAGAATTTCTAAAATATTTGGGGGAAGTGGCAACAAAAAGGTTATTAACCTTGGTCTGCAGAATGTTTGGTGATACACCATCTGACTTTCCAAAAATGTCATCCATACAATTCTGAGGGTTGCAAGAGCTGATAAGTGCGAAAATTATCACACAATCGGCGTAACAGCTGCAAGAATAATGTACCAAAGAATAGAAAAGAAAATTGATGTGTTAGATGACGATCAGTTAGGCTTTAGGAAACGTGAAGGCACCAGAGGGGAAGTTCTACGTTGCGGTTGATAATGGAAGCAACGCTAAAGAAAAATAGAAATACTTCATACGGTTTGTCGACTTGAAAAAAGCATTCGCCGATGTAAAATGGTACAAGATGTTCGTAACTCGGGGGAAAATAGGGGTAAGCTATAGGGCAAGACGGTTCTTCAATGTTTATATTATAAAAGTAATTATACAGTGTGCGTGCCGCTAAAACTGAGAAACGAGTCCCGGTACAATTCAGGGAGTTATATTATGTGATAGCCCGCTATCCCCAATTCATGGAGAAGGCTCCCGTTTTTCCTGAACGGTGTGCTTTTTAAGAATTGAGGACTGGGAAGTTCCATCCTCCAGAAATTTCTAGATCATTCGAGAATATTGAAACATATTCCAGAACATTCGAGAGTATTCTAGACCATTCCACAACATTACAGACTGCTCAGGAATGTTCCACAATTATCTGGGATGTACTGGAATGTTCGGGAAGATTGCAGGTTATTGTGGAACATTTCAGAACACTGTCGAATGTTGAGGAATGTTCTGTAACTTTGTGGACAATTCGAAGCCTTTCTGGTATATCAATTAAAATCTAGAAAGGGGTAAGAATCGCCCGCCTCTTATTGAGGTGACTGAGACGACGTGGAGAGAGAATAGAGGACGAGGGGATGGGTGGATAGCAAGGAAGAAGGGAGGTGGAATTAAAGAGGGGAGAAGGAGATGGACAGAGAGTGGGGGTGTGGAGGAAGTTAACACAGAAAGGGAGTGGTGGATATGGACAGAGAGAGGTGGGGGTGGATGTAGTGGACAGGAATAGGGGGACGAACAGAGAGAGGAAGGAGGAGAGATGGATACAGAGAGATGGGATGAGTAGAGAGAGGTAGGAGGAGAACGTGGATAGAGAGAGGGGGGAGGAGGAGATGGGCAGAGAGACGAAGCAAAGGGACATGGACAGAGAGACGGAGGGCAAAGGATATGGACAAGAGAGGGCGAAGAAAGAGACGGACAGAGAGAGGAAGGAGTAGGGGGTGAACTAATAGATAGTTAGAAGAAATAATTATCCGTGCAACGCCGGGTTGCTCAGCTAATATACAACATATACAAGAACCAAGAAGGAACAAAAAAAAAATGGTTCAAATGGCTCTGAGCACTATGGGACTTAATTTCTAAGGTCATCAGTCCCCTAGAACTTGGAACTACTTAAACCTAACTAACCTAAGGACATCACACACAGCCATGCCTGAGGCAGGATTCGAACCTGCGACCGTAGCGGTCGCATGGTTCCAGACTGTAGCGCCTTTAACCGCTTGGGCACCCCGGCTGGCCAAAAAGGAACAATAAGAACGAAGTGCTCGGGTAAAAAGGATGTAAGGCAGTAATATAGTCTTTCCCCCCTAGTGTTCAATCTATACATCGGAGAAATAATTATTTAAATAAAAGAAAGGTTCAAGAGTGGATATCGATGATAGAATTTTGCTGATGGCATTGTTATTCTCAGTAAAAGTAAAGAAGAATTACGGGATCTGCTGAAGAGTACAAAATATGGATTAAGAGTAAATGGAAGAAAGATGAAAGTAAAGAGAAGTATCAGAAACGGGAACAGCGAGAAACATCAGGATTGGTGGTAACGAGGTAAATGAAGTTAAGGAATTCTGCTATGCAGGCAGCAAGATAACCCATCACAGATAGAGCAAGGAGGACATAAAAAGCAGGCTATCACTAGGAAAAAGGGAGTTCCTGGCCAAGAGAAATTTACCAGTCTCAAACATAGGACTCAATTTCTGAAAATGTTCGTTTGGAGTACAGCATTCTATAGTAGTGAAACATGGACTGTGAGAAAACCGAAAAAGAAGAGAATCGAAGGATTTGAAATGTGGTGTCACAGAAGAATGCTGAAAATTAGGTGGACTGATTAGGTACGTAATGGGAGGTTCTCTGCAGTATCGGCGAGGAAAGGAAAATATGGAAAACATTGACAAGAAGAAAGGACAGTAAGGTAGGACATTCGTTAAGACACCAGGAAATGTAGGTTTCAAATGCTACTCTGAGATGAAAAGTTTGATACAGGAGAGGAATTCGTGGCGGGTCGCATCAAACCAGTCAGAAAACTGATGAGACAAAAAACAGATTCCTATATATGAACCGTTTCGTTCTGATAGCCACTTATTTTCTCAATATTGTCATACTCAGACATTTTAGATTAATTACATACTCCAACTCAGATATTACTGACAGATATTCATGATAGTTTGTAGTGTAAATGAATGACCTTGCATATGTCATTTTGTGTAATGGTATTTTCGTTTTCAGCCTTACAGCATTTTCATTGCTAATTGACGAGTAATCACAAGGTTAAACGACTAAGAGTTATTTGAATCAGTGACAAACACTGCCGTAACTTTTACTGACGGCAAGTTCCAGCCACGTGTAACATTAAATGTCAACTATCAGAGTACTCTCTTGACAGGAAACTGCCGTAATTCTTTTAAGTCAATTATGTTTCAGTTATACATGGTCAAACTGCAAATTCAGGAGAAATCTGGTAGGAAAGTAATACACGGTGAGTGGAACAAGGGACTACTGATATCAGAAGATTCTACCTGTTCCTGGAATTTAGTTGTTGCTAACATGTTTTTGTCCATCATTGTCTTCATAATTTCCCGCACAGGCTACTTTCTCGTAATGCCAGACAGTCGCTTCAGTAACTCAACAATTTTCAGAGAAAGGAAACCTTTTCTGTTCTTCATCCAGTCACAAAAAAAAAAAAAAATCCGCAACATAATTTGTAGGTAGCTGGTTCGAATGCTAGTAATAAGAAATTTGCGTTGCCTGTATTTGGTCGGCAAGTGAGAAAATAAGATGGTGTAAAGTCCCTTAACTCCTAAATCAAATTCCGAAGTTGTCTTTGGTGCCTAATGGAGTGACGCCTTCTTATGCTGTTGATGGTCATTAATTCGTAAAATGAGGACCTTAAAGTCGACACTCACTTGCTGTTATTGAAGATGAGTAGTCTATTGGCAGACACAGATCCAACCAGCCCCCTCCGTCACCGGTATCAACAATACGAGGACGACACTCCACTTCACATGCACTCATTATAATCACTTACCCGAAGCAGCCACCGATATAGCATCAATTAAAAGGTAATACAGGCCGTGAATCACACGAGTAAACAAATGAATAAATTGTAATAAAGTATATATAAATTTAATAACTTCCACTATAATTATCCGAGTAAATCGTATAAAATAAGAAATTAATCACGAGTTTAGAACCTTATGTTGATGTCAAACGAATACAATAAATCGTTAAAGGACCACGTTGTCATCAACAAGTAAGCTCAAGAATAGCCTGTTAAGCATAGCACTCGATAATGGCAACATGGTTGTTCGGTGGAATATTATGCCCTTACGACACCATGCTCTATCTGGACAGCCTATAAATTAACTCTCGTTATCTACGCTGGGAGAAACTGACGAGAAACATCGTGTGAAATATGTTGTATTATACAATGTTAACAAAAATGCCTTACTATCAGTCTTTCACGTAGATCAAAAACTTAGCGCCACTCCCTAATAAAAACTAAGCATTACACAACTACTTCCAGAAAAAGCATATACGAACTAAGTTCTGAAATTCAACGAATCAACTAACTACTACCCAAAGAAAAAACTAGCGTACGCTATTTTGCGGAAAACTGACGTTTTGAGACCGTGGCTGTGTACAAAATAAAAACTGGTTGTTGCAGAGAACGTTACAGCAACCAGCCACTTTTTATAACGCTATATATCACATAACTAGCGCCGTCAGCGGCTTCTTCACGTTAAGATATACTTTTGTTGTAGATTAAATTAATTTTCACTTTTTATTCGCCCATATGCTGAAAATCCCTTGAGGTGATGGTGTCGTACACCAAAAACATGATCTCAGAAACTGTCTACTTGACGGTAATTGTACCTCATAACGATTTCAAATGATGTAAACGAAGTATTAAAGTGAAAATTTTCGACATTGTTTTGGCGTAGGTTTTGGGTGGGCTGGAGTTCAGTCTCGCGGCTGTCCAGGGGTAGGCTCAAATTTACAAAGAATTTATCACACATTAGGAATACTTCTTCACAAAAGAGAAATCAGTCACGCTACACAACAGAGTAATAACAAGCTACCTTCTGTAAAATGGTACACTGTAAATCAATCAATATGGCTTTCACATTGTAGGAAAACAGAATGCCGTAACACAACAACCACACATGCCGCACTCTATTCACGGACCTTTCATGTGTAA
Source organism: Schistocerca cancellata (assembly GCF_023864275.1). Classification (NCBI taxonomy): domain Eukaryota; kingdom Metazoa; phylum Arthropoda; class Insecta; order Orthoptera; family Acrididae; genus Schistocerca; species Schistocerca cancellata. Next base: position 407,659,436 of record NC_064628.1, read on the forward strand.
CATTTCTGACGACTTGATACATCCTGTGCGTTTCACTTTACATTATGTTGCATCACTCGACCGACCCAAATACAGACAGTCGGTCGCTAAAGAACACACACAGTACTCGTCTGTAGCCTCTGTCTGCGTCTCCATTGGAATCGCTGTCCTCACGCCTGGGAAAAGTCACCGACCATCCTATGGGGGTTGTTCTATTATCACAGGGCTAAAGCCCCGTGTTGACTGTTAGTCAGGTTCCGTAGCCAGCTCTTTGGCATACTAGCTTGGAGAGGACTTCCCATTCTTGACTCCCCACCAGCCGATTGCTCCCAACTGCTCTGTGGACAACCACGGGAGTGTATGAACGGCATCCTCACTGCCACCCGACTGAAGTCCACCACGCACCCATCGCAGTCCATGGTCCGACAGCTGTGTCCGGCTCTCCCGCTGGTCAGTTCCAGTCTACAGTTTGGTAATGGTCAGCCCAAGACCCCTGCTCCCGTTACACGCTGCTCAGAGTGGCACCAGAAGCATCAGAAACGCCCCCGACCGAGAGATATCCAAATACCAGCGCGAGAGCATTGCTAACGCTGTCGGTTGGGGGAAGGAAGGAACAAAGACTGCGGCGAATTGTAAATTAAGGGTAGATTCTGATTGTATGTAAGTACTCAAATTTTATTGATCTCATAATTAGGAGGTGATCCACAGTGTACAAGTCTGTCATCATTATCATTATCACCATGAACCGTTTCCATCCCCAGGCTGGGTCTGTTTGGAACGTTAGCCTCTCCTTCTAGGCCTGTTTTCCCACCATCTTTCTGTGGTCGCTCTGGCCCAGTCATCGCCTCTTTTGTCAGCACACTCTTCCACACCTTTCACTCATCTATACATTGGTTTTCCTCTTCGTAGTTTCTTTCTTTAACTATTTACCTTACCCTCCCATTCCTCATATCCCTTTGTTTTTCCTATCGTACTTCTGAGGATTTGCATTTCACGTGCCTGTAATCTGGTTACATCTCTTTTCTTCATTAGCCATGTTTAAGATGAATCGGTCAGTACTGGGATGTAGTAACTTCTATATATTACTTCTTTGTATTTTTGTGGGACACCTTTGCTTCAAACCAGGCTCCTACTAATTCACAGGAGTATTTATGTCTATCTGCCACTTGCCCTAATATCATCCTCACTTCTTCCATTTTCCTCTGTCACACTTCCTAGGTACTTGGCACTTTCCACCTTCTTCAATTGTTCAACTTCAGTACTTACTCCGCTAGTTCTATTTTTCTTTCTAGTTGCGATAAGGGTCTCACATTTCTTTGCATTAATTTTCATTCTACACTGTCTCATAATTTCTTCCCGAGCATCAAGCTGTTGCTGAATCTCCTGCTCCCTGTTCTCCAGATCATCAAGTCATCTGCGAACACCATTCCTTTCATCCTGTCTTCTCCAGTTTTTTCTGCCACTTTAGCTATTATCTGATCCACGACCACAATGAAGACGAGAACTGACAATGTACGTATCTGCTGAAACGAATCCGCCCTTTCATTTTCCACTTTCACACAACCTAGACTTCCACGGTACGTCTCCTTTCTGCTTGTTGTTTGTTTCATTCCCTTCTTATTTAGTGCTTCTCAGACCTTTCTTCTACAGTCGCTATCAAATGCCTTTTGTACATCGAGAAAGGCCATCACCAGGTCCTCTCCGAATTTGTAGTGGCGTTCCTGGAGTTGCCTCACTGTAAATATGAGATCAAAGTTGACCTTACAGGTCTAATACCATGCTGTTCGTCACTAAACCTGTTCTCGACCCTCGTTCGGGTTATGCTCTCCAGGATCTATTTATATAACGTGGCACAGTTTGGTGTCAATGTGACTCCCCTATATTTTCTACAATCCTTCATACTTCCTTTCTTGAAAATAGGGGCAATTACTGCCTTTTTTCCAATCTTCTGGTGTCTTCGTCTCATTTCACACTGCCTGCATCACAGATGCCAGTCACTGTTTGCCAAAACTCCCTGAAACACCTGGTGCCATTCCCCCCTTCATCTTGTCCAGTTCCGTTTCCGTATCTTTTCATCCCAGGTCCTTAACCCCCTCTCCCCAAGAAACAATCTCTACTTCCTTTAATCCATTATTCTCATCTAGAAATCCGTTCGGATTTAATAAGACCTGAAAGTAATCTATTACAAATTCTACAACTTGAATACTGAACGTTTAAGCTGTTTTGCCGCATCGCTGTCCATTAAAATTTCAACACCATGAAAACGTTATGCAAAAAACATCACATTGGCTGAAGTGTACTGTGTGCTTGGATATAACAAATGGTTAGAATTCCAGAGCAACGGCACAACATAGGTAAGCGTAACGCCATTTACGTTCCCTATGTAAGGAAATACTACGCGCATTTGAATGTTGCTTGCTCGTGAGAAAATATTCTTGTATCTTCACTAGCGTATGTTGGTACTCGATAACGACAGGATCGCGATATTAAGACTGGGATTCATCGTTCTACGCTACTGCCACTTTCATTGGTTGGGATCTCCGCATGTGTTTACTGAGTCGACGGATTGCGGGTGGCTATTCCTAGCGTCTAACAGAATCACAGAGGACCAGAGCAACAAACACCTGAAAGGACAGACATACTGATCACTCAGCTGTGTAGTATCACACGTCCACGTCAACAGTCACGAGCAAGGTTGGTCTGCGGCAAGGCACGCACCGACACGGTCAGCATGGTGGGATCTGGGAGACCACAGGATGTCAGCAAGGCGACGCCGGCCACGGCTCCTCACGATGCTGCTGCAGAGGGGGCGTGTCGACCGTGGTGCGCCTAACGACGGCGCTAGACGCAACAGTGGAACCATGCCGTCTTTTCAGAAACTGTGAGGGACGGGAAAAACCCACCGTGGTTCAACAACAAAGTTAGGAAACTACTGCGAAAGCAAAGAGGGCTTCACTGCAAGTTTAAACGCAGCCAAAACCTCTCAGACAAACAGAAGCTAAACGATGTCAAAGTTGGCGTAAGGAGGGCTATGCGTGAAGAGTTCAGTGAATTCGAAAGTAAAATTCTATGTACTGACTTGACAGAAAATCCTAGGAAGTTCTGGTCTTACGTTAAATCAGTAAGTGGCTCGAAACAGCATATCCAGACACTCCGGGACGACGATGGCGTTGAAACAGAGGATGACATGCGTAAAGCTAAAATACTAAACACCTTTTTCCAAAGCTGTTTCACAGAGGAAGACCGCACTGCAGTTCCGTCTCTAAATCCTCGCACAAATGAAAAAATGGCTGACATCGAAATAAGTGTCCAAGGAATAGAAAAGCAACTGGAATCACTCAACAGAGGAAAGTCCACTGGACCTGACGGGATACCAATTAGATTCTACACAGAGTACGTGAAAGAACTTGCCCCCATTCTAACAGCCGTGTACCGCAAGTCTCTAGAGGAACGGAAGGTTCCAAATGATTGGAAAAGACCACAGGTAGTCCCAGTCTTCAAGAAGGGCCGTCGAACAGATGCGCAAAACTATAGACCTATATCTCCGACGTCGATCTGTTGTAGAATTTTAGAACATGTTTTTTGCTCGTGTATCATGTCGTTTCTGGAAACCCAGAATCTACTCTGTAGGAATCAACATGGATTCTGGAAACAGGGATCGTGTGAGACCCAACTCGCTTTATTTGTTCATGAGACCCAGAAAATATTAGATGCAGGCTCCCAGGTAGATGCCATTTTCCTTGACTTCCGGAAGGCGTTCGATAAAGTTCCGCACTGTCGCCTGATGAACAAAGTAAGAGCCTACGGAATATCAGACCAGCTGTGTGGCTGGATTGAAGAGTTTTTAGCAAACAGAACAGAGCTTGTTGTTCTCAATGGAGAGACGTCTACAGACGTTAAAGTAACCTCTGGCGTGCAACAGGGGAGTGTTATGGGACCATTGCTTTTCACAATATATATAAATGACCAAGTAGATAGTGTCGGAAGTTCCATGCGGCTTTTCGCGGATGATGCTGTAGTATACAGAGAAGTTGCAGCATTAGAAAATTGTAGCGAAATGCAGGAAGATCTGCAGCGGATAGGCACTTGGTGCAGGGAGTGGCAACTGACCCTTAACATAGACAAATGTAATCTATTGCGAATACATAGAAAGAAGGATCCTTTATTGTATGATTATATGATAGTGGAACAAACACTGGTAGCAGTTACTTCTGTAAAATATCTGGGAGTGGGCGTGCGGGACGATTTGAAGTAGAATGATCATATAAAATTAATTGTTGGTAAGGCGGGTGCCAGGTTGAGATTCATCGGGAGAGTCCTTAGGAAATGTAGTCCATCAACAAAGGAGGTGGCTTGCAAAACACTCGTTCGGCCTATAATTGAGTATTGCTCATCAGTGTGGGATCCGTACCAGGTCGGATTGACGGAGGAGATAGAGAAGATCCAAAGAAGAGCGGCGTGTTTCGCCACAGGGTTATTTGGTAAGCGTGATAGCGTTACGGAGATGTTTAGCAAACTCAAGTGGCAGACTCTGCAAGAAAGGCGTTCTGCATCGCGGTGTAGCTTGCTGTCCAGGTTTCGAGAGGGTGCGTTTCTGGATGAGGTATTGAATATATTGCTTCCCCCTACTTATACCTCCCGTGGAGATCACGAATGTAAAATTAGAGAGATTCGAGCGCGCACAGAGGCTTTCCGGCACTCGTTCTTCCCGCGAACCATACGCGGCTGGAACAGGAAAGGGAGGTGATGACAGTGGCACGTAAAGTGCCCTCCGCCACACACAGGTAGGTGGCTTGCGGATTATAAATGTAGATGTTGATGTAGATGTTTTCGTTCTTTGTACAGTATCACAATGGGCGTACAGGCTCCGAGGAGAACGAACTTTGAGACTGCATTTGTTTTCGTCGTACAGGGCCAGCACGCGTCTTGATGGAAGTCGTTGTGCACTCATCACGGTCACCTGCACATAGCTTTTAATGTGAACAGAAGGGACGTGTGGTAGGTCCGCTGTTGTTTTCTACATAAATGATCTTTTGGATAGGGTGCATAACAATTTGCTGATGATGCTGTGGTGTACGCTAAGGTGTCGTCGTTGAGTGACTGTAGGAGGATACAAGATGACGGACAGGATTTGTGATTGGTGTAAAGAATGGCAGCTAACTCTAAATATAGATAAATGTAAATTAATGTAGATGAAGAGGAAAAAGAATCCTGTAAATTTTGAATACTCCATTAGTAGTGTAGCGTTTGACACAGTCACGCCGATTAAATATTTGGGCGTAACGTTGCAGAGCGATATGAAGTGGGACAAGCATGTAATGGCAGTTATGGGGAAGGCGGATAGTCGTTTTCGGTTCATTGGTAGAATTTTGGGAAGATGTGGTTCATCTGTAAAGAAGACCACTTATAAAACACTAATACGACCTATTCTTGAGTACTGCTCGAGCGTTTGGGATCCCTGTCAGGTCGGATTGAGGGAGGACATAGAAGCAATTCAGAGGCGAGCTGCTAGATTTGTTACTGGTAGGTTTGATCATCACGCGAGTGTTACGGAAATGCTTCAGGAACTCGGGTAGGAGTCTCTAGAGGAAAGGAGGAGTTCTTTTCGTGAATCGTTACTGAGGAACTTTAGAGAACCAGCATTTGAGGCTGACAATTTTACTGCCGCCAACTTAAATTTTGCGGAAAGACCACGAAGATGAGATAAGAGATATTAGGGCTCGTACAGAGGCATATAGGCAGTCATTTTTCCCTCGTTCTGTTTGGGAGTGGAACAGAGAGAGAAGATGCTAGTTGTGGTACGAGGTACCTGCCGCCACGCACCATATGGTGGATTGCGGAGTATGTGTGTAGGTGTAGATGTAGATGTTAGCTTCCTTCTTTATTAAGGCTAGTTGCCTATCTAGGAATTTTCCGTGACGTTATGTTTCAGCAAAGTAACACAAAACCGCTTGTTACATGTGCTGCCCTGATCTACCTCGGTACCGGGGGTGTTCGACTGTTGCCATTGCCCAGCACATTGTTCACGTTTCTCACCCATTGAAAATGTCTGGGCATGGGTTGCCAAAAGATTGGCACGCCACCATCCATCAGACATTGTAATTTATGAGCACAGGCATAGCTGAAGCTGTGTGGAATGAAATACCCATACGTATAATTTACGTTCAGTTTGACTTGAGGCCAATTCTGGTTATAGCCCTTGTTGCTGCCCTAGGTGGCTGCTTTGTGTACTAAATATCACGTAACTACATATTACCAATTCACCCACATATCTAACCGTTTATTTGTCCTAATGTACCGCGAAGGCACAATAACTAAAATTAGTTATTTACTGTCATTGTTAGTGCATAAATTTTAACAGCCTGCAGTGTACATTCACCTACTCTTGCAGTATTTCACATGTAACCACTTCATCACTTTGTTTAGAGGAACAGAAACGTCATAAGTAATTTTAAATACCATCTTTTTGGGATTACGCCGAGTTATTTTTGAACACCCTTAATTGGGTTGATGATAAACATTTTTGTATTTTGTTAACTGAAAAACATAAACCACTACTGTTAAAAGAACGTAATTTTTTATCCTCTAGCAGACTTAGGTATAACACACTTGTATCACCCTTACGACACATTTGTAATGTCAATACGTAAGCTGTGAGTATTTCGAATCGTAAAAATGAGAGTTTAGATTTTCAAGTATTTCAATTGCTTACAAAGTGTGTGAAATATTGCAGTAAATGTAAATAATTTTATTAAGTTTCAAGATACTGACAGTGACATGGTCTTTGAAGATGTCACACCCCTTTGTTATCTTCTTTGCTCATCATGTGAGTCTGTATAAACAAAGCATTTCATTCCACAATTTAAGTAGTATGTTGTAATTAAACAATTGTTCCTTCCTAAAATCTAATACTTTCTTCATTTCTAAAAGCGAACACCTTCTTCCTTCCTTTCTTTCTGATACAGTATTTGTTTGTCTTTTGGCTTTGTTGTATGTGTTGCATATTTTTATTGGATCATGGTTTTATTTAACAGTCTATTATAGTAGATACAGTCTATACACCTTTTAAAGACTCTAGGCACCTTTGTTCTGACTAAAAACTTTACCAAAATTTGTTATTGTGCCTAAACTTTTGTAGGCCTGCATAATTTTTAGATATAGCAATAATTTCCATAGATTATATTTTCATAGTGGTGCATTATCCCTCCTAAAATGTGATCTAAAACAATTTAAATGTGAAAATATTTAATGTGAGGGTATACTGCCACATACATCAAAAGTAAGCATTAAATAAATACATTTATATGGATAGTTTGTTGCCTCCTTAGTGTAATATTTTAGCGAACACATATTTTCTGTAATTTTAAACCCAGGTCAAGTTAGCTTATGACATCAATTCCTTAGGCCTAACGTCTAATGTCAGCTGTTGCTTGTAGCTATTTAGGCATGGAAACAGCAACACCAAACATTGTATATACGCTCCTGGAAATTGAAATAAGAACACCGTGAATTCATTGTCCCAGGAAGGGGAAACTTTATTGACACATTCCTGGGGTCAGATACATCACATGATCACACTGACAGAACCACAGGCACATAGACACAGGCAACAGAGCATGCACAATGTCGGCACTAGTACAGTGTATATCCACCTTTCGCAGCAATGCAGGCTGCTATTCTCCCATCGAGACGATCGTAGAGATGCTGGATGTAGTCCTGTGGAACGGCTTGCCATGCCATTTCCACCTGGCGCCTCAGTTGGACCAGCGTTCGTGCTGGACGTGCAGACCGCGTGAGACGACGCTTCATCCAGTCCCAAACATGCTCAATGGGGGACAGATCCGGAGATCTTGCTGGCCAGGGTAGTTGACTTACACCTTCTAGAGCACGTTGGGTGGCACGGGATACATGCGGACGTGCATTGTCCTGTTGGAACAGCAAGTTCCCTTGCCGGTCTAGGAATGGTAGAACGATGGGTTCGATGACGGTTTGGATGTACTGTGCACTATTCAGTGTCCCCTCGACGATCACCAGTGGTGTACGGCCAGTGTAGGAGATCGCTCCCCACACCATGATGCCGGGTGTTGGCCCTGTGTGCCTCGGTCGTATGCAGTCCTGATTGTGGCGCTCACCTGCACGGCGCCAAACACGCATACGACCATCATTGGCACCAAGGCAGAAGCGACTCTCATCGCTGAAGACGACACGTCTCCATTCGTCCCTCCATTCACGCCTGTCGCGACACCACTGGAGGCGGGCTGCACGATGTTGGGGCGTGAGCGGAAGACGGCCTAACGGTGTGCGGGACCGTAGCCCAGCTTCATGGAGATGGTTGCGAATGGTCCTCGCCGATACCCCAGGAGCAACAGTGTCCCTAATTTGCTGGGAAGTGGCGGTGCGGTCCCCTACGGCACTGCGTAGGATCCTACGGTCTTGGCGTGCATCCGTGCGTCGCTGCCGTCCGGTCCAAGGTCGACGGGCACGTGCACCTTCCGCCGACCACTGGCGACAACATCGATGTACTGTTGAGCAATTCGGCGGTACGTCCACCCGGCCTCCCGCATGCCCACTCTACGCCCTCGCTCAAAGTCCGTCAACTGCACATACGGTTCACGTCCACGCTGTCGCGGCATGCTACCAGTGTTAAAGACTGCGATGGAGCTCCGTATGCCACGGCAAACTGGCTGACACTGACGGCGGCGGTGCACAAATGCTGCACAGCTGGCGCCATTCGACGGCCAACACCGCGGTTCCTGGTGTGTTCGCTGTGCCGTGCGTGTGATCATTGCTTGTGCAGCCCTCTCGCAGTGTCCGGAGCAAGTATGGTGGGTCTGACACACCGGTGTCAATGTGTTCTTTTTTCCATTTCCAGGAGTGAATTTCAAATACTTTATGTATTTTATTAGTGCAGACATATGTTGCTGACAGTTAGAAACTTATGGCAAAAATATCGAACATTTAATGTTTCTGATAGGTGTACATCTGTTGGTGACTGTGAGAAACATATGACAGAAAGATCGAACATTTGACATTTCTAAAAGTGAAGCTATGTGTTAGTGACAGTAAACAGCTGGGGCATGATATAGCAGTCCTTTTTATTGTGTGCTTTTTGGGGTTTATGGAATAGCATTTAAACTAAAAAATGTGTATGACAACTACATATTACCAATCTGTAACTTGATAAGGAAATTTAGTTTAATTATTTATTGACCCATGTAAATGTTTAATAGCAGATGGCATAGAGCTTCGAGTGAAATTGACCAGTGCAACTGGTGAGCCAGTCCACAAATGACTTTTGGGAAGTTAGTAATGAAAACGTATTTTTTGATAAATATTTTGGATACTTTTGAGCACAGACCATATAAGGAGTACAGTATAACAGGTTTTTTCATTTTAATAACAGCTCTGATTGGAGGAAAGTGAAGGTGGTGTGTGATACATTTTTGATTTAAAAATAAAATGTTCAGCCATTCACTTTTGAGCATAGCCTAAAAGGAGATGCATTGTAATACGTTCTTTCATTTTGATACTAGGCTTTCAAAGTGGGAGAGGAAAGGTGACCTTAATTCTATGCAGTGTGTGGGTATGCCATTTTATGTATACAATAAATCTCTTTGGCCTTGCAGTCATTTTAATATTATGCCAGAGACATGTATAGGTATGCAAATAATGCAATAAATAATTTTAACATCATTTTAATATTACATCAGAGGTAGATGTGTGTTAACAAACAATTAACAAACAATGTAATTTCCCATCATTTTTACGCCAGAGGTAAATGTCTTTTGGAGCCGGCCGGAGTGGCCGAACGGTTCTAGTCGCTACAGTCTGGAGCCGCGCGACCGCTACGGTCGCAGGTTCGAATCCTGCCTCGGGCATGGATGTGTGTGATGTCCTTAGGTTAGTTAGGTTTAAGTAGTTCTACTAGGGGACTGATGACCTCAGAAGTTAAGTCCCATAGTGTTCAGAGCCATTTGAACAACTTTTTGTCTTTCGGAAGTAACGAATATCTCTGACTGATCTGAGGGTTATGCAGTTCTTTCTTTCATATTTAGTGCTACTCATATTTGTAATAGTATGCTCTGACTGATTGGAGCTAGGGAAGTGTACTTCTGAAACAATGTAGTTTGACACACTTTTAACACATCATTTGAATACCACATTCTGACTGGTTGGAAAGAGGACAGAGGTGGAGTATAAAGCACAACTGAGCTATTTCAATCAGTTTGGGTTTTTAGTACTGTGCTATGACTGACCAGAGATAGGGAGGAGGAGGGGAGGGAGGAGGCGCATAGGGTTTTTAGTGTTCCACTAGCACAGTTGGGTTGCTTTCAAGAAATTCGTTTTCAGAAAAAAAAAATTGTCAATCTACATGTTGGAACATGGAAAGTTAGGTGCCTTATTCAGGCAGGTAGGACAGAGAATTTAAAAACGAAAATGGCGATGTTGTAGTTGAAAACTGGTGAAGCTCAGTGACAGGATGAAAAGGAGAGTACTCAGGAGAGTACAAGATTATAAGTAAAAAATCAAATATTGTTACTAACGAGTAAAAAAATGGGAATTTTGGTAAGTTATTCCGATCAGCATACTTAACACGTTATCACAACCAAGATAGACACAAAGCCAAAACTGACCACAGTAGTACAAGTTTATGTGCCACCTATGTCTGCAGATGATGAAGAGATTAAAAGAATGTATGATGAGATAAAAGCAGTTATTTAGATAGAAAAGGGAGAAAAAATTTAATTATCATGGGGGACAGGAGCTAGGTAGTAGGAAGAGGAAGAGAAGGAATAGCAATGGAGGAAAAAACTGAAGCGAAGTTGCATGGTAACCATTTTTCACAGAACATAATTGAATATTCTCGAACACTTGATTTAAGAATCGTGAAAGAGGGTTATATTCGTGGAGGAGACTTGGAACACAGGAAATTTCAAGTTGATTACATAACGGTGAGCAAGAGGGATTTCAGAACCAACGTTAAACTGCGAGACATTTTCAGAGCCAGGTGTAGACATGGACCACAACTTATTGATTATGAACTGTTGATTAAATACGAAGAAACTGGAAAAAGCTAGAAAATTATGGAGATGGAAGTAGATAACTTCACATAAATAAAGATTTTTGAGAGATTCAGAGAGAGCATTAGGCTGCTATTGATTGAAACAGATAAAATGGGTAGAAACTAATTGTGTAGGTTTTACCCGGCCGCTGGTGACCGAGCGGTTCTAGGCGCTTCAGTCTGGAATCGCACGACGCTACTTTCGCAGGTTGGAATCCTGCCTCGGGCATGGATGTGTGTGATGTCCTTAGGCTAGTTAGGTTTAATAAGTTCCAAGTTCTAGGGGACTGATGACCTCAGATTTTAAGTCCCTTAGTGCTCAGAGCCATTTGAACATTTTTTTGTAGATATGAGCTATAAAATAGTGAAGGCTGCACAAGATCAAATAGATAAAATGACAAGGCTTAGTAGAAATCCTCAGGTATCAGAGACTATATAGAATTTAACTGATGAAAGGTGAAAATACAAAAATGCAGCAAATGAAGCAGGTGAATGAAATGTCTAGAAAATGAGGTTGGTGGCAAGTGCAAAATCACTAAGCAGGTATGGCTAGAAGACAAATGTAAGAGGACAGAAGCATTAACTATTGCACCACAAATTAGTCTCCCAGAAAAACGCTAAAAATTTGTTAAAGTTCTTCACAGGCGACACCAAAATCGAAGCTGGTATCACCTGAGTCAATGACTACTGGTAGCTACAAGGTAAATGTTGACGAGGTCAAGGGGAATGCAAAAATGATTGTGAGATAGAGGACTGGCCAAGTACTCAAGTCTATGAAAGGAGCAGAATGACATCATGGCAACAGAAAAATACCATCATACGAATGACCAAACAGAGTGCCAAAAGAAGGCCTAAACACAGTGCAGAACTGACTATTCAGCCACTGATGCAGCACAAGGGAGCGTCTGGAAGACGAAGTTACTGAAATCTGACGTCACCATTTACTGAAATCTGACGCCACCATGAGATCTTACCAAGTGGAAAAACTAGTACATATGATGCCATTGCTACCTCCACTGCAGCAGAGCGCATGGGTAAAGAGAATAAATACTGAGCGCTTCTTAATCAGTGACCTCGGTTGCAGCTGTCCTGTGGAGAGGTGAGGCTATGTCAGTCGACTCTATGTGCGCATAACTACATATGATCATCTATGGAGCCAAATGTCTCACTGATAAGACTCTACCAATGCACGCTGTAGAGACAACTTCTGTCTCACAACTGATGGAGTGCAAAGACTGCCACCTACCTGCTGGCCCAGTGGGGACTTAACCAGTGGGATCAAGAACCTGATCACCACTCGCTATCAGTGGAGGGACCCACTCTTGCTTCTCGCCCTGTTACTGCGGCCGACACTGATGCTCCCAGCCTCTGTCTCCTAACTGGAGGCGGTAGGTAGAACAGTACATGGCAACAAGTATTTTAGGCTGGGCTGAAGGGCGAGTCTCGTGGGACATGCCTTCGATACTGATCAGAGTGATTTGGATATCAACTCGCAGAGCTGCTGTCCACCTCAACCAGTGTGCATCGTGATGGCTATGACACTGATCAGACATGAGGCAATGACTGTCACAGGATCCGTCCACTAGATAGCAATACTGGCAGGCAGATGCATGCCAACTACTCCAGATGGGGTCTATGTACCACTGGCACGACTAAGCTGCTAGAGTCCTGGGATGATAATCCTGTATTTCTGAACATTAAATGGCTCTGAGCAGTGTGGGACTTAACTTCTGAGGTCATCAGTCCCCTAGAACTTAGAACTACTTAAACCTAACTAATCCAAGGTCATCACACACATCCATGCCCGAGGCAGGATTCGAACCTGCGACCGTAGCGGTCGCGCGGTTCCAGACTGCAGCGCCTAGAACCGCTCGGCCACTCGGGCTGGCTCTGAACAATAAATATGTCACTGTGTATAACACGTTCCTAGCGCTTTCGGGCATAAACAATCTCCATCACCACTCTCTGCTTGACACAATCCTGACGACTTGACCCTTATATAACACTAGTGGAAAGATGCGTACCATCTGCCTGTATAATTAGGGAGACATCTGGAGAAAAGATAAGAAGATGGAAGAATATCAAGGGCTCACGTTGAAAAAACAGTACAAAGCAAATGGGCTGTACAAGTGGAACGAACTTGAAGGCAATGTTATAGAAAGGGAAGAGAGCGCAGATGAAGACGAAATAGGAAATAAAAAACTGCGATAAGTTGAGAGAGCACTGAAAGACCTAAGCTGAAAGAAGGCCCCTGGAACAGATGACACTCCCTTGCAACTACATACACTCCTGGAAATGGTAAAAAGAACACATTGACACCGGTGTGTCAGACCCACCATACTTGCTCCGGACACTGCGAGAGGGCTGTACAAGCAATGATCACACGCACGGCACAGCGGACACACCAGGAACCGCGGTGTTGGCTGTCGAATGGCGCTAGCTGCGCAGCATTTGTGCACCGCCGCCGTCAGTGTCAGCCAGTTTGCCGTGGCATACGGAGCTCCATCGCAGTCTTTAACACTGGTAGCATGCCGCGACAGCGTGGACGTGAACCGTATGTGCAGTTGACGGACTTTGAGCGAGGGCGTAGAGTGGGCATGCGGGAGGCCGGGTGGACGTACCGCCGAATTGCTCAACAGTACATCGATGTTGTCGCCAGTGGTCGGCGGAAGGTGCACGTGCCCGTCGACCTTGGACCGGACGGCAGCGACGCACGGATGCACGCCAAGACTGTAGGATACTACGCAGTGCCGTAGGGGACCGCACCGCCACTTCCCAGCAAATTAGGGACACTGTTGCTCCTGGGGTATCGGCGAGGACCATTCGCAACCATCTCCATGAAGCTGGGCTACGGTCCCGCACACCGTTAGGCCGTCTTCCGCTCACGCCCCAACATCGTTCAGCCCGCCTCCAGTGGTGTCGCGACAGGCGTGAATGGAGGGACGAATGGAGACGTGTCGTCTTCAGCGATGAGAGTCGCTTCTGCGCTTCTACCTTGGTGCCAATGATGGTCGTATGCGTGTTTGGCGCCGTGCAGGTGAGCGCCACAATCAGGACTGCATACGACCGAGGCACACAGGGCCAACACCCGGCATCATGGTGTGGGGAGCGATCTCCTACACTGGCCGTACACCACTGGTGATCGTCGAGGGGACACTGAATAGTGCACGGTACATCCAAACCGTCATCGAACCCATCGTTCTACCATTCCTAGACCGGCAAGGGAACTTGCTGTTCCAACAGGACAATGCACGTCCGCATGTATCCCGTGCCACCCAACGTGCTCTAGAAGGTGTAAGTCAACTACCCTGGCCAGCAAGATCTCCGGATCTGTCCCCCATTGAGCATGTTTGGGACTGGATGAAGCGTCGTCTCACGTGGTCTGCACGTCCAGCACGAACGCTGGTCCAACTGAGGCGCCAGGTGGAAATGGCATGGCAAGCCGTTCCACAGGACTACATCCAGCATCTCTACGATCGTCTCGATGGGAGAATAGCAGCCTGCATTGCTGCGAAAGGTGGATATACACTGTACTAGTGCCGACATTGTGCATGCTCTGTTGCCTGTGTCTATGTGCCTGTGGTTCTGTCAGTGTGATCCTGTGATGTATCTGACCCCAGGAATGTGTCAATAAAGTTTCCCCTTCCTGGGACAATGAATTCACGGTGTTCTTATTTCAATTTCCAGGAGTGTATATCCTTGGGAGCGCTGGATATAGCAACATTATTCCAGCTAGTGTGTAAGGTGTATGAGACAGATTAAATACCTGCAGACTTAAAAAATAATCTAATAACTCAAATTTCGAAAAAACAGGTGATGGCAGGTGTGAATATTATCGAATTATCAGTTTATTAGGTCTTGGTCGCAAAATACTACTACGAATTATTTATAGAAGACTGGAAAAAATGATAGTTGTTGACATTGAGGAAGATCAGTTTGGATAAACACTACTGATGGATTAGACTTCAGAATTGTTCTAACTGGCCGACTACTACCTACAAGGCAGTATGAAGGAGCAATCTATGATCGTGGGGTATGTGATCGGCATGTCGCCAATTCCTCCATCGATTATCACCAGTAGACGTATCCTAATTACTCCACTGCTTCTTTATTCAAACAACTGCTTATTCGGTCTCACAAGGGCTGAGTGGATCCCGTACCAGTCCTACACACCTCATAAAAAATGTGAAGAGATACTGAGAATTGAACCCATCTCTTTCCACACTGATGGCAGCGATGGTAACAATTCGGATTTGGAGGATTCCAGAAAAATGTAGGACACGCAATGTAACACTTACCCTATAAATTACATTAGAACATAATTTAACGAAAGGTAAATACAACGTTTATAGCTTCTGTAGATTTGGAGAAAGCTTTTGACAATGGTGACTCGAATACTCTCTGTGAAATTCTGAATGTAGTAGGAGTAAAAACAGGGAGTAAATGGTTATATACAACTCGCACAGAAATGGCAGTTACAAGAGTCAAGGGGTAAGAAAGGAGAGCAGTGACTGACGAGACAGTGAGACACGGCTGTAGCCTATCTCCGATGTTATTTGATCATGGAATTTTGTCATATGATGACATGTTGGAGACCGTGGCTGTTTTTGAAGACAAATGTTGATGGTGTAATGACAGCAACCAGCCACAAATTTACTTAGTTATTTGATCAGTTGAGCCAGCGGTATAAGAAACTGTAGACAAATTTGGAGAATGGATTAAAGTTCAGGAAGAAGAGAACAGACTTTGAGGTTTACGATGGCATTGTAATTCTGTTAGAGGCAGCAAAGGACTTGGAAAAATCAATTGAATGAAGTGGACAATGTCTTGAAAGAGGATATAAGCTGTAGATTGTTGTTGTTGCTGTGGTCTTCAGTCCTGAGACTGGTTTGATGCAGCTCTCCGTGCTACTCTATCCTGTGCAAGCTGCTTCATCTCCCAGTACGTACTGCATCCTACATCCTTCTGAATCTGCTTAGTGTATTCATCTCTTGGTCTCCCTCTACGATTTATAACCTCCACACTGTCCTCCAATACTAAATTGGTGATCCCTTGATGCCTCAGAACATGTCCTACCAACCGGTCCCTTCTTCTTGAGCAGGCCGGAGTGGCCATGCGGTTCTGGGCGCTACAGTCTGGAACCGCGTGACCGTTACGGTCGCAGGTTCGAATCCTGCTTCGGGCATGGATATGTGTGATGTCCTTAGGTTAGTTAGGTTTACGTAGCTCTAAGTTCTAGGGGACTTACGACCTCAGCAGTTGAGTCCAATAGTGCTCAGAGCCATTTGAACCATTTTGAACCCTTCTTCTTGTCAAGTTGTGCCACAGATTCCTCTTCTCCCCAATTCTATTCAATACCTCCTCGTTAGTTATGTGATCTACCCATCTAATCTTCACCACATTTCTAAAGCTTGTCCAAACTATTTATCGTCCATGTTTCACTTCCATACATGGCTACACTCCATACAAATGCTTTCATAAACGACTTCCTGATACTTAAATCTATACTCGATGTTAACAAATTTCTCTTCTTCAGAAACGCTTTCCTTGTCATTGCCAGTCTACATTTCATATCCTCTCTACTTCGACCATCATTAGTTATTTTGCTCCCCGTCGAATTAAATCAGGCGATACAGTGGGAATTAGAGTAGAAAATGCGTTACTAAAAGTAACAAATGAGTTTTGCAATTTCGGTAGCAAAATTGATTATGGCCAAAGGAGAGAGAGTGTAAAATGTAGAGTACCAGTAACAAGAAAAGCGGTTTTGAAGAACTGGAGTCTGTTAACATCAAATATAGATTTAACAGTTAAGAGGTCTTTTCTGAAGTGATCAGTCTGACGTGATGCCTTTTATACAAATGAAACTTGGACGATAAACTGTTCAGAGCAGAAGAAAATAGAAAGGTTCGCTATGTGGTGCTGCAGAAGAATGCTGAAGATTAGATGGGTAGATCATATAACCAATGAGAGGATACTGAAGGGAATTGGGGACAAACGAAATTTTCGGCATCGCTTGACCGAAAGACGGGATCAGTTGATAGGGCAAAATCTGAAGCACCAAGAGATCACCAATTTAGTATTAGAGATAAGTGCGTGAGTGAGTGTATGTGGAGGGGGGGGGGCGATAAAAGATGTAGAGGGAGACCAAGAGATAATCACAGTAAGCAGGTTCAAATAGATGTAGAGTGTAATAGTTACTCAGAGATAAGGGGCTTGCACAGTATAGAATAATAATAAGGGTTGCACCAAACGAATCTTCAGACTGAAGACTACATCGACAACATCCCCTGATTGGTTGGAATGAGAAGAGGGAGAAGGAATAAAGCAGAATTGGTGTGTTTCCATCATCTTGGATATTTATTTTTTCATTTCAATAGTGAAATATATTTTGCTGGAAATATGGGGCTGGGGGAGGGAGAGAGGTTTCTTTATTTCCTAATTGCACAATTGGGCTACTTCCACCATTATATTATATTCTTACTGATCTTGAAATTGCGCATTAATTTTTATGATTCAAATGGCTCTGAGCACTATGGGACTTAACTGCTGAGGTCATCAGTCCCCTAGAACTTAGAACTACTTAAACCCAACTAACCTAAGGACGTCACACACATCCATGCCCGAGGCAGGATTCGAACCTGCGACCGTAGAGGTCGCGCGGTTCCAGACTGTAGCGCCTAGAACCGCTCGGCCACTCCGATTGGCTAAATTTTTATGACTTAATCAATCGAGAGAGCACTTTCTCCGAATGTATGTCGTTCTCTGTTCTTGTTGCACAACTGAAGAACAATTTGAGAATCACTCTGTAGAATGAGCTGTGCGAGGCCACAGGGTACACTAAATAAGTGAATGAAATGCGTAATGGCCCGCCTCTACACCCATACCTTGCAAACCACTTTGAAATATAAGGCAGAGGGCACTTCCAGTTGCACCAGGTATTACACTGGAGAGGTAAAGAAACTGATACACCTGCCTAATATCGTGTAGGGCCCCCGCGAGCACGCAGAAATGCCACAACACGACGTGGCATGAACTCGACTAATGTCTGAAGTAGTACTGGAGGGAACAGACACCATGAATCACGCAAGACTGCTCATAAATCCGTTAAGAGTACAAGGGGGTGGAAATCTCTTCTGAACAGCACGTTATGAGGCACCCAGATATCCTCAATAATGTTCATGTCTGAGGAAGTTGGTGACAACGGAAGTGTTTAAACTCAAAAGAGTTTTCCTGGAGCCACTCTGTTGCAATTGTGGACGCGTGGGGTGTCACATTTTCCTGTTGGAATTGCTCAAGGCCGTCTGAATGCACAACGGACATCAATGGATGCAGGTAATCAGACAGGATGCTTACGTACGTGTCACTTGTCAGTGTCGTATCTAGACGTGCGAGGGTCCCATACCATTCCAACTGCACACGGCCTATACACCATAACAGAGCCTCCAGTAGCTTGAATAGTTGCCTGCTGACATGCAAGGCCCATGGATTCTTGAGGTTGTTTCCATATACGTACACGCCCATCCGGTCGATACGATTTGAAACGAGACTCGTTCGACCAGGCAACATGTCTCCAATTCAATGTCGGTAGTGACGTGCCCGGGCGAGGCGTAAAGCTTTGTGTCTTGCAGTCATCAAGGGCACGCGAGTGGGCCTTCTGCTCCAAACGCCATATCGATGGTATTTCGTTGACTGGTTCGCACACTGACATTTGTTGATGGCCCAGCATTGAAGTCTGCAGCAATCTGCCGAAGGATTGCACTTCTGTCACGTTGAATGATTCTTTTCAGTCGTCGTTGGTTCCGTTTTTTCAGGATCTTTTTTCCGGCTGCAGCGATGTCGGAGATTTGATGTTTTACCGGATTCCTGATGTTCACGGTACACTCGTGAAATGGTCGTACGGGAAAATTTCCACTTCAACGCAGCCTCAGAGATGCTGTGTCCTATCGCTCGTCCGCCGATTGTATCACCACATTCAAACTCACTTAAGTCCTGATAACCTTCCATTGTGGCAACAGTAACCGATCTAACAACTGCGCCAGACACTTGTTGTCTTATATAGGCTTTGCCGATCGCAGCGCTGTATTCTGCTTGTTCACATATCTCTGCATTTGAATACGCATGCCTGCGAATATCAGTTTCTTTAGAGTTTGAGTATATTATCTTCACGTTCTATAAGTTGTATACAGCGCGGGAGAATGTGCGTTTAAATGTTTTCGTGAATGCTATAACGGGTCTACTATTGTCATGAGGTCCCTAAGTCGTTGTAGTACGCTACTAGGTTCATCACATAATACATATTCTTGAATACATATTCTTGAAACTTTGTATAGGTTTTTGCGGGATACTTGACGTCTTTATTTAACCTTTTGTGATTTCAACTTTTTCAACATTTCCGTGACGTTCTCCTGTATACGTTCTGTGTTACCTGTTGATCATACATGATATGCATCCCACACTCTTGATATATCTAGTAGGATGGGATAGTCGACCATCAGCTTTATGACTGAGCCTACCCCGTCAGTCCAAAATATTTCGGGACTGGATTAATAAAAAATGGATGAAAGTTAAGATGGTGGTTTCAGTACTTCATGTTTTCTGCTTAGTTGCATATGTTTGACGTTGTGTCAGCTGTTGGGGCGATCTGAGTTATAATATTTTTAAACAATCATGTTCACCATGATCACTTGCAAATCTCTTTAATGATTACCGGTTTTCAAGATCTTTGCTGTCATCATCGGATCTGAACGTTATAATGTATCTTGTAACATATTAAAAGAAGTTTATGACATTTGCAAGGAAGATCAGCATGCCAAATACAAAGTACCACAGATATAAATCATAAATCATGTTGTACTGATGTCTTAGCCCAGGCGTTCACTTAACATCACAATGGTGACTCAGCTAGTACGATACTTGCATACATGACGCTGTATACGGTTGTTTACATTGCCGTACTCGACAATCTATACGTATTCGTATAAATTCAGTACTACAATTCCGCATAGTCTCTACCTTCTTGCGTACACCACATTGGCTCTAATGTCGGTTATGTCGTTAAGTGTTGACTCTTCGACACATTGGTATTTTGTGTTAGGTTCCTACTTATAATACCAAGTGTCGTCACCGATGATGATTTTTCTATAACAGAATTATCCGCTTGTTGCATTTCAATCGACTCGCAGGGGGCGTCCATCTGCAGGTTTTGTTAGGGATTGGCCTTTAGGACAAACGTTGTATACCCTTTTCTCTTCTTCAAATCTTTCTGTATAACGTCTTTAGCACTTGATTTAGGTATGTTGCTCCGTTTGCGATTTGTAGCATAACAATGCTGACACACTATTCCTGCACGTACACCACTTAATACTACCTGCTCGCAACTGACCCGTCGAATGCACATTAATTGTTTACGTATGTCCATCCTTCTGACTTCGACCATTCACTTACGTAATAGGGAAACACATGCAGCCGTCGTTTGATGTTATCGTATTATATTGCAACCAGTTTCGGTAGCTTAGTACACTATCTTCAGGATTTAAGTAGCACTGGGGTGGGTGAACCTAAGTCGTATACACGTTCCCATCAGTGGCCAAGGTTCAGTGGCCAACATCTATGAACTGGCTTCCGTAGAATACTATTACCACGTCGGTTGTTTACAGTGTTAGTTCAGGCTCGTCCGCAGCTCGTGGTCGTGCGGTAGCGTTCTCGCTTTCCACGCCCGGGTTCCCGGGTTAGATTCCCGGCGGGGTCAGGGATTTTCTCTGCCTCGTGATGACTGGGTGTTGTGTGCTGTCCTTAGGTTAGTTAGGTTTAAGTAGTTCTAAGTCTCTAGGACTGATGACCATAGATGTTAAGTCCCATAGTGCTCAGAGCCATTTGAACCATTTTTTAGTTCAGGCTGTAGTCGACTGCGTTGAAGCAGCTTGCAAGGCAGGAATAAAATCATTCTCGGAACTTTTTGTACAGATGGAGTATGTGATCATTCCACTTTTTTTTTGAGTCATTAGTCTTCTGACTGGTCTGATGCGGCCAGCGACTAATCCCGCTCCTGTGCCAATCTTTTCCTCTTAGAGTAAAAATTACTATGTAAGTCTTCAATTATTTGCTCTATGTATTCGAATCTCTATTCCTCCGCAGTTTATATCTTCACAGCTCCTTACAGTGCCATGAAAAGTATTCACTGATGTCTGAAGAGACGTCCTGTCATCCGGTTCCTTCTTCTCGTCAATATTTTCCGTATATTCCTTTCCTCGTCTATTCTGTGTAGAATCTCCTCATTCCTTACATTATCAGTACACTTAAAATTGAACGTTCTCCCACAGCATTGCATCTCAAATGCTTCCATTTTGTTCCATCCAGGTTCCCCACTACCATACAATGCTGTGATCCAAACGTAAATTATCAGAAATTTCTCCTCCAAATTAAGGCCTATGTTTGATACTAGTAGACTTCGTTTGGCCAGGAATGCCCTATTTCGAGTGCTCGTTTGCTTTTATGTCCTCCTTGCTCCGTCTGTTATGGGTTGTTTTGCTGCCTACAGCAGGATTCCTTAACTTCATCTACTTCGTACTCACCAGTTCTGATGCTAAGTTTCTCGCTGTTCTCATTTCTGCTACTTTTCATTAATTTCGCCTTTCTTTGATTTTCTCTCAAACCATATTCTCTACTGATTAGACTGTTCATTCCATTGAACAGATGCTTCACCTTCACACAGAGGATAGCAATGTCATTAAGGAATTTTATCACTAATATTGTTTCATCCTAAATTTTAATCCCACTTTTGAACCTTTCTCTTATCTCCGTAATTGCTTGTTGGATTTATAGCTTGAATAGTAGGGATGGAAGACTACATCCCTGTCTTACACCAATCCGAGCAATTCCTTCTTGGCCTTCTAGTCTTATTGTTCCCTCGTGTTTCTTATACATATTGCACATTGCCTATCTTTCTCTATATGTTACCACTTTCTTCTCAGAAATTCGAACATCTTGCACCATTGTCGAACGCTTTTCCCAGGTCGTCAAATCCTATAAACGTGTATTGATTTTTCTTCCATTGTCAACCACAACGTCAGCACAGCCTCTCTAGCGCCTTAACCTTTCCTAAAGCCAAACTGATCGTCATCTGATAGATCCTCAGTTTGCTTTTCCATTCTTCTGTATATTAATCTTTCAGCAACTAGGATTCATGCCCTGTTAAGATGACTGTGCCATAATTCTCGCACTTGTCGACTCTAGCTATCTTCGGAAATGTGTGGATGTTTTTCCAGAAGGTCTGAACGTATATTGCCAATGTCATACATTCTGCACACCAACGTATGTAGCAGTTTTTTTGCCACTCCCAAATTATTTTAGAAATTCCGATGGTGTGTTATCTACCACTTCTACCTTATTTGATCTTAAAACTTATAAGCTCTTTTAAATTCTGATTCTAATACTGGATCTCCTATCTCTTCCTGTCGGCTTCTGTTTCCTCTTTACCAGACAAGTCTTCCCTTTCAAAGATGCCTTAGATGTACTGCTTCCTCCTACCTGCTCTCTCCTCTGTATTTAACAGTGAATTTTCCATTGCTCTCTTAATGTTATAGCTCTCGCTTTTAATTTGACAGAAGGTTGTTTTGACTTTTCTACGTGCTGAGTCAGTTCTTCTGACAACGATTACTTTTGTGATTTCTTCAAATTTTTCATGCACCTCTTTCGCTTAAGCTTCCCAGCATTTTCAGTTTATATCACTCGTAAGTGATATGTAGTTCTGTATTCCTGAATTCCCCTAAACATTTTTGTATTTCCTTCTTTCGTCGGTCAGCTGAAGTATTGCTTCTGTCACTCATGTTTTTTACAGTTACTCTCCTTGTACCTATGGTTTTCTTCCGAACTTCTGTGGTTAACCTTTTCAGAGATGTCAGTTACACTTCAACTGTACTGTATTGAGTAACATCAACTGTACTGAGCTATTCCTTGTCGCAGTATTTATACTCTAAGAGAACTTCAAGCGTATCTCTTCATTCCTTAGTATTTCCGCATAACAGTTGTTTGCTCGGTGATTCTTCCTGACTGGTCTCTTAAACTTCAGCGGGTTCTTCTTTATTACTTATTTGTGATCTGATTATATATTTACTCCTGGCTACGCCTTACAACCAAATATCTCACTTCGGAATAATTGCCCGACCGTGACGTACTCTAACTGGTATATTCCTGTATTCTCAGCCTTTTCCAAGTATACAGCCGCCTCTTGTGATTTTTGAACAGGATATTCGTTACTTACAGTTGAAATTTATTGTAGAACTCAATTTATCCTTCTCCTATCTCATTCCTACTACCAAACCCACATTCTTCCATAACACTTCCTTCTGTTCCTTCTTCTACAAACGCACTTCAGTTCCCCTTAACTATTAGATTTTAATCTTCCTTTATGTACTGAATTATCCTTTCAGAATTCTCATATACCTTCTCTGTCTCTTCATCCCCTGCTTGCGATGTCGGGATGTGTAACTGTTGTTGTCGGTGTTGGTTGGCTGCCGTTTCTGATGAGAACAACGCTATCACTGAAGTGTTCACAGTAACTCAGTCTCTGATACCATTTCTTGCTGCTGTTGATGTTACTCAATACTCATCTCACCAGTAACCCTTATCGTCTTTCCATTTCTCTTCAGTGACCTACGCTGTATCCATAATAAGCCTTATCGTTTCGCTTTTCAGATTTTCTAAGTTCCCTACCATGTGCAAACTTGTGACATTCGATGCCCGGACTCGTAGAATGTTATTATTTCTTTCGTTATTCAATCTTTTTTTCTTAAAGTCACCTCCCCTTGTCAGTCCTCTCTGAGAGATCCGAATGGGGGACTAGATGGGAAACTTTTGCCAGTGGGGAGATCGTCATGACACTTTCTCAGTTGCAGATCACGTGTCCTGTGGATACACATTATATGTAATTAATACACTGGTTTCCATTGACCTCCACATCCTCATTACTTTGATCATTGCTGATTCTTCCGCCTTTCACCTGGTAGTTTCCTACCCTGAGACTGTCCTGAACCCCTGTCTTCTCTTCCGCCCTCTTTGACAAGACCGTTGGCATAATGAGGGTACTTTCTTGTGCTCGTAGTCTTTGATCGCCATTGGTGATGATTTTTACTCAAAATTTAAACCGAACTTAGGCCGGGAACATTTTGATTACTAGTCAAAGACGGTACCCTAGACCACGAGTGAACCATGTGATAACCAAAATTTTTTACATCGAAGTATTGATGCGAGTTCACCGATTCCAGTTATGACTCATTAATATTGTACTAATAATAGCGTAAGATTCTGCGTTTTGTGACGCACTTAATTTTAAATTTCTGAATATGTTAAGTAAGTTTCTAATCCGTGTACCACTCCGAATTCCTCACAAGATCTTGCTGAAGAATTGTCCGGCCTTTTCCAGGTAATACTTCTTTATGGCTAATTCCATCATCAACAAAAAAGCTGAGGTGCTTCTTGATATTGACTGGCAGGTTGTTAATATACAATATGAACAGTCCCGGTACACTTTCCTAAGTTAAACACTTTTTTTTGTGTAATCTCGTGGATGCACGCGTCCATACCCTTAGTGTAGGGCGGGTCGAAATATTATGAAGAATATTATGAATGGTCAGGGAGCCATCATATTATAATAAAATAACTTTAAAATACCAGCTGATGATATCTCACACTCTGCTTCTTTATGTTTCATCGTTGTTTGATATCTGCGGTGTAGCACCCCTATGAAAGAGGCGCGTTCACGTTAGTTACGTATTTGTTATGATGGACGTCGGAGCTGTATACATAAATCTGTCAATCGCCCCATGGTGAATCGTTTGCCTTTCTTCGCCTTCGAAGTAGAATCGGCTCATAATTATTGCAACAAACCATAAGAGACTTGATGCTACCAGTTGTAATATATTAAAGTGTAACACAATAGGTATTTAAATATAACAGCATAACGAACACAAGAGACTTACAGAGACGTATTTTCCGTTGCAGGCACCACCAAAAGGTTTAACTCAAATCGACATAGCACCTTTGATCCCCATGGGCGAAACGAAGGAAGCATTTGAGGACATCGCTGAAGTTACTAATAAAGAACTTCAGGAATCAATATTACCGTGGAGCGAACACATATGTGATACTACTTTAGTCTATCCAGAAATACAACAATTTTTGAGGTAAGTGCACTTGATTTTGGTAACTATGCTAAATATTTATATTCACACTATATCAACTGACTTATACTAAGCCTTCGTGTACAAATCGCACACACTATCTCGATTGCCACCCTGGACGTCAGTACACATAGAGCTAGAGGTGTATCATTCACTGAAAAGAGCCGTCTCAAAGTCTCATTCACTTTCGACCGTTCTTTCGTTGAACAATGATACAAAGTATGTAGCTCTTTTGTAATCTTTGTAAAATGTATTACGTTAAATTACCTAATATCGTTGGAGAAATCTGAAATAATAATGAATTTACCTAAAGGTGGGCATTTTAACACAATAAAACCTAATATTAGTACCTTCTATAATTGTAGCTGTCAGCTCATTTAAAAAAACCAGTTCATCTTTGTAACAGTATATGATACGTCGCAGTAAACGGTGCACAAACTGCAAGTTATTCCCAGATATTCAAACGATTTGATTGTGTCAAGCAGGACACTAGTAATACTGCATCCGAACATTACAAGTTTGTTCTTCCGTACACAGTGCAACCACCTTTGGTGGCAACACAGGTGCGTATTCTCGCATGCATACGATCATAAAGATGCCGAATGGCTACCTGCAGTAAGTATTATCCAGATCTTCTTGTGCCTTTCGTTGTAATACGGTGAAGTGATGGCCCTTGCAAGTGGTGGAGAGTGAGTGGGTTCCCACTTCATGTCCTGTACGCGTTCCGTCGCGTTCCATAACGTGCCTGACGTTGGAACTTCTGATAAACAGTTTTTCTTCTTTTTATTTTGAGTAATCAGTCTGCTGACTTGTTTGCTGCGGCCCACCACAAATTCCTCTCCTGTGACAGCCTCTTCATCTCAGAGTAGCACTTGAAACCTACGTCCTCAATTATTTGATAGATGTATTCCACTTCCGTTCTCCTCTACAATTTTTACCCTCTGCAGCCCCTCTAGTTTGATGAAGTTATCTCCTGATGTCTTAACAGATGTCCTATCATCTTGTCCATTCTCCTCGTCATTATTTTCCACATATTCCTTTACTCTCCGATGCTGCACAGAACGTCCTCTTTCCTTACTTTATTAGTCCACCTAATTTTCACCAGTCGGCTGCAGCACCATATCTCGAATGTGTCGATTCTCTTCTGTCCCAGTTTTCCCACGGTCCATGTTTCATTCTGCGGGTTTTCAAACAATAATGAAAGAAATGAGGTGGTCCTCAACTACGTACCCTACTACAAGTTTTGGCTGGTTTCGTTGTCTGGGGGCTAGGATACGTAGTTGCCGCATTACAGGACAAGTACTGCTGAGTCTACAGTATACGATAAGAATACACACATGAATCGAATGGTCGAAGGTTTCTATCACTGGGCAATTGCGAATTATGAAAGTAACATATAAATTTGTCAATGAAAGACTGCAATTAAATAAAATCTGCAGGTACTATCTTAACGACTTTGAATGATGAGCACGATAGTAGAAGTACTTTTGAGAATGCGGTATATTTCTGCAACACACTTATTGGCGTCGATGGTCCAGCAATTAAATAAAATATAAGTTGAATAACAGGGAAACAATAGATTCCTACTTCACGTAATTGGTTATGAACATCAACATAGCTCGCGAGATATTCACTTCGAAACGCACACTACGTCTTCACTGTAGAAGCCACGAAAATCACACAAGAGCACAAGTCGGTACTCCGAAATATTTCTATTTCTCAGGACCACACGCAAACTGCTCCACTGTCCAAGTCTTTCCAGCCAACTGTGCGTCCGTCGCGCTGTACTGTCGTGTCCAGCCCTCACTCCCGTGTCCTGTGCCGTACTCTCCAGAACTCTCCACTACCTCGTATTTTCCCCAGGGATGATCGCTGTGATTGGCTAGAGCCCTCCCGCCCTGTCTTCAAGTCAATGACCACTCACAAACACATTGAAACATACGAAATACTGGAGTTACGTTTAAATAATTTGAAATTAAATAAATATTCCTACGGCTGGACCATAAACACGCTCTAACACACATTATTAGATATATAAACAAATTAAATAAACATATATCAAATGAATAGAACAAAAGGTATTCCAGTAGCCTAATGTCTCTGTGCTTTCTAAAACACAGTAAATATTTAACCAATTTCTTCATGAATAGTATATATCGGATATAAACAAAGACATAGATGAATAAGTATATTTATAAGCATGCTGCTACCGTTTGTAATGTAACTGTGAAGTACTTACGGCCTGATGCCATCGATGGTAATCGGCCACTTTGACCTCCAATAACTCATGTACTATTTAAGTTATATGCCTGTAATTCATACCAATTTAGGTTTACATTAATAGCTTTCTAAAGACAACTAACATACAACGCTGTGCTCCAAACGTACATTCTCAGAAATTTCATCCTCAAATTAAGGCCTATATTTGATATAAGAAGACTTCTATTGGCCAGGAACGTCCTTTTTGCTACTGCTAGTCTGCTTTTGATGTCCTTGCCCCATCTGTCACAGGTTATATTGCTGCGTAGATAGTAGAATTCTTTAACTTCATCTACTTCATAACCATCAATCCTGACGTTAAGTTTGTCTCTGTTATCATTTCTGCTACTTCTCATTACTTTCGTATTTCTTCTATTTATTCCCAATCCATATTCTGTACTTATTAGACTGTTCATTCCATTCAGCATATCATGAAATTCTTCTTCACTTATACTCAGGATAGCATTGTCGTCAACGAATCCTATCATTAATATTCTTTATCCTTGAATTTCAATTCCAGTCCTGAGTCTTTCTTTTTTTTTATTTCCATCGTTGCTTCTTCGATGTACAGATTGAACAGTAGAGGCGAAAGACTGCATCCCTGTCTTACACCCATTTTAATCCGAGCACTTCGTTCTTGGTCGTCCACTCTTATTATTCCCTCTTAGTTGTTGTACATATTGTATATTACCCATCTCTTCTTGTAGCTTACACTATTTTCTCTGAATATCGAACATCTGGCACCATTTTACATTGTCGAACGTCTGTTGCAGGTCAGCAGATCCTATGAAAGAGTCTTGATTTTTCTTTAGTCTTGCTTCCATTATCAACCACAGCGTCACAATTGCCTCTATGGTGCCTTTACCTTTTCCAAAGCGAAACTGATCGTCGTCTAGCACATCCTCAGATTTCTTTTCCATTCTTCTGTATATATCTTCTGACAGTAACATGGATGCATGAACTGTTAAGCTGATTGTGCAATACATTCTCGCACTTGTCAGCTTTTACAGTCTTCGGAATAATGCGGATGATATTTTTTCGAAAGTCAGATGTTATGTCGCCAGACTCATACATTCTATACACCAACTTTAACAGTCGTTTTGTTGCCCCTTTCCCCAATGATGTTAGAAATTCTGATGGAATATTATCAGTCCCTTCTGTCTTATTTGATCTTAAGTCCTCCAAAGCTCTCTTAAATTTTGGTGGTAATACTGGATCCACCATCTCTTCTAAATCGTCTACTGCTTCTTCTTCTCTCAGATCCGACAAATCTTTGCCCTCATTCCTTCAATGTTCTCTTACCACATATCCGCTCTCTTCTCTGCATTTAACAGTGGAATTCCCGTTACACTCTTAATGTTGTCACCCTTGCCCTTAGTTTCACCGAAGGTTGCCTTCAGTTTCCTATATTCTGAGTCGGTCCTTTAGAATATCATATCTTTTTCGATTTCTTCACGTTTTTCGAGCAGCCATTTCGTCTTAGCATCCCTGTACTAGCTCTCTATATCATTCCTCAGCGACTCGTATTTCTGTATTCCTGAATTTCCCTGAACATTTTTGTACTTCCTTTTTTCGTCAACCAGCAGAGGTATTCGTTATGTAACCCGTGATTTATTAGTAATTACTTTCTTTGTCCCAAGCCCATATTCTCCTGTCACCATTTCTTCTACTCCTTCCCCTACAGCTGCATTCCAGTCCACCATGACTATTAGGTTTTCATCTACCTTTACGTATTGTATTATTCTTTCAATGTCCCCATGTACTTTCACTATCTCTTCATCTTCAGCTTGTGACGTCAGCATGTACACCTGAACTATCGTTGTCGATGTGGTTTGCTGTAGATTCTGATAAGAAGAAACCTATGAGTGAACTGTTCGCAGTAACACACTCTCTGCCTACCTTCCCTTTCATAACGATTCCTACTCCGGATACACCAATTTCTGCTGCTGTGATATTATCCTATATTCATCCGACCAGGAATCCTTGTCGTCTTTCCATTACACTTCACTGTCTCCTGCTATATCTAGATTAAGCCTTTGCATTTCTCTTCTCAAATTTTCTAGCTTCCCTACCACGTTCAGGCTTAGACATTCCATGCCCAAACTCGTAGAATGTTATACTTTCGTTCCAGAAAGAGACTTCACTCTGCAGCGGAGTGTGCACTGATATGAAACTTCCTGGTAGAGCACTTGCCCGCGAAAGACAAAGGTCCCGAGTTCGAGTCTCGGTCGGGCACACAGTTTTAATTTGCCAGGAAGTTTCTTATACTTTCGTTGATTATGCCGGCCGGGGTGGCCAAGTGGTACTAGGCGCTTCAGTCTGGAACCACGCGACCGCTACGGTTGCAGGTTCGAATCCTGCCTCGAGCATGGATGCGTGTGATGTCCTTAGGTTCGTTAGGTTTAAGTAGTTCCAAGTTCTAGGGGACTGATGACCTCAGATGTTAAGTCCTATAGTGCTCAGAGCCATTTGAACCATTTTTTTCGTTGATTATTCAATCTTTTTCACATGGTCTGCTCCTCCTTAGCAGTCCCCTTCTAGAGATCCAAAAGGGGGACTATACCGGCATCTTTTGCCAATGGAAGGATAATAATGGTACTTACCCTAGCCGATATGTGGCTGCTTGGACCCTGATGAAGAAGTGGCCACCTGTTCACTCATACGGTCAAGAGGCGAGGCCAGACGCCCAGCCTCCACAGTGACCCTCCACCTCGAGTGACACGTGCCACAACCTCCACTTACCGTAATGTTAGGGCGGATCCACCGCATCGTGTACACTAGGAGACTCTTTGGCAGCGTAACCCGTGGGCAAAACAAGCGTCACCTGGAGAGTCCTTTGCGAAACGCCAGATGTCTGCCCCGGCTGCACCTCTTGCCAGCAGTATGAAGGTGGCTGACCGCAGCCAAAAGTGCATTCAGCTCTTCGCCTACTGCGACCGTTTCCTCCCGCATCGAGGTCGAACACAGGAAGAACGTAGATCTAGGAACCATTGGTATAACGTAAATTGTGGCGATTGTGTTGGGAAAGTAACAGAGCTCCAAGCGCTAGTGGAAAGCACTGTTACTCTAATCGTTATAGGCACTGAAAATGGGAATGAGCGTATGGCATCGTTGGCCGGTAGGCCCCTATTCGGGGAAGTTCGGCCGCCAAGTGCAAGTCTTATTTCATTCGATGCCACATGGGGCAACTTGCGCGCCGGTGATGAGGATGAAATGACGATGTGGACAACACAACTCCCAGTCCCCAGGTGGGTAAAATCTCCAACTCAGCCGGAATTGAACCCGAGCCTGCTTGTATGCGAGGCGAGCAGGTTACCACCCAACTAAGCAGGCGGACGTTGTAGGCACTGAAAGCTGGCTAAAGCTGGAAATAAGTTCGGCTGCAATTTTTGCGAGAGATCTAACGGTGCTAAGAAAGGATGGGCTAAATACAGTTGGCGGGGTATGATTGTTGCTGTTAGAAGCAGTTTATCTCGCGCCAAAATTAAAATAAATAGTTTCTATGAATTAGTATGGGTAGAGGTCATTCTCGTCAACATGAATAAAAAAATAATTGGATCGTTTTACCGACCTCCAAATTGCTGAAAGGTTCAAAGAAAACTTGATTCTAATTTCAAACGTTTACCCGTCTCTTACAATTATAATTACTGGTTACCTCAATTTACCCTCGATATGTTGGCGAAAATACACGTTTAAATCCGGAAGTAGGCATAAAAAATTATACGAAATTGTGCTAAACGTATTGTCTGAAAATTATTTCGAGCAGTTAGCTCATGAGCTCACTCGAATATTAAATTGTTGTGAAAAAACACTTGATGATCTCTTAGCAACAAAATATCCTGAGCTAATAACGAACATCAAAACGGATACAGGGATTAGTGAACACAGGATTGTCGAGCGAGACTGAATACTGTAACTCCCAAATACTCCGAGAACGAACGAAAAATATATCTATTCAAAAAATCAAAAAGTTCGCTTGATACCTTCATGAGAAACAATCTACTGTTTCCTAATTAACAATGCAAGTGTAGACCAGATGTACCTTGAATTCAGAGAAGTAGTATTGACAGAAATTGAGAGATTTAAACCAAATAATTACGGTACACATAGCAGGTCAGAACACTGTTGTAGACACAACGAAAAAAAGGATGCTAAACTAATGCATATCTCCAAGATTTGAGATATTTTACAAAAGCTCGAAATTTAGAACTAGTTTCATTGCGAGAGGCTTACAACAGTTTCCGTAATGATACTTTGTTTCGAAACATGGCAGAAAATGCAAAGAGATTCTGCTCGTATGTAAAGTATGGTAGCGGCAAGACACAATGAATGCCCTCCTTGCGCTATATCAGCAGGAAATACTATCAATGACAGGTACTAAACACAGCCTTCAGAAATTCCTTCACCAAAGAAGACTAAGTAAATATTCCAGAATTCGATGCAAGAACAGCTTCCAACATGAGAAACTTAGAAGGAGATATCTTCAGAGTAATGAAGCAGCTTCAGGCACTTAATAAATGCAAGTCATCCGCTCCAGTATGTATACCAATTATGTCCCTTCAGAGTATGCTGATACAGTAACTCCATACTTAAAATCATATTCAACTGCTCGCGCGACGAAAGATTTATATCCAAAGATTAGAAAGTTGCGCAAATCACACCAATATTCAAGAAAGGCAATAAGAGTAATCCACTAAATTACAAGCCCATATCATTAACGTCGATATGCAGCAGGATTTTGGAACATACAATGTGTTGCACAGTATGAATTGCTTGGAAGAGAATGGTCTGTTGACACACAGTCAACGCAGGTTTAGAAAACATCACTTTTGAGAAGCACTCACACGAGGTGTTGGGTGCTATCGACAAGGGATTTCAAATTGATTCCGTGTTTCTTATGTCCAGAGATCACTTGACATCGTACCTCATAAGCTGCTTGTAATCAAACTTCGTGCCTATGGAATATCGTCTCAGTTATGCTACTGGATTCGTTATTTCCTGTCAGACAGCTCATAGTTCGTAGTAACTGACGGAAAGTCATCGAGTAAAATATAGGTGTTACAGGCCCTCTGGTGTTCCTTATCTGTATAAACGATGTTGGAGAAAATAAGAGCAGTACTCTTAGTTTGTTTGCAAATGATGCTGCCCTGGTGCCGGTCTAGTAAAGTCATCAGAAGATCAAAACAAATTGCAAAACGGTTTAGAAAAGATATACAGGGTGGTCGGAAATTCCCGTTACAGACATCTAGGACTTCTAGAGGGGAGTGAGTACATCGTATTTTGAATAGGAAAGCCGGCCGCGGTGGCGGTGCGGTTCTAGGCGCTCCAGTCCGGAGCCGCGCTGCTGCTACGGTCGCAGGTTCGAATCCAGCCTCGGGCATGGATGAGTGTGATGTCCTTAGGTTAGTTAGGTTTAAGTAGTTCTAAGTTCTAGGGGACTGATGACCACAGCAGTTGAGTCCCATAGTGCTCAGAGCCATTTGAACCATTTGAACCACGTCCGGAAACGTCATCCGACGAGACTACAGAGCGTCAAAGTTATAGGCGCGGGCGTCTGTAAATGTACGTATACACGGGGTGATCCCGTGATGTTGTTACAGACTTTCTAGAATGATGGAGAACGATAAATGTATTAATTTGAAGGAAGGATCCCTGTACCGGAAACGAACGAGTCGAAAGTTACAAACGAAAACCGTTTTGTTACGTCTGACAGTTGAATACATGAACCAGTTCGTGTGTTGCGAAGAGTGTAGGGTTGGTAACTTTCAGTGGTGGTAGTGTGGACAAAAACGAGAAAAAGTGTGCAGTAAACGTGGGCTCTAAAGTGCGTACCTTAACAAATGGTTCAAATGGCTCTGAGCACTATGGGACTTAACATCTATGGTCATCAGTCCCCTAGAACTTAGAACTACTTAAACCTAACTAACCTAAGGACATCACACAACACCCAGTCATCACGAGGCAGAGAAAATCCCTGACCCCGCCGGGAATCAAACGGCAACCCGGGCGCGGGAAGCGAGAAATCTACCGCACGACCACGAGCTGCGGATTGTATCTTAACAGCTATGAACACTTACTCAGTAGGGGAGTAGGGGAGATGTGTTTCACATTAGCGAAGATTAACGAATGTCTTAGCTCCTCAGGTATGCAATTTAGGGCCCACGTTTATTAAACATTTTTTCTCGTTTTTGTTCACACTACCACCACATAAAGTTACCAGCCCTACACTCTTCGCAGCACAAGAGCCGGTACATGTATTCAATTGTCAGAGATATCAGAACGGTTTTTTTATACAACTATCGACTCGTTCGTTTCCGGTACAGGGATCCTTACTTCAAATTAATACATTTATCGTTCTCCATCATCCTAGAAAGTCTGTAACATCATCACGGAATCACCCCGTGTATACGTACATTTACAGACGCCCGTGCCTATAACTTTGACGCTCTGTAGTCTCGTTGGATGACGTTTCCGGACATGGGTTCCTATTCAAATACGATGTACTCACTCCCTTCTACGAGTCCTAGAAGTCTGTAACGGGAATTTCCGACCACGCTGTATGTATGGCGCGAAAATTGGCAATTGACCCTAAATAATGAAAAATGTAAGGTCATTCAGACAAGTGCTAAAAGGAATCCGTTCAACTTCGGTTATACGATATATCAATGAAATCTATAGGCCATAAATTCAGCTAAATACCTAGGAACTATAATTACAAATAACTTAAATGGGAAAGAATATATAGAAAATTTTGTGGGGAAGACAAACCAAAGACGCCGTCTTATTGGGAGAACACTTATAAAATACAACAGATCTACTAAAGAGACTGCCTAAATACGTTTGTCCATCCTCTTTTGGAGTACAGCTGCACAGTGTGGGATCCTTACCAGATAGGACTGACGTATGGATGAGTTCAAAGAAGAGAGCACATTTTGTACCATCGAGAAACAGAGCAGACAGTGTCACAGACATGAGACTAGAGTTGGGCTGGACATAATTAAAATAAAGGCGTTTCTCGTTGCAGCAGGATCTTCGCACAAAATTTCTATCACTAACTTCCTTCTCCAAATGCAAAAATATTATTTTGACATCGACCTGCAAGTAGTGCGACAAGGGAGGGGAACGGGGGTGGGGGGGGGCATGAGTGCACATTTCGGGTTGGCTACATCAAGGGCAAGTATTCATTCATGGCCAAATCTATGTTCCCTTTTGATTGGCATGTCGTTAATCTGTTGTTATGCTAAGAGAATTAAGAACCCAGGGGATAATCCATCCTTGTGATTAATAGGTTATGACCACCTGGGGGATAATCCTTCCTTTTGATTGACAGGTCCTGAACCTATAGTTCCCTCACCCCTCCTCCTCCTCCTCCTCCTCCTCCTTATCCTGCCCCTCCACCCCCTCCAACCCAAGCCCCAAGCCCTAAGGGAATTTCATCACTAATACAAGCACACTTTTAATTTCAATTTGATTGATTAACTAATGAAATAGATCACTTAATTAAATCCGGGATCTGGGAAACCCCACATTCCTTCCCCTCCTCTCCCCCTCCCAGCAACTGGCGGCAAAATGATTCTGTTTATCGTTCATTTGGAGAGAAATCCATTGCAGTATGTGAAATATTAATCAAACAGTTTAAAAACTGTGTGGAATTTTATTTATTTAAACCGTTTGGGGTCTCCTGTGAGTGTCTCTATCGTCAGGGCACCGCAGCGAAGGTCAAATCCGCCCAATGTCCTAATTACAGATCACTGTACTAAATACCGCCGACCACGGACCACATGTCGGCCTCCTTTGACCTTGCGCCCCCAAATGAAGAATCAAGTGGCGACATTCTGTTGATCGGAAAATTCCAGACTCGCTACCTGTCTTCGTCTTTCTCAAGAGGCCACTTCCGGATTGTGTGAACCAACGTCCCGAAACACGCTGACGGTGGTTTGCATCTCTCCTCAGGATACAATGTCCCTATTGGCTAATTCTGGAGGCAAAGGAAGAGCTGATGCAATTTAGATATCAAAAGTAGAGTTAAATAAGTCACTTGCAGTACTCTCTCAAATAAATTATTTAACAGTTTACAGGAGTCAAGTAGATCGCTTGAAACACTCACCTCCATATTATGATGATCCTTCTTCACAATGAAACTTCTTTTAAACGTTTGGGTATCACACACAGACATAAGAAATGAAGTAATCAAATTTCCATCACAAATAGATCGTAGCGCTAAATTTATCCGAGGTCTTGTATGCACCAGCGTTTGAGAGCACAATCACCCTCCTCCACCACAATGTTCCACTAAATATATCTGATGAAGAAAAGACTTCTACCCATCACACAAACGAGTGATTGCAACGTGCGCGCTGTTTGCTGGCTTTAGTGTAGTTTCCGCCTGCACCAGGTGGGAGAGGCACCCACACCTAAACGCATGCACGCATGCAATGCAACTATTGGAAACAACAGAATGATCAATCGGGAATTTGACGTCACGATTGGGTTTTAAATCTATGTAGAATTCCTAAATTTGTTCTCTCTGCTACATTCGGAAGGTTGGAGTCCTAGTGCGTGATAGGATAGCGACAACAGCAAATACAAATGCAAGACAGTGTCCACTGCAATTTATTGAGCAGCGCTAAACACGGCTGACTTAAACTAAGATCCTGTCTGTAGCACTAGCTGCCATTTGGTAGAAGTCGGAGGCAGCTGCAAACACTTACACATCCCATGCACTCACCTCCCAGAAGTCCAGCGCAGCTCACCAAACTCCTCAGATGCCTCCTGCACCAACGTTCAAGGACTGGAGGAAACTACAGCCACAGCCACAGCCACAGTTGTGGACGTCCGTGTACGCCAGAGTGCACCACTCTTGGCTATGGAGGGCATGTGGGGATGATTGGAGTAGTAGGAATTCAGATGTTATCAATACGTCCATTGCAAACGTCCATCGTATTGAATCTTCTCTCGCAGAACACCCACACATCCGCTTCTGCCGCGCTCACCCAGCACACTGGTCACTTCGCCAGCCTTCGTTGCCGCGGGCAAGATCAGACACGTAAGCGCATTCCTTGTAGCCTTCAAAGGCTGAGGTAATCCGTTACTTCCAGTTGCGGACTCCTCCCGACCACCCTTGCAGGCAGCCGCGGTGCACTGCGGATTAAGCAGCTGCCACTTGGAGGTATACAGTAGTTCTAAACAACTCCACCCCGACGTAAACCAACCAGTTCAAAATATCTGCTTTACCCAATCCGAGGCAACAATTTTGTTGACCATTCACCTCGAGTGTCTCACGCGAAATGTAGATTTCTTCAGCTTATATAAGTGTATACATACAGAAGAAATCTGACAATATACACTTTTCATGTCGCCAAAGTATCGTTACTTATTGTGAAAATCCTGTACAGGACTATGGCATAGGCTGTATTCCGTCTAAGTATTCTTTTATCACTTAAAGAAATCTTTCCTTATCTGTCACGTCATGCACCACAGGACTAGAATATTAAACTCATTTTTGGCTCGTGTCAGAGTGCTAAGATCTATCACCGTCACAGGATGCCTCCTCACTTTCGAACTCTCTCTTAAGGTAACCAAATATCCCGCGACGTACGATGTCTCTAAAGGCAACAGCACAGAGAAGTAAGTATAAGTTTAATACTATGTATCACTTTATAAATTCGGTAATACATCTGATTTTATTACGATGGTCCTTTCTACCTAAATAGGTGGCCAGCGGAAATATAATTAAAGACATGGGTGCAACGGAAAAAGTCGTATCCGTAGTGCCCTAACCATCGCTTATACCCGCCTGGCAGCGTGTCACTGACGTCAGATTGATGGACTAATTAATTAAATTGGTCTTGAGAGTCACTTCGATGGCGAGCAATTTTTATTTTTCAGTAGTCGGATTACAGTCAACTGGTAGTTCAATTAGGAGTCCCTGGAGGGAACACGACTTTATTTTCGAGGAACACTATTGAACACTCTTGAAGTTGACCACAGAAGGATTCTACCGCCGGCGAAGTATATTATGCGTAACGACTGCACAATTAAAAACATGATTACAGTGACTATGTTACCATCAACCTGCATAAAAAGCGGTCTTGGTTCTTCAGGCACACATAAGACTCGCTGATAGTGTATCACTTTCTGATAGAAATGGTGTCTGCCATTTGGAATCAAGTCTCTCCATTCAACCACATACTTGCGTTGGGTCCTATTGAGACATTTTTTAATGATTGTAGCCACTGGTGAATAGTATTTGTTCCACTCTCATATCTGAAAACAAGTCACCTTTTCCGAAATTGTCTGCCACAGCAAAATTCCAATGTTGTTTCAAACAGTCCCTCTGCATCTTGTAACTCCTCCTCAGTCTCTGCCCCGGCCTCCCTGCAGCTTCGTCCACGTGATCGTCTCTGTTTAAGCCGGACGTGAACGGAATTCGGAGAGCACTATATCCACCACCTTCTGCAACTCGTGTAGAAACAAGTTGAGCTGAGTTAATGCAAAGGAACCGTTTTTTGACCACTCAGTGGAAATGTTTATCGGGAAAATTAAGAAGACTCCACATCATACAATAACTGGAAGAAGGACGAGGATTTTGTTACTGCGCTGCAATGTGTTTCCAAACTACATATAGGTACTGCAGTCCAAAGGAGATCTACGTCTCTCAGGATGCAATGAAGTATGTCACGAAAACAATGTGCTGATTCCTATTGAATATACAGGTTTTGATCCACTCATTTGCCAGCGCAAAGTTTCATTACCTATACTATAGGAGGACCATATC
The DNA here is from genome assembly GCF_023864275.1 of Schistocerca cancellata. Classification (NCBI taxonomy): domain Eukaryota; kingdom Metazoa; phylum Arthropoda; class Insecta; order Orthoptera; family Acrididae; genus Schistocerca; species Schistocerca cancellata. The sequence continues at coordinate 407,697,690 of NC_064628.1, forward strand.
CTACAGAGTATAAGCCGCAAGAGAAGGCCCTTGTTTTTTTTTTTTTTTGTTTGATACTTTTTTTTGCTGTAACACGTTTCGTACACTGCCATACATTTTGTTTTTATCCGCCACAAGTTAGAGGTCTGTGTCATGTTCTAAACTGATATTAACACATTTCGAGCCATTGGTTCTCACAGAAAACTGGACACTGCATGGTGTAAATCATGTTGCTGTTGCTTCAACAACACACACACACACTGGACGATTGAAATAAAAGACAGTCACAACATAAGGTAACTGGAAGAGATTTGTGGCATTGTGGAGCGTTTCTAAACTGCTGTCCGAATGTGATTCACGATCTCTATATTTAAGCTCACCTTTCACAGTGATGGGATGGCTGATGGCTCGTGTTCCATGTCGATTGATTCCTCTTATTGCAGTCATGTACGATATCACTGTTTTGATACTAACCATCCACAGAATGTGTTGCCCCTCCACCAAGTCTCTTTCTCAATCTCAAACAAACGATGTCAGTCAATCATTATGTGGTAATCAACAGCATACCAGTGGACGTATGGGATAGGAAAGACATCGCCGATATACTGTAAAAAGCATCACAGTTTATAGTGTAATTAATTTTACCAGCTATTTAGAACGCCCACCAGTGACATGGGAGTGTGCTTCCCAATTTCTGAATCACCGCTAAACCGCCCCTCCTCTACTTTGCAAGTACCATTGCGAATATAAATAGTTGACTGTCAAGTATATCTATTTATTCTTAAGTCTCGAACATATACACCAAAGCGATCTCCATATTTATAGCACTTCGATCATAGTGTGTAATTTACGATAACAGCTGCCCATCTTTCTCCATGCACATGGGAGGCACAGAGCATTCTTGATTTCTTAGAATAAAGTAAGAGACTAAAAAATATCTTTGCATTATTTCTGACCAACGCTCCCTTCAGCACTGTCACCGATTTAATCTCCAGCTGACGACATGAAGAAACAGAATGAACTTTGTCCGTAACTCCTATACCGCACCTGTCCAAGAGCACAAGATTTCTCCAGATGCGCGAATGTCAAGGACGTTAACACCCCTTATCGGTGTGTAGTAGATATGAAAGTGTTGTGATGATAGACAGTTAAGAACAAGAAATGAGTGCATTTTATGCATGATGGAGGTCCGCATGGACAGAGTTTTAATCATTTAAAGTACATCAACTGCACTATCAATTATACAGCATTGTTATAGTGTCTGGGTTTAGTACCAAGAAAGTTTTGGTAAGAGAAAACATAAACACATGCACTTGGGTGTGTGTCTCTCTCCCGGCTGGTACAGACGGAAGCTACGCTGTAGTTGCAGAATGGCATGCGCCTCGAGGTCTCTGGTTTGTGTGATTCGTAGGGTTCTTTCCTTCAGCAGATATATTTAGTGGAACATTGTGGTGGTGGAGGGTGTTGCTGCTCACAAATGTTGGTGCATGCAAGACCTAGGATAAATTCAGCAATACGATCTATTTGTGGTGCAAATTTCATTACTTGATTTCTATAATGTTTGTGTGTGATACTCAAACGTTGAAAACAAGTTTCATAATAAAGAAGGATCATAATAAGGTGGAAGTGAGTGTTTTAAGCGACCTGTTTGACTCCTCTAAATTGTTAAATAATTAATTTTAAAGCATAGGGCAAATGACTTATTTCACTCTTTTTTTTATATCTAAATTGCATCAGCTCTTCCCTTGCCTCCAGCATTAGCCAATAGACACACTGTATCCTGAGGAGAGATGCGAACCTCCGTCAGCATGTTTTGGGGTCTTGGTTCACACAATCAGAGAGTGGCCTCTTGAGAAAGACAAAGACAGGAAGTGGTTCTGGAATTTCCTGATCAACAGAATGTCGCCACTTGGTGCTTTGTTTGGGGAGCGCAAGATCAAAGGAGGCTGACATGTGGTCCGTGTTCAGTGGTATTTAGTAATGTGATCTGTAATTAGGATATTGGGCGGATTTGACCTTCACTGCGGTGCCCTGACGACAGAGACACGCACAGGAGACCCGAAAAGGTGGCTACTGTACTGCACTTCATTCCGTTCACGATCTGTAGACCACTTTTCCAGGGTTTAGCTGTCATTTTGAAAACTGAGGAAAATAAATAACAAGACCCTTAACATCCCTGACTCTGGCAACAAATATAAAGTAAACCTACTCAGCGTTTCCAAGTACAATCAGAATAAAAAAGCGTCTCAATTGTTTAAATATTCCATAGTGAGGTCGATTTTCTGACAAATTCTTTAAGTAAAGTATATTCCATACATTGCGTAAATTCTTTAAAAAACAATATTTTCTAAATTGTTTAAACAATATTTCACACACTGCAATCGATTTCTCCCCAAGCGACCTATCAGTCAAGTCCTTTTCCCTCCAATTGCCGGGATGGAGAGAGGAAGGGTGGGCAAAGGGGGTTTCTAGATGGTGTATTTAATTTAGTGACTTATTTAATTAATTACTCAATCAGATTGATATTAAAAGTGTGTTTTTATCGGTGAAGGGAGTTCCCTGAGGGTATGGGTAGGAGGAGGTAGATGGGGAGGAGGTGGAGGGAGAGAAGGAAGAGGAGGAGAGGAGGAGGAGGGGTGGGGGATTGATAGGTTAAGGACCTGTCAGTCAAAAGGGAAGGTTATCTCGCAAGCGGTCATAACCTGTCAATCAAAGGGATTGATTATCTCCAGAGGGTCTTAATTCTCTTAGCAGAACAATAGATTATGGACTGTCAGTCAAAAGAGAACGCTAGTTTCGCCCTGAATGCATACTTGCCCCTGATGTAGGCAATCCATAATGTGTGTTGATGGCCCCCTTGTCCCACTACTCCTACATACGGATAAACTACTGTCGAAATAAAATAAGGGGAATCAGAGTCCGCACGGAGAGATACATGTGTTCGTTTTTTCCACGCGCTGTTCGAGAGTGAAGTAACAGAGAAGTATTATGGAGGTGATTCGATGAAACCTCGGCCAGGCGTTTAAGTGTGATTTACGGAGTATCCATGTAGATGTACTTCTACAGACATACTCTGCGATACACCTGTATACAGGGCGGAGGGTTCCTTGTACCACTCTTAGTCATACGTTCTCCTGTTCCACTGCAAATGGAGCGAGATAGGAACGACTGTCTATACGCCTTCGTACAAGCCCCAATTGCTCTTACTTAGTCTTCGCGTTCGTTACGCGAAATGTACGTTGCTTGCAGCAGACTCGTTCTGACTCAGCAGCTTCAAATACCGGTTTTCTTTCCTCCAGAGATTCTCATTCAGGTTCACGAAGCATCTTCAGAACATTCGGGTGTTAATAAAACCTACGGTTAACAAATCTAGCGGCACTTCCTGAATCGCTTCGATGCCTGCCTGTCATTTTTCTTTATGGCTTCTGGTAATTGCTCCTTTTCGAGTGTTACAGTCTATTCTGTGAGTGCTTGCTGCTAAGGTTTTTAAAGTAAAGAATGTGTCTTTAGACAAGCTGTTCTCTGGATTTATTCGGAAAACACTTAAGTCTCGTACACATAACAGGTATTTGACAGCGTCTAGACTGAGACACACTTTCTGTACCGTAACTAATCATCTGTTTTCAGTCTAATTTGGATGTAGACCACGACTAGTTAAACGGCATCTGTTGGTAGTCCCGACGTGTGCAGAAAGAGCACGGGTATAGTCCAATGCTAGCAATGCCATTTCCAACAACGCATGTATCCGTCTCAGTTTTATTAAGACATAGCCGACCATGACACTCGGCTCGACAAGGTGTACACACAGGGTGAATGCGAGGAGGCTATCTTGTTCAGCCCACCACCTTGATCACATACATACTCCCTGTCCCAGCTGTTTCCCATCCCAGCCTATGTAATTACATAGAATAACTTTCTCAAATCCCTACACAAAAACGTTAAATCCCATAGAACTCTGCACATGGTTAGAAGATAGTGTTGATCTGGTACGACGCCCCAAAACATTTCTGTAAGTAAGGGTTGTAAGTAGGCTGTTTAGGTTTTTATGTTGGTAACGCCATGTAGCGCTCTATATGAAAATCACTGACTGTGCTATGTGCAGTCTGTGGCCAGTTCGCATTGTTGGAATTTGCTATTGTAGTGTTGGGCAGTTGGCTGTTAACAGCGCGTAGCGTTGGGCAGTTGGAGGTGAGCCGCCAGCAGTGGTGGATGTGGGGAGTGAGATGGCGGAGTTTTGAGAGCGGATGATTTGGACGTGTGTCCATCAGAGAGAGTAAATTTGTAAGACTGGCTGTCATGAACTGATATATATATATACACTCCTGGAAATTGAAATAAGAACACCGTGAATTCATTGTCCCAGGAAGGGGAAACTTTATTGACACATTCCTGGGGTCAGATACATCACATGATCACACTGACAGAACCACAGGCACATAGACACAGGCAACAGAGCATGCACAATGTCGGCACTAGTACAGTGTATATCCACCTTTCGCAGCAATGCACGCTGCTATTCTCCCATGGAGACGATCGTAGAGATGCTGGATGTAGTCCTGTGGAACGGCTTGCCATGCCATTTCCACCTGGCGCCTCAGTTGGACCAGCGTTCGTGCTGGACGTGCAGACCGCGTGAGACGACGCTTCATCCAGTCCCAAACATGCTCAATGGGGGACAGATCCGGAGATCTTGCTGGCCAGGGTAGTTGACTTACACCTTCTAGAGCACGTTGGGTGGCACGGGATACATGCGGACGTGCATTGTCCTGTTGGAACAGCAAGTTCCCTTGCCGGTCTAGGAATGGTAGAACGATGGGTTCGATGACGGTTTGGATGTACCGTGCACTATTCAGTGTCCCCTCGACGATCACCAGTGGTGTACAGCCAGTGTAGGAGATCGCTCCCCACACCATGATGCCGGGTGTTGGCCCTGTGTGCCTCGGTCGTATGCAGTCCTGATTGTGGCGCTCACCTGCACGGCGCCAAACACGCATACGACCATCATTGGCACCAAGGCAGAAGCGACTCTCATCGCTGAAGACGACACGTCTCCATTCGTCCCTCCATTCACGCCTGTCGCGACACCACTGGAGGCGGGCTGCACGATGTTGGGGCGTGAGCGGAAGACGGCCTAACGGTGTGCGGGACCGTAGCCCAGCTTCATGGAGACGGTTGCGAATGGTCCTCGCCGATACCCCAGGAGCAACAGTGTCCCTAATTTGCTGGGAAGTGGCGGTGCGGTCCCCTACGGCACTGCGTAGGATCCTACGGTCTTGGCGTGCATCCGTGCGTCGCTGCGGTCCGGTCCCAGGTCGACGGGCACGTGCACCTTCCGCCGACCACTGGCGACAACATCGATGTACTGTGGAGACCTCACGCCCCACGTGTTGAGCAATTCGGCGGTACGTCCACCCGGCCTCCCGCATGCCCACTATACGCCCTCGCTCAAAGTCCGTCAACTGCACATACGGTTCACGTCCACGCTGTCGCGGCATGCTACCAGTGTTAAAGACTGCGATGGAGCTCCGTATGCCACGGCAAACTGGCTGACACTGACGGCGGCGGTGCACAAATGCTGCGCAGCTAGCGCCATTCGACGGCCAACACCGCGGTTCCTGGTGTGTCCGCTGTGCCGTGCGTGTGATCATTGCTTGTACAGCCCTCTCGCAGTGTCCGGGGCAGTATTGGCGCTCGCTGTATTGCAGTAGTTCGAGTAATGAAGATTTTTGTGAGGTAAGTGACTTATGAAAGGTATAGGTTATTGTTAGTCAGGACCATTCTTTTGTAGGGATTATTAAAAGTTAGATTGCGTTGCGCTAAAAATATGGTGTGTCAGTTAAGTGATGATCAGAATAAGTAAAGAGAGAAATGTCTGAGTACGTTCAGTTTTGCTCAGCTGTTTGAAAATCAAATAATGTAAGAGGTTTATCAGCACAGTAATTCATTAACGTTTGTAAGGGGACGTTTCATATGTCGACCCTTAGCTGAGGATACCTCACTGGAATCTTCTGATTTTTTCTTGTAGTTTGTGTAATTAGTGTAGGTATTGTTTATTGCTAGCGCGTAATTATAGAGAGAATTTCCTTTGTAGCTGTAGTTTTTTATTGTTCTACAGTAAAACAGTTGTGGCATGTATGTAGATTTGCACCAAGTATTTCGCAGCTGCACTAGCAATTAACGAGATATTATTTTCAGTGCTATGTTAATGTGTTTTCTATTTTGCTCTTCAAATTGTGCTTTTCTGTGTTATCGTGTGAAATATTGCGACAATAATGGCGTGTGAAAAACCTAATACTAGGCTCCAAAGTAAACTGAGAAATGACAGTGAAGATGAAAGCAGTGTGTTAGCGCCACCGAGTAATGAATTAACTAATGTTCAAAGTAGTGATTTGGTAATTGTGCATAGGGAAATGGAGCGGGCTGCAAATAATGGTATAGACAGTGAAACAATTAGTGAACAGGGAAGCATTATCGATCGATCGGTCGGCAACAGCTCGCCTCAGGAATCCGAAATGACAGGACACAATCTTGCAAATACTGTAGATTCCGGTTTTACGTCCTCACCGTTTTCTCAAATAAGTGAAGACACATTTTCTGCTTTTCAAAATGCGAATATTGCCGGTTCAAATGCACTGCCGAATAGCACTGAGGAACATGTTTCAGACACCAGTGCATTGTTACTGCAGTTAACGCAACAAATGGGACAAAGGTTACAAAAGTTAGACACAACGCTTGAACAAAATCAGAAACAAATGGGACAAAATCTTCAAACGTTAGACACAATGGAACAAAATCTTCAAAAGTTAGACACAATGGAACAAAATCTTCAAAAGTTATACACAATGGAACAACACCAGAGACAAACACAGCAACAGTTAGACGCAATGGAACAAAATCAGAAACAGTCACAGCAACAGCAGGAAAGCAGTAATCGGGATAACACATGTTTACTTACTAATTTAGAAATAGAAAAAGTGTCGGTTGTAAGCGAAAACACGATTTGTATGGAAACGGAAATCAGTTATTTATATGTGCGTGTCTGTTCTCCCGGATATTTGCGAAAGAATAGACACCACTTTTTAATTCAGCAGTCGTATGCACTCTACGGCACAACAAACGACGCACCACGAAGGAATTACCTGAATTGGACGGAAATCAGTAGACGTGATTTATATGTACAGATAACCAAATGATAGTACACTACTGACCATCAAAATTGCTACACCAAGAAGAAATGCAGATGATAAACGGGTATTCATTGGACAAATATATTATACCAGAACTGACATTTGATTACATTTTCACGCAATTTGGGTGCATAGGTCCTGAGAAATCAGTACCCAGAACAACCACCTCTGGCCGTAATAACGGCCTTGATACGCCTGGGCATTGAGTCAGAGCTTGGATGGCGTGTACAGGTACAGCTGCCCATGCAGCTTCAACACGATACCATAGTTCATCAAGAGTAGTGACTGGCGTATTGTGATGGGCCAGTTGCTCGGCCACCATTGACCAGACGTATTCAGTTGGTGAGAGATCTTTAGAATGTGCTGGCTAGGGCAGCAGTCGAGCATTTTCTGTATCCAGAAAGGCCCGTACAGGACCTGCAACATGCTATCGTGTATTATCCTGCTGAAATGTAGGGTTTTGCAGGGATCGAATGAAGGGTAGAGGCACGGGTCGTAACACATCTGAAATGTAACGTCCACTGTTCAAAGTGCCGTCAATGTGAACAAGAGGCGACCGAGACGTGTAACCAATGGCACCCCATGCCATCACGCCACTACGGCGATGACGAATACACGCTTCCAATGTGCGTTCACCTCGATGTCGCCAAACACGGATGCGACCATCATGATGCTGTAAACAGAATCTGGATTCATCAGAAAAAATTTCGTTTTGCCATTCGTGCATCCAGGTTCGTCGTTGAATAGACCATCGCAGGCGCTCCTGTCTGTGATGCAGTGTCAAGGGTAACCGCAGCCATGGTCTCCGAGCTGATAGTCCATGGTGCAAACGTCGTCCAACTGTTCGTGCAGATGGTTGTTGGCTTGCAAACGTCCCCATCTGTTGACTCAGGGATCGAGACCTGGCTGCACGATCCGTTACAGCCATGCGGATAAGATGCCTGTCATCTCGACTGCTAGTGTGATACGAGGCCGTTGGGATCCATCACGGCGTTCCGTATTACCCTCCTGAACCCACCAATTCCATATTCTGCTAACAGTCGTTGGATCTCGACGAACGCGAGCAGAAATGTCGCGATACGATAAACCGCAATCGCGATAGGCTACAATCCGACCTTTATCAAAATCGGAAATGTGATGGTACGCATTTGTCCTTCTTACACGAGGCATCGCAACAGCGTTTCAGCAGGCAACGCCGGTCAAGTGCTGTTTGTGTATGAGAAATCGGTTGGAAATTTTCCTCATGTCAGCACGTTGTAGCTGTCGCTACCGGCGCCAACGTTGTGTGAATGCTCTGAAAAGCTAATCATTTGCATATCACAGCATCTTCTTCCTGTCGGTTAAATTTCGCGTCTGTAGCATGTCATCTTCGTGGTGTAGCAATTTCAATGCCCAGTAGTGTATTTTGAATTTTTTATCCATGAGACAAACTTCCACAAACTGAGCTGGTCAATAACGCGTCGGTCCACCTATGGCCATTATTCAAGCAGTTATTTGGCTTGTCATTGATTTACTGAGTTGTTGGATGTCTTCCTAAGGAATATCGTACTAAATTCTGGCTGGCTGGCGCGTTAGATCGTCAAAACCCCAAGCTGGTTGGAGGTCCCTTACCATAATGCTCGAAACATTCTGAACTAGTGGTAGATCTTGAGTCTTTGCTGGCTCGACAAGCATGAAACAAGCAGTGGAAGCTTTCTCCAAGTGCGGACGGGCAGTGTCTTTTTAAAATGTAAAACCAGGATGGCTTACCGTGAAGGTCAGGAGAACGGGGCTTGGAAATTCGTCGAGGCATCACTGTAGCCTAAGGGTGCCACGGATGTCAACCAAACCGATTCTGCTATGGAAGAGGAAAAGGCACCCTAGACCATCACTCCTTGTTGGGCCGTATGGTGGACGACAGTCTGAGGCGTCTCGACACACGCTTTCGGCCTAGATTATCTTTGACTGGAGTAGAATTGTCTTGAGTAATGATTCCTGCTTCGAACTGTGCCATGATCAACAGCAAAAATGCGTCTGGAAACGCCCCAGACACCAGTGGGATACCTAACTGACTGTCAACCGCGATATGGCCCGACAACGAGGAGTGATGCTCTGGGTGGCATTTGTTTTCGTTGCAGAACCCCTTATATATCATCTGCGATATCCCTACTGCACACCGGAAACTCAAGGATATTCTACGCCCCGTTTTGTTGCCTTTCTTTGCAAGCCATCCTCGTACTATATTTCAGCAATATAGTGCCCACCTGCACTCGTCGAGAGTTTCTACTGCTTATCTTCGCGCTTGCCATATTCTGTCTTGGCCAGCAGGGTCACCGTTGAGAACGTCTGGAGAATTATGGACAGGGCCCTCCAATCATCTCGGGATTTTTACGATCCAACCCGAGAAACGGACAAAATTTAGCACGATATCCATCTGGAGAACATCCAAAAACTCTGTTAATCAATGACATTCAGATAGGAATCAGAGGAGGACCAACGCGTTATTGACTTGCTCAGTTTGTTAAGGTCTTTCTCTTGAATAAATTATCCAATTTATCTGAAATTGTAATCGCTTATTTGTCTTAAGACCCCAGCCAGAATCGGACATTGAAAAAAATCCAGAGGCGACTAGTGAAACGTTGTGCCGCATCGCTACACAAAGTCTCATTCGCCGCTTTAAGCGAGCAGTCGCCTTAACCGCCTCAGCTGTCGGGGCACGCTTTCTGCCCGTTATCATCACTGCTCGCAATTTCACCTGATCCCCGCAAGAGTTCAGACCTAGTGTGCGTCTGCACTAAAGGTACCATTATTCGCCGTCAAGGCGCATATACTGTATACATTTTATATTCTGTATGAGGCTGGAAAGTGTGCTTGGGTAGCTAAACCGGTTAAGGTGATCGCTTGCATAAAGTGGGAAATCAAGCTTCAAGTTCCGGTTTGTCACAAATTTTCACTTGTCACCATTGGATTTATTTCCGTGCCCGATTGGGACTGAGGTCTGAATTTATCTTACATCATGTATATATAAGGCGCTTAAACAAGATATAGTGCCTGCTCTTTCGGACATGCCAGAAAAACAGATGCCACACTTGTAAATAATATATACGCGCCTTGACGGTGAATAATGAAGCCTTCCGTACCGATTCGCACTACGTCCGAACTCCTATGGGTATCAGGTGAAGATTCGAGCTACGAGGATAATGGACACTGGACACTACCTGCATAATGTGCGACTAGTTGAGAACTCGGGTTGGATGAAAGCGTGAGCAGATAGCAGAAGCAGTAAAGGGGACCACTCGCGACAAGCGGGAAATTCGGATTGGAGTCCCGGTCCAGCACAAATTTTCACCTTCCACCATTGGATTTATTTTAATGCCCAATTGAAGTTGAGGTCTGACATTCTCTTACATCATGAAACCGACCAGTTTGTAACGTATTTCAATATTCATTTGCCCATCTTGTAAGCTATCGAACCACTGCAAGCTCATCGTCATACGGTAGATATCTAAAGACACTTAATACCTTTTACCAAATACAATTAATTTCTGATGTCGTATCGACGTCATCTAATCTCGGGCTTTGTGTGTTTGGCTAGAGTGCAGTGATCAACGCCCAGATTGGAATAAATAAACTATTTTCCTTGCATTAGTTTTTAGATGGTGTCAGCGAGAAAACGTTTTTATAGGTTTGAAATTATATGTTAAGCTCGCTGGAAGTCATAAATGCTCTCATTCTCAAATGTTAGATCAATATTGTATGCGCAATTTGCGCGGCATTAGTCACACAGATTCTAACTCTACTACATTCAAACAAACTGCATCTTTGATACTACGAAAATACACGTTAATTTTTTAGTCACGCAACTTTGGAAAGAAGGCATCTGTAATGTAACTGACAATCAGAAGAGAAATTTGAGTTATTTGAGGTGATTTGCACCGGACTGTTAGCCATTTTAGTCGTTAATACCTTCTCTGGTCAGTAAACTGCCGCTTACATAAACTATCAGTTTAATAAGCCTATGCTGCAAAATACTAACTCGAATTCTTTACAGACAAATGGAAAAACTGGTAGAAGCCGACCTCGGGGAAGATCAGTTTGAATTCCGTAGAAATGTTGGAACACGTGAGGCAATACCGACCCTACGACTTATCTTAGAAAATAGATTAAGAAAAGGGAAACCTACTTTTCTAGAATTTGTATACTTACAGAAAGCTTTTAAAAAGGTTCACTGGAATACTCTCTTTCAAATTCTGAAGGTGGCAGTGGCAAAACACAGGGAGTGAAAGGCTATTTACATTTTGTACAGAAACCAGATGCCAGTTATAAGAGTCGAGGGGCATGAAAGGGAAGCAGTGGTTGGGAAGGAACTGAGACGGGGCTGTACCCTATCCCCGATGTTATTCAATCTGTATATTGAAAAATCAATAAAGGAAACAAAAGAAAAATTCGGAGTAGGTATTAAAATCCATGGAGATGAAATAAAAACTTTGAGGTTCGCCGATGACATTATAATTCTGTCAGAGACAACAAAGGCCTTGGAAGAGCAATTGAACGGAATGGACAGTGTCTTGAAAGGAGGATATAAGATGAACATCAACAAAAGCAAAACCAGGATAATGGAATGTAGTCGAATTAAGTAGGGTGATGGTGAGGGGATTAGATTAGGAAATGAGACACTTAAAGTAGTAAATGAGTTTTGCTATTTGGGGAGCAAAATAACTGATGATGGTCGAAGTAGAGAGGATATAAAATGTAGACTGGCAATGGCAAGGAAAGCGTTTCTGAAAAAGAGAAATTTAACATCGAGTATAGATTTAAGTGTCAGTAAGTCGTTTCTGAAGTATTTGTGTGGAGTGTAGCCCTGTATGGAAGTGAAACGTGGACGATAAATCGTTTGGACAAGAAGAGAATAGAAGCTTTCGAAATGTGGTGCTACAGAAGAATGCTGAAGATTAGATGGGTAGATCATATAACTAATGAGAACGTATTGAGTAGGATTGGGGAGAAAAGAAGTTTGTGGCACAACTTGACTAGAAGAAGGGATCGGTTGGTAGGACATGTTCTGAGGCATCAAGGGATCACCAATTTAGTATTGGAGGGCAGTGTGGAGGGTAAAAATCGCAGAGGGAGGTCAAGAGATGAATACACTAAGCAGATTCAGAAGGATGTAGGTTGCAGTAGGTACTGGGAGATGAAGAAGCTTGCACAGGATAGAGTAGCATGGAGAGCTGCATCAAACCAGTCTCTCAACTGAAGATCGCAACAACAACATAAACTATGTGAAGTTATCTGTTGGAAGAATCGAGAATCATGACTTCGATCAAGTTCAAACGATGACCAACGAAAATACGATTTCATTGCCACATTGGAGTTACCACTGTTCGATACAGCTCGACTATTGGATAAGCGTTGGATGACATACGTCTACAGGTGATACTTTCGATTAACCACAGGTAATAATGATTGAGACAAGTTAGAGGACAGTGGGTTCACATCGACAACATGGAAACACAAAATAGGTTGAAAACATTGCATTAATTAGCTGCACTATTGAAATACCATGTGAGAGACCTTACGATACATTCTAATCAAAAATTGTTATCTATAATTCCTATTCATTCGTAACTGTTGTTTACCGATTTCATAATTTGTATCAGAAACCCTGTTCGAAAAGAGCTGCAGTGAACTGTCGGTGCAAAGTACTTCGACTCCTTTGACCTACTCATTCTTCGTTTGCTATCCACCAACGTATCCGGACCCTCGTAGAACTCCCTTCTAAAATTGTGTCCAAAGCTTAACAGTATTCGTTTCCAGTATTTTTCTACACAAACTACAAATATACAAACAAGAAGATAAACGTAGCAGAACACAGGACATTAATACAATACAAACGTTTAGAAACAGCAGTTAAACGTTTACTACAGAACTATATGTTATTCTTCGTGACATTTTATGTCAAATGACTACTCATCAGTCGCATTACTTTTTACGATCTCACAAAATCTAAAAAAGCGCGTCATATTTATGCCCCTACTTACCACAATGTTGGCAATGCAGTTTAAGTCCCCTAACCACAACGTTGGCAATGAAATTTGTCACAGTGCAAATGTACACTGACGGGAAAAATTCACAACACCAAAAAGTCCTTAATGGACAGCAATAAAATTTCAGAAACACATTTCTGTAGATAACACATTTAACCGATTGACATTGCAAGCTCACAGGTTAATGCAAGCACGAGATTAGCCATTGCAAATGTGCAATACTAGTACATTAATAACCGGTGTATCCGCTAGAATGTTGATTCCAAACATACAGACGTGCATGCATTTGTTGTACAGGTGTTGGATGTCAGTTTGTGTATGACGCTGGAGTAGTCGTCCGATGATCTCCCCATATGTGCTCGATTGGATACAGATATGGTGATCGAGCAGGCCAAGGCGACATACCAACACTCCGTAGAGATGTTGAGTTACAACAGGTGTATGTGGGACAGCGTTACACCGTTAGAAAACATTCCCAGGCAGACTGTTCAGGAATGGCGCTACAACATGTCTAATCACCAGATTAAGTGCTGATTTATAGTCAGGGCGCTCGGGGAAACCACAAGAGTGCTTCTGCTGTTATACGAAATCGCATGCGAGGCCATATCTCCAAGTGAGGTCCAGTGAGTCTAGCACGCAGACAGGTTGCTTGTAGGCCCTCTACTTGCCTCTTTCTAACCATAACACAGTCATCACTGGCACCGAGGCAGAACCAGCTTTCATCAGAAAACGCACAAGATCTCCACTCCGTACTCCAATGAGCTCTCGCTTGACATCACTGAAGTTGGTGGCTGTTTGGGGTCGGTGAAACGCATGCTACTGGGCGCCTGGACCGGAGCTGTCCATGGAGTAACCAATTAGTAACAGTTCTTTGTGTCACTATGGTACCAAATTCTGCTGAAACTGCTGTTACAGATGCAGTACGACCACGATGGTCTCCCCTATCGGCAGTGAAACGTGGCGTTAGGAGCCTGGTCTTCATGCGACCGTACATTCTACATCTACATCTACATGGTTACTCTGCAATCCACACTTAAGTGCCTGTTAGCGTGTTCATGGAACCATTTTCGTACTACTTCTCTATCATTGCACTCTAGAATGGCGCGTGAATATTGGTGTGACCTGTGCTGCTTTCCAGTCTTTAGGAACAGACCTTTCGTCAAGTAAGCGGTTGTATATAATTGCTAAGAAAAGCGCTGTTGTGTCTGCATACTCTGAAAGGAGCATGATTGGTATACCATCTGGGCCGGAAGACTTGCCTTTCTAGAGTGATTTGAGTAGTTTCGCAACACCTAAGATATCTACTTTAATGTCACTCATGCTAACAGCTGTTCTGGTTTGAATTCTGGAATATTTACTTCGTCTTCTTTCGTGAAGGAATTACGGAAAACTGTATTTAGTAACTCCGCTTTAGTGACACCATCATCGGCAACATTTCCATCGCTATCACGCGGTGACGGTATTGACTGTACTTTACATACAACCAGAATCTCTTTGGGTTTTCTCGTAACCACCCCTGCCAGTAATCGGGTACGCTCTGCCATTCCCTCTCATTCTTTTTCCACTTGCGAATGGGGCCAGGGTAGAGCGACTAAAGTTATACTTTCTCCTCCGCCCCCCCCCCCCCCCTCTTTAAGAGTACTAACTTCTGTTCCTCCTCTGTCGTACCGCCAGACTTAGGTGGGAGGAAGTAATATTTTATCCGATCCTCCTAAGAACAAATGTTTTCTGAAATATCGCTGTAAACCGATATATTGATATAACGAGTGTTTTGCGGGCACTTCTTTAGTGGACGAATGATGTGTCATTATGAAGCTACTTCCAATTAACCTCATACTTTCGCTTGTCTTTCTTTCACTTAGGTCACAACTGGTGGCTACTCCTACATATTCTACGGCCCTTATTGGTTTCAGATATTTTCCGCCAGTAGCGTGCAGTGCGGTGTTATTTCTTGCCGGCTCAGCTGCCAGGCTCTACACTAATCACCGATCCTCTGCAAATCTACCTGCATTTCGCCACGATCTTCTGGTGTCCCATTCTTCCTACACATAAGAACAGCCTTATGCGGACGCAGACGTTATCCACTAGATCGTTTATATATTACCAGTAACAATCATATAACAATCTATAACAGTCCTCTGTAATACTCCAGAACTCACTTTTACAGCTATTCATTTCGTCCCGTTAAGAACAGCGTATGCAATTCTCTTAGCTAAGTATAGAAATCAACTTTCAAAAACTGAAAGACTTCTATAACTAGCAATCAAACAGTTACCATTCGAAGGCCTATCGCCCAGAATCGGTATGCCAGTCAGGTATAATCGCTGTGAGCATTGAGAGAATCATGCCATCGACGAGGCAGTTGAAGATACCCGTTTGATAAAACACTGTGTCCTGCTGCGTGAAGGAGTCCGTAACTGCCTGCTGTACATAGTCGTCCAACAGGAATCTCTTCAAGGCTTCTTTCATTGGGGCGGAGGCGTAGTAACCGCATGGGGAGAGATCAGGACTACAGGGTGGGTGCTGGAGTGTCTCCCACCTGTTCGTAATGGATTATGCTGGCCCCTCAGATCGACCGGCGTCTTTTGTCGAAGCGCGACCAGCACGGAACCTGGTGCACAATTCATCAACTGTGGTTTTCGACTAATATGCTGCCCAATACACACTCCTGGCTCTCCGATGGATGTCTGTCGTTTTTGACCTTCGGCAGCCAAGAAAAGACTAATAGCACCTTTGTCGTGTTTGGACGCTATTCGTAATAACGTCGCTATAGCTCACACTTGCCTCATTTACAGCACGAGCATCGGAAAGACGCGACTATGAATCCAGTACCTTGCTCACATGTGTCGGTGCTTGTACGCCCGCATCGGAGTCGGGCTAGGTTGCGTATGCGCTACAGCAAACGAAAACATTTCTGTCGCCCCTTATGCATGTTACGATGACCGACACATCTGTATTTTCTGCCCGTACATGTTTAGTTACATTAATAATATAAGTAACCGTATTCAGTCACGGGGATGCAAATTACTAAATGTATTTTGTGAGGGTGTTTATCGATCATCTTTTCAATTTTAAACAAGACAACGTATCACTAAAATATTTTGTGTTTCAGATCGAAGGACAAATTTGACTTGGTCGTCCTCGAGACGTTATTCTTCTGGTGCTATTTTGGCTTTATCCACGAACTGGGTTCGCCACCTGTCGTCGGATTCCTCTCGGTGGGGATGACCCCCACTCTTAACAGCCTGATTGGAAATCCGTACAATCCGTCCTATATACCAGATTCACATTCGGTGCTCACATCTCACATGAGCTTCTGGGACAGAATGCGCAACAGTTACGACATTCTGAACTTGCTAAGCCACTTCTACAACCATGTGCTTCCTGCACACAGCAGACTTATAGAGAAGCACTACGGCAAACACGTACCTGATCTCGAAGAAATGATAAGCAACATCAGTCTAGTAATAGCTGCCAATCATTTTAGTATAGATTACCCACAGCCATTGCTGCCAAATGTGGTACAGGTCACAGGAATGCACATCGTTCAAGAGAGAAAACCGCTGCCAAAGGTAAGTTCTCTCTCTTATTCTATCATAGGGAAACACAGTAATGTTAGCAGCTTGTTCTTATCGGGACTGTATGCTTAGAATGAAGAACTATAGAAAGAAATGTAAACAACGATTCCCGATTTCCGTGTTTATTTATGTAACTTTATCGTCAAGCCTGTTGTCTGTTGAACAATGTCGTCGCCTGCAATTAACTGTCCACAGAGAAGTTACTTGTAAATGACGTGATTATTTTTTAGTATTTACACATCTGAATCTTGTTTATACGCACTACTAAATAAACACTGTACCTTACAATCAGTTGTAATTGTGAAAACGCATTATTACGGTCGCAAACGAGAAAATTTCAAATCTCAGCATGCAGCTCTTTACATACCAACACAGCAATGATTAAATGATGTCATATGCATTTTGTCTAAATGAGTTAGACGGAATATGTATGACAGCAGTGACGTGATAACGCTGTCAATATTTACAACATACTATTAAAATCTGTGTTATTACAGTCAATGATGAAGAAATACCCCTATAAGAATTGATAAGCGAAGACAGAAAAAACAGCAAATTACGTCTGTGTTGAATAAGGTAAAGTGATTTCTGTAGCATTTAAGAATACAACGTGTCTGTAATCCAAAAATATATTTTTTGTGGAAGGAGGAATGAAAGCATCGCACCAGATACCGACGCCTCACTGACTGTTATTGTAGTTGTGGAACAGTGCCCAATAGATGAATCAGAGAGCCGACACAGCTGTACGATAGCTGCAGAATGTGGAAATAGCGGATTATTGGCTGATTCTTGGATGATATCAGCAACCTATTACTTTGGTATGCTTTTGGGAGAAACTCTTTATTGCAAGTCATCCTTCTTTACCATAGCTAAAGAGGGTGCTACTGCAGAGTAAAAAAAAAATGCTAAAAACACTCGGATGGCCCGCCTCAAAACTTAAGCTGACCTACTGTAGATACATCGATAGATATCTTCTGTGGAACACTCATCTGGTGCAGGAGATGTGAGACACTTCAACGTATGCAGAAAGGTCATCCAAGAGTGAAGGAGTGTAAGAGATGACGATGCTCCAGTTTAATTGCTCCAAGATCCCTAAACAGGCAAAATAGCCCCAGGACATACAGATGTTAACCATACTCCAATTGAGATACTGTTCACAAATTCTTTGCCTGTTGGGAAACTCATCGCTTGTACGAATTTAGAGACAGAATGCCCATGAGTCTTGGCTTGTTGTTTCGGCCGCCATCGAATGTGCTAAGATCATGCTTCTTGTCCATTTCGTGTCCTGCAGTATGGTCAGAACCAATTTTGATTAAATACCACTCCAAGATCCTCTGTTTCCCAAGAAAACAGCAAAGCCATGTCTCCTCAGTGAAAGGGGTAATTCATAAAATGAAGGCTTTCACGACCAGGTCCTCAGTTGCTGATAAATCTTCCGGGTTTCAGTTCGTGGTCCATAAAACATTAGGAACGGAAAAAAACCTTGGACAGCGACCATACAACCCGAAAGATTTACCAGCATGTAACTGAACTGCTTTTCATACTCTGTGAAACTCGTAAAACTTATGATCAGCCATGCAGTTCTGGGAAAAGAGAGAAACTTGCATTCCAATAGCCATTGTGGAAAGTCACATACCATGAAGCACTTACCATGGTAAGGAGCGAAGAAGACGACCCAGTCTTAATCAACAGTAATGTTCGAAGTGAAACTCAAACTACATAGCACATCGTGAAACATGGAACAATAATCCAGTTTATACTTAGCACAAAGGCCTGTGATAGTACATTTATTGTATTAGGGAATTAAGCTATAAAATAAGATAAGAAACCTCACGATTTTCTGCGTGTCTCTGAAACGAGAGGAGGAAATTACAGATCATAATTTCCTTTGTAGAGGAGTGATCTCGTGCCAGGCTAATTTTAATGAAACGCCGTTGAAACTGTAATTATTACTGCTAACCAAGGTAGCGGTAACCACTGGAATCATAAGAGTCCTGGAGAGTTTCTCAGTGCTCGCTTGTAAGTCGGATATAGTTCACTGCAGGAACGGCCGTTTAGGGTGGTAATAAAAAATGTTGTCTGTCTTGGCAGTCTGGTGTTTTCTTGCTGGATCTGCGTTTTTAAGCAGGATCCAGCATGGTCACTCAGCTTCGCTTTTGTTGGTGTCCTGGAGCGTAGTCGTTGCCCACCACGGTAGACCTCTGGGTAGGCACCTTGTTAACGAGAGACTGGCTCTAAGTTTTCGTGCACCGATGAGAGTAATGAGAAACTGGACATAGAGTGTGATGTTTGCTATTTGCGAGACGTAAAGAATCTACGTGATTCATGGGATCGGAAGACCACCACCTGTCACCCTGACATGACATATCGAGTTGGTACGGCCTACATACTAGTTAATAGGGAATTATGTTCCGCTGTTGTTCCTCATTGCTAGTATTTATCTCTTTCACTCGTCTCAACGTCACAGCGGCTTTCTTGATAGTAATATGTACGAGGGACGTACAATAGGCAACGCAACACTTTTTTTCTGAAAGCAAGTTAGTCTTATTCAGGATTCCCACACACATATTACTCCCCACTCTTTTGGCTAAAAAAAACAGATTTTTCAACATAATCTCCGTTCAATGTGACAGCCTTACGCCACCTTACTGAGTTGGGCCTTTACGCCTGCATCGCATGGTACCACTCTACTGGTTTTTGTCGGAGCCAATGTTTTGTCGCATCAAATGCCTACCCATCATCGACGCACTGCTTCCCGTGGAGTGCATCCTTCATTCGGCCAAACAGTTGGCAGTCGGAAGGTGCGAGATCGGGGCTATAGGGTGTGTGTGGAAGAACAGTCCAATCAAGTTACGTGAACTCCTCTCGGTGGACAAGTATGCCAGTACCAGAAGAAACGCCCAGTTGAGCATCGAGGTGCTCGATACTGATCCGTCGATCACCTCGAGTGAGAGTGTCCGCACGTTCCTACACAGCAGGGGTCACAGCTGTGTGCGGCTGGCTGGCAAGCGAGAGACTGGACAGAATTATGCGACCTTGTTGCGATGATGGCAGACGCCTCGACCTGCGACCCACTGTGCTTTTCTTCACTGCTAGGTCTTCTTAGAAATTTTGTAAGCGCCTATGAAATCTGCAATGCTCTGGTTTTCCGCCAAAACAAACTCAATGACAATTCTCTCCGTTACAGACGCCATTTTGAAGGCTACGGTAAGCGATCCGTCGGAACTTAATGAAAGTAAAAAATTTAATTGATACTGTGTCACGTGTGAAACCTTGTACTGGATACAAATGCACAATTTCCTTCAGATTTCAGTGTTTAGAATTCGTTTTCATGTTTGTTTGCAAAATTAAAATGCAGAATGCATTTCAGTTAATGAGTCAAGTTTGGGCTTTTTCCGATGTTCCGATTGTGGTACGACGCTTCCGGTTCACCTGATTTTTCGTGATAAGCTTCACCTAATCGATTTATAGTTGACTGCTTCTTTGGCGTCTGGAAGCAGGATCGAGTCAGGTGCATCCAGGGCTACCTTCGTTGCGCTGTTAAAGGAAGTGGGGGGTGTGGGGCAGGCAAGATGTACAGTTACAGAAAGTATTATGAAAAGGGGACGAAAATAAGTACGATTGTCGCAATAGCAGCAGTCACCTGCAAGGCTCCTCTTGGTGAGGTAGGCCTTTGCGCAGAAGCAGAAGTCGGCGCGGGTAAGGTGCATGAGATACGCATCTGGATGGCATCCTCAAGTGCCTTATCCTTATCCACAAATATGTGGCCCGCATTTGCGGATATTAAAATTTCGCAAGCCATTTTAACCCTTTCAGTTCACCTGATTTCAAACGGTACGATCACCTATGGCCTATATTTTCGTCTGTTACTGACATAGCTTGTAGTTTGTATTCCATTCACTAAGCAAGTAGAGGCCCATTGTGAACACATTCCAATGCAATATAGCCTGCCGTATCCTCGATACAGTTCCGTAAGCTACAATTCTCTGTCATAATTAATGAAGTTGACTTTGTAAAATTTTCTGCAGAAGATTACCACAATACAGGGAATCCAGATGCATACTGTATAAAGTAATTCATATAATTTATTCATCGAACCTATCTTAATCCCCGACAATGTTAAATCATGTTCACTTATTACATTTTTCAGAGTAGTAATCGTTGCATTGTGTACTTGTATTTAAGAGGTACACTTATAGATACACTGATTTTATCCTGAACTTCATTCATGACTTATTCGCTACACAAACAAGAGTCAGACCATGAAGCGTACATTCCGAGGGATGGGGTATCTTAAAACAGCGTTCAGCTCTAGAAAATTGCATACGCGATCTCGAAACAGGAATGGCTCAGGTGTAAGGTTGCTGCTGGGAGTTATGGGAACAGAATGTACAGGATGACTTGCACAGGATTTCTATTTGGTGAGATAAATGGCAGTTTGCCCTTTTCTCACATGATATACAGCGAACCAGGTATGAAGGACAACAGACATACTCCATGTTTTAGATTTCCGAAAAGCATTTGAATCGGTGCCCCAGTGCAGACTCTTTACGAAGGCACTAGAATATGGAATGGCTTTCCAGGTATGTGAGTGGCTCAAGTAATAGAACACAGTACGTTGTTCTCAACAGCGAGCGTTCATCAGAGACAAGGGTATCGTCAGAAGTGTCGCAGGGAAGTGTGATAGGACCGCTGTTGTCCTCTACACACATAAATGATTTGGCGGACAGGGTGGGCAGAAGTCTGTGGGTATTTGCTGGTGATGCTGTGGTGTACGATAAGGTGTTGAAGCTGAGTGACTGTAGGGGGAAACAAGATGACAGACAAAATTTCTAGTTGGTGTAATGAATGGTAGCTAGTTCTAAATTTACAAAAATGTAATTTAATGAGAATGTGTAGGAAAAATAACCCTCCCCCCCATGAACCATTGACCTTCCAGTTGGTGGGGGGGGGGGGGGAAGGGCTTGCGTGCCTCAGCGATACAGATAGCTGTACCGTAGGTTCAACCACAACGGAGGGGTATCTGTAGAGAGGCCAGACAAATATATGAGTCCTGAAGAGAAGGAGCAGCCATTTCAGTAGTTGCAGGGGCAACAGTCTGGATTATTGACTGATCTGACCTTGTAACACTAACCAAAATGGCCTTGCTGTTCTGACACTGCGAACGGCTGAAAGCAAGGGGATACTACAGCCGTAATTTTTTCGGATGGCATGCAGCATTATTGTATGGTTAAATGATGATCGCGTCCTCTTGGAGAAAATATTCCGGAGGTAAAATAGTCCCCCATTCGGATCTCCGGGCGGGGACTAGTCAGGAGGACGTCGTTATCAGGAGGAAGAAAACTGGCGTTCTACGGATCGGAGCGTGGAATGTCAGATCCATTAATGGAGCCAATAAGTTAGAAAATTTAAAAAGGGAAATGGATAGGTTAAAGTTACATGTAGTGGGAATTAGTGAAGTTCGGTGGCAGGAGGAACAAGATTTCTGGTCAGGTGAATACAGGGTTATAAACACAAAATCAAATAGGGGTAATGCAGGAGTAGATTTAATAATGAATAAAAAATAGGGATGCGGGTAAATTACTACAAACAGCATAGTGAACGAATTATTGTGACCAAGATAAATACGAAGCCCACGCCTACCACAGTAGTACAAGTTTATATGCCAACTAGCTCCGCAGATGACGAAGATATTGATGAAACGTATGATGAGATAAAAGAAATTACTCAGATAGTGAAGGGGGACGAAAATTTAATAGTCATGGGTGACTGGAACTCGATAGTAGCAAAAGGAAGAGAAGGTAACGTAGTAGGTGAATATGGAATGGAGGTAAGGAATGAAAGAGGAAGCCGCCTGGTAGAATTTTGTACCGAGCATAATTTAATCATAGCTAACACTTGGTTCAAGAACCATGAAAAAAGGTTGTATACGTGGAAGAGGCTTGGATATACTGGAAGGTTTCAGATAGATTATGTAATGGTAAGACAGAGATTTAGCAACCTGGATTTAAATTGTAAGACATTTCCAGAAGCAGATGTGGACACTGACCACAATCTATTAGTTATGAACTGTAGATTAAAACTAAAGAAACTGCAAAAAGGTGTACATTTAAGGAGATGGGACTTGGATAAACTAACAGAACCAGAGGTTGCAGACAGTTTCAGGGAGAGCATTAGGAACCGATTGACAGGAATGCGGGAAAGAAATACAATAGAAGAAGAATGGGTTGCTTTGAGATACGAAATAGTGAAGGCAGCAGTGGATCAAGTAGGTAAAAAGACGAGGGCTAGTAGAAATCCTTGGGTAACAGAAGAAATATTAAATTTAATTGATGAAAGGAGAAAATATAAAAATGCGGTAAATGAAGCAGGCAAAAAGGAATACAAACTCCAGAAAATGAGATAGACAGGAAGTGCAAAATGGCTAAGCAGGAATGGCTACAGGACAAATGTGAGGATGTAGAGGCTTATCTCACTAGGGGTAAGATAGATACTGCATACAGGAAAATTAAAGAGACCTTTGGAGAAAAGAGAACCACTTGTATGAAAATCAAGAGCTCAGATGGAAACCCAGTTCTAAGCAAAGAAGGTAAAGCAGAAAAGTGGAAGGAGTATATAGATGGTCTCTACAAGGGCGATGTACTTGAGGACAATATTATGGAAATGGAAGACGTTGTAGATGAAGATGAAATGGGAGATACGGTACTACGTGAAGAGTTTGATAGAGCACTGAAAGACCTGAGTCGAAACAAGGCCTCAGGAGTAGACAACATTCCATTAGAACTACCGACGGCCTTGGGAGAGTCATTCCTGACAAAACTCTACCATCTGGTGAGCAAGATGTATGAGACAGGCGAAATACCCTCAGACTTCAAGAAGAATATAATAATTCAAATCCCAAAGGAAGGAGGTGTTGACAGATGCGAAAACTAACGAACTATCAGTTTAGTAAGTCACGGCTGCAAAATACTAACACGAATTCCTTACAGATGAATGGAAAAACTGGTAGAAGCCGACCTCGGGAAAGATCAGTTTGGAGTCCGTAGAAATGCTCGAACAAGTGAGGCAATAGAATGAGATTTTCACTCTGCAGCGGAGTGTGCGCTGATATGAAACTTCCTGGCAGATTAAAACTGTGTGCCCGACCGAGACTCGAACTCGGGACCTTTGCCTTTCGCGGGCAAGCGCTCTACCATCTGAGCTACCGAAGCACGACTCACGCCCGGTATTCACAGCTTTACTTCTGCCAGTATCTCGTCTCCTACCTTCCAAACTTTACAGACGCTCTCCTGCGAAACTTGCAGAACTAGCACTCCTGAAAGAAAGGATATTGCGGAGACATGGCTTAGCCACAGCCTGGGGGATGTTTCCAGAATGAGATTTTCACTCTGCAGCGGAGTGTGCGCTGATATGAAACTTCCTGGCAGATTAAAACTGTGTGGCCGACCGAGACTCGAACTCGGGACCTTTGCCTTTCGCGGGCAAGCGCTCTACCATCTGAGCTACCGAAGCACGACTCACGCCCGGTACTCACAGCTTTACTTTTGCCAGTATCTCGTCTCCTACCTTCCAAACTTTACAGAAGCTCTCCTGCGAAACTTGCAGAACTAGCACTCCTGAAAGAAAGGATATTGCGGAGACATGGCTTAGCCACAGCCTGGGGGATGTTTCCAGAATGAGATTTTCACTCTGCAGCGGAGTGTGCGCTGATATGAAACTTCCTGGCAGATTAAAACTGTGTGGCCGACCGAGACTCGAACTCGGGACCTTTGCCTTTCGCGGGCAAGCGCTCTACCATCTGAGCTACCGAAGCACGTGCTCTACATGGTAAGTAATACTAGTAGAGAAACTCGTAAGACTAGGAAACTCGAAATTTTGATCACAATTCCACAGTTATTGCGGGTATCCACCGATATATTCGTGCATATAAAGATGGTTCAAATGGCTCTGAGCGTTATGAGACTTAACTTCTGAGGTCATCAGTCCCCTAGAACTTGGAACTGCTTAAGCATGACTAACCTAAGGACGTCACACACATCTATGCCCGAGGCAGGATTCGAACCTGCGAGCGTAGCGGTCGCGCGGTTCCAGACTGTAGCGCCTATTCGTGTATATAAACAGCCATGTAGAACTCTATCTTGGACTGAATTTTGGCCATAGTTTCGTCTAGAGCCAGCACCTGGGGTACGCAAGCTTCGGTGTATACGTCTAGTTGGTGCCTTGCGCAAAATCATGTGCCGATCACACTTAGAAGCGGTTATCGTGATTGTGCCACTGATCCAGTCCTTCGGGAATTTAGAAAGCATGAAGCTACAGAAGAGAAATACAGTGCTAGCTATCACCCATCAATAAATTTGCAAGAGAAACCACAGATGGATCTAAACGACTGACACGAAATGGCTAGACCCAAATAATGGTCAGTCAGCTCCTCTCAGTGATCGTAAACCGGAGCAAGAGAAAATATCTTCAAGGGAATTGTCCACATCTGAGGGTGGTCCATATCCACTAGATACTTTTACAAAATAAACTGCTAAATATATAGTGACGTCGGTATACAAAGGTACATGGCACCTCAGGGAAACTTCGTTGGCGTAAGTGATAATAAAGGACATAACTAGTGGCAAAAGTCTGTAACTCGTTCTACATCATGTAAAACTGCGTGACGCTCTAATTGTCCCAGCAGGTAAGTACAAACGAGAACTATATCTGCGCTGTGGACCATATAAAGATCGGACGCCTGAACTGGCATTTGCAACCAGATATCGTGCATGTACGCTTCCCCATACGGTGACACTGAGAGTAAATGAAGAAACATAGTCAAGAGAACTGGCAAATAACATTTGACACGTTTCTTCAAACGAAGTGAGGTGTGAAGGCGTAGGATTAATGTTGTTGTGGTCTTCAGTCCTGAGACTGGTTTGATGCAGCTCTCCATGCTACTCTATCCTGTGCAAGCTTCTTCATCTCCCAGTATCTACTGCAACCTACATCCTTCTGAATCTGCTTAGTGTAATCATCTCTTGGTCTCCCTCTACGATTTTTACCCTCCACACTGCCCTCCAATGCTAAATTTGTGATCCCTTGATGCCACAAAACATGTCCTACCAACCGATCCCTTCTTCTAGTCAAGTTGTGCCACAAACTTCTCTTCTCCCCAATCCTATTCAATACCTCCTCATTAGTTATGTGATCTACCCATCTAATCTTCAGCATTCTTCTGTAGCACCACATTTCGAAAGCTTCTATTCTCTTCTTGTCCAAACTAGTTATTGTCCATGTTTCACTTCCATACATGGCTACACTCCATACAAATACTTTCAGAAACGACTTCCTGACACTTAAATCTATACTCGATGTTAACAAATTCCTCTTCTTGAGAAACGCTTTCCTTGCCATTGCCAGTCTACATTTTATATCCTCTCTACTTCGACCATCATCGGTTATTTTACTCTCTAAATAGCAAAACTCCTTTACTACTTTAAGTGTCTCATTTCCTAATCTAATTCCCTCAGCATCACCCGACTTAATTTGACTACATTCTATTATCCTCGTTTTGCCCCTGTTGATGTTCATCCCATATCCTCCTTTCAAGACACTGTCCATTCCGTTCAACTGCTCCTCCAAGTCCCTTGCCGTCTCCGACAGAATCACAATGTCATCGGCGAACCTCAAAGTTTTTACTTCTTCTCCATGAATTTTAATACCTACTCCGAATTTTTCTTTTGTTTCCTTTACTGCTTGCTCAATATACAGATTGAATAACATCGGGAAGAGGCTACAACCCTCTCTTACTCCTTTCCCAACCACTGCTTCCCTTTCATGCCCCTCGACTCTTATAATTGCCATCTGGTTTCTGTACAAACTGTAAATAGCCTATCGCTCCCTGTATTTTACCCCTGCCACCTTCAGAATGTGAAAGAGAGTATTCCAGTTAACATTGTCAAAAGCTTTCTCTAAGTCTACAAATGCTAGAAACGTAGGTTTGCCTTTTCTTAATCTTTCTTCTAAGATAAGTCGTAAGGTCAGTATTGCCTCACGTGTTCCAACATTTCTACGGAATCCAAACTGATCTTCCCCGAGGTCGGCTTCTACCAGTTTTTCCATTCGTCTGTAAGGAATTCGCGTTAGTGTTTTGCAGCTGTGAGTTATTAAACTGATAGTTCGGTAATTTTCACATCTGTCAACACCTGCTTTCTTTGGGATTGGAATTATTATATTCTTCTTGAAGTCTAAGGGTATTTCGCCTGTCTCATACATCGTGCTCACCAGATGGTAGAGTTTTGTCATGACTGGCTCTCCCGAGGCCATCAGTAGTTCAAATGGAATGTTGTCTACTCCCGGGGCCTTGTTTCGACTCAGGTCTTTCAGTGCTCTGTCAAACTCTTCACGCAGTATCTTATCTCCCATTTCGTCTTCATCTACATCCTCTTCCATTTCCATAATATTGTCCTCAAGTACATCGCCCTTGTATAAACCCTCTATATACTCCTTCCACCTTTCTGCCTTCCCTTCTTTGCTTAGAACTGGGTTGCCATCTGAGCTCTTGATATTCATACAAGTGGTTCTCTTCTCTCCAAAGGTCTCTTTAATTTTCCTGTAGGCAGTATCTATCTTACCCCTAGTGAGACAAGCCTCTACATCCTTACATTTGTCCTCTAGCCATCCCTGCTTAGCCATTTTGCACTTCCTGTCGATATCATTTTTGAGACGTTTGTATTCCTTTTTGCCTGCTTCATTTACTGCATTTTTATATTTTCTCCTTTCATCAATTAAATTCAATATTTCTTCTGTTACCCAAGGATTTCTACTAGCCCTCGTCTTTTTACCTACTTGATCCTCTGCTGCCTTCACTACTTCATCCCTCAGAGCTACCCATTCTTCTTCTACTGTATTTCTTTCCCCCATTCCTGTCAATTGTTCCCTTATGCTCTCCCTGAAACTCTCTACAACCTCTGGTTCTTTCAGTTTATCCAGGTCCCATCTCCGTAAATTCCCAACTTTTTGCAGTTTCTTCAGTTTCAATCTGCAGTTCATAACCAATAGATTGTGGTCAGAATCCACATCTGCCCCAGGAAATGTCTTACAATTTAAAACCTGGTTCCTAAATCTCTGTCTTACCATTATATAATCTATCTGATACCTTTTAGTATCTCCAGGATTCTTCCAGGTATACAACCTTCTTTTATGATTCTTGAACCAAGTGTTGGCTAAGATTAAGTTATGCTCTGTGCAAAATTCTACAAGGCGGCTTCCTCTTTCATTCCTTCCCCCCAATCCATATTCACCTACTATGTTTCCTTCTCTCCCTTTTCCTACTGACGAATTCCAGTCACCCATGACTATTAAATTTTCGTCTCCCTTCACTACCTGAATAATTTCTTTTATCTCGTCATACATTTCATCTATTTCTTCATCATCTGCAGAGCTAGTTGGCATATAAACTTGTACTACTGTAGTAGGCATGGGCTTTGTGTCTATCTTGGCCACAATAATGCGCTCACTATGCTGTTTGTAGTAGCTAACCCGCACTCCTATTTTTTTATTCATTATTAAACCTACTCCTGCATTACCCCTATTTGATTTTGTATTTATAACCCTGTAATCACCTGACCAAAAGTCTTGTTCCTCCTGCCACCGAACTTCACTAATTCCCACAATATCTAACTTTAACCTATCCATTTCCCTTTTTAAATTTTCTAACCTACCTGCCCGATTAAGGGATCTGACATTCCACGCTCCGATCCGTAGAACGCCAGTTTTCTTTCTCCTGATAACGACGTCCTCCTGAGTAGTCCCCGCCCGGAGATCCGAATGGGGGACTATTTTACCTCCGGAATATTTTACCCAAGAGGACGCCATCATCATTTAATCGTACAGTAGAGCTGCATGTCCTCGGGAAAAATTACGGCTGTAGTTTCCCCTTGCTTTCAGCCGTTCGCAGTACCAGCACAGCAAGGCCGTTTTGGTTAATGTTACAAGGCCAGATCAGTCAATCATCCAGACTGTTGCCCCTGCAACTACTGAAAAGGCTGCTGCCCCTCTTCAGGAACCACACGTTTGTCTGGCCTCTCAACAGATACCCCTCAGTTGTGGTTGCACCTACGGTACGGCCATCTGTATCGCTGAGGCACGCAAGCCTCCCCACCAACGGCAAGGTCCATGGTTCAAGGGGGGGGGTAGGATTAATAAAAATGCAATTTTTATTCTTAGTTTACGGAGGTACTTAGTGCTATCACTAGTTGCGCAGGTTGAGGATAAAGTGAGGGGAGAGCTGTGAAGTTAAATATTACTTATGTAATACCAACATCAGATGTAAGCTAAACACTAAAACTTAAGTGTCTTAGTGTTAATTTAAAATTAACAACTAGGAACAAGAGGTTATATTTTGCTGTAAATCTTCTCTTTTTGCATTTATGTCATGTACGATGTACTACAGGTTCTAGTAAGCGGGTGACGAAAGCAAACACAGAGAAGAAGTTAAAATAAGAGTAAAATCATTTCTTTATATCCTCAGTAATTGAACCATGGACACTTACATTAATGTCGGCTTATTTGGAGACTTCAGCAGCTGAAGGACATTAGTAGCAAATTTTCTGACATCACACATCATTTACACATTTTGTGTACCGACCTTGTAAGGTAGGGGGAGGATCTCTCTTACATTTTGTATTGTTAATAGGAAATACAGGACTTTCTGGATGGAGCTGAACACGGGTTCATATACTTCAGCCTGGGGTCGAATATGAAGAGCAGCTTCCTTCCTGAGAACACACTCGCAGCGCTGCTGCAAGCGTTCGCGGAACTGCCGCAGAGGGTGCTCTGGAAGTTCGAGGCTACCGAACTGCCTGGGAGGCCAGACAACGTGATGATAGCTGGCTGGCTGCCGCAGCAGGACGTACTCGGTATGTTCTCTCAGTTCTCTTAAAAGTCAACTAAACGTGTGAAATGAGAAACCACCTCATGCGTTCTTCTTTTACAGCTCACAAAAATATCCGACTGTTCATCACTCAGGGAGGTCTGCAGAGCTTCAACGAGGCAGCTTACTTCGGAGTTCCTCTCATCGGGATTCCATTCTTCTTCGATCAGAAGTATGAAGTCGCCAAGATGGTTAGTGCAGGAATCGGAAAGAAATTGGTGCTAAGGTCTCTAACGAAAGAAACTGCTCTGGATGCTCTCAACGGCGTTCTCCGAAATTCGAGGTAAATTTGCAATTTTTTGTCGCTTATAAGAAAAAGCAATTTCTAGTACTTGATGAACGGCGGTAGTAAATTCTGTTTTATCAGTTTCGACATCGAGATCGGTATAGACGGAACATCAGGTCAGATAGGACAAAGATAACTAAAAATTTGCGTTTTATCGTTCTTGAAGAACATTCCGGCTACCACCTGACAAAATTTAGGGAAACCGTAACAACCAAGATGAGGATGGCTGGACGGTAATTTCAATCTCGGTCCAACCGAATAAGAATATAGTGTTTCAACCACTGTTGCTTAAAGACGACGCGCAGCAATCAACACATTGGGCTCGTTTTCGGGAGGGTGGCAGTTCAGATCCCCGTCTAGCCATTCAGTGTTTGGTTTTCTGCGGTTTCCCTAAACTACTTAAGGCAAACGCCCGGGTGAAACAGTAGTTAGATGTACTTACTCTGAAAGGTTGCATAATGTTTCATGTCAATTGGTGTGTGGGAAAGTCAATTATTAATTCAAAGGCTGGTGAGCGATTTTTACGCACAGGAACAGGGCCTGCCGGCATAGCGAAGATAGGAACGGCAGATGGCATTCACTCAGTGTGGAAAGCCGTTATTTAGCCACAAGGCTATTGAGTGCAGCTAAAAGAAACTTTCAGCTCTTTCATCGTCACCTTATGTCACTACACCACGGGAGGAATCCTCCATGGAATACAAAATATGTAGAGAAACTTCTAAAGCAACAGTAACTACACAATGCAGAATGGAACGTACTTCGCTATCAAAAAAGCAGTGTGTGACGCCTTCAGCGACTACCGAAGCAGTATCTTATCGAAAGATCATAGATATTAAATGGAATTTGGCACCTGTAATTAGCAACGGATGTAACTAAGCGAATGATCAAGGACGTGCGAGTTTGAAGTACGCAGACAGAGTGCAGTGTAGCCCCTCAGGAGTTGTCTGAAATCAAAAATGGAAAACATCAGTCGATACTGCATTAAACTTACGGGAGATTATACCCAACCACAATGAAATTTCCTTAATTTAGCAATACGCCGGAAACTCGAACTTTGATTTAGATTCATGGGGTGTTTTCATTCTTTACGGCTTTACAAAAAATAGTTTGTTACAACCAGGAATAACACAATAAATATATCACGATTCTACAGTTTATTAACACAAAACTGATGCAAATAAGTCTGTTACCAAGGGCAAAGTTGTAGAGAACACAGGAAGTGGAAGTGAAATGCAGAATTCCGTCAGAAATCACAAGTCCGTTGACATACTAAGCCTAGTGACTGTTGAAGTCCAAGTTCAAACATAGCATTCGGGTTTTAAGTCCAGAGCGCAGCCACATCGACATCGACATCGAATAGCAGGTCCATCGCAGCACTTCCGAATTGTAGTGTTAGTAGCGGTGTTAATTAAAGCTCCATAGTTAATGAAACCGACGGCTGGGGTCGCTGTATATTCTGGGCGGCTGGGGTCGTTGAGTGTTATGGGTGGACAACTGCTGCGGTTTGCAGCGGGCACGCGCGGAGGCGGCCTGCGATGTTAGCTGCGGGCCAGCGTACGAAGAAGTGCGGCCTACGGTGCGTTTCCCGGCCGCGCGTGAATGTGGATTCACACTTGAGGGAACGTCGCGGTCACGTCCGTCACGTCAAAGGATTCTCCTCTAAAGTTCAAATGGTGGCATTCACACACGCCGTCAACGGAACGTCATCGAGACGTCACGTCACTTCAAGGTTTCGGCGGGTCATAATGTAGCCTACTTGGCGAGAAACTGTTACGTTAAGTACACAGTGTGAACTAATACGAAATTATTCCCCACTGACTGCTAAGGTCCTAATATGTACTGGAAGACAATGCTAAGTTAGACTATTTTATTCTTTACATTGAAGCAATACACTGCAAACTAAACAATACATATCTTGTTCAATGTGCTTTACTCGCGATTTTTCCAGTGGAATAGCGAACAGAAAAAGAGGGAGTAGATCTGGTGTGGTCCGCAAAAGTTTAAAAAATGGTTCAAATGGCTTTGAGCACTATGGGACTCAACTGCTGTGGTCGTAAGTCCCCTAGAACTTATAACTACTTAAACCTAACTAACCTAAGGACATCACACACATCCATGCCCGTGGCAGGATTCGAACCTGCGACCGTAGCGGTCGTGCGGTTCCAGACTGTGGCGCCTTTAACCGCTCGGCCACTCCGGCCGGCCGCAAAAGTTTAAAGTAAGATTTGTAATAAAATAACGACGGTCAGCATGTAGAAGAAATAAGTGTAAACATAGTTCGGGTACGCTAAAACGGCCCATCTATAAATACCCCAGGCAAACCATCTGCTTCTGTCGAGGCGATATTGGACTCCTAAATGTTGAATTTCTCTTCGTAATTTTTATTTGTGTCATGGGTAACAGGTAAAAAAACTTTTGTTCAGACACTGTAAAATATTTATAGAACGATGACTCCTCCTCTTCCAGCTCCTTGTAAAGAGAGTGGAACTCTCCTTCACCGTCTCGATCTTTTAACATTATTCTACCCCAGACCCTTTTTGCTCTGTGATCCTCATCATAAAGTTCTACAGAAGTTATAAATTAAATTTCGGCATTATATGACGATCTACCATGGTGAGTGTTTTATGAACCAGCTCTAACGTCACGACGTCCTTTCGACGTTGACGTGCCGTGTAGTGTGAATGCTCGGAAATTCCTCAGACCTCAAAAACGTGAAAGTGACGTTCCGGCAAGTGTGAATCCATCTTAACGGAGTGCGCCGCCACTTGGTGTGGAGATTTATTAGTGTTGGATTCCACGTAGGTAATATTAACAAATTTTATAGGTAGAAGCTCCCAAAAGAAAAGCGGTTACTTTTCGGGCGTCAAAGGTATAAGTTAATAGCGTGAACCGTTTTTATTTTATTCTACACGCAGTTTTGAAGAAATAGTTTCTCGAGAAAAAGCTGTTTAAAATTTAGGGACAATTTTTATATGTATTTTTGGTTCAATGTACATGAAAACTAAATGTTATTTAATATTTTGATGTCGCTGAGCACAAATCTGAAGTTAGATTTCCAAAATTCCAAATGGCTCATCCAATATGGCGGACGAAAAATTATGTTTTGAACAATTTTGATGAAACATTTGACCAAAAAAGTGGTTTCGTTACTTGCTTTTACTCTGCAATTCCAGGACCGTATATCAACCCTTCCTCTGACTCGAATTGTTCCTGTAGAGCAATTCCCCCGTTCTTCTTGGCAAGAATAGCCGATCATGCTGAGATGGATGAGCTGCGTTCGTCAGCTTTTTCGGTGAATATCTTTGCATGCATGCTGCAGTGTAAATCGTTTTCTGAACGCGCGTCACGGCACGACAAGTTTTGTCCTTGAGCCGGAGGTCTCCGGCTGAGAGCGTTCCACAGCGGCCGCGACACTGCTTCGAACAATGAGCAGTATAAACCTTTGTAACGCTCGGATTAAAAAACCTTTTCGTCTTGAAATTCTAGACACATGTACCTTTCAAAATACGCAATAAAATGTCGGATTTTCTACAACTTTTGATGAGAACCTGGACTTGAAAGAAGTGGGTTCTTTTTAACCACGCCCTTGACATAATTTTTTCGCAAATGATCGTCTCATACTGAGGATGGGACGTGGACGCTGTTCTGAAAGCACTAAAACTCAAACACTCTCTGCAGGTGGAAAAGAAATCACTAGAAGTTAAGTTCACCATACCAAAGAAAATCCTAATAATTCCTACGAGTTGCAAACTGGTGCTGTCGAACGTGGCTATCGAGCATTCTTTCTGCCGAAGAAATTCTATAGATCACAATGAAATAAAACCTAACGTGGGTGGATAACGAAATAAAGCGGTCCTCGAAAAACAACGTTCAGATCGGTAAAACTGAAACACGTGAAATATAGTTGAAAGATAACCTGGTGGGGACTGTTTGAATGATTGATTGTGTTAGCATAATTTTAGAGTTCAAACAACATTTATTTTTTTCTAAAAAAACTGATATAAATTATGATAAACAAATTGTTGATTGAAAACCGTAAACAACTAACAGATGATTTTAGACTACACTGGACAAGGACCCTGGGTTGGCACAGACGGCTTAGCTCTGTCCCTAAAAATGTGGATAACGCAATCTGAATTGATCTGGCGCTGAGCAGACTATGGTTCAAAATGGTTCAAATGGCTCTGAGCACTATGGGACTCAACATCCTAGGTCATAAGTCCCCTAGAACTTAGAACTACTTAAACGTAACTAACCTAAGGACATCACACACACACACCCCCGAGGCATGATTCGATCCTGCGACCGTAGCAGTCCCACGGTTCCGGATTGCAGCGCCAGAACCGCACGGCCACCGCGGCCGGCCTGAGCAGACTATGACTGATAAAATCTACTGAAGTTTCTCTATATAGGTGCAGCTGAGAGCAAGTGGCGATTGAGATCTGTACGCCCTGACAGTGCCGAAGCGCTAGTACGCCACCCTGTTTGCTTCGTGCGGCGTTGTACATTGCAGATGGCGAGGTAGGTGCGGCAGAGGTGAGACGTGGAGGCAGCACCTGTGAATCGATCGCGGCCACGAAAGAAATGCAAAAATCACACGGTCTAGCGATCAGGCAGACGGATTGCAATTTACTCTCTACCACAGCTCTGAAATCAAGGTAGATTTCAATGTGTGACACATCCGTTCGCTGGTCATACCAAGAACCAATATGACTCACTTATATGACAGAATGCACAAGGATGCCAAACGTCAAGACTGATAAATCAAAAATGAGTAAGTGTGCCCTCAGCAAACGATCAGTCCGAGAAGGTTTGAAGTCACACAGTTGGTACAGTAACAACTTCACCACAGGATTCCTCATCTAAACTACTCGCAAGTGAAGTCAGTCTTAGGATATGTCCCAAGTACCAATCACACATGCCAGTGCTTCGACTAGAAATGCTTCCAGACCTAAGTCCCGTACCCGAGTGTTTCGCACCAATCCAGGAAAAAAATTCCGTTTACCTGCAAAGTGCACGAACGACGCCACCTTTACCATGTCTTGAGCTAAAAACAAGGCTTTAGAGGCGCTAAATTCCCCCTCCCACATGACAGCACAAACTCATGTCGAACCAGGGCAGGAGTCAAGAAACCTCCATCCTTGAAAAAAAAAAAAAAGGAAACTGCCAATTACTGGCTTTTTTAAGTTTTCGCAGTGGGGGAAGAGACGATTTTCTCTGAAGTCGTGTTGCTTCCCACAGCAACAAGCAAACAGATACAGTCTTAAAGATATTTATCTAAATCGCCTGTGCCTTGGAGCTTGTTAGTCCTAGCTATGAGGTGTAATGAAGATTCTATCTCTAAACATTTCTCAGATGCTGGATTTTTCTTCCTTTTTTTTCAGAGATGGAGGTTTATTGACTCCTGCCCTGGTTCGATGTGAGTTTGTGCTGTGATGTGGGAGGGGGATTTAGCGCTTCTAAAGCCTCGTTATTAGCGGGGAAATGGTTCACTGGCCTATTAGCACATGTGGCGAACACAAAAGCTTGTGAATTTCTATTACACGTGGCTCTGCACACAATGCCCAGTTTATGACTCACTGTGTAGACACGTTTCTTTCAGACTGTCACCCCCAGCCCAGGCTTCCACTGGCACCGTGGCAGGTATTGTAGCATTGTTCTGTTGGAGACCTGTCTCAACCAAGGGCTGGCCTATCTACCCTGTATGGCTGTGGGCCTGTCTGGCAAGATTTACTAAGGGATGGGCTCGCCGTTTCTACAAGCTAAGAACCTTAAAAATACCTCATACTTTTAACGCCCTACCAGGCTCCATCAACGTCTGCTCAGGCTGTTAACTTTCTAGAGTCTCGCTCAAGTTGTAGTGAAATCTTTAATAATTTCCATATGCGAAAATAGGTGAGTGAGTAACTTGTCCTCTCTCATAGTTACACGACTCCTTTGATAGATGAATTTAATTGCTGCAATGATTATCTATATTCTGAAACCCAATGACTAACCAGAATTCCAGTCAAAATGTTTTCTCCTAACTGCACTTGAAAGGAGCACGACATACTCACCACGCCATCAGACTCCTAGTCGCTAACTCAAAAATTTATAAAGCACCCACATTGTGGACTGGTGTAACATCCCTGAGTGGTACGGATGGCAGTCAGTCGTCCAGAAAGACACTGTGGCGCCAGGAGCTTTGTCCAGTCAGGTGGATACTAACAACGCCCAGCATCCATTTCCCAAGCCTCCCACAAGCATACTGTATGAAATATGAACCGGTGTTCGGTGGAAATCTCCACAGCTCTCCCATTGGTCAGCTTGACTGTTCGCAAGACTTACTTTTTAAAAAGAGTGGTGCTAACTGTCGTCTCCGGCCAAGTCACGCCTCAAGCAATGTTTGGCAACAAACTTCAGCCGCCATAAGTACGCGTCTACAACGAGAACCAAGAAAGCTATTCTGATTGTCTGATCGCTCACGTACTTCCAGTCATCCACATATTCGTACATCGATGAATAGGATTTCGATAAGGGGTAATGTTGGATGCTGATATGAAACAAAAGACAGAAAATGAAATCCATAAAGTTGGCTCCCCCACATAATCTACATCTACATTTATACTCCGCAAGCCACCCAACGGTGTGTGGCGGAGGGCACTTTACGTGCCACTGTCATTACCTCCCATTCCTGTTCCAGTCGCGTATGGTTCGCGGGAAGAACGACTCTCTGAAAGCCTCCGTGCGTGCTCTAATCTCTCTGATTTTACATTCGTGATCTCCTCGGGAGGTATAAATAGGGGGAAGCAATATATTCGACACCTCATCCAGAAACGCACCCTCTCGAAACCTGACGAGCAAGCTACACCGCGATGCAGAGTGCCTCTCTTGCAGAGTCTGCCACTTGAGTTTGTTAAACATCTCCGTAACGCTATCACGGTTACCAAATAACCCTGTGACGAAACGCTCCGCTCTTCTTTGGATCTTCTCTATCTCCTCAGTCAACATGATCTGGTACGGGTCCCACACTGATGAGCAATACTCAAGTATAGGTCGAACGAGTGTTTTGTAAGCCACCTCCTTTGTTGATGGACTACATTTTCTAAGGACTCTCCCAATGAATCTCAACCTGGTACCCGCCTTTACCAACAATTAATTTTATATGATCATTCCACTTGAAATCGTTCCGCACGCATACTCCCAGATATTTTACAGAAGTAACTGCTACCAGTGTTTGTTCCGCTATCATAAAATCATACAATAAAGGATCCTTCTTTCTATGTATTCGCAATACATTACATTTGTCTATGTTAAGGGTCAGTTGCCACTCCCATCAGTTGCCACTCCCTGCACCAAGTGTCTATCCGCTGCAGATCTTCCTGCATTTCGCTACAATTTTCTAATGCTGCAACTTCTCTGTATACTACAGCATCATCCGCGAAAAGCCGCATGGAACTTCCGACACTATCTACTAGGTCATTTATATATATTGTGAAAAGCAATGGTCCCATAACACTCCCCTGTGGCACGCCAGAGGTTACTTTAACGTCTGTAGACGTCTCTCCATTGATAACAACATGCTGTGTTCTGTTTGCTAAAAACTCTTCAATCCAGCCACACAGCTGGTCTGATATTCCGTAGGCTGCAAACTTTGTTTATCAGGCGACAGTGCGGAACTGTATCGAACGCCTTCCGGAAGTCAAGATAAATAGCATCTACCTGGGAGCCTGTATCTAATATTTTATGGGTCTCATGAACAAATAAAGCGAGTTGGGTCTCACACGATCGCTGTTTCCGGAATCCATGTTTGATTCCTACATAGTAGGTTCTGGGTTTCCAAAAACGACATGATACTCGAGCAAAAAACATGTTCTAAAATTCTACAACAGATCGACGTCGGAGATATAGGTCTATAGTTTTGCGCATCTGCTCGACGACCCTTCTTGAAGACTGGGACTACCTGTGCTCTTTTCCAATCATTTAGAACCTTCCGTTCCTCTAGAGGCTCGCGGTACACGGCTGTTAGAAGGGGGGCAAGTTCTTTCGCGTACTCTGTGTAGAATCTAATTGGTATCCCGTCAGGTCCAGTGGACTTTCCTCTGTTGAGTGATTCCAGTTGCTTTTCTATTCCTTGGACACTTATTTCGATGTCAGCCATTTTTTCGTTTGTGCGAGAATTTAGAGAAGGAACTGCAGTGCGGTCTTCCTCTGTGAAACCGCTTTGGAAAAAGGTGTTTAGTATTTCAGCTTTACGCGTGTCATCCTCTGTTTCAATGCCTTCATCAACCCGGAGTGTCTGAATATGCTGTTTCGAGCCACTTACTGATTTAACGTAAGACCAGAACTTCCTAGGATTTTCTGTCAAGTCGGTACATAGAATTTTACTTTCGAACTCACTGAACACTTCACGCATAGCCCTCCTTACGCTAACTTTGACATCGTTTAGCTTCTGTTTGTCTGAGAGGTTTTGGCTGCGTTTAAACTTGGAGTGAAGCTCTCTTTGCTTTTGCAGTAGTTTCCTAACTTTGTTGTTGTACCACGGTGGGTTTTTCCCGTCCCTCACAGTTTTACTCGGCACTTACCTGTCTAAAACGCATTTTACGATTGCCTTGAACTTTTTCCATAAACACTCAACATTGTCAGTGTCGGAACAGTAATTTTCGCTTTGATCTGTTAGGTAGTCTGAAATCTGCCTTCTATTACTCTTGCTAAACAGATAAACCTTCCTCCCTTTTTTTTATATTCCTATTTACTTCCATATTCAGGGATGCTGCAACGGCCTTATGATCGCTGATTCCCTGTTCTGCACATACAGAGTCGAAAAGTTCGGGTCTGTTTGTTATCAGTAGGTCCAAGATGTTATCTCCACGAGTCGGTTCTCTGTTTAATTGCTCGAGGTAATTTTCAGATAGTGCACTCAGTATAATGTCACTCGATGCTCTGTCCTTGCCACCCGTCCTAAACATCTGAGTGTCCCAGTCTATATCTGGTAAATTGAAATCTCCACCTAAGACTATAACATGCTGAGAAAATTTACGTGAAATGTATTCCAAATTTTCTCTCAGTTGTTCTGCCACTAAAGCTGCTGAGTCGGGAGGTCGATAAAAGGAGCCAATTATTAACCTAGCTCGGTTGTTGCGTGTAACCTCCACCCATAATAATTCACAGGAACTATCCACTTCTACTTCACTACAGGATAAACTACTACTAACAGCGAAGAACACTCCACCACCGGTTGCATGCAATCTATCCTTTCTAAACACCGTCTGTACCTTTGTAAAAATTTCGGCAGAATTTATCTCTGGCTTCAGCCAGCTTTCTGTACCTATAACGATTTCAGCTTCGGTGCTTTCTATCAGTGCTTGAAGTTCCGGTACTTTACCAATGCAGCTTCGACAGTTTACAATTACAATACCGATTGCTGCTTGGTCCCCGCATGTCCTGACTTTGCCCCGCACCCGTTGGGGCTGTTACCATTTCTGTACTTGCCCGAGGCCATCTAACCTAAAAAACCGCCCAGCCCACGCCACACAACCCCTGCTACCCGTGTAGCCGCTTGTTGCGTGTAGCGGACTCCTGACCTATCCAGCGGAACCCGAAACCCCACCACCCTATGGCGCAAGTCGAGGAATCTGCAGCCCACACCGTCGCAGAACCGTCTCAGCCTCTGATTCAGACCCTCCACTCGGCTCTGTACCAAAGGTCCGCAGTCAGTCCTGTCGAC
Organism: Schistocerca cancellata; assembly: GCF_023864275.1. NCBI lineage: Eukaryota > Metazoa > Arthropoda > Insecta > Orthoptera > Acrididae > Schistocerca > Schistocerca cancellata. The sequence goes on from NC_064628.1 coordinate 407,737,365, forward strand.
GATGCTGCAGATGGTGAGCTCTGCTTTCATCCCGCTAGCGAGACTGCCAGTCTTCACCAAATCAGATAGCCGCCGGAAGCCAGAGAGGATTTCCTCCGATCCATAGCGACACACATCATTGGTGCCGACATGAGCGACCACCTGCAGATGGGTGCACCCTGTACCCTTCATGGCATCCGGAAGAACCCTTTCCACATCTGGAATGACCCCCGGTATGCACGCGGAGTGCACATTGGTTTTCTTCCCCTCTCTTGCTGCCATATTCCTAAGGGGCCCCATTACGCGCCTGACGTTGGAGCTCTCAACTACCAGGATCAAGTAGCAGAAAAACAAACTGCTAAACTAAATGGAGCCAAGTTAATCATTACAAGTAATAGTTTCATGAAATTTGTCTGAAACAGTCGCCTTTCAGATTCATACAAGAAGATAAGGAAATTAACTTAGCGTCTCAGCCAAGAGACATTAACCAGATATCGAATTGCTAACAATTTCCCGATGTTACTATTATTATATTTCCCTATCGACACAATGCAGAGTCGGATGAGTTTCAGATGATTCTCGAGCTAACAAACACTTTCCAGCATAGAACAATATCACTACATTACAAATTACGTAAAAAAATGTCCTACCTAAGCACCAGTAAGGAGCGTTATTTAGAACATCCGACAATACAGTCAACATCATGTCAGAATTATTTATTTGGCGTGTTATAGCTGTATAGATATTCTACACTCCTGGAAATGGAAAAAAGAACACATTGACACCGGTGTGTCAGACCCACCATACTTGCTCCGGACACTGCGAGAGGGCTGTACAAGCAATGATCACACGCACGGCACAGCGGACACACCAGGAACCGCGGTGTTGGCCGTCGAATGGCGCTAGCTGCGCAGCATTTGTGCACCGCCGCCGTCAGTGTCAGCCAGTTTGCCGTGGCATACGGAGCTCCATCGCAGTCTTTAACACTGGTAGCATGCCGCGAGAGCGTGGACGTGAACCGTATGTGCAGTTGACGGACTTTGAGCGAGGGCGTATAGTGGGCATGCGGGAGGCCGGGTGGACGTACCGCCGAATTGCTCAACACGTGGGGCGTGAGGTCTCCACAGTACATCGATGTTGTCGCCAGTGGTCGGCTGAAGGTGCACGTGCCCGTCGACCTGGGACCGGACCGCAGCGACGCACGGATGCACGCCAAGACCGTAGGATCCTACGCAGTGCCGTAGGGGACCGCACCGCCACTTCCAAGCAAATTAGGGACACTGTTGCTCAGGGGGTATCGGCGAGGACCATTCGCAACCGTCTCCATGAAGCTGGGCTACGGTCCCGCACACCGTTAGGCCGTCTTCCGCTCACGCCCCAACATCGTGCAGCCCGCCTCCAGTGGTGTCGCGACAGGCGTGAATGGAGGGACGAATGGAGACGTGTCGTCTTCAGCGATGAGAGTCGCTTCTGCCTTGGTGCCAATGATGGTCGTATGCGTGTTTGGCGCCGTGCAGGTGAGCGCCACAATCAGGACTGCATACGACCGAGGCACACAGGGCCAACACCCGGCATCATGGTGTGGGGAGCGATGTCCTACACTGGCCGTACACCACTGGTGATCGTCGAGGGGACACTGAATAGTGCACGGTACATCCAAACCGTCATCGAACCCATCGTTCTACCATTCCTAGACCGGCAAGGGAACTTGCTGTTCCAACAGGACAATGCACGTTCGCATGTATCCCGTGCCACCCAACGTGCTCTAGAAGGTGTAAGTCAACTACCCTGGCCAGCAAGATCTCCGGATCTGTCTCCATTGAGCATATTTGAGACTGGATGAAGCGTCGTCTCACGCAGTCTGCACGTCCAGCACGAACGCTGGTCCAACTGAGGCGCCAGGTGGAAATGGCATGGCAAGCCGTTCCACAGGACTACATCCAGCATCTCTACGATCGTCTCCATGGGAGAATAGCAGCCTGCATTGCTGCGAAAGGTGGATATACACTGTACTAGTGCCGACATTGTGCATGCTCTGTTGCCTGTGTCTACGTGCCTGTGGTTCTGTCAGTGTGATCATGTGATGTATCTGACCCCAGGAATGTGTCAATAAAGTTTCCCCTTCCTGGGACAATGAATTCACGGTGTTCTTATTTCAATTTCCAGGAGTGTATATGCCTGTATACACATTCCTGGGGTCAGATACATCACATGATCACACTGACAGAACCACAGGCACGTAGACACAGGCAACAGAGCATGCACAATGTCGGCACTAGTACAGTGTATATCCACCTTTCGCAGCAATGCAGGCTGCTATTCTCCCATGGAGACGATCGTAGAGATGCTGGATGTAGTCCTGTGGAACGGCTTGCCATGCCATACAGGACGATTCTTAAAAACTGAAAATACTATCTGAACACTCTAATGGAAAATGTCTGTAAGTCCGGACAACGCAGAAGAGAAGGAAACAAAGCGCACACATTTCCGTGGAGAAATAAACGAGCAATACAGTAAGTGTTGAGTAAAATTTCTTAGTTCAAAGAAGAAGCTGTATACTTGTGCCACCAAAATGTTAAAAGTGGTACTGTTGCTTAAAGTTCTTAGTTTTAGTGCGCGAGCAGTAGGGATTGTGTTGCACTGAATCTTTTATTTCATGCAAAATATATTTTCATGCATTAGAAAAATGCGTCAACCATTCGTTACACGTGCGACAGCATGCGCTATCAATACGTTCCAAAACGTCTCGCATGAAAATGGAATTTTTCCGGGGCTCATACCTCTGGTTCTACTGGTGATGAGAAGGTGGGGTCACGTGTTTTTGATAGGGCTTAAACTAGAGAGTATTTGTGTGCCTAACAGAAGTCTCGTCTTACTGTAAATATTCTACAGCACAAGGCCAAAATTTGAATATTACGCACTTCATCCAGCTTAAGCTAATGGAGAAAAACGGTTTGCTCATTGTTGTTAGATGAGATCTATGGCGCCTCTTAAGGGGCTTATGGAGACGTCATTTAGTTCATTGGTGGTCCCTGTAAAAACCCAAAAAACATGATTTTCGGATAACAAAACAGAACCGCGGATTGCAAGGCGGCTATGCACAGCCAACAGCTGAATTTTTCCGACATATTCCTATGGTCCCGATCTCGAAGAACCTTGAAAATTTTCTTGATATGTTTATCAGTTGTCTAAATACAGAGGTTGAAAGTTATTGGTACGATTTGTTGTAATAAAATGACGAGGAACGTCTTACTTTTGGTTAAAGAATTTTTCTGTTTAGTTATTTATGCGTTATAGCTCGCTTGTTATGAGAGTAAACCGTTTTAAGGCAACCCTAGTTATAAACGTAAAACAGGCACGTAGAATCAGGTGCGCCGCTAATACGTAGTTTACAAACTGACGTAGCACCGAGAAATACGCTGTAAAGTGTCTGTGTTATTATCAAATGGCTCTGAGAAGTATGGGACTTAACATCTGAGGTCATCAGTCCCTCAGAACTTAGAACTGCTTAAACCTAACTAACATAAGGACATCGTACACATCCATGACCGAGCAGGGTTCTAACCTGTGACCGTAGCGGTCACGTGGTTCCAGACTGAAGCGCCTAGAACCACTCGGTCACACCTGCTAGCTATGTTTTATCATCATAAGATTTTTGGTAAACCCATGTTGTTTTAGAATTGAATCGCATGCAGTATTTTTGTGCAAATGAAATCCAGTCTGAGATGTAAAGTTATATAGTTTTGAGTTATTTCAATTTGACCTTAGTAAATTATCAAAATTTTACGCTCCAATAAAGTTCTTTTGATGTGAGTGAAATGTCCTGATGTCGCAAAGAAAAGAAGGAAGCCAACGGAAAAATGCCCCTATCGGAGAAAAAAAAGGAGAATATGTTCCTGTTTAATAAAGGACTCTGAAAGGTGAGGTACCGGGGCCACGTCCTACTTTACTCAGCACCCTCAAAAATTTTCGCACAAATTTTTGCATGTGAACATATTCGCGCTTTTTTATGCTGAGAGAGAAGGAGACAGTGGCAGTGGCGAAGAGATGGGTTGGGTTGTTGTGAGGGAGGAGACCAGACAGCGAGGTCATCGGTCTCATCGGATTAGGGAAGGACGGGGAAGGAAGTCGGCCGTGCCCTTTCAAAGGAACCATCCCGGCATCTGCTTGTAGCGATTTAGGGAAATCACGGAATCATGATGGCCGGACGCGGGATTGTACCGTTGTCCTCCCGAATGCGAGTCCAGTGTGCGAAGAAATGGAAAAGTGATAAAATTGGACGATAGTACACAATGGCTGTGGTACATAAATAGCGAAGGAGACAATGGGGATCGTAGAGAAAGAAATAACAGTACCAGTGGAACATAGTTGCCAGTGACAGAACAGGGCTAGAAAAAGAGTGAGGGAGACAATGCCAGCGAGAGAGGAATAAGAGATGGAGAAAGTGGAAATGGGTGAGAGCCAGTGATTATGAGAAATAGTGAGAGGCAGAGCCTATGACAGTGACAAAGTGGAAGAGAGAGACAGTGACAGTAATAAGAGGTAGCAGCAGAGGGAGTTAATTTATGAAATAGTGCAATAACAGAGACCAAGAGGGAGGTAGTGACTGTGACATTGAGAGAGGACAACATTAGTTGGAGAGTATGAAGGACACTGGCTGTGAGACAGTAATAGGAAGACATAAAGAGACATTGATGGTGAGTTGCGCTTAATGAGTCAGTGAGAATGGACAAGTTGGAGTGGATGGGTACGAGCGACTTGAAAATGATTGACTAGTGGTTGTGAGCGAGTGACAGTTATGGAACTTGTGGGAGTACATGTTAAAAAGAACACACATATATTCGTAGGTCAAAATTAGTAGCAAGATATTTAAAAGTGTTGAAGGTAGAATGAGGCAGGTGGTACCCTACTTTTCAGGTCAGTCTTTTGATAAACTGGAGTATATTCGTTTTTGATGCGCTATTATTACCAAAAATGCACTTTCCAGCCTTTCGTCATTGTTCACACCATTTAATGTCGTCGCACGGCAGTATGAATGGTGTTTCCAATAGGTATGCATAAGGTGAATCTCTTGTCCACAGCTACCGGGAGAAGATGGAACAGTTCTCGGCGGTTTATCGGGAACACCAAGAGACGTCGCTGCAGAGGGCCGTGTGGTGGGTGGAGTACGTGCTGCGCCACGACGGGGCTCCCCACCTACGCAGCGCGGCCACGCACCTGCGCTGGTGGCAGCTGCTGCTGCTCGACGCCATCGCAGTCTTGCTGGCAGCCGCTGTTGTGGTCATCTTCGTTGTTTACAAACTAGTGCGGTGCCTTCGGAGTGCCCTACGGCGGAACAACAAGCAAAAGCAAAGCTGAGCTGTCTGTTTTATTTAAATTGTCGCTGACTACTCTATGTGGCCAAAGACGTTCAGGCAGTCATTAGTGTATGTTCCAAAGACACTAACAGTGTACGTGTAAGTAATTTCGCTAATGAGAGGTAGTGTTATGCCGTCGGCGTAAGGGATGAGACAGCTAGAGCTGAAACGCATGCAGACGGTATGTCCAACGGCACGAGACAGCACCTTCAGCGCACTGCACTAGCTGGTTAGCGTGATATCGCGTTCCCAGCGCTATCCAGCGACAGCTTTCGGCTTTATTTGGCTTGCAAGCTATACTGTCTGTTCACGAAAATGGACACACATAGAATTCCTACGTTAGCTCTATTACAATATACATTTACTTTCTTGACAATACACTAGTCATGTTGTTCTCTCTGTGCTGCATATAAACAAATATTTCATTATCGGTGGACGCGTAGGACGAATGAAGGATATCTGTCCACTCAATAGGGACAGCAGCTGATAAAAGTTCACCAAACTGAACGAACCCATTCCTGACAGAGAGCTCACTTATCTCTACCGATCAAATATTACAGAAATGATTTCTGTTAAATTCATAAGAAAGTCCTACAACCCTTTAGAAAACACAAATGTAAAAAGAAAATTACATACAACAGGACGCGATCCCTCTACGAGTGCACCTTCAGTCCCACCACGTGGTGCGTCAATCAACTACGTTACACTGAAAGTTTACAGTCGGCGCTGTCGTACTTTATGTTACACTCTTTTAAAGGTTTTAATCGCCGAAATATCATTAATTGGCGTGTAATTACAATTAATCATAACAAGAACGATACGTTTTCATGAGTCTGCAATGGGTCGTTGCCTCAAAATATGTTACTAACACGCAAGCTATAACGTAAAAATAACTAAATACGAAAATTCCTTAACCACCAATATGACATTTCTGGTCGTTTTATTACAACAAATCGTACCAATAACGATTCGTTCTCGAGATATTCAACGTGATGGTGCTTAGAAATAGAATATATTCATAGAATGTGGCAGGTAACACAAAATCATCCGAAAATGAGCTTCTACTGAAAGCGATAAATACAGTATGGCGTCTTGCTTTCTTCTTGAGACGTGGGGATCATTCTTGCTTCCTATTGGTTCTACTTTACGTGGTACGTTGCCGAAATATTGCAGAACTTATTTTGTGTTTCACGTGATGAAATGAATCCTCAAGGTGAAATAGTAGGAATGACGTCACAAAACTCGCAGCCTGGGAGCTTGAAGTTGGATGAAAATTGAATGATTTTAGGGTTCCTGTATAATCTCGTAGGCTGTGCTCACACGGAGCTACTGAAAAGGAACGCAGCACGCAGGTGATCTGCGTTGTCAACTGGTTGCCGACTAACTGGCAACGAAGTTCCGCCGACAGGGAAGCTTGGGAACGAGAAACTGCAATTGCAGTGTGCGAGCGTGGCTGTGAAGGAGTATCATTTGTCGCACCCGAGCATGTGGTCCACAGATTCAAGCTCAGAGCAATAACTGGTTCTCTATTATTATTATACACGAATAAGAAATTTCTGGAGCCATCTGTATATCCAAAGAAATATAAACTGCACGATGTATGTACAATAGCAGCTGTAAGACAGATAGAATCGTAATCCGTAACTTTTCCTTGAACGGCTAAACAGTACTACAGTGATTTGGCGCAGTTGATTTCTTCCTCCATAAAGCGTCGTTAGTTTTATTTTGAGAACCCAGATATCATGATATAACGTTCACTGTATAAACACGTATCAGAGTCCCTGAGTTTGACAGGATTTCTTAATGGGACTCAGCGGTCGTAATACGCAACGGGCAACAATGACTTATTTTCATTTTTTATGTTGTGGACTCGATTGTAATACGCCGGTCTGTACCTACCAGGAGCTCCAGTTCTCAAGATTTCCGGTTCCTTAAGGACAGGCTGTCTGCTACTTTTTCTCGTTTGACCGCAGCGTTTGAACTTCCTAACAAGTGTGCCATGTGATGATGCTTCGTTATTGTATTCTCCCACCAACTCTGGATGGACGGTTGCGCGGTTGTTCTAGTACAGAAAACTAATGACAATAAAGTATTGAATTTAATTAAAAAGCTGTTTTCGTCCTTCTAGAGTCATGTTACAGTACTACCGCGAATTCGGAATGTACCGGGACTAAAGAATGTACCTGCGAATATACAAGATTATACATTGTCCAATTATGTTATCGTGATCATCTGTCAAAGGCCTGAATAACCACCTTTTGCAGCGCGAACCGCTGCGAAACGTGCTGGAATAGAGTTAATGATGTTCTGGCAGGTACCGACAGGCACGTGGAGCCCTGCCGTGGCCATCTGCGCTAGCTTTCTCGGTCGTAGATCCATGGCGCGAACAGCCTGATCGAGGTGGTCCCACAGATTCTCATTTTCCTTTCAAATACACGGAGTCTAGTGGCCAGGGGAGTACGGTAAACTCATCCTGGTGCTCTTCGGACGACGCACGTGCACTGCGAGTTGTGTGACACCTTGCTTTGACTTGAGATAAACAAACTGCATGTAGGGGTGGACATGATCCTGAGCGATAGAAGCCGGCTTGTGTTGATCCACTGTGCCTTCTAGAATGACGAAATCACTCAGGGAATGTCCCGGAAACATTCCCCAGACCATAACGCTCCCTCTTCCAGACCGGATCCTTTAGAGGATTGTTGCACTGTTTTTGCCATCTGCCTGATGGAGCATATAACGCAATTACATCTGGGTGGACAGTTGGCCAACATCTGCACGTCTATTCGATAGTACATATCTTCGCAGTCGTCGTTAATCACTGTAACCTATGGCCCGTGGTGCAACCCAGTTGCCTCTGCACCGGATTTGGAAAGCACCATTTTGCCATGCACGGTGTACCTTAACCACGGCGGCATGCGAACTGTTCACAGACGTAGCTGTTTCTAAAATGCTTCCAACCGTGGCCTTTCCGACAACACACAAATCACTCTGTTTCCGCATTACGACGGCGACTGCACTGTTTTCAGAGTCGCCCCGTCACGCTTCTTGTACCCTCCACTGCTAGCGCTGTTACCTACCGTCTGTGAATGATTGTTGAGCGTTGACGTCGAACATAGGCAGAGGTCACATTAATGTGACTGTACCGTGTAATTATGTAAAAATATTCTTCGAGATGATAACTGAAGCTTTACGACTACTATAGGTTATCGCTGTGCTATGGTCATTAGAAATGAAACAGATAACTCTTTCGTCAGATACCGGATACCAAATGTCTTTCCATCCTATAGCTATCCTATATCCGGATATATGACTGCCCGGTATTCAGTCGAACATTGCCACATAACCATATACACATCTGCAGGTCTCGGCGAGGATCATTGGGCGTATTCGAGCTAATTCAGACTCCGTCGATCATGAGTGAAGCGAGCGAATCACATATTGACTGACTGACTTGACTATTTGATTTGTAGCGAGTGGCAGTCACTTTCATCTGTTGTTTATTTGAGGTTACCACTGAAAATAATTTATTAAATGCAAGACAAATTACGAAAAATGTCATAGGTAAATAAAAGATCGCCTGCTTGGTAATACTCGTATTTTGATGCAAACACAGACAATAAGTAGTTTTCCGTTTGTTGTGCCAATCTTAAATTTCACCTGGCGGAAAAGGAAAAGACGCGGATATCTACTAAAGCTTTATTTTATATTTCATTTTATTACAGTTATTAACAAGACTGTTTGTCCATGGATGAGATGATTGGTATTGTTTACTAGATACCTATTATTGAATACTCTATTTAACTGAACTTGTTTGAGATGCGCGGATATTTTTGAGCAACGTAGTTATAGCAAACGGTAAAAGTAATAGAAAATGCCTAATTACCTACACCCAATGAAATAATTCTTTGTCTAACAGACACATCACTAAGAACAATCATTTGAAAATGAATTATTCTAATAATTTCCAAGCAGCTAATAAAGGTACAGACAGCTGCTGCTGTCTACAGCATTCTTTACTATCCTCGATATAAGTTCCTCTTCAACATCGATAGAAAAGCAATTGTATATGTCAGCATTGCTTGGAAGGGAATGGCTGTAGAATGGAAACGACGTTAAAGGCAAAAACTATAATTTTTTAGTAGTAAAAAGACTGCAACGGGCAATGAACCACTCTCCGTGGTAGGAAGGACCAGATTTACAAGACTCCTTTAATTAACTTTAACCTACTATTAAATGCCAAGCCGTAAATACGTTTACCGAAAAGCTGTTCCTCACATCGACAGAATTTATGTAAAAAATAAGTAGATGTATTCCATGTGCACTCACGGTATTTTAGCTTCTGATATATGGACCTGTTTGCATAAAAACTGAGTTTCACAGTTCATTGTCTCCTGAATTCCATGTGGAACACGAAGTTCTTGCTATGAAGCCCTTTTGAGATTGTCACACTGGAGAAAACATAGCGAGCAACCTTAATACTATTGTAGATTGCTGGGATATTGTCCAAAATAAACATGTGGCTAAGGCGCGAACTCCTTTAAATGTGCTTCGGAGGCTGAGTGTGATTTTGTTAGGTGGTTCGTCCATTCGCTTCACAAGGTTGCATAAGGTTTGAATATCCAGCAGCGGAATGATCGGTACTGATAGTCATCTCCTAATGCATTTTAGCCATTTCAGCGTCGCTGAAGGAAAACTGTTGACGATTCAAATTAAGCTAAATTTACCCGAGCGTCAGTTGGTGCAAAGTATTAGCACGACGTGGAATTCGATCATATAGTAGATGTGTGTCCGTTGGAGCAAAAACGAGCTATGTCGCTGCACGTGGTGTTTGAGGAAGCTGTGCATTCAGCTTCTGAAACGCTTTGAAATAAGAAAAATAACTTCTGGTCCGCATTTTCGAATTAATATCACGTTTTGAGGCAGTAAATAAGCATTTAAATAAGAATGAGTCAGCACAAAGATTCCCTGAGTTACCAAACATGACAGCCTTGTGGAGAGGTGAATTAGAAAGTCGCTTTAACTCCTTCATTGAAGATTGAAATTACTTCAGTGTAAGTTTTCTAGACCCAAGATAATATGGTGTTGTAAAAGCTGAAAGAATGGGACACAACGTGCTGTTGGAATTTTGGGAAGAGTCTTCCACCAGTAGTAGTTCATCTCCAATGCCTGCAACGAGAAGTAGAGGAGAAGAAACTGAGAAACTGTGACTTGCGAAGTTCACGAGACGTTTTAGAATTACTCTAAAAATAATAATAGTCAATGCGACGGTCAACAAACGAAGGCGGCTGTAAGCGAAATTGACTATTATTTGAACACATTTTCAATCGATCGCAATCGAGACGCATATATTTGCTGGTCAGCTATTGCGAAAAAATATCCAAATTTGACAGTTTGTCAGAATTTTGTCTTCTAGTGCCTCGCAGTAATGCATACTGAAGTGTCCAAGAAAATCTCGTCCCCATAAGTACAATGTTCCGATGGGACGGTGCTTGGGTTCTGTGGCTGCAATCGAAAGAATGTACAGAAGACTGTCACTGAGCACAGCATTAGGCACTATTATTATACTCCACTTTTGTACAATGACTCCTCGTTGAAGTCCAACAACAAGTCCCTGGAAAACGATGATACAAGTCAAACACGTTAAATGTTCACAGTAAACATCAGTCTGGAGACCATTTCTCTGGTACGATTTCGGTAGAGAAAGTAACATCTACACGAAGACGATACTAGACTATTCTTTACTAGAGTCACACAGCACCGCGGCTAGATCTCCGTAAGAACTGGCTAAGAACTCGCAGGAACTCGACTGGGAACGAACTGGCCGAGCTGGAGCTGGCCGCTCGTGACCCACACAGCTCAGGGGACGTGGCAGCTTTGCCGCTAGCGGTCTGACGACGGGGAAAGCCCTAGTGCCAACCTCGGAGCCTCGAACCATTGTTACGTACGGTGTCAACAAGTTACGATACCAAATACACATCTAAAGACTTTTCTCTGATGCTGACATTGTTTCGAAAGACAAACAAAATGCCTTATTGCGTTTTAATGCAGAGAAACTGTTGTACATTTACTATAATTCGCCTCTAGTTTAGTAAGGGTGGTAATTTATTTATTTTTTGTTAAAATGAATAATAAAAATGGGTGTGGTTTGAAGATATTGTAGTTTTATTTGTGTAAAGATAATCTTACATGCGAAATAAATAAAGTCGACTTTATGAAAATTTCATGATTTCCTGAAAATACCGTATCTGCCAGATACTGACCTACTGTATGTTATTTGGCTGGATAGTAGAATTGGGCCGAAAACTGGTTAGTTGCTGGATATCCGATTCACCTGTAACTGTTATACCATTTAATTCATAATTTTATTTTTCTATTTTTTTTTTATTTTACATTTTGTGAATGATGACTAGCCTTGGTCTGACTAGAAGATCATTTTCAGGTCTAAGCTAAGAAAAGGAAACTTCAGGTAAGACAATACATAAATTACATGAGTGTAACACTAGAAATGATACTGACAATGGTACTATCAATAACATTAATACTTTAGGAACTCGTTCGTATATAGTTCTACAAGAGTAATTTGAAAGTAGTGGTGAGCATGTAATACAAAACTACATAAAAAATACAGATGATCCAATGGGAAAGTTACATAGACAATCACGACACAAACGGAACTGAGTGTCCAGTACATTGATACCGTGTTAAGAATATTCTCCCATCATAAAAAAGAAGTTATTGAAATAAAAATACGTTAACCTGATATTAGTCAGTAGGTATGACGTTTTACAAGACAAAAGTAAAAACAGGAAACAGCTTCCCAGTAATCTGCACGAAAACATTGTACATTTGTGTGTGTGTTTATACATTTCGTAATACAAAAAATGCAAAATTAATGAAAGTATCTAATTTGGATTATTTTAGTCCTCCAGCCGTTAAAACCCAACTTGAAGAACTTGCACACATTTAAAAAATAAAACTGTTCAGCACTCGTAATTTAATCTGACATAAAAATAGAAAAAGGAATCTGGGTACAAAACCAGCAGTATTATTTAACAAACAGAATTACTGTTTATTAAGAAAAGAGTTGCAATAGAGTGGGGAAACACACAGTGGCCACCGTGGTGGGCCACATACGTGTGAGGTTGATTGACGAGCGAGGCTTCAGTTCGTTTTTCACATGTCGCAGACTGCATTTCTGCGACGACCACCATTTGTCTACGGCCAACTGATATGATAAACACATTACTGGTAGCGGAACGAGAGAGCACATCAGGCCCTGTGCATTTACTGGAGAGCGTCCTCGTAAATAGTAAAATAAACACTGCGGGAAAATGTATGCCTTTCATTAATATATTTGTAACGTTCTGTTCTTTTGGTAAATTTCCAACTCTTCAAGCACGTCGAGATACCGTACATTGTTAGCCCGATGCAAAATCTCCATGTTATTGTCAGTGCCTCTGGTTTTATGGCAATGTGTTGACAGACGTGTATCAAGTGCAGTTTGATTTTGTGTAAGTTGTGATGAAAAGAAATTGGAAATAATATCTAATCTTCCTGAAGTTTTGCTACACAATGTCTGCTGAGTTTTAGAGCCACTTGATCAGACGTTCGGGTTTATCATGATTATTTTTGATGGGATTTAGATAGGCTTTCCGAGAGACCTATCCAATAAATCCGTCTGTCTTCACATCAGTACGGTAGATATGTTTGTTGGTGGTTGCCACAGGACATACTGTTAGTTGCAACTGAGTTGGAGACGAGAAATGTTATTCAAAGTCCAAACGATGTAAGGTTGCCACTGAGATATATCCAGAATAGTATTATGATTAAATGATTATATTTATATATCATCTGATTTAATACATTATTTTTACATTGTAGAATTGAATTACAGCTCTTATGGAACATAACAACAACATAAACAAGCACACAAAACATTACTTACAATACGAAAGTTTTCTTTATCACAACAAAATGAAGTTATGGACTTACTTTTTTAGGTATATATCTAGTCCTAGCAAACACTGAAAACCCCGCGGCACAATACAGTATCACGCTGCTAGAGAATTCAAAACAAGATGGCACCCGGGTGTATAATCCCTCGTGAACGTTACTCTATGAATCCTCTTAAGATAATATATTCCTGAGAGAAATTTACTACGCTTGACACATAGATAGCAAAATTCAAAAAATAGCTGTACAACTAAACACATTCTCGGACTGCATGGAGAACAGAGCCCGGTAACGTGGTGGTAGAGACAAGGGATTCAAAAACTTTTCTCACTGGATCTCAGATGAGCGCTTGAGATTGACCAATGAGTGTTTACTGCTCCTCACCCTGTCTTACATTTGTCTGATAAATCAGCAACTTAATGAAGCTGAGTTTACTGAGTAGTGAAATGTTTCTTCATCTTACAGAATTGTTAAGGCTTTCGTAGCCACTTGTTGACAAACTGCCTATTGGCTTCTGTCTCGGGTTCTTCGGCCGACGTTCATCTAATGATTTTTCTGTCGTTTCGCCAACACGAGTGGCTGGCATTGTCAAAGCTTCACCCTCCATTGCCGGTCTTGAACTGGAGCCGAGCTCGCGGCCGCAGACTGTATGTACCTGGCGCGCCAACGTCCGAGGGCTTCTCCGCGGTCATTTCCGGTGCCGTTCTCCTCTTGCTACCTGCGACGGTCGTTCGCTGCAGTATGAGAAGCCAGGATCCGTTTACCTTCAGGCTTTCTTCTATCTTGTTCAAATTGTTCGCGTGTTTTGTATTTCTACAGCTTCTCTGAACAAGCGCGTGTGATAGTGCTTCTCTACAGCCAGAACTTCCGTGTCGGCGAATTTTATTACGTGGTCGGTCTCATTCAGTGCGTGCTCTGCCACGGCCGATTTCTCCACCTGCCCCAACCTGGAATGTCGCTTATGCTCTTTGATCCTGGTGTTAATTGATCGTCCAGTCATTCCGACATAAACTTTTCCGCATGTGCATGGTATACGGTATATTCCCGATATTGCAAGTGGGTCTCTTTTCTCCTTCGCCGATCTAAGACACTCTTTGATCTTCCTTGTCGGTTTGAAAATCGTCTTTACGCCATGTTTGCGCAATATACGGGCGATTCTGTCCGTCACTCTGGGAATGTATGGCAGAAAGTCCGTACCGACATTTCTTTTTCTGGTTCCTTACTTCGCCGAGTGTTTGGCTCTGTTACACTTCTAATATAATTTGTGGAGTACCCATTGCTCCTCAGAACAGTTTCCAGGTGTTACATTTCTCGTTTGAGGTGTTGCGGCTCACATATTCATCCTGCTTTCGTTACGAGCGTACTAATCATGCTTCTTTTCTGGCTCGGGTGGTGGTTTGACAGTTTGTGCAGGTATCGGTCCGTGTGTGTCGGTTTTCGATACACGCTGTGTCCCAGGTTTTCGCCGTCCCTTGTGACCAGCACATCTAGAAATGGCAGTTTCTTATTCTTTTCTACTTCCATGGTAAATGTTATGTTGGCATGGAGGCTGTTGAAGTGTCTTAGGAAGTCACCGAGCTATTCTTCACCATGGCTCCACACCACGAAAGTATAGTTGACGTACCTGTACCGTACCTTAGCTGCACTCAGTACTTCCCGGAAGAAAGTTACTGTGATAGCCTACGCAATTATGCAAAAGTTCCTACAGCACCTTTTGAACGAGCAATATCATACTGATACAGAAAAAATACTATTTCAAACTGTAGTCAAAGTGACGAAAGCGTATTTTTCACTAAAATGCGTCATTAAGCACAAGCATTTATTTTTCCAATACCAGTGACCCAAGCTGGAAGCAGAGACAACTTCCTCAAGACCACCGCAACAATTTCCACTGTGTTCTACTGGCGACACAGTACTCCAGCGAGCACCGCGCACGAGGTAATGACCGTGCCCACACGTGGCCATGTGAATAGCGTAGCACCTAACATGATTCACAACTCTGTAATTCCATGCTGCATAGACCAAAAACAAAGTCGTTATCGCCATTAATACTGATTTAGAGCATTCATTCTTACTAGTATCGCCTGTGATCGAAATCGGACCAATTACGTTTATAAAGTAACGAAAGTCAATTATTTTTAATGTACGTGATTAGAATTTATTCATATACCGATTCTTAATCCTTACCTGAACAGTATGCAGATTTTTAAGTCTTACCTGAGTGCTATGAGACAAGGAGAGAGAGTGGACGACGAGAAAGTGTGAGAGAATGAAAGACAAAATGATAATATTTGCTTTATTCTACAATTTGACGATACAGAAGCATAGTATAAATAATATTTTTAGTAAATATTCTTTCATCGTTAGCTAAGTGTCCTTGCTCGCTAGGCTCACAAACGTAAAATTTCAAACCACTGAAACATCGAACTCCACCTTTCGCAGCATAAAACTGACCACACATAAAAACTGGTTGCCTAAATAAAATCCCAACTTTTACGAGTATTTGTCCTTGTGATTTATTAATGATAATAACAAACGCAGAAATAATTGGGAACTGCGTTCTTTGAAAGTGAAAAAGTAAAATTGTACCAGAGTAAGTAGTATGTACATGTCTAGCCAAAACTCGCTTATTTTGTACTCGTATGATTCCAGTCAATAGTTAGCAATCAACAGTATTATTACACAAACATTTGACACTCATTCTGATTCCTTTACGTAATCCTTCTTTCGTATTTATATTTCTGATAAGAAGAACAATGCAGTTACTTATGAATTTTAATTTGTATGGTGGTAAACCACTTACACACAGAGCATTCCAAGACTTTAGTGGATAGCCATTGTTAATTTTGTATTCATTATCACAAATTATTTTTTCATATCTGTGACAAATTTTTACTTCACGAGGCACAGCACTGAGTACATCATTATTTATTATGGCACAGAGTTAATTTTTTGGCGCTAGATTAAGTGAATTTAACGATGATTGTGATAAAGTATTTTGTGCAATAGTGCCATAAATATCAGTAATGATATTATTTTCGTCACTGACTAATGGCTGTGATATTTCAATAATATTGTCACCAAACTATGGAAGTTTCCTTGTTTGTTTCAAAAAATCCACAGACTCTACTTTATGTGACAAAGCCCTAATATTTTGAGTTAAGGCATAATGACGAAATTTATGAACTCATTCTAACGTGTAATGCACTTCCAAAGTAAAACTGCATATGATCCATGTAAAATTGACGATTGGTAATATTTATCAAAAATCATCACACAGAACAACAGTTTCACCTCCATATGTTTATTACTTTCATCTGTACAGAGATCTCTAAATAATCTATCTATAAGTTTAAACACTTGATGTGGACACATGGTAACTTCATCAGCAAGAATCAGTGAACATCAGTTAAAGTATGGGCCACAGTAATTTTCTGATGTTTATATTGGGCACTGGATTTTACAAAATTGGAATGGGAAGCTTAAACAAATTGTGCAAGGTTCTACTTCAAATTAGAAGATTTGAACCTATGCCTCTAAAGACTGTTGCAGTGCAAACAAGATTCAAAGAATTTAATTTATTAATGATTGTATTTTGTGTGTTTTATCACAACCTGCATGAGCAGTTAAGCAAAACACATTTGTGCCAGTGTTATGGTACTGAACTTCAAAGTAGCACTGTCAGTTACAGTAAGCTCTTCACAATGAGCTTTTTTGCATAGTTCATTATATTGTAGCTCCTCATGTATTGGATCCCAGATATCCACTTCAGGACGTTTTGGCATTAACGTTAGAGTAGGTAATCCAGATAACCAACATATCAAATTATGACTATTCAAAATATCATCAGTTTCTAATAGTGCTATACTCTGAGAAATTTCTTCATTTTATTCCCTTAAGAAATCGCCACAATGGTATATTCTATATTCAAGCGAGAATACTAAAGCAACAGCTTTTATGTTTTAAGCACAAATTACACCAAATAAATGATGCCTTAGCTTTGGCGAATTCAGTTACTTTGCTTCATTAAAACATTCATGTCATTCGTGGTCAGACATTTTTTCACGTTTTCAGCTGCATTCCATTCTTGTCCTACTCTGAAGTAAATGTTTGGTCTATAGGTCAAATGAACATCAACCCTAGTGATAGTGTGCTACTGAAAATACATTGCAAATTCACAAATACACTGTACCACTTGAGTTGATGCAGCATAACGGCCATTCACAAAATTTCTCACTTTGTCAATCTAATCTTCTTCCTTCCCATGTAATCTTTCATTGCCTGCTTCTATAGCTGCACTATTATATCCTTTATATATTTATTTATAAATGTATTTAACACTTTCAACTGTAGTGCCAACTCTAGTGTTAACTGGTCCCGAGATTTTTTCGACTGAAACAATGTTTTCTTTCGGAAAGTGGTTCATTGACACTTGTGGTAAAAATAGCGGCAACATTAAATTGAATTGCATCATTGTAATGCCAGGAGTCTAAATTTTTATTAACCATAATAACCATTCAAATTACTGTATTTTCATTACCCGCTCTTGAAAAACATTTTCTCATCACAATGGAGGAACACTCAAAATTATTACTGCATTCTAGTTCAGTAGCACTTCCATGTATTACATTGTTGTAAGTGTAGCAGGACTGATTTTATTGCTCATTTAGTCTACAGCGAACAACAACGTCTGTGTCATAAAAGTATAATTGCCCATTATCATGTTGAATGACAATATAGAGAAGTCATTGGACGTGACCTGTGACAAAAAATGCCGTCTGTTTTAAAGCGATACACCCCACTTAAAACTGTGTGTGGAATTTTTGCCTCAAAACTGACCATATCAAATGCTGCATTGCAGGTACGAATATTATTGAATTAATTCTTTGATTTCTCATGAATTCTTGGATCACTTGAAGTAGTGCGCCCTTGATTTCTCATGAATTCTTGGAACATTCGAAGTGCTTCCTTGATAAGGCACTTTGAAAAAGGATTTTTATATTAATGCCAGCAAATTAACTTCTCACATACGACAGCACAATGTGAATACCGTTGCACCACGTACAGCAACCTCTAATGCGAACTGTTTTGCATTTCAAAATCTGCATTGTAAATTCATGAAACCGCAGTTGTAAGTGGCACTATTGTTTTAAATTACCGTCAGTGCACATTCAAAGGTATATAAATAGTTGTATTATCATTATGAATGTCCACATTCCTATTGTTCTGTCTGTGCAAAAATTGTGTGTGCCTGGCTCTGCGTCTTTCACTCTGACCCATTACAGTTCCCATTCCACGCATAGCCTAAAACGAAAATGGTTTCCGTATAGCAAGGGAAATTGGAAGTCACAGTTATTCAAAATGAAGAAATTAAAAATTAAGACCTTATTTCATGTTACCTGGGAATGGTGGCAAATGAGCAAAAATTACTCTCACAGATGTAAGCGAAATAACGAAACCACTGTATAACGTTACTTACAGACTTCGTTGCTATGATATTTTGACTCCACTGTTAACATCGTCGACCTAACAGTGGTTGCATTGTAGCTGCCCAGAATGTGTATGTTACTGCAAACGAACCATGTAAACATGAACGTCCCTAGAATGTGATTCCACGAAACGTTGTTACTTTCGTGTGTCATTTCTACCATACTGCCTGATCAGTATGTAGGGCAGAAGTTGGTAACACTTCAAATATTGCTGTTCACATAATGGAGATTCTACTGCGTGCTAGGGAAGGTATTATCAGAGTTATGAATATGAAAGCATCTACTTCCTTTTACCACTCTTAACGGCTACGTACACTCTTGATTTTTTTAAATACATCTATGGCAAAGTACATTTCGAATTATGTGTTTCATTGACCTCCTTGTATAAATAATATTAAAAATCGCTATTTCAATTTCCGTATTTACATATTAACATTATGGTGACCTGCGCCTCTCAGGTGGTAGCATAATCACGAAAATGCTTTGTAGCTAATCTGCAGCAGAAAACCTGCGGAACAGCTAGCAATTGCGTACTGCAACAGAGTAACGTTTTTTTCTAGGCAGTGGATATATTTGGTGTATTATGGAACAAATTAGCATAATTCGTTCATATGATAAGCTGTGCAGTTTGCACTCTATGTCGCCTATTTGCTCAAAAGATCACTCTTCTACGTGAATGAAGACAGAAAGTTTAACATATTTATCGCATCTTAAAAGTTTACGCTGGCGTGGCATGATTTAATGATGCACCTCAACGAAGGATCGGCTGAAGAGAACGTACAGATCTCGCATTGCACCTTTGCTGACCAAGACCATCTGATGTAAGGGGTGCTTTTCTTGACTTTGGGGGGAAAGGGAGAGGTTTTAAATGCTTCGTTCCATCAACTTTCGACGTCTGGAACTTAGCGGGATTGCGGTTCTAATTACGTGTAAGTACCACTGTTATTGTATCGAAGTTCTGCAATCACTGAAAACTGTCATAGGTAGCATGGCTTTCATATCCGCTTGGTCGGGTTCGAGCAACTTTGATTTTTAGGCAGCATAAGTAGCATACCAACAGAATTTGTACTTATTATAGACTCTGAGAGCACCTTTTAACACCGACGGAGCAACCCGTACCATAATAGTTGTAGCCAAGGTTAGTCTCTTTCAAGATTATCAAGATTTTTACTAATGAAGTGCGTAGTTCCCTTATCAGATTAATACAAGCATACAAGAGTTTGGTAAATACAGGCAAGTTTGGCACCGGCTGGAAAAGCACATGAATGACGTTGAGCTCAGGCATAAACATTTCTAGTCGCACCGTCATGAGATGGCCGGCAATCATGCTTACAAGAGATTGTGAGCGTAGTGCTCCGAAGGGGATAAGGGTTAATCGTTAGCCGGAGCCGAAACGAAACTTTAGCTCGTGCTTTTGAAACACTTAAACTGAACCAAATGACAATTTGACCCTCTTTCACGAGAGACTTTAAATTGTTATTAAAAAACGGAACGTAAATCTTTTGTTCACCTGCATAATGTGCACGGGGTACTGTGCAGGGAAATTGAACTTTATAACGCGACCAATAGTTCATCAGCGTGTTAAAACTCGAGCATCGTCGAAAAATACGTGTATACAGAACCAAGCGCCAGAGTCACCCAGCTCGTTGTAGATGCATAATGGCTAACGAATGCGAACTACAGGCAAACTACACAGGTGAACCTATTCTAATTCAGGAATAAAATCCACAGCCTGGCTCGTAAATTGATGTGTGTATACGCAGATGTAAATCCTGCTAATAATCAGAACCATTTCAGAACACTCGGCGAAGTGTCCGAACTTTCATTGGAAACTAACTTATGCATTACTAGCACTTAGGTTAGTGCTTAACGGAGTGATAGTTCATACGCCTGCGCTCTGGTCATCAAGCTGCGATGGTTTGCTGCCAAAGTATCAGCAATGAAGGTTGCAAGATACCACCTGTGGGAGGGAGAAAGAGATGTGGATTTTGATTTAAATTCTATAAATGAAATGCAAGGAGTGCTGTTCAACATATAAGTGGTTCATTCAGCGAAACTGCATTAAACGGCACATGCAATAATTATTGATATTTAATCAAATTCATTTAACAATCACTCACAAATTATTCAAATAATGATGAACAAAAATAAAAAATTTGGGTCGCCAGATGCTGTAGAAAGTGTCAAATAAAAAAACAACAAACAGAACTGAATTGACACCAAGAGCTCACAACAAGTGAATTATATGAGGTGCCTGCCCTGGTATTTGCCTTTTAACATGAGCATTGTATGACTTCATTATAATTTAACATATAAATAAATTACACAACACGGGTTGACTGGTATAATAAATGAAGAAGGAATAAAAAAAGAAAAACAGCTGAACATATTACTCTCTTAGCGGGCAAACGGTGAATACTGTGCCTTGTGTCTTTATGAGCATCTAACACATTGCAAGGAAATTGAAGACAGCGAAAGAAGAATGCGCAGCTAGGAAGGCGGGCGTTTTCTGTATTACCATATTCATAGAGTGGTCGGCGTGGCGTTGGAGTCGGCTGATTGCGTGCCGCTCAAATGGCTCTGAGCACTATGGGACTTAACATCTGAGGTCATCAGTCCCCTAGAACTTAGAACTACTTAAACCTAACTAACCTAAGAACAGCACACACGACCATGGACGAGGCAGGATTCGAACCTGCGGCCGTAGCGGTCGCGCAGTTCCAGACTGGAGCGCCTAGAACCGCTCGGCCACACTGGCCGGCTGATTGCGTGCGGCTGCATCGAGACTCTGGCGACGACGTAGTTGATAGCGTCTAACATGCCCTGCGCTGAAAATAGTGACCGAAACTTGCTACTGGAAGTTATCATTACTGGACGACAGTATGTGTCCATCTGCAAGTGCAAACCTACGCGAAACTGCATTCAACAAAGCTCAAAACTGTTCTAACAGTACTACCGTCATCGGACATGTAGTAAATCAAAATGATCCTGAGTTAAGCTCTTGATAACGCGCACAGTGAGTGAAGCTCGCGTACTTGTATCTAACAAACTTTGCTCTCTACGCTGTTTGCGACGAATTCAAAGTGCATTGTCTCATGACAAGCGATAACAGAATCGTTGCGATTTACCGGAAGCAGTCAAGAGTGAACTCCTGCCTGCTCACAAGGAAACCTCCCCGTCGCACCCGCCTCAGATTTAGTTATAAGTTGGCCAGTGGATAGGCCTTGAAAAACTGAACACAGATCAATCGAGAAAACAAGAAGAAGTTGTGTGGAACTATGAAAAAATAAGCAAAATATACAAACTGAGTAGTCGATGTGCAAGACAGGTAACATCAAGGATAGTGTGAACTCCGGAGCGCAGGGGTCCCGCGATCAGCGTGAGCAGCTGCGAAACGAGAGGTCCTTGGTTGAAGTCCTCCCTCGAGTGAAAAGTTTTATTTTTTATTTTCAGACAATTATTGTCTGTCCGTTTACTTTCTTTATTTTCGCGGACTATATTTGCTGGATTCATATTGCCCACGGAATACATCTCACGTATTTAATGCACTCTCGTCCAAAGTAGCGAACAGTCAACTGCCAGCCATGCAGCCTCGTTAGCAGGAATACTCTCTCTTCCGTGCCCTGTAGTCGACTGACGTCGTGTGTTTCGATGTTTGTTTAGGTGTAGCGGACAGATAATAATTGTCTGAAAATAAAAAGTTAAACTGTTCACCCGAACAAGGACTTGAACCAAGGAGCTCTCGCTTTGCAGCTGCTCACGCCAACCACGGGACCATGGCGCTCCTGAGCTCACACTATCCTTGATGTTGCCTATCTTGCGCATGGACTACTCAGTTTGTATATTTTGCTTATTTTTTCATAGTTCCACACAACTTTTTCCTGTTTTCTCGATTGATCTGTGTTCAGTTTTTCAAGGCCTATCCACTGTGCCAACTTATAACTAAATCTGAGGGGGGTGCGATGGGGAGGTTCCCTTGTCAGAAGCAATATTCGGTAAGCCCAATACTAGTGCTCTCCTCGCACCTGGAGAGAGAGACCCACTCCCCTCCAGCGTCTTGTCTCCGCCCTTCCGCAAATTATGTAGCTCGTACCATTTTTCAAAGCGAACATTAGATTCTTGCCAATGAAGAAGTCCCTTCAAAATTATCTCCCTCCTTGCCGTCGCATTCCGCGAGGAAAAGAGAGCGCCACTCTGTGTGAGACAGAGTATACAAATAAACCAAGACTTCTCCCTTTGAGTATTGCCGCTACGTTCCCAGGTGTTCTGCTCGCCGGAAACGGCTAAAATTCGCCGGACCACTTGAGATTCTTGGACATCCAAGTCGTGTTGTTGCTATTCAACTTGCCACTCTGTCCGCGTTACCTAGAATCGTGAGAAAACTGTTTTTCGCTCTAATTTTGTAGTTTCCGCTGCCTCGGGCACACGTGCGAATGTCCACGGCTTCCCTTGGCAGCGTGTTGATGTATGCAGCGTCTTCGCCTGTCGCTAATCCTGATATGTTACTCTGTGCCTCTGTAAAGCGTGCCGACATGGGCGCGAGACCGCCGCTCGCCCGTGGGTGCACTACCTGTGTCCACCTGGTCGCCGGGCTTCCCAGCTAGGAACGCATCAGAAGAATTCCTTTGATGCACAAAGTGTACCAAGTTTGCAAAGAAAAGAACCATAGCCCTTTACCGATGCTTCATATATTGCAATAAACTAATGACCGATTTTAAAAGCAATTATCTCCTTTAAATATAAACATGAAAAGCTTTGACGCTTTTCAAAGTTCCGTACACGTGTCGACATTACCACTGAGATCACTTTATACACTTCTGACATTAGTCTTGAATTATGTGAATGCTAGATAACCTGAAAGTTTAACCTATCTAGCATAATTTTTCGTAATGTCATCGACAGCTTGCTGTATTTTGCTGCAGATCTACAACTGTACAGTTAGTAGAATGTCTCGCGCAGTGGTAGGTATAGATGCACCGCATAGCGCCTAGAATGCTCTGGAAGCTTGTAACTTCCCCGTCCTCGAGATATGTAAACTGCTTCTGGTCACGTGCCCTTAACCATAGCCTTGTCGTTCCGTAGCGGCCTACCACCTTCTCTCTGTGACGTTCTACGTATGCCTGTTTCATACGACTTTCTGAGTTATATGCAGTTCTCTTGGCGGATATTGAAGCAAGACATTGATTTAAATATTAACACATTTCACAAATCAGTCACCTTGCCTTACAGGAGGTACGATGCTGTTTTAATTTCAGATGAAGCCTTTTTGAGTTTTACTATTAACTGGAATACTACAGCAAATTTCCAGAGGAAAAACATTAGTATTAAAAAGGTATGTGTAATTACTACACTACATGCCACGTGGAAATGTAAGCAGCAGAACTGAATGCAATAACTTGACATGCTTGCTAAAATATGGAAAAACCTTTGACTGTTTTCTCGATGTTTGCCTCGCATCCCGTAATGGGATGTTGACTATTTGTGGAAGGTAAATGAAAAATTATATCATAATCGTAATTGTAAAAATAAGTCCAAGATTACGTGGACATGCATGTAAAAGATATACACTTGTAAAATCGGATGGCTCTTTTGACAGCAAAAACTGTGAGACCTATGAGTAAATTAAAATTCATCCTATCTTCTTTCATATGGAAGGTATAGACTCTTAAAATTGGCTAAATCTATTCGAAACACCTTGTGTATCTAATTGCGAATTTCGGCATATGTAATTCCGATTCACCATCTCTGATAGAATGCTCAGCATCATACACTTTTGAAAGCATACGCAGTTTGAAAGAATTTAGTTTTCTGCGGTACTCGGAACTCTGTGTGATAGATGACACATTTGTGATGTTAGCGTGTTGTTCCTGAAGTTACGGAATCTAGGAATCAAAGCATAACATCAGACCAGTAAGGTGTGTTGAGTGTATGGCAGAACGGTTCACCCTATGTAGAACTCATGATTTAACAAGGAGTGGCTGCAACAAACTAATGGCTAGTTTTTGGCTATTTATGCGCTACATAGCTTGTGTTAATACCAATCAACGGTATGTAGCGCCTCTTAAAAAAGGATATCACAATGTGCTCTCCACTTGGAACTAAACATCCACATAGCTTTCACTTGAGACGTGACATTCACATAAATAATTTACCTGGATCTCTAACAGGCATTGTCGTTCTTTCAGTTATCTAACCATAATGTTGTTATTGTGCAATTCTGTACTCCCCTGGTCAGCCCTAACGAAGCGATTCTTTGTCAATAATATATTTTAATTACAGAATCAGTGACCATTTAACAAAAGGGAGCTCCTTAAAAGAATTTCACGTTTTTGTCGTTGTGACATTAATGTAACACTACATAATTTTTGCTGATATCATCTTTTTCTTCTGCCTTTCTCCTAAATCGGCACAGGGTCGACATGGTTGTGAACGATTTTGGCAGTTGAAGGAGTGACCGGATGCCCTTCCTGTTACCACCTCATCTCCCCCATCCCCTCTGCCCCACCATGAGACAGAGTATGTGTGCAGTGTGATCCGTATGAAAGTGGGCGACAGTTCTCTAAATATTTGCGAATCGTGTAACTGAAGGAACGTCGGTACCAGCCCAGTATTCATCTAGCGGAATGTGGTAACCCGCCTAAAGAACCGCATCCAGGCTGGCCGGTATATCGATCCTCGACGCTAATCAGCCACGTCGATTCGCTGTGGGGTTGGCGCACCTCACTGTCCTGGATGCGGCGCTCAAATACGCATGGCTGTACGAGTGGCTGTCAATTTTGCTGACGTACTGATATATTTCCCTTACTCGTTATTACCACCTGCTCAATTTATTACGTCATTATAATCTGTTCTTCAAATGTTTTTCAGTGGAACAAAAACTAAAGTTACTGTTAGGATGCAAAGAACAGAGGACCAGAGAAATTCTGAAGTTCATCTTCTTATGACCTTTGTCCAGTGTGACAAGCATAATAGTGACCGTTTACGACCAGCAGTAGGTGAACGTCAGTCGGGAGCAGCACTCACACCACACCTAAACACGACAGTAAAATAGCAGCCACCGGAGTTAATCGCTATGAAAATAAAATTTTCAAATTTGTAGTACATTTAAATAAAGATGTAGTAATTTCATAGCAGTATACTGAATTACAAAATTTGGCGTAGCCTGGGGTTGCAGAAGAGGTAGGAGTAAGAATGTCCTTGTCCTAAACATTATGTCACTACCAAACACACTCGCTGGCTGCTCAGCTTGATAGTGGATTCTGCTTAATATCGACGCAGGCTGATAAAATTTCTTTGTATTTGTTAAATAGCTTTTGATATATGAATGAACAGAACCAGACAATGTCATCTGAATTATGAACACGTATTTACACTGCAGTTAAAAATCTGCTTACTGACATTTTATCTTTTTCTCTAAGCAACAACATATCAAAATTTGATATCCATCTATCAGTATGTACTTTCACAATTTTTCTTGATTGATAAAACTGTGTCATGTATTACTATAGAACTGTTCATACTGATTGAAACCATTTGTCACATTGATGTCGACTACATCACGAACTCTTAATTCGTATGCAGTTTGTATGCACCGCTCACAAACAAGGTTTTACGTATATTTAGGATTTCATCCTTCAGAAGCACCGTCAAATGAGCAATTTACACCAAGAACGTTTCTTCA
This sequence comes from Schistocerca cancellata, assembly GCF_023864275.1. Lineage (NCBI taxonomy): Eukaryota > Metazoa > Arthropoda > Insecta > Orthoptera > Acrididae > Schistocerca > Schistocerca cancellata. The sequence continues at coordinate 407,763,824 of NC_064628.1, forward strand.
TCAGTTGTGTCAGTAAAGCCCAACTGGAGTAGGTAGACTTTTAGTCTGTTCCTTTACAATCATAAAATGACATACCGATTACAATTTCCACTCAATATTTGTAATATAGCGTCATCGTTCAATAGGAATATCGACAAAGCCCTACTGAAACCAATATTCCAGTCTGAACAGGAAGTGTATCCCTCTTTTATTTTCAGTACATTGCGACCAGGTATGCTTTGCATTTTGAATGGAAACTGAATAAATACGTATTTCAGTATGTACGTCATACCAATGGCCATTATGTACGAACATGGTACAGCACACATTCTTTTTTCAACAATATGATGTGCATTGTTTCCTCATTGCAGTGCTCGTTGTAGCTTTAAAGGTTGCGGGATGAGACAGCAACGTGAATTCCTAATGCTCTACCCTACATTTTTAAATATATTTTATGTTAATTATTCTGGTAGATACATTATGGTATCACCTCAGGAGGTAATACCGCTTCTTGCTCTTGTGGGAAACATCACTGCCTACTCCGAGGGCTAAGTATACAAAGGAAATTCTATTTTGCGTCAGTAGCAAATATCTTGGAACACTTTCCGATACGTCTGTACTGAATAAAATGCACAAGTGCTCGTGGGGAAAGAAATTAGGAAAAAGTTTAAAAAGTGTACATTATTTACAGGTGTGAGGTTTATAGCTACAACACCCAGAATACAAGAGCACTGGACCACTTAATAGACTTGATTTGAACGACATGCTGCTCTTCACTGAGCATGCCTGGACAAGGAATAGTCTGTTCGAAAATTCTTAAAACCCATAAAGTATAGCTCAGTCAGATTAACCCTTATACGAAATATTAAATCTACTTTCTAAATGCAAGCATTCAGGACGGTATGACATCAGCAGCTGTATGTATAACTATCAGTACATTCACAACCTCGGCTTTAGTCATATCTGAGTTCCCCCCCCCACCCCTCCCCCCTCCCCGCTCCGTCTTCCGTGCCTCCACGAACTCCCACATCCCCACCCCCTCACCCACTATCCATAGATTCCGGTATCGGGAATATCATGACAAATGAGATTAGAATTGCACCTTAAGTACTAATCTTCAATGTGCTCTTTAATATAATACGTATCCATTCCTGTGGTCCAGTAATTTGATTGGTAGTTTTAAATTACCTTTCTATATCAGGTTTGACACAGGAGAAAATTATTACTTTTTTCTAAAGCTTGGTAACCAAAATGAAAGTGGTGTGTTTTGGGTTCATGCCCAGTATTCTATAGGAACTTAGTGTTACCACGACAGCCTCACTTTTATACTCGTGAAACTAATTTTAAGATGAAGCACTATTTTAAAGTTCTGTTACAAATATGCTGTTAATTAATATCTTAATGTTTTATTACTGATATCTGCTCTACTCTCATTTCTTGAGAGGTAAAACAATGGAGTTCCACATTACGAAGAAAACCGTACGTCTACATACGATGTGTTACAACGTTAATTTTGTGAGTATGGGGCATTGTTACCATGAGTTCAATCGCAGATGTACCACAAATTTTGTCTGATTATTCGTACTGATTTTATACCCGACTGTGTGGTTTTACCATCATTTTGCCTGATTTTTATGTAACTGTTTTACACCCGATTGGACGCTTTTATTTATGTTGATCTTCCTTATCTTACCATGTTGTACTGAGTTGATTCTTATTTCAGAATTTATGTAGCGATTTATACTTGAATGTGTGGTTTTACCACTCTTTTATGTCTGACTTTATGTAGTGTTTTATAACTGAATGTGTGGTTTTATTAACGGTGGAGTTTCTTATCTTGCCATGTCGTATTAGACTGTGTGTTAAAACTTTGTCTCTTGATCTATTTGTTGGTATTGTCACAATTTGTTTTCGTATGACTAGCAACATAGAGGAACTCACAATTTTTTTCACCAGTTTTCTGAGTATAGCAGTGACATGATAACGTACAGGACATGATGACGTACAGACAGCATTTTGCTTACATTACAAATAGTTACTAAAATATCTTCTTGTAAAGCTTTTTGATTGTATTTGAAATATGCGTTTTGTGATTCATGTTACTGCATGTGCGGTTAACCACTTTATATGAAACTGAAAAAAAGAAAAAAGTATGTAAATAAAGCTGCAGCCAGAGGGTGCCGTTCCGGTAAGTGCCTCCTATCCTAGTCTTCCTGACACCTTCCACGCTTCGGTGTCTCATTTTAGTGAATGAAGTTCAGCCCTGCACTGCTTTCCAAGATGTTTTTAACTAAAATGAACAGTCATGTGGCTGTCATATGTTATTTCATATGTTGCTGGTACATATCAGTTGTCATCAGTTTCGTTTGTACTTCGGCACTAATTTGTAATGTACAGAGTACTTACTATTTGGTTCCGGTGTTTTAGGATGATTTGATAATCAACTTACGAAACTAGTCATCAAGTGATAAAGAAAATTAATATTGCAACTTCAACGGTTCTCTGCAGTTTACTGCATAATACGAAAATATTCCTACACGAACGTAACTCAAAATGTTACTGCAATAACTTAATGAAAAATCTGGTATTAATATTAGCAATCACCGATCCTAAGAGAGGAACTATTTCCCCGGCTTCGTAATTATCTGTCCTCTGTGGTCTCATAACGATGGAAAAACCAGTGGAATAATTACTAGGTAATACTGGAGTGAACAACTACATTATGCAATAATTTTTGTATCGCAAGAACTCTCTGCCAACTAACAACCACAATATCTTAAACTACCGCCAGATTGCAAAACGTACAAATGATTCTCTCCTATTACAAAAGGTACCTTATGTGAGAGACTCACTTCACTGCGGTATAAAACCATCTTCTTCCGTAATTGGTGTCATAATTTATGTCTGTACTCATAGTTTTCCCACCAGCCTTCGTATCAGATTGGCATCGCAAGCAGAAAGAGCTTATAAGAATGTTGGAACTTTAATACTGGCAACTATTTATTTACAGCTCGTAGAAAATAGACACGTGTTTCAAAGTTTTAGTGATCTCCAAAATAGTCACCAGCATTTTGTATAACCCGTTGCTGGCGATGTTGAAGTCGTAGGATACTCTTAGTAGTGCCAGTTGTGTTGACAGTTCGTGCGGCGCGGTCTATTTCCCGACGAATTTGTAGCAGTTCTGAAGCAAATGCCGTGAAGTGCTTCCTTCAGTTTAGAAATCGAGTAGAACTCACGAGGGCTTAAGTCAGGGGAGTGCAGTAGGTGGTATAGCATTTAGCAGACCTATCAGTCAAACAAATCAGTAACAGTTTGCACTGTACGCGCTTGAGCATTGTCCTGCAAAATGATGGTCAGTTCCTGCAGAAAGTGTCATCACTTCTGTCTCCATGCTGTTCATTTTCGGAAGGCAACCTACGACCAGCTTAGAGACAGAAGTGATGACACTTTCTGCAGGACATGACAATTATTTTGCAGGACAATGCTCAAGCAACTGCATTGCAAGCTGTTACTGATTTGTTTGACTGATCGGGCTGCTAAGTGCTATATCAACTGCTGTAATCTCATTACTTAAGCCAACGTGAATTCAACTCCATTTCTAAACTGAAGGAAACAATTGACGGCATTTGCTTCAGAATTGTTACAAATTCGTCGGGCAATACACAGCACCGCTCCAAATGTCAACACAAGTGGCACTGCTAAGAGTATCCTAAGACTTACACATCGCTAGCAACGAGTTATACACAATGCTGGTGACTATTTTGAAGGTCAGTAAAACTTTGTACGAGCTGTAAATAAATAGTTGCCACTATTAAAGTTCCAACCCTCATATTTCACATAAAAAGCTTTCAGTTCTTGAGCGCAAACTGGCAGTCGTTTCGGTCAAAGATAATATCATTGCATCAGCTTTTAAGTAGCATCTTTAAACAAAGAACGTCGAATTAAGATAGTCTGTAACCATTTATAACTGTAGGTCGAGTATAGTGTCTTAAAAAAGTTCAGGCAGGAGCGGACCGAAGTTGAAAAATTCAGGCGAGACACCCCCTTGTTACAGATGCCGGTCAAGTAACACCAAGACACCTCAGAATACAATTCTTTGATACGTTGGACCAGATGCTTGTCAACGGAACTCGCGCGTCCTAGCGACAGTGCAGCTGCTTGCCAGACCCTGGGATCCACTCCATCACACGATTGAGATCACATTTTATCATGAGATATAGTTAAGCTTAGACGTAAATACTTATTTTTGTAGACCTTATAATCATCTTTATCTATTTATTTTTTATGTCTTGCCGGCAGCGGTGGCCGAGCGGTTCTAGGCGCTCCAGTCGGAAACCGCGCTGCTGCCACGGTCGCAGGTTCGAATCCTGCCTCGGGCATGGATGTTTGTGATGTCCTTAGGTTTAAGTAGTTCTAAATCTAGGGGACTAATGACCTCAGATGTTAAGTCCCGTAGTGCTCAGAACCATTTGAACCATTTTTTTGTGTCTTCGGTGATTATGTTTTCATGTATCATAGTTGAAAAATCTAGTCTTTCCCCACAAACAATTTATATGCGTTTCTCGTGAATTTTTTTCATTGTTTTGTACGCATAATAAGCAGTTCACTGTCCCCTTCAGGTCAGTTATACAAAAAATTATAGGCACTCTTCTCCCACTGGAAGACAGCCTCGATGATTCCTTTCCCAAAGCGTTTTGTGACGAAGGAGATCAATCAGATTCGTTTTATAAACTGGAGATATATAAAACAACTGACTGTGTTTGGAAAATTGCGTTTACCATACACACATCACTCTGTGGAGCTAACAGTAACAGTAAGGCTTTGGAGAGAGGATGAGGTAACGTGATCGTTTATTTCGTACGTCTGAAACCTATCAGTTATCAATATCTCCCATGAATGACCGTAAATGGCTGGGAATGTTTGGAAAGTGAGCGCATTTGAAAAGTTCCTGTGAGCAACCACAGCAAGTAGGGTAGTGGATGAGCGCTGTTACCGTAATGGAAGGGAATAGCAGAGGGGGTGTTGTGTACGACTTGTACTCAGTGATAAGGAATGGTGGGCTACAGAGGTGATGCGGCAACTGTCATTGCAGGAAAGCTGGATAGGAGCATAAATGATTAGCGAAAGAGTTACCACACTAGGCGGAAGTTTTGCTTAACATATATTTCTCCAAGCGTACGAGGACTCATTACAAATAATGTTGCAAGGAACAGAGTCATCTTTCATTGCTAACAAGGATGAACTAAAGCACAAAAGATGGTGTTGGAGCTACGTATAGGTGGTGTCCACGTACCATCACGTAGCGAGGAGTTTCCAAGTGGAAGTGGGCTGTCTGGTTGCCGCCGGCCATCCTATATCAGAGCGGCAGAGGACGCTCACAGTCCAGAGCCGCTGCAGTTGTGGCTCAGTGGGCGTGCCCCCATTAGGTCCACCAGAACCCAACAACTATCGGTCTCTGAGAGAGACTTGCAATTCTGTTGCAAACTTTAACAACTGTAAGGTGGTACTGATACGCGATACCAAAAGGGGCAATGTCAGAGATGTAATTTAATTCCAGATGTCACAGTGTGCAGTTCGCCATACTACTGTTAACAGTATCTCTCCCTACACTCCTGTTGGCCAAGAGAGGAACTGTATGGCTTCATGCTTTTTGGTTGCACTTACTGTCATTTTGTAAGTATACAGTCACACTTTTATGAGCAATTGTACTAGGTCATGGATCAATGTATTAGAATGAAAAAGTTGAATTTCTAAAAGTGCTTAATCTCTTTATTTCACGAAATGGTTTCACATATTGTGAATCTGGACTGACATCAGCTGTTTGCGGTTTGTGACAGACTGGGCCTCGAATTCGGATATTCCACTCACTGTGAGCAGTCGCCTTAACCATTTCTGCTGTCTAAGTACACCTCCAGTAAACACAGCTATTTTAACCATAAATAATCTATTTATTTCAGTTACGTTATGTTAAAGAAGTGGTTTGTGATCAGTTTTTGGTTCCTATTTCCAAATTTTCACTTGCTGAATGTAACTTGAAATGGCGCACTTTTTTCCTTCCGAAACTACCACCATGTGTCTGCTTTGTTGGAGGTGCTAGGTTATCATGAACTGTCTAACTACTAGCTTGATTGCAAATTATTTATAAACCTCTGTGATAAATAGTGTTTGCATGTATTGTTGTTTTAACAGGATAGTCTCTGTGAGCGATGTTACAACTTTGCCCAAGTGGAACTGAACTGAACACACAATGGCGAAGTGTTGAGTGAAAGTGCCTTCAGAAATTACTTCTTGCCCATTCACGATATCTTTTCCCACATTTCGAATCAGTTGTGGTTTTTACACGAACATATGATTTACCTGCACTAGATAGCACCTGGCAAGTGTGAAGCACACCACATGTTCTCCTTTCGAAAGCTACTATTTAGTGCTTCCATGCGTGTTGTAGAATGCAAAACTATGTGTCTAAACTATAGGGGTTCAGTCTAAGACCCCTACAGGTGTCACGAATCGGCCAACCAGGCTCGAGTCATGCTCGAGAGCATCATGAAAACGTTATTCACAACATAACAGTTATTGAGCAGAAATATAGGACTGTCTTCCTCAGGCACTGACAACCCAGTCAAGCCAGCAGTGTGCGAACCCAGCCAGCAGTAACGGGAGCACGTCGCCCATCAGTTCTGCTGCGTCACAGAAGAATCGCTTGGCAGCCGTTACTTCACGGGCAGATGATGCTCCCAGCGGACTCACAGCAGACAGCATGCTCTACGAGCTTATTTAGGAAACGCTCTCGCTGAAGCCGCACGGACAGGAGACTCGTCCAGAAGCCCAGCCTGTAACACTGGTTGTCATGTTTAATTCGACCTTGTAAGTAAGCAAATAATACGATATCAACTTTGTCTAAGGTGTTGCTATTACTTTCCCTTAGGAATCGTTTATGTGAATTACGACATTGTTGTGTAAACAAGAAAGGCACGATTCACCGTCTGCCGTTTGTAACTTCTCCATCCATCACAGATCATTTCAAATGTCGCAATCTTAATAAAACATTGGGCAGGCCACAATCCATTCAGTAGTCGGGGGAGTACCGACTAGAGTTCTATTAACACAGGTGATATGGTGAGTCTAATTCATCTGATAACATACTTGAGATTAGTAAAGTACCAACCTATACAGTGTAAAATTATTGGATCACTAGGGTTACTAAAGTGAAACTACACAATATGAAGATGCCAGGGCAATTGGATATGAAGCTAGAAAATGGAGCAGTAAAATACCTGTTACTAGTCATTAGTGAAATAGTGATCGAATGTCGAATGCATTTTGATCATCAATTTCTTTCGTAAGAAGGCTGCAGTTATCGATTTTTGTACAGGAAAATGTGCTTTGAATTTCGATGGTTAAGAAATAATAGTATGCTGGATAAAAACCAAGTTGTATCTTGCTAAATACTGCCAGGATTTGAGAGTAAGATTACTTGGGACAAAAACTGTGGTAACGTTGAAGATACAGAAAGTTTAGTAAAAGATTACTAAATCCACTACTATTGATTCACTGCTTTTAGCAGAACCTTAAGATTTATTCTTAAAATATGTTCATGTTTTGTATGCAAACCTGGTGTTGTCAAAAGGCATCAGTATAATTTGGAAGGCAGCCACCATGAAGTGTACTGTTAAAAAATGTAGTCTATTCCTTGGATCAAGATGGCAGCCATGGCTGCAAAATTTAAACAAATGCTAGAATGGTGAATCATTGAACCGTTTTTTACTCCCTTGTTATCAGTGGCAAAGCCTGACGTCAGTTTTCCCTTGGTTCTGAACGAAAGGTCATTTAATAAAATCATTGTAACTGTGAAAATATGTCCAGTGAACTAGGATGAGCAGCTAAAGAAATTTCAGGACGTAAGGTATCTTACTAGCATTGATTAAGAAGTTCCTGCTGGCAGGTGAGTCTTCCAAATGAATTTAGGAATTACAGGGCCTTTATCATTGGTGGATGTAACTACCAATTTTATGTGCTACCATTTGATCTCAATGTATGTTCAGGCATGTACGTAATCGCATTAGTTGCAGTACTTTACAGGGTTACATTATACGATTACGATGTACTAGTAGCCACACACACCTGGGATGAACACGTAGGTTTAATAAGAAAGACCCTTCAGAAGTTCTCTGAAGCAGAAGTACCTGCATACTTAAGGGAATCAAAGTTTGTTGGATACACGGAATCTTCTGAAGGAATCGTACCTGACCTTGACAAAATCAGTGCCTAAGAACACCTTCCTTACCCCAGCACAAAAAGATAGCTTAAGGTGTTTTCTGATTTATAATCGTTTCTTAGAAAGTTCTTATAAAATCAGCTTTTAAAGAGTAGTGTCCTTTTGAATCTGCTGAAGAAAAATGCACAGTGGGCGTGGACCAATGAGTGTAAAAAAGATTTTGATTCCATAAACGACACGTATGTTAATTCAAACATACTGCACCATCCTGATATGAACAAGAATTTCTGTTAGTCCACTCAAGCATCGTTTTCTGGTATAGGAGCTTGTCTGTCTCAGATAAGCAATGAAGTTGGAAATCCAAATGTTTGTGATATCAGTTTTGCAAGTTGAACCCTATCAGAATGCAAAAGTTCATACTCAGCCATAGAACTCGAAACAGTAGCAACAGTGTGTCAATTAAAAATATTAATTATTACATTTGTGGGTAGAAAATTAAAGTTTTCTAGGATCATCAAGCTTTAAGCATTTTGTTAGTTTACAAGTTACTTCATCTGCACTTAGTCTGCTGGTCCTTTTTCTGCCAAAATGCTATTATGAGGTCGTTCATATTTCTGGTAGGGATGACAGCATGTCCAGTGCTCTGTCATGGCTACCTCAGGAACTAGCCAAATACATGGAACTTATTGAGCAGTCTAATGTCTACCATATTCTACTCATGGAAGATAATAATACACAGACAATACTACCTAGATATGTAGAAGATCATTGCAGAACTACAGAATGCTGCCCCACATTTCTACGTTTTTAAAACATTGCTTACAATAAAATCAATAGATAAGATAAAATAATACCATACATTTCCAAAATGATGTTCTGTTTTTACAGTAGTGACTCAAGATCCAACGTATGGTGCGCTTGTGTACCAGTTTCATGCCTGAATGCACTAATCTGATATACCCATGAGACACAGCCAGCAACTCTTTAAAACATTGTAAGGCGGCAGATTAGATGAATGTCAATTTCGCACCTTACATGAGAGATTTTATACATCGTAATGAGAAGATGAGCCGGCCAGGGTGGCCGAGCGGTTCTCGGCGCTACAGTCTGGAACCGCGTGACCGCTACGGTCGCAGGTTCGAATCCTGCCTCGGGCATGGATGTATGTGATGTCCTCAGGTTAGTTAGGTTTAAGTAGTTCTAAGTTCTAGGGGACTGATGACCTCAGAAGTTAAGTCCCATAATGCTGAGAGCCATTTTTGAGAAGATGAATATGTCACCTGACATACTTCAACGAAAACGAGCAGTTTTGCCTATAAAAATGTACAGTATGCAATGCAAAGGGATGACACTCAGTTTACGGTATTAACACACCAAACCTAAATCTTGCATGTCAGTGAGCAAGAGGTGAAAAAAGCTGCTGGAGGAAACATTTAGTTTGGGGCAGAAGTGAGTTGTGCCATCACGGGCCCGAGTACAGCGGAACGCTTTTAAGGCAACTCATGGTGAGGGACAAGGAACGCGCCGGGTGATGCATGGAGGAGAACTGGTAGCGGGCCAGTGCGGCGTGCTACGGAAATAATCTTTAGAAAACTGCGTTGGGGAATTTCCAAATGGATACAAACAGACGAGCGATGCAGTCGATCATGTGAAAGGCGTGTGGTATGTTCATAGCGTACGCATGTAGCTTTTAGACAGTTTTGCTACGAGAGACACAAGACCGAATATTTCGGAGAACTCTCCTCTGATCCAGCGTAAATTGCAAAACAGGGCGCATCACACTCTGTACGACGCAAAGGAGGATTTGTGTGTGAACACTGCATTCACTTCAGATGACATTCAGTTCGAAATTAGCTGTAGCTACAACAGCGTAGAAACGAAACGGCCACATAGTTAATTGTTCTTGTGAGAACTGAGAGGGCATTTTAATATGCAAACAGTTCCTTCCATGCACGAGCATATCGCCATATTTCAAGATTAGGGATGGGTGCAGGTTTTCCCGCTTAACGAGAAACATAGGACAGTTTCTGCTTCACTACCCTAAATGTCATCCTGAAATATTGAGTCACGTCCAGTATGAACATCTTAAGTTTTTCCTTGGCTGATACAAGTCTTATCTCAAATATCATCAATTCTTTTACCATCAGCACTTGCCAATTTAGACTCATAAATAGTAGTTATACTAAGTACTAAACATTAATTCAATAAGGATAAGCTCATTTCCTTAATTTTGAAAGTATTTCTTCAGATCCTGATGGAAATACAACCACTTAATCTTATTGGTTCTAGGGTATGCCAGAAGATAACTCCCCTCATGCAGACTTCTAGCAGCCTTGTAAGGAGCCCTGTACAACAATTGCCGTTTTCAGTTTTTCTTTCAAAGAAATGACGATATTGCACGATTTTCAGCAAAATGTGTTCCTCTATTCGGTACTTCTGTGTCCGTTACTATTTTTTTGTCGTAATATATCTTCCTTATACGAGCTTGTTCAGTAAGTTCAATTAAAACTCTCCTTACCTTTTCTTCCCAGGGACTAGTGTCTCTGCATATACAACGAAGAGAATCGATCCATTAATTGCTCTCCTTCAAGATACCTATGAGTTCTGCAAATGTAATTCGTGTAATGTATAGTGGCAAATTGTTCAACACCTACTCAAAAAGACCTATATATTCTATCCACCTTTCTTGATTACTATGTACATAAGTCCTAATAAATTGGTTGAATTCTCGTAAAATATGTTATGTTGTATTTCCTTGAGGATGAAAGGAAACTTCATTTGTGAGGAAAAAATGTTTTCCATTTGTGTGAAGTAAAATCTGTAGCATTTTCTGACAGTGGAGTGGCAAGTTTGCCAACTGTTGGAACACAGTTTTTCATTACTCTCATTATGACGGGTCCCACTGCAGTCGACCATGTACCATATCATTTAATGTACTTAAAAAAAGTCATACAGTGCGACCACATATTTACTTCCACACTTACTTCACGGAAGGGAGTCTCTGACGCCAATAGCGACAGTTTCGGATGGCTTTGTTGGTATTATGGGGTGTACATCTCTATGACAGTACCTGTTTGTGGGTTTAGCTTTTTAACGTAATAAATGTTCTGCCACTCCACAACTGTTCTCTACCATCAGACATCGTCAAAAACAACCAGTGAGTGGTTTAAAATAAATGACTGAGGTAAGGAGTAGACCCTTATTCTATGATAGAGCACAACAGTGTTTAGCTGTACACAAATTGTTTTTAATTCAGGATTATTGTCAAGAAGTACACGAATTTACATAAATTGTAACATGACAATGTTAGGACACTTCTCATGATAACGCATTACGCCCTATTTAATCGAAATAATACTGAACACGACATTATCTAGTTTTAACCAGAAGGTTCTCTACAAATTATTCTTGCTACTACATCATGAAGTTGGCCAATATTACGACAAATCGTCCGATTCCAGTTCTAAGTTCGGTACTGTTTAGGGTGACAATCAAGTCTACAGAGGATGATAAGTTTTTATGACAAGGTGAGCAAAGGATTACTCAAGGTTGCTCGAGTTCACAGTGGAGAGAAGCTGGTGAACCAACAAGTTTATGCCTCTGCTGGAGGTACTTACCTTAGGTAATTTCTCCTACTCGCAAATTATGCTTGCAGAGTACACTTCACTGATAGGTATTTCTCATTCTGGAGTGTTCAATCCATCAGCAGGTATATATAATTAACGTAAATAGTGAGATGGTTTAAACACAAATGCTGCAGTGTTAATTATGCTACTTGCGGTAGAATTAAACCCAAGTGATGTGATGACGGTAAGTGAATTCACTATTTTCAACGAAGAAACTAATGGGAAGATTTATTTCTAGAAGTTGTTTGAACTTACTAGTTAGAAAATGGAAAAACCTTATCGTTAAGACGTTGATGTGGTGGTGACGAAAAGATAAAGGAATCGTTACACAGATCTATTCGTTAACGAGGGAGTTGTCCAATAAGACGTGTCGAAACCTATCCTGAAATTATTTACACAGGAAGAAGACAACGAAAGAAATGCACCGGCAAAATTTTAGCTGCTAAGAGGTACTGCAAGTATTAAAAAAAATGCAGAAAATTGCCAAATTCGTAGCGCGCCATGCTGCAGTAGAAATGTACACCCCTACTGGCGCTGTAGCAACTGCAAAATACACACACACAGTCGAGGTTGACGGTACACTTGTAAACAGGAAACCACAACACAATCCGATCTTAATTTGTTAAGGACGTTCCAGGTTACAATTCGTTGACAGTTTCTCTGACACTACAGTACATAGTTACTATTCTCTCCAATTAGCCACTCAAGTAACATATATTACAAATTATCAGTTGCTTTTTGTAGTATTTGTAAGTATTGACAATGCAGATAAAGCTGAATTAATACTTATTGAGTTCGAGTCTCGGTCCGGCACACAGTTTTAATCCGCCAGGAAGTTTCATCGTATTCTACTATTTATTGTGCTTTTTTAAGGCATGCCTCCTAATAGTCCTTTTTTTTTTTCAGTTTGACAGCAGTGTGGAATCCAATTAACTTTCTCATTTTAGCAATGCTGAATTATGAAGAACGTGGTTTCCAGCCGAAATCACCTACTTCTCATGAGAACATACTTATGTCTCATTTGTTACTTGATTTCCTTGACATTTCCTTGACATTCCGTCGAACGATAACGACATTTCGTTTGAAATTGTGGATACGTTACAAGAAATAGGAAATAACGACGATTCCATGAATTGTGGTTCGGACGACGTCAGTTGTGCCAGTAACAGTTCTGAAGAAGAATATCCTCCAAGAAAAAAACTGCAACAGCTTTCAGCGACAAAGAAAAGGCGGGAAAGGCAATGAAATATTGGTTAAACATAGGAGGGAAAAGGCGCTTCAAGTTACGCAGTGTGCACAGACGTTTTCGTTTCGTAAAATCGGAGCGTGAACCGTACAAATGGAAGACTGAATTACATGAAGTTAGAAATATGCGCCAAACGGAAATCCGAAACCATCTGAATGAAAAACTGTTCGAAAGATATATAACTGCTCGTGAGAGGTTATGCACCGTTACCTATGGAAATTTACGAGACTGGGCCCTCCGAACTGCTTCTGACATGAACATTGCTAATTTCCAGGCTTCCTCGACCTGGCTACGCAGGTTCAAGATATCTTACAGAATAAGAAGTCGCAGAATTACCAAGTTCACGTCACGTAGGCATGTAGAGTAGCTGCCAGTAATAGACAGTGATATAGAGAAATTCATAGCTGACGTTTAGACGAAACTTGTTGTTATCTCCGCAACTGCTGTTTATAACGCTTATCAGTCAGGTTTCGTGAAAGAACTGCGTGCATACCGCACTTTATCACTTCGGGGCGAAAAAAAGGAGTTACTTGCCCAATCAATGAATGCAATGACACATTCATGTAGGATAATTCCAGTGATAAGTATGAGTGGCTTCCTGTTTCCATAGCCTTGTATATCTGTCTTCAAGAACCGCAAAAAATGGTTCAAATGGCTCTGAGCACTGTGGGACTTAACATCTGAGGTCATCAGTCTCCTAGAACTTATAACTACTTAAACCTAACCAACCTAAGGACATCACACACATCCATGCTCGAGGCAGGATTCGAACCTGCGACCGTAGCGGTCGCTCGGTTCCAGACTGAAGCGCTTAGAACAGCTCGGCCACTCCGGCTGGCCAAGAACCGCAAGGCAAATTAGGACCAAAGATAAAAAATGGAATGTTTAGTTGCAAAAAACTTATAATCGACGTATCAAAATCTGCAAAAATGGGAAAGAATAATTTTCAACATTTCGTTCGAAACGTATTCCTACCAGCTGCAGAAACTAATGTATTGCTTTTGTTGGATTCACGGTCTGGACATAACAGCGCCTCTGTTTTTGTGGAGGACGACGAAAAATCTCCAGATGTAATGTGGCTTCCGCCTGGAATTACTAGTGCGATTCAACCTCTCTATAAAGAGTTTTTTTCGCCAGTGGAAAGCATTTTTCAGGAAATTACCAGGCAACATAATTTCCGATACAGCTCTCTGATTTCAGGTTTATCAGCGGAACAGTATTCTTAAGCTCCAGTCATTTGTACATTACCAGTTTTCCTCGTCACGATTTACGAATTTGATCAAGTATGCCTGGTACGTAGCGCAATATGCAGAACAGCGGCTGGGACCGTTTCTGACTCCACCCCAGTTCTGTCTAAATAAAACTAGTGGATGCAGCGAAGTGCCTGACTGCATCTGTTTTTCCTTTGTCCGGTGTTCCTGGTCCAAGCAAATGTTTATTTTTGTCGCTCAATAGACAATTCGCATTTTTGTGAAAACTACAAGGAATAAATAATGAACTGTGTCACAGGTAGTCAAATGTACAACATTTTTATAAATTTCCCTTCAATGGTAGTGAGAAGCAAGGGAAAATGGCAGCCAACTTACAAGGAAAATTTTGGGTCAGTGCTAAGGAGAGATGGAGATGCAGTTCCGTGTAAAGTGCACGATCTCCACGCATGTCACGCTTCCATACAAATTGAGACACATTTCTTCCTTCCCTGAGCCATTTTGCATACTCCGTCAAGAACAGTGCGCTCGCCGCTCGCCATGCAAAATAATCCTCATTGAATAGCAAAGTTTCTCACTGTGGCTCTAACAAGATAAAGTTGTATCTTGTATGCCGAATATTAGCTCCAAAAACTAAAAACTAATAACACAGTGTTGTAGGCAATGTTCGCTACCTTGTGTTCTCTTCCGTTCCCTCTAGTATAAACGATTCAATCCACATATAAGCGAATGGTAGCGAATTTTATGCAAATGCTCATTCGCACGTTTTGGCTTCCATTCCCTCCATTATAAACCAGGCTTTAAGTGCTTAAAATAGGTGTCTGTGAACTCCGCATAATTCAGCTACGCAGCGCTGCGTGAGTGATCGCAGAATCTCGCGCTAGGCGGGCTGTATAAACCGCTGTTATAAGCTATTCTGCGCGCGGCAAAAGTGTGTAACTTAAACATTTTTTACAAAATACTTGCAGTGCCTCTTAGCAGCTAAAATTTTTGCTGTGCATTTCTTTCGTTGCCTTCTTCTTGTGTAAAAATTTCAGGGTGGGTTTCGACATGTCTTATTGGACCATTCCCTTGCAAGTAATTTCTTACGATGTGAACACTTTATTACAAGTTTCGTCGTATTTAGTAGTTAACTTGATGAATAAGCACAGGGAATGTCTTTCCAGTTCTTCTGGAGTCAGTACATAAGACCGTTGGCTCGATGAGGAAGGTTCTACTGAAGCCAGACGTGTTTATATTCATGTATTTATGTTACCACGAAACGGTTTATATAGTTCTCTACAAATCTTGTAAATATTAGTGGATCAAGCAAGTTTTGCATAAGTATGACTTCCTAGTTTCTTGAGATTTTGAAGACTGCTCGGCTTTGAGCCTTGATTTTCTTTCGTATTTAGTTACCCTTTTCGTGTCCCACACGTTGACTTAACCTGACACTATATGCGAAAGACTTGTCACTCTACAAAAAGGCAAAATCGGTCTAACCATGCTGTAAATGGTCCTAATATGGCATTAGTATATACGCTGGTCAGGCCTCTCTGGTAAGTGACATGAGAAAGTTACTGCTTCCTCATTCTGCTGCAATGTATGGCAATAATCTTTATGCCATGAGGCGAACTAACTGTCTTTAACTATGTTAATTAGGAATATTATGTCAAATGGAGGAAATAATATAGAGTATAAGATGTTAAACCATTGGACTACGATGATGTGAGCTCGGTTTCTAGGAAATAAGGCTCATGATTGTGAATAAGCCATAACAGCGACGAACACTAGAAACGTCATTGTGCCACGATCTGAGCTAGTACTGTGTAGCAGTGTGTTGTTATGAGCTGCAAAACAAACTAAAAAAAAACTGCGAGCACATGCTTCCAACGGAACATGGTATTCACCAGTGATACACTCAGCAATGGGTTGTCTGGTACAAGCCTCATGACTGCGTAGTTGGTGTAAAGTGCGTTCTCTGCCTCGTGATGACTGGGTGTTGTGTGATGTCCTTAGGTTAGTTAGGTTTAAGTAGTTCTAAGTTCCAGGGGACTGATGACCATAGATGTTAAGTCCCATAGTGCTCAGAGCCATTTTTTTGTAAAGTGCGACGTCTGCTACACGGGACGCCATTTCCCACACTGAATGATGCTCTGCAACAACTCACGGAAGTTGGTAACCTGAGGTATGCCTAACCACAACTTTGAGCAGGGGCTTCCCGGATTGTCGCTATAAACACTAGCACGCCACTGTTGTTAAATGTGAACGCTAGTTTTTAAAACTAGAAGAACTTGCTGACGGAAAGACTAAAGAAATGGATGTTGTAGACATTAAATGAAATTAGGACTTACCTCATGGACTGTTTCATTATTAACTTAAGTAGCGTACGCTGCGTCAACAAAAGTGACACTTGCAAAAATTCGAATTATAAGAGACTCTACTTCCCTCAAATAAAACCGAATCCATTCCATGTACCAAGAATTCACATTATTGTTGTATATGATAAAAAGGACTGTTATTTATAGTCTAATGAAAATTTGTTTTAATATAATTTTCGTAAGTTTACGTCTACGTAGCAGTAATCCAGTTGTATAACAGTTTCATGTGATGTAACGATTCTATGGTGTATGATGACAGAGAAGAAACTCTGGGTGAATTATCATGCCTACTGTTCGATGGCGAGCTATCTTGCCGAAAATCTAATCATTCACCTGGATTCGATCCCATCTGATAATACCATCTCAACCAAGTTCTCTGTCTGTCACATCTGGTCATGCTGCTGCAACATTCAACTTACAACCATAACATAAACAACATGAAGAGCTCCACCTCAACTTTGTAAAGCAAGGATGAAATTCGTATTATGTAGCCATTGTCATCACCGAAGTAATAATATAGGAGTTACGAGGACTGTTCAAATTAATGAACTTCATGCGAATCACAGTTCGTTTCCAAAATTTTAAGCCTTTAATTGCTATTTATTTAAACTATCTGGAACATATTGAATTCCAGTCGTTTAGTAAGCGCTAAACGCGTGATATATTACTAATGGGAGCTCTATGCTGTACGTTATGACGACTGTCTTGAAAGTATTTGTTCGAAGACGACTATTGTATTATGTAAACTAGTTGTTTTAGACTTTTCACATTAATGCAAGGAACATAAAGGCTTATGTAATTTCACGCTAAATGAAATAGCGCAGTATGACTATCACAACTTATATGTTCCGTGCTGTCTGAAAGCAAGCCTCCGAAATGTTACAGCGGAATAGCTGCCGTTGTATTGTTGCCAATAACACCACCGCATTCAAGTAAGTATTTCGCTATCAGTTTTACCTAAGATGTTGCCGTTACATTCCCATTAAAATCGTTGATGTGAATTTACGACATTCTTTTGTAAATAAGGGAGACATGTTTCGCCTTCTGACTTTGTCCTTCTTCTCTCTTGCAGCAGCTTAGCATATAAGCGTCGTTGTGATCAATTTTCAGGAGTTTAGTAGTAATAATTATAATCTCGATATTTATCGATGTTTCGTTCGAAGAGCATTGCTGTTATCCTTTGTTATCAATGATATTGAAAGTTTGTGTGTTTCAGAGTGATTTGTACAGGAAAGAAATCATTTCGGTGACGTGTCGACTTGTGCGCCAACCAAGCACCATTACGTGCAGATTTGCACAGAGCAAAAAAGTCGAACCATAGCAGTCCCAATTTACCACACGAAGTCACTTAATACAGTGCAAAATTATTTGTTTAATATTTTCATGTTTAATTCCTGTGGTGGTCACTGTGGCTCATTCCGAATTTCGAACAATTCAGTTTCGTAAGAGTTTCAGCATTTCTTTTCTTTTAACGTGTGAGTCACAACCTGCAGTTAGCAGACAGTGACCTGCAGCGTCAGCGTCGGCTACGGGAGCGGAGCGAGCAGCAACAGTGAATCCTCTGCAGGACGGCGGGTATCGCACGGCTTCTCATCGCTGTTGGTCAAGTGTCTTGTAGGCCAGCAGAATGATGGCGGTTATCGCATCCCGTCAGTGGAGACTCAGAAGTTGGCGCCACAGCTTACAGTGGCAGAGTCTGTCAGTGGAACTTGCGACTCCATAGGTCATCGTAGATGATTAGGCGCGCATAGGGCCGACTGTAACACGGGATTGCTGCAACTCAAGAGTAACTAAGAAAGGTGGAGTACTTACGCGGCACTCTGTTGCGGTGGCTGTAGCACTGACATAATATGTACCAGTTTTCTTGTGTGGTCGGCTCTCCTAATGGCTTCAGACTTTCGTAACTTAGTCTTTCAGACGCTCCTTTCCGCTGAATAGTTACTGTTGCGTTACAACTGGGCTTTGTGGCACATTGCTCTGTCAATAGTCTGACGATATTTGTCTGTTGCTATGATGGCACTGTGTTCGGACTGGGGTGCTCCGCCAGTTCCATTTGTCGCAATCGTTTCCAAGTTCACCTCGGCATGCTCAGCATTTCCTCCTGGCTGGCAGTTTGCCTGTCATAGACTCAAATGGCTTGAATCGTGGCGTCGCTAGTAAATAACTTCAACAAATTTTTAGTGTTAACCTGCGATAGTATTCTGGGGAGAAGTTTCTTTCGTTTGCTTTTCCTTCCTTTTTAGTCGCTTTTATGCAGCCATTTGTCTCTGGTACCACACGTTTAATTCTCCTCTCTGTTTGTGCTGTAAATGCTCTGATGGGAGAACATTGTTGGAGTAGAAGTTACCTGATTCTCTGTCGATGCGTTCTTGTGGATAAAATGAGTCTTTCTCCATCCTTCGCGTTGCTTCATTGTTTCGAACATGAGGCTTGTCACACTTAACAACAGAATCAATATTTCCCCTGCATCCATTCTGTAATGCAGTACGGAAACGAAACCGAATGTTAAATCATATGTTCCTGTTTTTACTGTAAGTGCTCTCTATTGTAAACATGTTTCGAAGCTGCATGTCAGTGGCAGTTCCAAGCCTCATTTGAGTAAAATGTCATTTGTGTCGTAAGAGACTTAGTTTTCCTAGTATGTTTTTTTATACCACTCCGATCTCCATCAGCTGCTGGTGTATTCATCAGAATATCTGTCTAAAAGGAATAAACTGAGTAGTTTTCCATGAAGTAGACAACAATGCAACCACCACTACGCAACTTTCTACTACAGGCTTGCATAAAGGCATCCAAGTTATCCCTTGTGCAAAACATTACTAATCTCATTGAATGGCCTTATTTGATAATGCAAATTCGTTTGGTGGAACGAGAATGAAGTTGACAAAAATGAGGTAGGTGGAAATAAAAGATTATCAGTCGAATTCATGAACAGAGGCCTTATATGAATACTCTTTTCAAAATTAACGATATATTCCTTTTAGCAGACGTCTTATTATAGCGTTGTAACTAGAAGGAACCAATCACCTTTTATCTGGCGTCCCTATTCAAGGTGCTTTTTCTTTTGTTCGTCAACAATAAATTAGTTTCAATCGATCCTTTTTAAATGAACAGCAACGATCCAACTCTATTCAATACAAGCTTCTATCGTCCTAGACAAATTGAAGTTTTATAAAATTGATGCTATAGCCAACCAACGGATAATGTCATATTTAACCAAAAAACTGCTGAACGTTTTACTTAGTAATTCATGACTGGAGAGAAATAATATATGGTGTTCCCCAAGGTTCAATCTTAGACCCACTATTGTCACTCATATATGTAAACGATCCTCTGTCTATTACACAAGAAATGGCATTAGTTCTTATTGCAGATGACACTAGTATTGTAATCAGTCCATAAAGAAGCTGAAGAAATTATAAACAATGTTCCTAGAAGTATCTGCGAATGGTCTTAGCCTCAATTCTAAAAAGACACAGCCTATACACTTCTGCAAATATAGGGGTACTACACCACTGATATGCATAACACATGGTAATGAAATAACGCATAGGTCATAAATGTAAAAATTCTTAGGTGTCTGTATTGATGAGAATTTAAACTGGGAAAAGCATGTTTTGGAACACATAAAACAATTTAATTCAGCCACATTAGCATCACTGCAAATCTTTGGGAGAGAAAAATTATTGATTTGACATATTTTGCATATTTTCATTTAGTAATGTTATATGGAATAATGTTCTGGGGTAACTCATCTTTGTGAATGAAAGCCTTCATTGCTCAAAAACATGCTGTAAGAATGATATGTGGTGCTCACTGAAAATCATCTTGTTGACCTGTGTTTAAGTATTTGGATATTCTGAGTACTGCTTCACTGTACATTTGTTCCCTCATCAAGTTTGCTGTAAATTTTCCACTACATTTCAAAAGGAACAATGATGTACATAATGACAATATGAGGAGAAGAAAGACATTTGTTACTAAACATTAAGGTTTCCTTTAGAACAATAATGTGTGCACAATGCTGAAACTAGCAATTTTGGTCGCCTACCCAATTATATAAATTGTGTAACAGACAGAAACTTTAAAAAGTAAAAAAAAAAAACTGAAAAATTTTCTCCTTTTTAACTCTGTCTAGCTGTAGAATAATCTGTATTATTGTAATGTATAACAGGTGACAGGTAGGAATTACTGACTCATATCTGCATATGAAAAAAAGTTCTAAATGTTAAGCATGTAGCCATATTTATAAATCAATCTGCAATGTGAATGTAAAATGACTCATTCCACATCGTTACAATTTACATGCAGAACGGTACATGAAACTAACTTACATTTAAGTTACCTTCAATTTCAACTTTTTGGTTTTCTGACATCGGACCGTGTCTTGTAAGAATAAGGTTATCAGAAATGTTGATAACTGATTGCCTATTAAATATAATTTACTGTGCAATAATTGTGATGAAATTCCCAGTTATTTTATGAATGGCTGCTCTTGATCCGGACGAGCACATCACGTAGGATTGACAAGATGCTGTCGAAGGTCTCTTCACTGTTGGGGATGATCTGGTCAGCCGGCAGCAGCTGGCCATACTGCCCCTTGTCGCGCAGTTCCCAGACGAAGACGAAACGCTTCCCCAGCACGCCCATCACCCAATCGAGGCTGGAGCCCGCCGCCGCATCTATAATAGGAATGGGCGATATTTAACTCAACTGTTAAAGCAACACATTTACTGAGTAATTGGGGACAGCGTTCTACAAGGAGGATATTGTACCTAGGAACACATCATTTTTCCTGATCGTATTTAATCTAGTGACTGCTTTAAGAACCACATGAAAGGAATATGTGCTAGGAACCGACATAAGCAGTATCTTGTATTTTCTACTATTGTTGCTGTTGTGAGAAACGCAGGTATGCTTTGTGCAGCACTTGTAAATATTATGAGTTCTGCATATGTAAGTGCTGTATAATATGTTAAATTTATCTGGAGGATGTTGCTAATTCTTCAGTTACAGGACTGTATAATGCATGTTTTTAGAACAAGTTACGTAAAATGAGGACAGTTAAGCCATACTTCATCAGTCTGGCATTGTCTTGTACCTTGAAAAGGGTCTTCCACGTGGAGCACTTGATGTTTGGAAACAAACTTAGTTTCTTCAATGTCTTAACCATTATTCCTGTCACGAAAATGAAAATATGAGATAGTTCCCAGCAGTTCATATTTCAAAATGTTTTTAACACTTAGCAGCTTTTTGATGATAATTCTTGTTAATATGATTTCACTTACTGATTACTGGTGTGTAGTAGAGTAATAAGGTAACACATAGGCCTTTAAATGCAGTAATGACATAATTTCCTCGTTTACAACACTTTTAAATTTGAATAGAATATTTATTGCTATGTAGAAGACCACGTTTTACCTTAGAATAAATTTTCACATTTGGAAAACCCTTACTTTCTCAGAGTAACTTTTGTAATATCGGAAAAAGATTGCAGCACATAGGTAGGGAATTCTGTCATTTACGAGGGTTGAAATGAAAGTAATGCCTCCACCTTCGTTAATTGTGTTTGGATGGGCATAGTTTAATAAATCAAACACAAAAATAAGCCTTAGAATGTGATTTTTAATTACTAATGTTCACTTTTCCACATAATCACCAGCCAATTGGATACATAAGGGACTATTTTACCTCCGGAATATTTTACCCAAGAGGACGCCATCATCATTTTCATCATTTAACCATACAGTAAAACTGCATGCCCTCAGGAAAAATTATGGCTGTAGTTTCTCCTTGCTTTCAGCCATTTGCAGTAGCAGCACAGCAAGGCCATTTTGGGCGATGTTACAAGGCCAGATCATATAATTATCCAGACTGTTGCCTCTGTAAGTACTGAAAAGGCTGCTGCACGTCTTCAGTAACAACATGACTGTCTGGCCTCTCAACAGATGACCCTACATTGTGGTCGGACCTACAGTATGGCTCTCTGTATCGTGGAGGCACACGAGCCTTCTCATCAATGGCAAGGTCCATATATACATATACACGGCTCACCAGCTTTCTGGGTTGATGCGCCACCACAAGCACGGATTTCTCTCATGTGCCAAACTGTACATCTCAATGAGCATTTGCACATGAAGTCCTCAATTATTTGTTGAATCTGTCCCCGTCTCAGTCTTCTCGACAGTTTTTAGCGCTAGTACCACTGAGGTTATTTCCTGATGCCTTAACAATTGTCCTATCATCCTGTCCCGTCTTCTTGTCAATGTTTCTCATACATTTTATCTCATGGATTCTGAGGAGAACCTCCTCATTCTGTACCTTATTGGTATACACACATTTTAACATTCTTCTGTAGCACCACAGCGTTTGACCGCTTCGATTATCTTCTGTTGTGGTATTCCCGTAATCCAAGATTCACTACCATACAACACTGTGCTTCATATGCACAATCCCCCAAAATTCGTCAAAAACTTAAAGGCCATATTTGATTCTAATAGACTTCCTTTGTCTGGGAATGCCTGCTTAAGAGTTGTAGTCTACCTTGTGTGCCCTCCTTGCTTCATTCGTCATTTTGGTCTGAAGTAGCAGACTTTCTTAACGTTGTCTACTTCGTGATCAACAATTCCGATGTTAAGCTTTTCGCTATACTCCTTTCTGCTACCTCTCATTACTTTCGTCTTTCTTCACTGTACTGTCAATTCTTATTCTACAGTCATTAGGCTATCCATTCAGCTCTACAGGATCTGTCATTCTTCCTCGCTTTTGTTGACAACAGCAATGCAGTCTCATCATTGATATTACTTTTGTATTTCAGTGAGACTCTCCAAACTTCCCTTTATTTCCGTCATTGCTTCCCAAACAGCAGGGGCGAAAGACTGTATCCCTGTCTTTCATATTAACCATGTTTCCCTGTAGCTTACTTATAATTTTCTCAGAATATCTTGCACCACTATACACTGTTGAATGCTTTGTCCAGGTCGACAAATACTATGGATGTGTTGAACTTACTTCAGTCATGCTTCCATTAACAAGCTCAACGCCAGAATTACTTTTCGGTTCTCTTTACCTTACTGAAACCACACTGATCGTCATCCAGTAGATCCTTAATTCTCTTTTCCATTCTTCTGTATTTTATTCTTGGTAGCAAATTAAATGCATGAGCTGTTAGGCTGTTTGTGCGATAGTTCTCGCTGTCATCTGCCATTGCTAACTTCGCAACTGTGTGGATGATTTTTTTCCGAAAATCTGGTGATTCGTCATCAGTCTCGTGCATTCTGCATAAAAACTGGAATAAGCGTTTGGTTGCTACTTCCCAGAATGATTTCAAAAATTCCTCTGTTATCTACCCTTTCTGCCATATTTGATCACAAGTCTTCCAGAGCTCTTTAAAGTTATGCTGAATCCACTATGTCATCCCTATTGACTCCAATTTATTTTCTAACACGTCATCAGACAAGTCCTCACACTGACAGAGGTCTTTCTATGTATTATATCTACCTTTCCTCTTCTGCATTTACTAGTGGAATTCCCATTGCGCTCTTCATGTTTCACCCTCACTTTTCATTTCAATCAAGGATCTTTTGGCCTTTTTAAATGTTCAGTGGTCTTTCTGACAGTCATTTCTTATTCGATAACTTTTTCCATTAGCTGCATTTGTTTCTCTTTGGCTTCCCTGAATTTATGGTTCATTTTATTCCGAAGTGATTTATATTTCCATATTTCTGTCTTTCCCTGAATAATTGTTTATTTTGTTCTTTCGTTGATGAGTGCGAGTATATCTCATGATACCCAAGGTTACTTCACCTTAGTTGTACCTGCGTTTGTCTGTCCAAAATCCTTGGTCTCTCTTTTTAGAGATGTCTACTCCTCTTCAACTGAACTGACCCTTATGGTATTTCTCATTGCTAATTCCACATCTTTAGTGAACTTCAAATGGATCACATCACTGCTCACTTCTTAAGTATCCCACTTCCTCCTAATCTGGTATTTCCCATCGATTCTCATAAACTTCAGCTTTGCTCATCATAATTACAAATTTGTGAGCTGTGTCTACTTCTGCACCTTGGTAGGCCTTACAATCCAGTACCAGTATCTGATTTCTGAATCACTATGTGATCATGATGTATTCCCACTGAGTAGAATTTATGTATGGCGTTTCTGGACCAAAGAGAACACTTTTAGATATTTGTTGATGTAAAACCAAGATTTCATTTTTGTTGTTTCCCTGATTTAAAAATTTATCTATATCTGTGGACTAAAATTTTCATTTATTTAAAAAAATAAAAAATAGAAGTATAAAAATTTGAAATTTATTCTTATTCAATAACATCAACTCATTTATCTTTATTTTGATTTTTATCTGGATAAATAAAATGTAACTCAATAATTTTATCTAATTTATCATCATCTTCTGAAAATGTTTTAGTACAATGATCTTGAAGAGTAATTTTTATCTATCATTTAAAAGCAATAAAACATTTTCATCATATTTAGTTATTAACATTTAAGCTTTTGAAATACTGTAAGATTTATTCATTTTAAGTTCTGGTAATTTAGTGAACACTTCTGCACAACCATTATGACAACTGTTAACTTCACTTACTAGGTTTTCAATACTACCAATCATGTTCATTTTATTTTTCTTTTATTCATATATAAAAATATAGATTTTCAGAAATTAAAATGTTAATCAAAAGTTCTAAATTTTTAAAATCTAATTTTTTCAATTTGAAAGGTATCTTTACAATTATGGGTATCTTTACAATTAATCTGAATATGGGGGTAAAGTGTGGCCTCAATACAACTGTCATAGTAATGGAATGCAGTAGGATGTGCTGTACATCAGAGCTGGATGAAGCATGGAGTGGAATTTTAGCAGTGAGAGCATAAACAAAAATTCTGGTAAAAGAACACTTATTAGATCGGTAAGTTGCATAAATGAACGAGTATAGTGCCTGCAATCTATTACATTGCATATTAATTAACCCAGAACTTTACTGTGGAGTCCCCTAGACGTTCTATAGTCTATGGAAGAGGAATGTTCAAATGATGGTTTAATTACGAACACTTACATTCACACACACTTGAGAGACTAACAGGAAGGAAAAGAACTGAAAACCTTCACCACAGCACACATGGGTAGCAAGAACAGCTGTTCTCTTGATTTCAACATGCAAGATAGATGAATAAAACTTGTATTTTATAAAAATTAAGCATAATTAAAAATCATAATTAATTCAGAATGAAACTTGCACTCTGCAGCGGAGTGTGTGTTGATCTGAAACTACCTGGTTGATTAAAACTGCGTGCCAGACAGACTCAAACTGAGGAACTTTGCCTTTCGCTGGCAAGTGCTCAGACAAGGTATGAGGACAGGATGTGAGTCATGCTTGGGTACCTCAGTTGGTAGAGCACTTGCCTGCGAAAGGCAAAGGTCCTGCATTCTAGTCTGAGTTCGGCACACAGTTTTAATCTGCCAGGAAGTTTCATATCAGCGCACACTCAACTGCAGAGTTGAAATTTCATTACGTAAACTTCCCCCAGGCTGTCACAAAGCCATGTCTCCAGAATATCTTTTCTTCCAGGTGTGCTAGTTCTGCAAGACACGAAGGAGAGCTCCTGTGAAGTTTGGAAGGTAGGAGATGAGGTACTGGCGGAAGTAAAGCTGAGAGGACAGGACGTGATTCGTGGTTGGGTAGCTCAGTAGGTAGAGCACTTGTCAAATAAACACAAATAAATATTTTCAAATTATTTTAGTTTATTACATTACAATGGAAATCTTTCATTCTCATTTTCAAAATATCTTGGATAGTCATTAAAAAATTGGTTAACTGAATTTTACTATTGTTTCTTTTCATATGAACTACAACTAGATTTTCTGAAATTGCAGCAGTATGTCTGCGATTTGGTTTTTAAATGTATCATATGTGTTTTTCTGGATGTATTATTATTTCAATAATTTGTCAAATATTAAAATTTTCCATTGTCTTACCAAATACTAAATTATTCATGAACCTATAAGGTGCATTCAAGTTCTAAGGCCTCCGATTTTTTTTCTAAGTAACTACTCAACCGAAATCGATGAAACTGGCGTTACTTCTCGACGTAATCGCCCTGCAGATGTACACATTTTTCACAACGCTGACGTCATGATTCCATGGCAGCGCCGAAGGCTTCTTTAGGAGTCAGTTTTACCACTGGCTTAAGCAATAGCAGCTTGGTTGGTGAATGTGCGGCCATGGAGAGTGTCTTTCATTGTTGGAAAAAGCCAAAAGTCACTAGGAGGCAGGTCAGGTGAGTAGGGAGCATGAGGAATCACTTCAAAGTTTTTATCACGAAGAAACTGTTGCGTAACGTTAGCTCCATGTGCGAGTGCGTTATCTTGGTGAAATAGCACACGCGCAGCCCTTCCCGGACGTTTTTGTTGCAGTGCAGGAAGGAATTTGTTCTTCAAAATATTTTCGTAGGATGCACCTGTTACCATAGTGCCATTTGGAACACAATGGGTAAGGATTACGCCCTCGCTGTCCCAGAACATGGACACCATCAATTTTTCAGCACTGGCGGTTACCCGAAATTTTTTTGGTGGCAGTGAATCAGTGTGCTTCCATTGAGCTGACTAGCGCTTTGTTTCTGGATTGAAAAATGACATCCACATCTCATCCATTGTCACAACCGACGAAAAGAAAGTCCCATTCATGCTGTCGTTGCGCGTCAACATTGTTTGGCAACATGCCACATGGGCAGCCATGTGGTCGTCCGTCAGCATTCGTGGCACCCACCTGGATGACACTTTTCGCATTTTCAGGTCGTCATGCAGGATTGTGTGCACAGAACCCACAGAAATGCCAACTCTGGAGGCGATCTGTTCAACAGTCATTTGGCGATCCCCCAAAACAATTCTCTCCACTTTCTCGATCATGTGGTCAGACCGGCTTGTGTGAGCCCGAGGTTGTTTTGGTTTGTTGTCTCACGATGTTCTCCATTCATTAAACTGTCGCACCCACGAACACACTTTCGACACATCCATAACTCCATCACCACATATCTCCTTCAATTTTCGATGAATTTCAATTGGTTTCACACCACACAAATTCAGAAAACGAATGATTGCACGCTGTTCAAGTAAGGAAACCGTCGCCATTTTAAGTATTTATAACAGTTCTCATTCTCGCCACTGGCGGTAAAATTCCATCTGCCGTATGGTGCTGCCATCTCTGGGACATATTGAAAATGAATGCCACCTCATTTTAAAACAATGCGCATGTTTCTATCTCTTTCCAGTCCAGAGAAAAAAAATCGGAGGCCTTAGAACTTGAAAGCACCTCATATAGAAATCTTTTTCTAAATCCTTTTTTTTGTTTTAGTTTCCATTTCTTTATTACAATTATATTATATTTTGTAAATGGATCCAGTTGTTCAAATAATAATAATGCTAAAATTTTTGTTAATTTCACCGAAATTTAAACGTTTTTTAAGAGTTCCATGATTTTAAATATATTTTGCTTATTATTTAATGTTAATGATTTATGTCCTCCTTCTAGCGCTAATGTAAAAGCTATGTGTAAATATTTGCTATTTTTTGATATTGTGAATGTACTTCTAAATGCAACCATATTTATTGTCATCTGTTATTTTTTTATTTTAAGAATCCTTTCAGAATTAAAGCAAACTGGATTTAACCAACTGAAATCTCTAAATGATAGAAATGGAGACATTGGTCAACCATATACACTATCTGTATCTAAATTGTAATATAATTTGATTGTTACCTGTCTCAAATTTTTAGGTATTTAGTATCTGATTTAGCATATTTTTTAATACTTTGAGAAATTCCACCTCGAATTCCTGTGTCAAGAAAAAAAAACACTCTTCAGGAAAGATGTTGATATGCATTAACATCTTTAAAAAGGCATTCAGATCCTGTATTTAATGCTAAAGGTGCTTACAATAAATTGTGGGTACTTATCAATTTAATTATTTTACCTTCTACAGGCATATCAATTTGTACTTCTTTATGTTCTTTACAATAATTTCCATATTTTCTTGAGAATAAAATACCTTATCTATCTACGTAAGGATAAATTTTTGATTTGTATTTAGTCATTGAGATTTAATTGATTTAGATAAAACTGTTATCCAAGAATAATGTCAAATGTGTTTATCTCAAATTAATAGAAGAATAACTTGTTTTTCTTGTTTATTTTTTATGGTAAAAAGGATTCACAATCAATGTTTCATTGTGTAAACATTCATTGAAATATCTTACTTCTTTTCAAATTTTGGAATATCTGTTAGGTAAACAGGAAATTATATTTCCCCATTTCCAAAATTTCATCTAATTCTACACAAACTTTTTATGATTTTTGAACCTTTCAACCTGATCATTTAGTGGATATAAATCTTATTTTATTGAATAAAGAAAACGTTTCTGATCTGTGTTTTTACATTAATTACAGTTTTTCATTTTAATATCTTTAATGAATCGATATAAGAAGAACCAAACATGGATTTTGCCTGTTAACCTTTAATTCTGGACTATTTATATAAAATAGAGAAATTACTTGATTTTTTTTTTTTGCATTTCTTCCACTTCAGTTAAATTTTATTTGTTGTTTTTTATAACAACCTTGTAAATCAGTTGTTATAAAATTTTATTACTTGTTATAAAATTAAATTCTTGTGATTTCTAAAAATGGAATATAATTTCATATTAACCTCAATCACTATTCTTTGTGTTAAAGTATTTGTAAATTTAGTGGTTACTTCTCTTTAGTTTGATTAAAAAATTCTTGGGGTTTAACAATATTATTAGCATTTTTAATTTTGTTAGTTATTATCCTCGATTTAAAAGTCGAAATTTTTCTTATAATTCGTTGAGGTGATTTTAAAAGATTGTAATCATCTAGAAAATTGATTCCAGACATATTTTTCTGTTAATGTTTTCAAATCTTCTTCATATTGTTAATATTACCCTCAGATCTTGTAAGAAGATAGATAAATTGTTTTTTTATCAAGTTTCGAGTATTCTTGTAATTTTTTGTTTTATAGATTTTACAAATGGAAGTTAAAATATTTTAATTCAGTTCATTATCATTATTATTAATATTGTTATCTATTTTTTTGATAAGATCATTTAGTTATTGTTTATTGAATTGGGGTTAATTCTTTTATTTTTTTGTTTTACAGATTTCATGCAGTTCCATTATAGTTTTTTAAAAGTATTATTTGGATTATTAATATTATCAAAAAAATTTGGAATGAGAGTCTTTTAATTTTCTTTGTTAAGTTCACCGTAATTTTGTAATTTTCGTATTTTACAAATTATTCATTTATATTTTTATGTCTTAGTTCTCTCTTCTTCATTACTCTTATATTAAAATAATCAAATAATTCCTCTAGATCTTTTCTAGTTGCATTTGAATGGCCCTTTTACTTACAACAATTTTCTAAATCAGTATAGCTTAATCCACATTTCTCTTTAGAATAATTCTCTAAGATTTGAAATAGCTGATTTTCAAAGTAGATTTGGTTTTGCATTTACTGATGCCAAAAAATTAATCTTTTTAAAAACTTGAAATATTTACAATTGAAATGTACCTTTGGGTTTTCTTTTAAAATTTCAATCGATTATATAGATATATGAGGTTTAACAGACTTTATTTACAAACAGAAAAATATATTGGAAACTTAATTAAATTGAATTAAATGACAATTTTCTTCGTGGATACACATAAACACGATCTTGGAGTGCTTCTTAGTAAGGGAAAAAATGTGTAACATTTTTATTTTTTAAATGAATGAAAATTTCGTTCATGGATAAAGATAACACAATTGGGAGAATCTATTTATAATGAAAAATAATTACTATACTTTCAGTTTCTATATAAATAAAAATTCGATTTATAGATATAGATAAATTTTTAAATGGGGAAAATTACAAATATAAAATTTTTGTTTTGTATCAAGAAATTTTAAAAAAATATCCTCTTTGGTCCAGAAACCCCAAACATTTACTACTCAACTGGACTCATCTTGTCTCATGTGCAAGTATACTTCCTCCTCTTGTGGTTCTTTAACAGAATTTTGGTTTTCACGATCTGAAACTTATGGCATAACTCAATTAATTTTCCATGCCTCTGGCTTCAAGCTCACATCCTTCCATAACTCCTTCTTCTGAATCTTTCCCAGCAGTCCCAGCTCAGTCCCCCATGGCTATTAGACTATCATTTCTCTTGAAGTACTGAATTACTCATTCAATATTCCCATGTACTTCCTCTGCGTCCTCATCTACTGCTTGCAAATGTGGTATGTATCCATGAGCTATCATTGTTAGTGTTTATTTACTGTCAAATGTGGCAACACTCTGCCATAATATCCCTATTCATAATGAATCCTACTCCCAGTATACCATTTTTTGCTGCTGTTGATTTAATGCTACATTCATCCAACCTGAAGTGCTTACATTTCTTTCTGTTTCGCTCCACTTGTCCCCTACATGTCGACACTGAGCCATTACTTTTCCCTTTTCAGATTTTATAGCTTTCCTAACACTTTCAAACTTCAGTATGACTCGTAGAGCATTGTCCATTTGGTAGTTATTCATTCTTTGTATCATAGTCACTTAACCCATTGGCACTCACTTCTGTAGGAACCAAATGGGGAACTAATGTGGAATCTTTTGCCAATGGATAAATCGTAATGACACATTTTCAGTTATAACACATGTACTGTGGACTCCCCCTATGTCCCTTTGATTCAGTGGCTTCGAGTGTCTTCCGCGATCTGATGCCATTGATCATCGCTGAGTTTCCAGCGTTTTAGGAGCAGTTTTCCGCCCTGTGGGGAAGACAGTCCCTTGAACTTTTGTCCACTCCTCTGCCTTATACAAGGATATTAGCACAAAAGTCTTATACTGGAAGTCTTTGGCTGCCATTATGTATGATTCTTATTCAGAATTTTAAACAGTGGATATGTTGAACCCACATTGTCTAAATTATTAGCCATAGACCCTATGGCAAGACTACAGGCTTTGTTATCAGAGGATGAGTCATCTAAATTCTATTTAGGTTACCAAACCACTCCATGTCTTTATTTTTTTTTCTATTCATCTAAAGGTTTTCCTTAACTACTTTAAGCACAAGAAAGGCACTAACTGGTTCAATGGCTTCTTTGTTAACTTTTTCTTCCATGTATTTATTATATACCATTGTACACTTGTTAGGTACGATTTTCACTTAGCAGATATGGTGTGAAATATATTATATGTGATGTGACTTCGAATATGGCGCAGTAGCATCCTGATTTGTTAAAGCATATAGGAAAGTAGCTGAAGCGAGTTAACTAGCAGCAAATGGAATGACACTGATAAGGCACCAACATGTATCTTGTGTCACCTGACACCACGGGGTGTGCTCCATGCAGCAGTATTTTATGTAAGTGAAACAAATGTACATCCATGTTTCTACTTAGTTTCTTAGTAAAGCTTTTACTTTTTGCATAAGTTTCTCACTACAGTTGATAAAACTGAATATCATACAAGACGTGTGGATGACACATTAGTGTTGGTTATAGAGTCAATGACTTTTATGTTACACTTAGGTGACAAAATTCAAAGCCATGCAATACTTCCTAATATTGTGTTGGGCAGCCTTTTCCTCTACATCGTGAAGAAACTCGACATGGCATGAACTTAACAAGCCGTTAAAAGTTCCCTGCAGATATATGTAAGCATGCTGCCTGCATTGCCTTCTACAGCTGGCAAAGTGTTGCCAGTGAAGGATATTGTGCACGAACTGGTCTCTCCATTAATCCTATAAATGATCGATAGGAATCATGTCAGGCGATATCGGTGGCCAAATAATTCGCTCTAATGTGTGGAATGTTCTTCAAGCCAAAAGCAAAAAATTGTGGCCCTATGACATGACGCATTGTGATTCATATAAATTCCATCTTTGTATGGGAACATAGTCCATGAATGACTGCAAATTGTCTCCAAGTAGCCAAACATAACCATTTTCCATCCCAGTCCATTCCATGTGAGCACAGTGCAAACTACGATGGAGCCACCACTAGCTTGGACAGTGCCTTGTTGATAACTTGGGTCTCACCACACTCAAGCCATACGACAGGCTCTTACCAACTGAAACTGAGGCTCATCTGATCAGGCCAAGGGTTTCCAGTCGTCTAGGTTGCAACCGATATGCTATGAGCAGTGTTATTATCAAAGGGACTCGCGTCGGTCGTCTGCTGCCGTAGCCCATTAATGCAAGATTTAGCAGCACTGTCTTAACGGATACGTTCGTCGTACATCCCACATTGATGTCTGCGGTTATTTCACACTCTGTTGCTCGTCTGTTAGCAGTGACAACACTACCAACCGCCGCTGCTCTCCACTGCTCTCGGTCGTCAAGCGAAGGCCTCGGCCACTGCACTGCCCATAGTGAGAGGAAATGGCTGAAATTTGGTATTCTCGACACACTCTTGAAACTATGGATCTCGGAATATTGAATTCCCTACAATTTCCGAAATGGAATGTTCCATTCATCTAGCTCGAACTAACATTCCGCGTTCAAAGTCTGTTAATTCAGGTCGTGCCGCTGTAATCACGTCAGCAACCTTCTCACATAAATCACCTGAGTACACCTGACAGCACCACCAATGCACAACCCTTTTATACGTTGATGCAGCGCTATGATCCTGCATATTCGGCCACCGCACACACTGATATGCTTCACCCGCCAGACATGGAGCGTACCTAACCTTGGAGGTTGTCAACACAAGAGTGACTGAGCTGCTTACCGCAAGCCTCGTGCAGCCGCCACAGCCTCTGGAGGCGCAAGCTACGTCGATACGTTGTGTGCAGGTCGCGGTAAACAGCGCTGCAGTCACAGGCATCTATCTGCGTCTTTGCGGTCACCTGTCAAGTTGACACTGCATCTGTAGTCTCCCGCGGATAGTAGCTAGGTCACTGCTCAGTCCCGCGGGAGCCAGTGTCGCTCTGGGCTCCAGGACGACCATGGCCGCCGTCGAGTGTATACTACGGATACACCTGCTGCCCGTCAGACAGTGTCGTGTAGCCTTAGGTGTGAGCCAGTCCCAAGGGCCCGCTTTGCTGGACTGTGTCTGGACTGCCCACAAGCCACTACCTCGTGGGACTGTGTCAGTTCTGCATCTGGCTGCTCAGCGGTTGAGTGTTGATGAGTGAGCTCATAGCCTCGTGCAGACACAGGTGTGCCTCCACGGCACTTGCCTGCTCCTCGCCACTCCGATGTTCGTGCATTTCATCGTGGTGACAGTTAGGCATCGACGTATCGTTTGTAATCAAATTGTGACAATATTCGTCCTGACAAGCTGTACTGAGTTCTTTCGTAGTCAATAAATAAACATTTGTTATTACACCATGTGTATTTCATTTCTGTCAGTTACACCTCACACATAAG
Organism: Schistocerca cancellata; assembly: GCF_023864275.1. Taxonomy (NCBI): domain Eukaryota; kingdom Metazoa; phylum Arthropoda; class Insecta; order Orthoptera; family Acrididae; genus Schistocerca; species Schistocerca cancellata. The sequence continues at coordinate 407,797,902 of NC_064628.1, forward strand.
GGACAGAGCAGTGTTAGCCCATATTAATACCACTCGCACTAACATTACCTTCACTATGGATTTGGAGAAACAACATGGCATTAACTTCATGAATCTGACTATGATGTATGGTGTTGATGTTATTAGAATTATCATCTGTACTGTTAACCTCATTCAGAATAATGCTGACCACTCATAAGCTCAAAAGAATGTAATTTTCTCCCTTTTATCATATAAACGTTAATACATCTGCTTATATATTTGTAGCAAATTGCTTACATGTTTCTGAACTGTAGCGGCCATCAATCTCATGATAACCTCAAATTTAGTGTATTGTCTGTTTCTTTTAAGAGATTACTTATTATTATACTTACAGATAGTATCCACAATGCTCCCGAATGTGTACTGCGTCCCATATCTAGCAGTCAGAGCTTCCACAGCTTTAGTAGTTATTACAAGCTGAAAAGAAGCAGAAACTGAGTTATTATTGTTCGTTCTGCAATGCTGCTTTCATAAAAATTTAAAAAAATCTGTTCATAAATGCGCTGATAAACGATAACTGTTGACTCCTGGCAATCAGAGACAGTCATACTGTTTAAAGTTTTTCTTCGTACCACCAGGTTACAGCTGTCGATTCCCTACATCAGCATATAGACGGTAGCTACCACTAATGATTGATTGATTACATGATTGCCGAACAATGACTCGAAGCAGTCGAATCTATTACCTATCTAGGAAAATACACACTGAGTAGTTAAACGTGGAACAATCGCATGAAACCATGCGTAGGAAAGGTGGATGTCTGATTCATTAGTACAAACCCACAAGACGTTTAGTCCATCTACGAAGAAAAGAGCTTACAAAACCATAGGTTAGTGGATACTCGGATAGTGCTCTTTGTTTGGGACACTTAAGAGGTAGGATTGATATAAGAAACAGAAAAGATCCAAAGAAGATCAGATCCAAGGAAGAGCAGTTTTCGTCATGGGTTCATTTAGCAAGCACGAAAGCTTCTCAGAAGTGCTGAATCAAGAGAGATTCGAACTCCTACAGCGAATTACCAAGAAACGTTCTGCCCTTGCACCATTCGAGGGTAGAACAGGAAAGGGGAGTGCAGGAGTGGAGCAAGTATCAGAGGTACTACAAAGTTCCCACCACCACAAACTTTGCTGTTGCTTGAGCAGTATAGGTTTAAATGAAGGCGCATGTTTGTATGTTGGCGTACAATTCCTTATAATAAGATAGTCATCTAGTTTCCTGGTTGCAATCGCTCACAGCTATGGCTCATAGACTGCTGGATTGTGGCACTGCTAATGGAGATCAAATTGCCCAGTGCGAACTCTGAACTATACAGTTTTCTTTGTGCAATTGGAGAGGAACAGGTTATGTACCAGTACAGGCTTGCAGTCCCTTTAATGACTGAATTCATAATTATACGCAACAATAGAAACAACATTTTGTCATACAAGGTCTCCTCGGAAATACAAATAAGATCCACAACCGTGCAATAAACGTTTACTTGTATATCTGCATTGTGTGAGATCTGCCGCCTCGTGCATGTAAGAAGGGAAACGGTAAGCAGACAGCAGTGGGTAGACCAGAGCAACAAGCGACCTCAACAGCTGGAGTACGGTGGACTTTCAATCCAGTGTAAGGGATATGGCGCTTGTTAAGTGCACGGAGCTGGGGACAGCGACCACAACAGCGGACACTGTACACCTGTAGGAATACCACTGGAATAGTATCATTGAATTTCTGTTTCATAAGGTACGATCATAAAACACAGAAACCAAATATACCAAAGACATCGCAGCGACGAGACCAGCTCAATGAACTTCAGTTCATGATCATATGACAGTTATTACAGAAGATACATGAACTTGCAGTTATGAATATTATTGAATGTTAAGTAAAATTACACACACACACACACACACACACACACACACACACACACAAACAAACACACACAAACACACAAACACAAAACGCACACAAACGCGAGCGTGAGAGATACTCACCCTTCAGGTACTCTTTCGTAATGAGAATCATAACAAATTTAATTAATTTATGATTATGAAAATGTGGGAGCACACAAGGTCCATAACAGTTACATGTAGCATGAAGTCAGCATTAGGTACTCAGACTGTGTTTCTCTTAATCCATGTGATACAAAATTAAAAGTCGATATAGTATATATTTTATTGAATTCTAAAATGACATGAATGAAAATCATTCATAATTTAAAAGCGGTGCAAGTAATGTAGATTCCACAGGCAACAAGATGTTGAGCACGGAAAGACGCTTCATTTAAGCTTGTCATTGTTATCTATTTACTTAACGTATTTTTTATTGTTTCCTAAGAAGGCTTTAATTAATAACTGAAGTCCTATTGTAATGTAAAGTAGAGGAGAAGATAGTTAAGTCGGTTTACTGTTTTACATGTAGTTACTGAACAAACGATGTTTTATCTGGGCTCCGTGGTCATATTTTGATCGTTTCAGTAACTGGCAGAGAAGGTTGAGATGACTACCCTTGCGCATGGCCGGCCGGTGTGGCCTAGCGGTTCTAGGCGCTACAGTCTGGAACTGCGCGACCGCTACTGTCGCAGGTTCGAATCCTGCCTTCGGCATGGATGTGTGTGATGTCCTTAGGTTAGTTAGGTTTAAGTAGTTCTAAGTTATAGGGGACTGATGACCTCAGAAGTTAAGTCCCATACTTGGGCATGGAGTTTCAACGAAGCTCATAAATTGCAGCACTGTCCTCATAGTCAGCGCGAGAGCGGTACCGAGATGCTCAACAAACTCCACTGCAGGCATTACAAGACAGGCGTTGTGCGTCATGGAGAGGTCTACTACTGAAATTTCGAGAGAGAACTTTCTGGGAAGAGCCGGTCGACATATTAATCCCTTCCAATCACATGTCGCGAAATGACCATGACGAAAAAATTAAAGAGAGCCAAAGCAGAGGCTTACCGTCAATCATCTTTCCACTCGCCATTCGCAAGTGAAATAGAGTAGGGGGGGATCATGAATAGTACCATCAGTACCGTCCACCACGCACCTTTAGGTGGCTTTCGGAGTATGATGTACATGTGGATGAAGATGAACCTATGGTGGCTCCGCGGTTCCAAGTCGAGTGGAAGGACTGAACCAGAAACTTCGAAGGTTCTGGGGCAAGCTGGGCTACGAGTTACCAAACTTGAGTCACAGAGATGGAAACTGTACAGTACCCGTAAATGGGTCAGATGTGCACTACATATCAGAGGTTGCTACCCAGTTGGTGCACTGTGGGTGGTGTGCACACATGAGATTTTTAGATTAGGCGACCCACCATGCAGTCCTGATAACGACAGCTATGGGAGACCCGAGAGTATTTGTGTAAAATCCAAAGGAATGTCTCCCTCAGGCGAGAGTATAAAAATTCCTAGTAGATAAATGTCGAAGCATTCGCCACAAAGTGGCAGATTTTGGAGCGCTCCTGAAATGCGGAGAAGCTCACGTAGTACTAGGTCAGAAAGCTAGTTAAAACGTTAAGTTGGTAGTAGTGAGATTTTTAGGGATAACTTAAATGTACATCGAAAGGATAAGCTGATGGGAAATGGAGGTGGAGTATTTGTCGCAATAGGAAAGAAAACCAAATCTACCTACATAGAAATTGAAGCTACTTGAGAGGTTGTTTGGGCGAGATTCATTATCAGCAGTGTGCACAAAACTGTTTGATTCTCTTGACGTAACCGAAATCTTTAGAGAAAATCCAGTTCAGTTGCACGTAATTTCCCCAATCACACTGTATTTATCAGTGGAGACTTTAATCGTTCAACAATCAGTAGGGAAAATTACAGGTTTGCTAACGGCACGCATGATAAGACACCCTGCGGAACATTACTAAATGCCTTCTCTGAAAACTACCTAGGACACGTAGCTCGAAATGCCACTCACTATGGAAATTATTACAAATAAAGTCAATAAATAGATTTGTCCTCTTTGAGGACGTCCACATCAAAAGTGGTATCAGTGACCATGAGGTGGATTGTGGCAATTATGATTACCAAAGTATAAAGGGCAACTAAAACAAGGAGAAAGATGTATATGTTCAACAATCTAGATAACAAAGCAGTAGAGTCATATCTCAATGAAAAGCTGAAACTTTTAGCACAGGACAAGAACTCGAAGAGGAACCACGGATCAAGTTGCACTGGATAGTTACGCAGCCAGTAGAACAGTTGATGATGAGGGAGATTCTCCGTGGTGGATTGTCGCTGTAGAGGAACTTCTGAAAAAACGGAGTCTACTGCATAATACGTATAAGACAAAGCTAGGGCTACGGACAAAGAGATTGCGAATTGGACGCGTTTGAGAGTCAGAACAGCAATACGTGAAGCCCTCGATCACCTCCGTAGTAGAATGTTATTAATGATCTATCACAAAAAAAAGGAAATTATGATCGTATTTAAAGGCTCCTAGTACCACAAAAGTTAGCATCCAGTCACTCGTGGATGCGGTAGAAACTGAAATTAAGAGTAGCAAAACAAAACTACAAATGCTTAACTACGTTTTCAAATATTCCTTTACAAAGGAAAACTTAGGAGTGTTCCCCCTATCTAATCCCCGTATCACTGAAAATATAAGCGAAATAAGTGTTATTGTCAGCGGTGTTGACAAACAGCGGAAATCGTTAAAACCGAACAAATCTCCAGGGCTCGATGGAATATCTATCAGATGATATACTAAATTTGTGGATGAGTAAGCCTCTTCGTGAAGTGTAATATAGTGTAGACCTCTACAGCATGACCTGTGGTGTAGGGGAACCGGTACGGTAGCTCAGCGTGTTCAGCCAGAGGGTTGACTGCCATCTGTAATTAAAAAAAATAAAAAAAAAGACTGAGGGAATGGATCAACGATGTACTTGAACGGGTGGCATGGGACGCCTGCCCCGAACTAATACAGAGTACAGTAACGCGCAAATTGAGATAAAAAAGGGATAGTGTCTTTGCTTACTAATCAAAGCGTCCTCAGTCCCGGATTCGAACCTCACCACTGATTAATTTCTGAAAAAAAAAAGCTACATAGCGTGTGACCAGTAACTGAAAAAGTGTCATGATGATATGATGATCTTCCCAATGGAAAAAGAACCTGACTAGTTCTTCATTCGGATCACCGGGAGGGTGACCATGAGAAAAATATTGATTACGTAACTAATGATATCGTCCTACGAGTCGGCGTGAGGAATATCAGAAGTTTGAACGTGGTAGGCAGGCTAGAAAACCTGAAAACGAAAATGCTAAAGATCAGTCTAGATATATTGGGGTAAGTGATGTGAAATGGAGAAAAGACAAGGATTTCTGGCTATATGAGTATAGAGTAACATCAACAGCACCGGAAAATGGTATAACAAGAATAGGAATCGTTGTGAATAGGAAGGCAGGGCAGGGAGTCAGTCACTGTGAACAGTTCAGTGCCAGGGTTGTTCTCATCGGAATCGACAGCAAACCAACACCGATGACGATAGTTCAGGCATACATGCGACATCGCCAGCCAAAGATGAAGAGACAGAGGAAGTATGCGAGGATATTCAAAGGGTAATTCAATACGTAAAGGGAGATGAAAATCTGATAATGATGGGGGACTGAAATGCAGTTGTAGGGGTAGGAGTAGAAGAAAGGCGTTCGGTAGAATATGAACTTGTTACTAGAAATGACAGAGGAGAAAGGTTAATCGAGTTCTGTAATAGATTTCAGCTACTAATAGCGAATTCTCTTTCAAGGATCACAAGAGCAGGAGATATACTTGGAAAAGGCAGGGATATACGAGAAGATTTCAGTTAGATTACATCACGGTCAGGAAGAGATTCCGAAATCAGATACTGGGTTGTAAGGTGTACCCAGAACAGTTCTAGGCTCAGATCAAAATATAGTAACGGTGAAGAGTAGAATGAAGTTTAAGAAGCTAGTCAGGAAGAATCAGAATGCAAGGAGGTGGGATACGGAAGCGCTAAGGGATGAGGAGATATGCTTGACATTCTCTGAGGATGTAGATATTGGGATAGTGAATAGCTCAGTAGGCAGCTCGTTTGAAGAGGAATGGACATCACGGAAGTACGAAAGAAAAATACAGGTACAAATAAGGTAGCTGCGAAGAAGCCTTGGGTAATACAAGAAGTGCTCCAGTTATCGATGAAATAAGGGGGTACAAAAACGTCCAGGGAAATCAGGAGTACAGACATACAAATCATTTATAAATGAAATGAACAGGGAAGCTAAGAAGGAATGGCTGCAGGAAAAATGTGACGCTATCGGAAAAGAAATGGTTGTCGGAAGGACTGACTCAGCACGTAGGGCAGTCAAAACAAAATTCGGTAAAATTAAAAGCAAATGTGGTAACATTAAGAGTGCAGTCGGATATCCAGTGTTGAATGCAGAGGTGAGAGACGACAGATGGAAAAAGAACACTGGATTCCTTTGCAAGAGGGAGGACTTGTCTGATGACAGAGTAAGAAACCGCAGTCGATCTAGAAGAGATCGTGGATCCAGTGTTAGAATCATGATTTAAAAGAGCTTTGGAAGACCTAAGATCAAATAAGGCATAAGGGATATACAACATTCAATCACAATTTTTAAAATCATTGGGGAAGTGGCAACAAATCGACTGTTCACGTTAGTGTGTAGAATATATGAGTCAGGTGATATACCATCTGACTTTCGGAAAAAACATCATCCACAACATTCCGAAGATTGCAAGAGCCTACAAGCACGACATTTATCACACATTCACCTTCACAGCTCTTACATCCAAGTTCCTGACAAGAATACTATACAGAAGAATGGAAAAGAAAACTGATGATTTGCAGGAGACTATCAGTTTGGTTTTAGGAGAGATAAAGGCACCAGAGAGGTAATTCAGATGTTGCGGTTGATAATGGAAGCAAACTTGAAGAAAAATCAAGACATGGTCATAGGATTTGTCGACCTGGAAAAAGCGTTCGACAATGTAAAATGGTGCAAGGTGTTCGAAAATCTGAGAAAAATAGGCGTAAGCTACGAGGAAATATACAATATGTTCAAGAATCAAGTGGGAACAATAGGAGTGGGAGACGAATAACGAAGTACTCCGATTAAAATGCGTGTAAGACAAAATGGTTCAAATGGCTCTGAGCACTATGGAACTTAACTTCTATGGTCATCAGTCCCCTAGAACTTAGAACTACTTAAACCTAACTAACCTAAGGACATCACACACAGCCATGCCCGGGGCAGGATTCGAACCTGCGACCGTAGCAGTCGCGCGGTTCCGGACTGAGTGCCTAGAACCGCTCGGCCACCGCGGCCGGCGCGTGTAAGACAGGGATATAGTCTTTCGCCGCTACTAATAAATCTATACACAGAAGAAGAAATGACTGAAGTAAAAGGAAGTTTCAAGAACGGAATTAAAATTGAAAGTGATAGGATATGAATGATAACATTCACTGACGACATTGCTATCCTTAGTGAAAGTGAAGAAGAATTACAGGATCTGCTAAATGTAGTGAACAGTCTAATGAGTACGGAATATGGACTGAAAGTGAATAGGACATTGCAGTGGGCACGCGACCATCGGGATTCGATCGTTGATCAATGGAAACGTGTCTGCTCTGCGGGTAAATCACTGTTTTGCTGTACTAGGTTGCTGGGCGAATCCACAAACGCCGTCGTGGAAATGAACGGCGCCTCGAAACTTGCAGCGCGCCACGGAAGTGGTGAGAGCAGTATTATGCTGTGGGAGACATTCTCCTGCACTTAAGTGGGCCCTACGGTAGGAATCGAAGACACGCTGACAGTTGCAAACCACTTGCATCCCTTAATGCTTGATGTCTTTCCCTACGGTGACGTCTTTCATCAGTATATTGGTCCGTGTCTCGCAGTCATAACCGTGCTACAATGGCCTGAGGAGCGTTACACTGTAATCACGATGATATCTCGGAGATCATATCCTATGGAACCCATCTGGGTCGCTATTGGGCGCCATCACCGCGTACACGAAACAGCGGCCGATTATTTACGCGAATTACATGAGTTGTGGGTAGACATAGAACAGGCGCACACGCACTCTTACATGAGTTAACGGCTACAACATATCTCCACAAACCTACCAAGAAACTGTCGGAGCCGACCGGGGTGACCGAGCGGTTCTAGGCGCTACAGTCTGGAACCACGTGACCACTACGGTCGCAGGTTCGAATCCTGCCTCGGGCATGGACGTGTGTGGTGTCCTTAGGTTAGTTAGGTTTAAGTAGTTCTAAGTTATAGGGGACTGATGACCTCAGAAGTTAAGTCCCATAGTGCTCAGGGCCATTTTTTGAAACGGTCGGATCCATGATACGCAGAATCAGAGATGTATTTCATTCCAAAGGCGGACAAACGAGCTATTAAGTAGCTGGTCATAATGTTTTGTCTCATCAGAGTATAGCTTAACGATAAACACGGCAAATGCGAAGTCGATTGACAGTAGGTGGAAGGAGATTGAAGACTTGCTCAAGATCAAAACTGGTAACGATACTGTAGTGGAGGAAGTGGAGGAATTCTGCTAGTTAGGAGGTAAGATTTCACGAGACTGTGGCAGTAAGGAAGATATTATAAGAAGACTGGCACATGCAAAGCTTCACTGATATCGGATACTAATATTGAACTGAGGGAGACGTTCTTGTAAGTGTACATCATGGATACAGCATTAGATGAAAATCAAACGTGGACTTAGGAAATCAAGAAACGAAGACCTTAAAAAGTTGGGAACGTGTACTATCAAACTGTGTTAAAAACTATGTGGATATGATATCAAGCATGAAATCGAATAGTTCTAATATGAGTGACTTAAGATAGATTTCTATAGACGACGTTTGCCAAAAGACGGGAATGGTTAATAGGGCATTTGCTACAACGTAGAGGAGTAGTTAAACTGGCACTAAAAACAGCGGTAAATATGAAAACATAGTTCAAGATGGAGGGCAGCATCAAACGACGAAGAAATATAGAACTAAGACTTGCTACTTTGGGTAGCAGGTCGATCTTCGTAATATCCCACGAAACTATTATGCGTATGTTAGCTGACTAATGGTGCAACGGCTAACATGGGGGTAGGATATGACTCCTGACGTTTAAAATATGCAGAAACGTAGTCTAGTCAGACATTCACATATAAAGTTTGTGTTTGTTGTAAGAAGTGAATATGCCAGTAGTGTTCATCTGGGTGGTGTTAATTTAATCATCGTGTGAGCTTCGTTCATCTGAACTGAGGGAGGACTCTCAGGTATGCCTGCAACTATCGCATCCAGACGTACAATTCCGGTACCGTCGTCGACGGGTGTGGATGCTTGATAAGTACTTGTGTATTCTACAGGATGATGAAAAAATTTCATTACCTCTATGTATTATTATATATTACTTAGATGTTATAAATTGTTGTTTTTTCTTGTTGTAGGTGCTGATACAGGCTCAAATCACGGCTGATAAGTTCACTTACACCATGGAGGAATGGATGGCAACGAGGACGTTGGCTCACGAATGATCCTGTACAGGCAACTCAATAAGAGATGTTCAGCATTGTTTCGCTCGCAGGTTTCAGAAAGCTTACCCAGCCAAACCAAAAATTTTGCAGTGTGAGGAAAAGCTCTTTGCAGCTGGCTGCATAAAAGATACGTCCTGCTCAGGACGACGACCAACAGCACTGGAAACATATGTAGAGTCTACAACGTCTGTCGAACGTTCGCCGAAAGAGTCCATTCGTAAGCAGTCACAAGAATTGGAAGATCCATACTAGATCTACATCTAAGTCTCGTGGTGTGTGGTGGAGGGTACTTCTGGTACCTCTAACTTATTTCCCCCCTCCTATCCTATTACACTCGCGAATGGGAGTAGAAATAATGATTGACGGTAGGCCTATGTATTGGTTTTTATTTTTCAAATTTTATTAGCATGGCAGGCAATAATATGTTGCCCGACTCATCCTGGAAAAATGTTCTCTCGAAATTTTAATAACAAATCTCTCCGTGATGCACAATGTTTCACTTGTCACAACCGGCAAGGTGTTTTTTGAGCCGCTCTTCGTTGCATCTTCACTCTGCTCTCTCTCTCTCTGTCTCTCTCTCTCTCTCTCTCTCTCTCTCTCTAGCTCTCTCTTCTACCGGTCATACGTGCTAAGGATCACATACTGGTGAAGGTACTAATGAATCGGTGCAGAAAACGCTTTATAAGCCACCTCCTTCGTGGATGAGTTACATTTCCTTAAGGTATTTCCTATGAATCTTAATCTGACATCTACTTTGTTTATGTGGTCGTTCCACCTAAGATCGCTCTGTATAGTTACTCCTAGATATTTGGCGGTAGATATTGTTTCCAGAAATTTCTTATCAATCGTTTTTATGTACAGCAGTGGCTTTCTTTTCCTATGTATGTGTAATATGTTACATTTATTTACGTTCAGGATCAACAGCCAGAACCTGCACCATTGATCGATCCTCTGCAGGTCATTCAGGAAATCGATACCATCTCTGGCATTGCTACTTTGTTATAGACAACAGTATCATCTGCGAACAGCCCTAAAGAACATCCGACACTACTACATCATTTATATACATTGTAAACAATAACGATCCTATCACACATCCTTGGGGTGCTCCAGATTTTGCCTTAAAGTTTGTCCATTTTGTTTCTTTAAAAGTGACGTGTTGTGTTCCTTCTGTAAGGAAGTCTTCAGTCCAGTCGCAAACCTGGTCCAGTATTCGATAATCTCGTTTTTTTTCACTAAACAACAGCGCGGGACGGTATCAAAGGCCTTCCTGAAGTCACGGAACACGGCATCAACCTGAGCGCCGTTGTCTACAGTATTATGCATCTCATGGAGGAACAAAACGAGATCAGTTTTGCAACGTCCCTGTTTTCGAAATCAATGTTGATTACAGTAATGGAGATCTTCGTCCTCCGAAAACTTCATAATTCTGTAATGAACAAAAAACATGTTCCATAATTCTACAAGATTGACTCGGCGTTGCAGAAACATATAGAGAAAAGCATTTAAATCTTAGTTTGTAACCGAATTGAGTGATAATGACATGCAAAAGGTCATCAGGTTTTCGGGCGAGTGCTCCTTTTTTTACAACTCTTCCTTCGTCGAGGAAAGGGTTTTTCCGGACAAGTGTGCAATATATCTCGGTGCAAAAGTTAGAGACTATTTCTGGAATAAAGAAAACCCACATTTTGTAAAGTACATGAAAACAATCCATTACATGTCATGATCTGGGATGCAATGTCTACAATCCACTTGATGTTTCCACAATTCTTTGCCGGTGGTGTGAATCAAATTGAGTTTGTCACCGTATTCAATGATTGGTTTATTACACACCTGCAGGATAGGGGACTGCGTGGTCGTACATGCAGAATGGAGCACCAGCCCATTATATTCTCAATGAGGTATTTTATGATAAATGGATTAGACGTCGTTTTGTTACGAAAACGGTGGTGTACACACAGACACTCTGGAGTAAATAATGAAGAATAGTCATACTACCTGAAATATGTCCTCTGCCAAGATCCCATTAATACAATGCGATCATTACAAATATGTGGACACAGGGTGGGTCTTTTTGATAACTCTATAGTATTGTGTAATCCATGTGTTTATATCGACGAATGTAAGAATCAACACCGAGTGAATAAAGTTAATTCCTTTAGAACAGTGCTAATAATACCAACAAATCCAATATTCACATTTGACACACATATCACTAACGATGAAACATGGCGTCATTTCTCTGGGCCATTGAAGAACTTTAGAGTTCAAACCATAACGTTGATGCAAATTCTGATGATCATATATAATGTCATCTATTTTTACCAAATACTGTATTTTTTTCCTTTGTCAAACTACCTACTTGAGAACTCACTGCATTCCTTTAACTAACTTCGTTAGCTTAGTGAGTCAGTGACGTGACAGTGACGAACTATTGCCAGAAAATGTTTCTGCAGTTGTTTGGATTATTTGTTGTAAATGGTAGAAGCTTCTGTTTGAAGTTCAAAACTATTAACAGCTTTGAAGTTAATGAATTTAACAAATTTAAGAGCAAACTAAATTCAGATTCTTAAGAACTTTGGTTTATATTAATTGCTAGATGCGGCAACAAAACTGTTCAATGGAGAAGAAGAGTGAAAAGATCCACTACTAATCTTAACAACATTAAATAAGGTAAAACAATAATAGAATGTTTAAGCAAATGGCTTAATTGGCCAAGACACCGTACGCCTAATTCTACGAAACCAATTTTAAGATTTGACAGTAGCCACGTAAGTATTAATAAAAGAATTCAAGAGGTAATTTCATCACACGCAGACAATGATGGGCTTAAATAACTGGCGTAAATATTTCGCCAATCAGCACTTGGGTGAATTTCAGACAACTGTTACTACTGGGAAGCAATTAGAGTAATGCAGCCACCAAGTAGTAGCCGTTGCGTAAGGCGAAACAGAAGAAGTCCAACTTAACACTACGCTCAAACTCAGATTGTAGTTTATGGACAACCATGAACCCACGATATGACAAGTAGCCAGAGAGCTTAACCAACATACTTAGGTAAAGTTGCTTATACATCTAACAAGGGCCGGCCGGAGTGGCCGTGCGGTTCTAGGCGCTACAGTCTGGAACCGCGTGACCGCTACGGTCGCAGGTTCGAATCCTGCCTCTGGCATGGATGTGTGTGATGCCCTTAGGTTAGTTAGGTTCAAGTAGTTCTAAGTTCTGGGGGACTGATGACCACAGCAGTTAAGTCCCATAGTGCTCAGAGCCTTTTGAACCATTTAACAAGGAAAGATGCCTAAATTCTAAGACTCTTGAAAGTAACACATAATAAGACGACCGTTACGGCCTGTACTGAAACACCAATTAAGCAAGCAGAATAGTAAATTAAACTCATGAATTCACTCGGGAGTAGTACTATTTAGAGTGCGCACAGCCTTTAACCTATTCCAATAGAACGCATTGCGGCCCAATATACAATAACTGCGTACAGTTTAAAATAAACGGTCAAACTTTTGATTCGGTGAGGCACAAGTCTCAGACAGCACCTCCACAACAAAGCACCAACAGCCCACAACGTAAAAACGTGTCTCAAACTGATACTTTTATTTTTTTTTTTTAAATCGCTTCCCGAGGCATAGCCCGACAGGCACAAACAGCGGACGCTACTCACAGTCAGTCACTGGTGCGTCGCGTTCCTTGTGTACAAATCTGCTGGCCGTCCAAAAGGCCCTCCTGCCCTGCAACAGGCTCAGCGCTACGTGGTCACTTCCTGAACGCCGCGGTCCTTCCTCTGTGCTTTTTTTGGTGGTAAGTTCCTAAGGGATCAAACTGTTGAGGTCATCGGTCCCTAGGCTTACACATTACTCAATCTAACTTACTCTAACTTACACTAAGGACAACACATACAGTCAAGCCCGAAGGAGGACTCGACCCTCCGAAGGGGTTAGCCCCGCGAACCGTGGCAAGGCGCCTCAAACCGCTTGGCTATCCCGCGCGGCTGGGTCCCCATGCTACTTGGAGCCAACTTCCCAATTGCGAGGCGCCGCTGTCGCACCACAGGTGCATGCCCGGACAAAGATAGCAGCACGAGGTCACAACCGACAATTGAGAGATCTAAGCGGGCCACTCGGCTCACTACTAGCATTTGTGAGCACTCTCAGGTAGGAAGGCACTTTTATCAACTACAGGGTACACATTTCACTAGGAAAAGAACAAAAGAAAGAAATAAAGGATTCAGCCAGAATGCGCAAACAGGAAATAAATATAGAACAGCAGAAAGGAAAAGAGAGGCTGTATCAACACAGATATATCTGTACCATTGTTTTTTTGTGTTGCTGTTTTTGTTGTTGTTGTGGTCTTCAGTCCAGAGACTGGTTTGATGCAGCTCTCCATGCTACTCTATCCTGTGCAAGCTTCTTCATCTCCCAGTACCTACTGCAACCTACATTCTTCTGAATCTGCTTAGTGTATTCATCTCTTGCTCTCCCTCTATGATTTTTACCCTCAACGCTGCCCTCCAATACTAAATTGGTGATCCCTTGATGCCTCATAACATGTCCTACCAACCGATCCCTTCTTCTAGTCAAGGGGTGCCACAAGTATCTCTTCTCCCTATTTCTGTTCAATACCTCCTCATTAGTTATGTGATCTACCCATCTAATCTTCAGCATTCTTCTGTAGCACCACATTTCGAAAGCTTCTATTCTCTTCTTGTCCAAACTATTATCGTCCACGTTTCACTTCCATACATGGCCACACTCCATACAAATACTTTCAGAAACGACTTCCTGACACTTAAATCTATACTCGATGTTAACAAATTTCTCTTCTTCAGAAACGTTTTCCTTGCCATTGAGAGACTACATTTTATATCCTCTCTATTTCGACCATCACCAGTTATTTTGTTCCACATATAGCAAAACTCATTTACTACTTTAAGCGTCTCATTTCCTAATCTAATACCGTCAGCATCACCCCATTTAATTCGACTATATTCCATTATCCTGATTATGCTTTTGTTGATGTTCATCTTATATCCTCCTTTCAAGACACTGTCCATTCCGTTCAGCTGCTCTTCCAGGTCCTATGCTGTCTCTGACAGAATTACAATGTCATCGGCGAACCTCAAAGTTTTTATTTCTTTTCCATGGATTTTAATTACTGCTCCGAATTTTTCTTTTGTTTCCTTTACTGCTTGCTCAATATACAGATTGAATAACATAGGGGATACGCTACAGCCCTGTCTCACTCCCTTCCCAACCACTGCTTCCCTTTCATGCCCCTCGACTTTTATAACTGCCATCTGGCTTCCGTTCAAATTGTAAATAGCCTTTCGCTCCCTGTATTGTACTCCTGCCATCTTCAGAATTTGAAAGAGTGTATTCCAATCAATATTGTCAAAAGCTATCTCTGAGTCTACAAATACTAGAAACGTGGGTTTGCCTTTCCTTAATCTACTATCTAAGAGAAGTCGTACGGTCAGTATTGCCTCATTTGTTCCAACATTTCTACGGAATCCAAAGTGATCTTCCCCGAGGCGGCTTCTACCAGTTTTTCCATTCGTCTGTAGAGAATTTGTGTTAGTATTTTGCAGCCGTGGCTTATTAAACTGATAGTTCAGTAATTTTCACATGTGTCAACGCCTGAATTATTATATTCTTCTTGAAGTCTGAGGGTATTTCTCCTGTCTCATACATCTTGCTCACCAGTTGGTAGAGTTTTGTCAGGCCTGGCTCTCCCATAGCTATCAGTAGTTCTAATGAAATGTTGTCTACACCCAGGGCCTTGTTTCAGCTTAGGTCCTTCAGTGCTCTGTCAAACTCTTCACGCAGTGAGTGTTACTTTTCTTAAATTCAATTCTATTAACCCTCTACACTTAGTCAAGGTCCCGTAATGGTTCACGTTGTGTAATTCTGTGTGGATAGGTCACCTGTTTTCTGAACTATCATAATATACATTGAATCATATCATAATATAAATTGAATAACCTTACATTTAAACTGAAAAAGAAACCGCTTATGAGTTTGTCTAGTAAAATATATAAGGAATTTAGTATAAATATTGATTGTAATAAACTTTAGACATGAAACATAATTGGTGATTTTTGTAATTAGAGGTATTTTTGAAAAAGACATCCCACAGCCCCACATGACAGAGAATCAATGTACCTGTAAAAATATTGAAAAACTGGTGACAGTGCGTGAGTTGTGAAAGTTATTAAACATTGCAACAAAGCTGGTACATGCGGCGAACTGAAATATATTTATCCCGTCATGACCTGTCGTTAGTTAGGTTTCACGTCTCTGATGTCTATAAAAACGCCACTAACTTAACTCATGTAATATATAAAGCTCGGGGCCTAGTGGTCAGCACCGCTGCCTCCAGACTGGATGAGCCCAGGCTCTATCTATTCGCAAATAGATTAGAAATTTTCTTCCGACGGGACTCGGTGTTTGTGTTGTCCTTATCATTCACATATTGTTCCCTGAACGCAAAAGTCGCTGAAGAGGTGTCCAATAAAGTGAAATGCGCCTAGTGTCTGAAACGCGAACCTCTGTCTCGAAACATGGCAGAGAACCCAAAGAGATTCTGGATGTATGTAAAGCACACCTGCGGCAGGGTGCATTCAATATGCTCAGAGCTCAATAGTAGTGGTAATGGTACTCCAGACACTGCCGCTAGAGCAGACTTAGTGAGCATGGTTTTCCAAAATTCCTTTACCAAAGATGGCGAGGTATTCTAAAATTCCTAAAAATCGAATAAAGAAGAGATGCCTGCATGACTAACTTAGGCGTAAATATGTTTGGTGCACGGAAGCCACTTAAATCACTTAATGAAAACAAGGCCTCTGGACCAGACTGTATACCAGTCACGTTTCTTTCAAAGTATGCTGCAGCAGTAGCTTCATAATTAACTGTCATATACAAGTGTAACAGCTCGCTCGTCGAAAGATCCGTGCCCGAAGACTGGAGATTCACGCGGGTCACACCAATACCAAGAAAGGAAATAGATGTAATCAGCTGAATTACAGACCCATTTAAGTAACGTCGATTTGCAGTAGGATTTTGGAATAAGAGCTGTGTTCAAACGTGAACGAGTATCGCGAAGAAAACTACTTATTGACAAATAGCCAACACGGTCTCAGAAAATATCGTTCTCGTGAAACCCAGTTAGCTCCTTATTGTTAAGGAGTAATGAGTGCTGTCAACAGGGATAGTAAATTGATTCCTCGGTTTTGGATCATTAGAAGACTTTGACGCCGTTCCTGACAATCGCCTTCTAATCAAATTACATGCCTACGGAATATCGTCTCATTTGTGCCACTGGATTTATGATTTCCTATGAGAAAGGTCACAGTTCGTAATGACTAATGTAAAGTCACCAAGTCAAACAGAAATACTACCTGGTGTTCCCCAAGGAAATGTTATAGGCTCTCTACTGTTCCTGGTCTACGTAAGTGACTTAGGAGACAATCTGAACAGTGCTTGTTTGCTGATGACGCTGCCATTTATCGTCTTCCGAAGTCCTCAGATTTTCAAAGCCAACTGCAGAATGATTTGGGCAAGATATATGTATGGTGCAAAAATTGGCAATTGGTTTTAAGTAATCAAAAGCCTGGAATCATCCACTTGAGTACTAACGGAAATCTTTCATGATAAATGACAGGAATCTAAATGCTGTGAATCTAGCTAAATACTTAGGTATTGCGATTAACAATAATTTAAAACTGCATCAGCTAGGATTGATGGAGGACATCAAAAAGTTGAAAGTGGAACGGCTCGTGTTTTATTATTACGAAATGTGGAAGAGAGTGTCACGGACATAATGAGCGAATTGTGGCGGCAGTCATTAAGATAAAGGCGTTTCTCGTTGCGGTGGAACCTTCTCTTGGAATTTCAATCACCACCTTTCTTCTCCAAAAGTGAAAATATTTCACTGGTGTCCAACTACTTAGGGATAAATGATCATCAAATATAACAAGAGAAATGAGAGCTCGATCGGAAAGATTTAAGTGTTCGTTTTTCCTATGCGCTTTTTGAGAGTGGAACGGTAGAGAAATAGTTTGAAGATGGTTCGATGAACCGTTTTCCAGGCACCTGATTATGAATTGCAGAGTAATCGTGTAGATGTAGATGCAGATGGGGTCTCTGGGCCAACAATGATATACGATTATTATCATAGTACAAACAAAGAATGTAGTTAAACATTACATTAGGTCTACGTTCGTAAAATTTTTCAGTTGATCATAGTTTTAACGACTTTTCTGTACTTTGTATTTCAATAATTCCAGTCACTGTCCTAATTTATTTACTGAAGTTTTAGTATTTGTACTTGCTAATCTTGGAAAACTGCATAAACACAGGAAATGGCCCCTGAGAATATAAAGAGAACCAGTGTATCAGTTTTGATGTACAGGGTGATTTTGATAAATGTGGGCAAACTGCAACAAACTATCCCTAAGATAATAAGGAGTAAAAGGGGTCATATAGTCATATGGCCAGGATTGCGTTGTGCGGGAGGTTAATGTACTTCAAATTAGAGACAAAAGGTATGTAATACCTTTGAGAGCTCACGTGGAAACACACCAGATATGTGCGAATGTCCCCTCTGTACTAGTGTTTGAGTGGAATGGTAGCTACGAATCACCAACACTGAGACACTCTCAGCTTGTGGGTGGGGACTATTCGCAACTGTCTCATGGGACTAGTCATCCGTTCATCATGTCTGACAGGCGAAACACATCTGTTCTTCCTGCTTGTGATCCTGTCTCCTTTTCTGGTGCCTTATATGGTACGAACAGTGAGGCGGGTGGTACATGCTCCAGCTCAGTTCTGAATTTCTGTGCGGATGCAAATCGACGACATTTACTGTACTTCGACCACACATTGAGGCTGAACTGGTGCTGATGGTCTGCTGCAACAATATCACCAAAATGCTAGTACAGACTATTCACACTTACCTGCTGTGCTCTCATGTACGTTTTCAGTCACTGATACCAGCAAAGATATTTTATCTGCAGCTTCAGGTGGGTGTACCGCCTTTGGAACACATTCCCACACATTTCCATACGTCCATATGGCCTCTCTTTCAGCGTATCCACTTAGCGATCTTTTCCTGCCGTTTGTTCCCATTTATTATAATTGCCCTATGTATCAAAGCTGATATACAGGTGCAGAATATTAGTAATCGAAAAACTCAATACCAAATTGCAATGTTGAAAGGATGCCATAGCACATAACAAAATGATGATTCAAAATGTTCTTGATGTACAGAAAATTTAAAGAGTTTTCCAAGAGCATGCAATCTTGATCAGTTAGAGATATACAAATTGTTTTCCGCTTTTGTGTATATTGGGGAGACACTGAAATATTGCCGACATTAAATATATGGAAAATTAAAAGTTTCAGCGAGTCACAGAAAACTGATAATCCGAATCCTATTAATAACAGTTTCCTCTAAGTTGTTACTGTATATGTAACAACAGGAAAAAAAATTGCAGTTCTGTACAAAATGTCAAGCGAGTCATTCAATGCGTGTTTCATTTGTTGTATTTTCGTGAAAAAAAGTGTTAACTACCTTGGTGACATCATTTTGATATTATTGAGTGAGGTTTTGGGTAATGGTGATGTCGTTTCTAACGCATCTAAGAAACGTGAGAGAAGAACGAATTTTTTTCTTTCTTTACGATGACTTTTTTATTTTGTAACCTCTTAAGGTAAATTGTACGTAGTGAAACGAAGTATAGAAACATAAAATCTTTGAAGTCTTAAACAAAAATCGAAGTTTAGGCTACATTCTATTTTTGTTAGTTAGCTTTTTCTATTTATATGAGTCATCGCTGGAGCACTTTGAGCGAATCATCCATATTAACGCTCTATGATAAAAACTCCGCTTTTTAAAGGAGAATATATAAGTCTGTATGAAAACCTAGTAATGCAACTGGTTCGCAAGAGCACCATCAGTGGCTGCTCAAGTAGTTCTTGATTAAATCAACATATATTTGTAAATTAATTATGGCTTCACAAGTGATTTTCCCGTATTCACATTTCCATCTGCTCAGTATCCTTTATCAAATATCATCTCAATGCGACATACCATATATTCTAAGAGTAATTTATTATGCAATGCCCTGTCTGTTACAACCTCCCGCAGCACAGAGCTATGCTTATCTATTTATAACTCGAAATTTCGTAAAGGAAGTTTAACGAGCTGTGACAACGTGAAGCCTTTATGTATGTGTAAATCAGTGAGGCCCTTTAGCTCGGCCAACTGGCCTTATAGATAAACCAGTGGAGATATTGCCATGGCAGTCAGATGTGTGTTTACTTTCTCAGTCTTTCACACATGTAGTTTTCTGGACTGGTACAAACACATTCTGTCACGTAGTCATGTAGTAGACATATGCTGCCAGCGTTTAACTTCTACATTAATTATTGTGTTTTACCTATATTGCGTCCACCGCAAGGCCACTTTAATTCATAATTCAGATAACGAAGTCCGGGACTTTACTTTGCAGCTTTATACTGGGATTTATGTTAACCAAGAAGTAGGTACACAATTATTTAATGTCTTCAAACGAGTGCTAATAGTGTTTCAGTTTGGTCTTAATATTCTGCAGCTACAGTCTACTACATAAACGGTTAATTAGGTGCCAGTGACTGCAATAGTGTTACAAAGTCAGCATTGAGTGACGCTAACAAACAGAACAAAATAAATACGCCGGTCCTGAGGCAATAATGCTGTCACAGAAGACTCACCAGGTCGTCGTAGTTCGGTGCTGTCACGCTGTATAAGCCATATGGGAACATGAGCATCTGCCCGTAACTGTGGAAGTCCAGGTAGACCTGGAAGTCGTCGCCCAGACTCGCCAAAAATTCTGAGAAGGTCCTCGTTTCAACCTCAGAGAAGGGTTCTGGACCGGCGAAGTCCGATGAACACACCGTGGAGCTGGCACCTTCTTCTGTCGGTGAGGAAACACATATTCTTGTGAACACATGATTCCTGAGGACATTTATTCGTTATCTATGCAGTTGCTTCTAGATTTATGAGAGTGGTTCTTCATTGTAGCAAATTACAGAATGAACACCTTTAACCTAGATATAACTAGAAAATACCACTCATATGAATATTTAAACTCAAAGAGAATTACATGCTCTGAATAACCAGACATCACCCATTGGTATTTTTGTGATCTCTCAAAGGCCTTTGATTATGTAAATAATGGAATTCTTTTAGATGAGCTAAATCATTATGGCTTGAGGGGGCAGTGCACAAATGGTATAACTCATACTTAACTGGAAGAATGCAGGAAGTTGAAATAAGTGGTTCATGTAATGTTAAAACAACAGCTGATTCCTCAAACTGGGGGGCTATCAAGTACAGGGTCCCACAGGGTTCAGTCTTAGGTCCTTTACTGTTCTTGATATACATTAATGACTTACCATTATCGATGATGCAAAGTTTGTTCTTTTTGCTGATGATGCAAGTATAGTAATAACATCCAAAAACCAAGAACTAAGTGATGTAAATAATGTTTTTCACAATATTATTAAGTGGTTCTCAGCAAACAGACTCTCTTTAAATTTTGATAAAACACAGTATATACAGTTCCGTACAGTAAGTGGCACAACTCCAGTAATAAATATAGACTTAAAACAGAAGTCTGTAGATAAGGTAAAATTTTCAAAATTTTTAGGTGTGTCCATTGATGAGAGGTTAAACTGGAAGCAACACATTGATGGTCTGCTGAAATGTCTGAGTTCAGCTAAGTATGCTATTAGGGTTATTGCAAATTTTGGTGATAAGAATCTCAGTAAATTAGCTTACTATGCCTACTTTCATTCGCTGCTTTCGTATGGCATCATATTCTGGGGTAATTCATCGTTGAGTAGAAAAGTATTCATTGCTCAAAAACGTGTAATTAGAATAATTGCTGGAGCCCACCCACAGTCATCCTGCAGACATATATTTAAGGATCTAGGGATCCTCACAGTAACCTCACAGTATTTATATTCACTTATGAAATTTGTTGTTAATAATGCAACCCAGTTCAAAAGTAATAGCAGTGTGCATAGCTATAACACCAGGAGAAAGGATGATCTTCACTATGCAGGGTTAAATCTGACTTTGGCACAGAAAGGGGTAAATTATGCTGCCACAAAAGTATTTGGTCTCCTACCAAACAGCATCAAAAGCCTGACAGATTTAAAAATAAATTAAAAGAATTTCTAAATGACAACTCCTTCTAGTCATTGGCTGAAGTGTTAGATATAAATTAAGGGAGAAAAAACAACAACTTAAACATTAGTGTCATGCAATATTTTGTGTAATGTAATATCTTGTACAGACATCTTTTATTAACCTGACACGTTCCACATCATTACAAAGAGTCGTAATCTTGATCTATGGAACAAGTATTAATCTAATCTAATCCAATCTCTCTAAAGAGCCTGTATAGATTTGCTGTTGTTCTCTTATGTTCAATGACTAGGGTCTCACCGCGTTGGTCTGTTCTGTACAAGTCTCTTCGTCGTTGCGGACCTACCACAACCAACACCCATTTCAGTTATCTCCTCAGCTCTCCTCTCGACGTTGGTTGAAGCTCTTAGGGCAGTTTTCACTACGTGTCCTCTGGCAATTAGCCTAGAATAAAGTTAAAAGATAATGCCAATGGACACTCGTTTCTAAATCCTGTAACATGTTTTCGTGATCTGACAACTGATAATTCGTACCCGAGTTAAAGAATGACGTGTTTTGTTGAGTAGAAAAACAGACAAAAGTCAGTTACATACACGTATAATTTTTCCTTGATTATCTGTAACAGTAATTTTAGTTGCCCGTATGGGAGGATCGTAAATATATCAACGTTAAGAAGGTTATTTAATTCCTGCACCACTGTGTATAAAAACACAGAAGTAATTACGTTCAGCAGATACCAATGGATATACGAATATTGTGAAAGGGGGGCCAGTACTTGCTGTAGATTCAATACTTACCTCCCCAATGGAAGTCCCAGTTACGATTCGGGTCAGCCCCGTAGCATGGCGTGTATGGGGTGCGAGTCCCGCGCCAATTGCGATCCTGCGAACACATGTCAATCCTGACCACAACGGCAGCTGGGAAGCATTTCTACTCTATATCTGCCCCCGTAGTCTACAAGCTACTGTACTGAGAAACTCCAAGGTAGAGGCTACTTTCTAATCTTCATGATAGATCAAAACTTTATGCGGGACTGCGTTTCGAAACCGAAACTTCGCACTTCCCTGCCAACTTCGCACTTACCGATTGAGTGATTCAGGCATGACTCGAGACCTATCCTCACAGCATAAATTATGCAGTGCCTTTTTCTAGCTACGTGAACTACTTGCATGGTTACCTGTATACTTTTCTATCCTACTCGGACATAGACTGAAAATCTCTGTGCTCACTCTCAAGGACAGTCTGAACAAACAGGCACTTCCATGTGTAACGTCAGACATCACCTTGGCTAGAGACATTGTACTACATGCGTTTCCTGTTGTGGGAGGGGACAACAATGATTATAGAGTGAAATGCTGGCATTTAATGTATTACTGTCACTACAATGCACCAGCATACACTGTAATTAAAATCATTTCATAGCATAAATATACATTGTTCTGTTTCAGAACTGGTCATAAGAACCTGTAGAACATATTTTCCATCATTCTAGGAATCAATGTATTGATTAACAGTATGGGCCACTGTGCATACATCTGTTTAGTGAAAACACTCTTCAGTTGCTCATATGCATTACGAAATATACGAGGTGACAGTTTAGAGTTATTCGTCCTGTACACTAATACACCCAAGACAAGGTGTCAGTAGCCTACGTTTATCTTCATTGGCGCTACGGATGCTTCTTGAAACGGTGAAACAAGTTTTAGTGCACAGTCATGAAAATCTCTGGCCGGAATTTAGGAATATGTTTCTGCAATATATTTCACTGAGTGACAGCTATTTCAAATTTTTTAGGTTTCCATTCATATAACACAGTGTGTTCAAAGAAATAAATTTAGGAAGCAGTACTCTAAAGAAACAAATATACCGAGTTCTATCCGGATTTAATTGGACCAGAAAGAAAAACAACGACATTATAGTCTAGAGTTAATGTCGTAATATGTAACATCAAATTAACTGAATTCTTATCGTCATTCTGAACTGGACTTACATATCCTATATATTCGATTCATTCAACAAAACTGAATAGCATACAGACTATTAACCTGTTAAATTAGATGAAGTTTAGTGTGCTACTCACCGTGGTCCAAGTGTATACGTATCCATCAGGGTTGAGGTTAGGGAAGACGTAAAAGTTAAACTGCCTCACGATGTCCCTTACGACCGAGTCATTGGTCGTCAGTATCTGGTTGATGATCCACGTAGCGGTGGCAGGGCTGATCCACTCACCAGCATGGATGCCTGCCAAGTCATATTTGTAATACTTCCGATCAAAAAAATGGTTCAAATGGCTCTGAGCAGTATGGGACTTAACATCTATGGTCATCAGTCCCCTAGAACTTAGAACTACTTAAACTTAACTAACCTAAGGACAGCACACAACACCCAGCCATCACGAGGCAGAGAAGATCCCTGACCCCGCCGGGAATCGAACCCGGGAACCCGGGCGTGGGAAAGGAGACCACGAGATGCGGGCACTTCCGATCAGAAATGGTAATGTGTGTCAATGCAAAATTTACTGAAAAAAGAATCGTCTAAGCAAGACAGCCCAGTGAGTTTTAATAAATAATCCAGTGATTACGGGTTCGACGCCAGATGACAAAACAATTTTGTTCCTGTTAGTTGACGGGCCCCTCGCTGCCGTGTAAGTTTTGCGAATATGACGAAAGCCATTTTTCATTATCACTACATGATTCGTCGTGAAACAGGTTAATTTTCTCACCTGCTGCTTGTGCATGTACACTACCTGACAAAAATGTAATGCTAATGTAAGTTCGCCTGTATACACACCATTGACAGGTAAGTAAATGATTTCATTTGCAATTCTGTGGGACAGGTAGAACATCTACCGAGTGCACTGGTGTGATTTCTGGTTAGTGGTGTTACCAGACTTGGTGCCATATAAAATGGGAAGACTATGGTAATGGACTCATATATGCCGCGTAATCGTCTGAGATAGCAGTATCAGCAACTGATGGAGTTGGAAAGCGTGCAGCGACTGAGCGGTCTGTGCGTCCTCTTTAGGAGTTGTGGGCGGTCAACGCCGAAAGGTGTGGCGGCTATGTCTTCTGTGGTAGGAACAGCTGCTAACGGAACTTTCGTAGAAAAGAAATCCCAAGAAATCAACAATGAACTTCAATAGTAGTGACTTTTCTGTTGGTCAGCAACTATTGAAGATGTACATAGATGGTGCAGAACGATTGCATTAAAAGTCCAATGAGAGATGTGGTGAAACCAGTTCTACATCGTTGGCCATGGACTGACAGACAAAGTTTCGACAACCAAATAACTGACGCCGAATTATCTCTCTCTTCAAGCAACGCGTCAGTGCTTCATAGACTAGGATCTCTGTTCTCTACCTTCTCATGTGGCGTCGACAGTCTGCCAATATCGAGTGACGGTTTTCCGAGAGCATCACAGAATATCCAAAACGTTCGCTTCTCCTTTCTTGTGTGGTTGAGAGGGACAGTTCCTTGTCGCTTTTGGTACACGTAATAGTAATAACTGTCGACTGTACGGCATTTGGTGTGGCAGGTCTGACTGTTGCTACGTCTTCTTTGCTTCAGTCTGGGTCGGTCTGCTCGGACGCCTTGCTTCAGCGTTCCCAGCATAAGAGACGTGAGGTATGAATTTGCACGAGACAGAGTTAGCAACCACACGCTTACAACAGGTGTGATTCACATGTCTGTACACGTACGGAATTATATATGGGTGTTTTATAATGAATTACGATGTTTTCTCACTTTTTTACATTTGTATAAATACGTTTTCTACAATTTTCAAATATAAATACGATGATTAGGCGACACTCTTCTAAAACCATTACTGTCGTACATCGCATAGAGACGCAGTTGGCTACTTTTTATGTAAAAAGGACAAAAATGTTTTCCACCACTCTCATAATGTGCATAGGTTGTGATCCTTTTCCAGGTAACCTTCTAGGTAGAGCAACCACTGCTATGAGTAATCATCTTAGATATTAATAAACTGCTTAGCTGTATTTACTCCTTTATTTTTTGATCACTACCGGTTTTGTGGCATTAAAAGCCACGTTGTCAGGTGAACATCTGTATAACAATAAAACCAGAAGGAATAAAAACCCTGAGAGAGTCACTGATATAACTTCCTAAAATTATTTTAATATTTTAAAAAATTATAGAAAGCTGTTAAAACTTTTACGTGAGATAACTAAAAACTTTTTACTCATGTAACTAAAACATTAGTATTAAAACGCTGGGAACTTTGTACTCAACATTCGTTGTCGATTAGAACAAAACACTGTTAAAAGTAAAAACAGCCGGATTCCAATCAAATATGGTGGATAAGTTGTAAACAAATTGTACCATAATGATTCACTGGCAAGGTGAAAATAAATGAAACACCATTAAGACTTAATTCGCGGCCAGCATACAAAACCGAGAATTGATTACAAAAAATGTAAAAGTTTTAATAGTTTAAAAAAAAATTTAATGGTAAAATAATTTCAGAGAATTATCATACCAGAGGTTGTCTCAGGACTGTTATTCCTTCTGGTTTTGTTGTTATACAGATGTTCACCTGAAGATGTAGCTTTTGGTGCCATGAAACCGTAAATGATACAAAAATAAAGGAGTAAATACAGCTGAACATCCAGCATGTGATTTTTTTATCAAAAACACCTTTCTCAGCACTCTAAAATCGCCGTGTGCATCCATTTATTTCGTGAAGGCAAAGCAAGTCTGCATTATCGGTGCACTTTCGTCGCTGTGTGTTCAATCTTGAGCGGGTCAGTGTGGCTCGTGCGAGCTATTTAGTCTACCATCATTCCTCTAAATTCATTTCAAGCTTAGAGAGTGGCGCATATTAGCTCTTTATCATTACGGCAAGAAGACTTGTCAGCAAGGGAAATTGCCCATCGAATTGGCGTACACAGCAACAGTATCATTCAACAATTGTACCACTATCTTACGACAAAAAAGACTACTTGTTAGTGTTCACTGGACCACTGCCAGCAAAATATGGCTCGTAGATACCCTGAAGACAGCTTCTGACTTCTTGAAAGTAAATATGAAGGGCAAAGTCGATCCTGACAATACCCAGCCACCACCAGTCTTTGTTCCAAACGTCCATTGCGAACAACAGTATATACCACGAATACTGTGATGTGCGAAGGTGGTGGGCAAAGGAACTCCTGTGATGGAAAGTGGATCAGTGATGTTGGGTTATTTTCACTGATGAATGTAGTATTTATCTGACATCTGATGATCCAGGAAGAAGGGGAAAGAGGCGACGAGCTACCACTGCACGTTATAACATGCTAGGGTACACATTCAGCAGGGATGTGATTCACGCATGTTTTGGGCCAGTATTGCGTATAGATGTGGCAAGGCTTTCATCACTACCGAAGGTAATATGAGGGCCTATCTTGTGCTGGTGGGCGAGTTTTATCAAAGACATCATCCTCAAATCTGTGAAAATATTAGGTACACGTTTAGATCTTGTTTTGTCTTTTGGAATAATTCTTGAAATAAATTCATTCTGATGTCTTTAATTTATTATGGCCACTAATACAGACATTTTTAGCTCTAGTTTTTAATTCAATTACTCTCGTATTATTAAGATTCTTTCTAGGAATAAGCAATTATGCACTAGAATTAAATTATCATTCTTACTTAATCTGTTGGAATCAGTAATATTACTTCTTCTACAATAATCACACAAATAGGCCACAGTGAATTGTTCCACTATGGTCTATTGTTTAATATAAAAGTTTGATGAAGGAATTTTAAAAAGATTCTCAGAAAGATTTTTGAATTTTGATATATTCCATAGTAGATTTCATACATTTATGTGTATGTTTATCTTTATACGGTGGATTTGAGCCAAAACATTCTGTTTCTTTAATCTCTTGACAATCAACACATTTTTTGAGTGTGTTATCGGTCTGAGTCTGTTGTTCGCCATTTTTCATTGACAACAGTATCTTCGAATGTTTTTAACTCAGAATTCGCTAAAGTGATTTATATAACCTCCACTCACACAAGGAATTCGTTTACTACCGTATAATCTTACGTGATATTCATTTTACATTGTCTGCAAATTGTCCTGTAACCATCTTTTGCATATTTTTGTGAAGTAAAATTGTCAATTGACTTTTCAGTTTTGTAAAATGTACAGAGTTTTCATTGAACGTGCTCGATTCATACAAGAAAAATTTTTGGAAGGAAAAAGTAAAATTTTCTAGTTAATAAAGATAAATCAGCTATACCTGCTTTAACTGCTTTTTTATTAATTCATTATATTCATAGTATTGTCCTTAAAGAAATACAACAAACCATTAATGTGCCTACATACAGAATTCATTCCAGTAGGTCCTCCTGGAAATTTTCTAGTTGTAACATCTCATGGTTTATATTAAAATTGCATTCATCTATTTCATATAGGAAAGTTCATTGAAGAATAATACACCATTAACTTTAAAATCTTATGTAATCCCCTATTAGATATTGACTTAGGGTAGCCTGGTGCTAATTGTAATGTGTAAAATATATGATGTATGGCATATTGTCACAAATAAAATTAACTTCTACTTGATCTTTAATATATTCCATCTATCTTTTTCTTCTAAATCTTGTTTGAAAAATGTTAATCAGTTAGTTATTGGCTGTGATCTCATATCACTACCAATCCACAACCACTTTCAATAGAATATTTATAAAATGCCATTCACAAATGATGCATAATTGTACACAGATTGTGTACTGAGTCCATCAGAGCGATTGAACTTCTTCATCTAACATAAAGATTTATTTGGTTCATATGAAACAACTGGAATTGTTTGTGGTTTTTATGGTTGTGTTGTTGTCAAAAAATTTTCAATAGAGTCGATGTCATCTTGAGATAGTTCTAAATGTGAACCACTGTAGTATGTATACATTGCTGCTGTATCACCATCTGTGTATTTTAAAGTTAATGCATGACCAGTTTCATGAACCAAAACTACAAATAGATTTGCTTTACCTTTATCAATCTCCAAGTATCACAACTTTTTGTCATCCATATGCATTCCCACTGGACCATTGTTCATAGTTGGGAAACATGCATGACATAACACATTATTACCATTTCTGTATAGATCCTTTGGACAACTGTGACCATAGATTTAATAACTATGTATTCATCTGTTATTTATAATTAAAATATCAGGTTTTATGTTATGTTGATGAAACAGAAAGCAAAAATACTTATGTCATAAATTAAAGGCACTTTTTGCCATTTGTAATACCTTTTTAGCTGTACCTTTATAATACCGTTTTATATTTCTCTTATTCCATTGATATCTAGCAATTCTATAGTCAGTAGTTTTATGTTCCACACCATATGTAGGTTTATTCATAACGTTTCTTCATTCAGTTCACCAATGATTTCAAGATCATGTGTGGCATGAAATATCATTAATGCTTATCTAAATACATCAATCACTTGAGTAAGTTTTGTATCATTCTCAGTATCTATCAATACTCATTCAAATATTTCATTGCTTTACTCTTTTCATATGCAACTGCTATTTTCACAAAGAACATTAGTAGAAAGAGGTATTATAAGACTTGATTAAAAACAGGTTTGCGTGCTCTGGATCCAGAGGGCTATGCTGGCAGTAGTTTACCTACCACAAGAGTCACTCAAGCCGGAGAGGCTGAAGGGGAGGGGCCAGACAAAGTGTATCCCACAATGGCCTTTCTGTCCTCAGTTTCCTGTCCTCATCCTGTTCCTGCCATATCTATTTTTCAACCATTCTTTGTCGTAAGTAAAGAGTGGGGTGGACAGGATCCCTTAGCCATAAAGAAGCAACTCTGAACAATAAGTCTCTCAAGCAAATAACTTGGGTAGTATCTTGAAGAGTGGCTTTCCACTGGTCCACAAAGAACAATCTTCAAGCGAGCATGGAGGAAAATGAGGATGAGTCGGAGCATCCTGAAATCACTGGATGTAAACTCAGACCAAGACGGCAAAGCTTCTTTGGAACTGAAATATCTGACCAATTCACTAATACAACACAACATAGTATTGACAGCAGTACAGGAAACCAGATTCACAGATGATCATTCCATCGAGTCCCAAGGATAGAATCCTCAATGGAAAAGTGGATCAGTGGGTAATGAAGAACGTAAGTAACTTAGGTACAAGATTTGTAATCAGTCAGGAGATACTGGATTCAGTGACTGACTTCATCTCCCAAAGCAGTTGTATAACCATCCTCTCCCTCACATGTGTTAACAAGGGCTACAATGCAGTCAATGTACATTCCCCAACCAATCCAGACAGAACTGAAAAATTCTGGGAAGACTTATAAGATATTCTCTCTAAAGTTTCAGAGACACACACAGTCATACTGTTTGGTGACTTTAATGACCAACTGGAAGGAGGGAAAAAGTACAGAAATATAGTGGCCAACTATCCAGCACATATGAGAGCCATCCACAATGGGGCATGATTAGTGGATCTTTGTATGACTTTTGGGTCGTTCATGTCAAACACCTGCCAAGGGCTTCGATTTGTCCCAACACCAACTTGGTTGAATTCCAGTTAGATCATGTGGCCATTTCAAGAAAATCTCAAAAGGAAATACAAATCATGAAGGTGTTAAGAAGTGCCACTCAGACCACTACCTGTCAAAGATCAAAATGAGACTCTGGCCTAGAAACACTAGAGTACACAGAACTTCCTAGACGATTAGATCTGAAGTAGACTTAAGAACAGACAAGAAAGAGGCCAGGGACTGAACAGCACAGATTTCAACCTCTGGGACAAACTTATGGAGACTTTTGTGAAGATAGCCAATGAACTCGCCCCCATCACGAGAATAAGAAAACATCCATGGTGGAATGAAACCAGACAATGCACTAACCCAAACACTGACAGTTTGGGGGAAGTGGAATTGTCAAAAAACCAAGAATAATTGGGAGAACTTTTTGGAACAAAGAAGGCTTACAGGTAAGATAAATCTATGAACCAAACAGATCTTCACACAATATCAACCAACCCAAATCTAAGAGAGCTTCGCTAAAAATATCTTCAGAGATTTCTACAGAACCTACAAGCAGACACTCAGAAAATACAATCCGCCAAGCCTCCACTTATGAGACTTGCAGGGTAAACTGGCTTTTAACGATGAGGATAACTGGCATCTCTTATCTCAGTACTTGAGAAACTACTCAGCTGTGATCCACCCAGCGAAGACTTCGATTACAAACAAACCACACCAAACCCAGATTCTGTGCCTCCTTCATTGGAAGAAGTTGGACAAATCATTCTATTTCTAAAGAATAATGAGGAAGCTGGAGAGGACTCTATCGTTGAGGAACTCTGGAAATGTGCTGGTAGCAATGCCATGAGTAAACTCACTGACATCATCCACGACATCTGGGAAACAGCGAAATTATCACCTGATTGGAACACGGCTCTGAACCATCCTCTTCACAAAAATGGAGCTTTTACTGATCTGAACAACTACTGGGGAATTTCTCTTGTCCCGGTAACATACAAGAATCTCTCCAAGGTGTTACTAACAAGGGCAGAAGATAAACTAGTTGGTTAACTAGGAGAATATCGGTGATGCTTGAGAAAGACCCAATTCTGTGCTGAACAGGTCCTCAACCTCAAAACTGTACTGGCATACTCCAAGATGATAAACCGCAAGGTGGCCATCACCTTTGTTGATTTCAGGAATGCCTACGACTCTGTTGATAGAGAAATGCTTAACAAAATACTCCAGGAACTAGGACTGGACAACAAAACTCGCAGACTCATTCTAGAAACCTTGAGAAACACCCATTTTGAGGTAAAATTTAGAGGTGAGATCTCAGAAAGATTCAAGATAGAAACTGAAGTGAGGCAAGGGGATGGACTCTCTCCACTTCTCTTCAGCTGTGTCCTTGAGAAGTCTGTGAGAGAATGGCGTTAGGAACTGACCAACTTGGGTGTTCAGGGTGGTGTCTATCTAGGCCATAAGGACTGATTGTAGATTTCCTTGTTTTTGCAGATATCATGGCACTGATTCCTGATTCTCTTGAAATGGAAACAATGCAGGTAACCTGCCTCAGGCTGCCAATGTGGGTTTTCAAGTGTCACTGGAGGAAACAGTTCTTCACCAACATCAAAGAAGCCAACGGGGATATGGTGCTCGACTAGGGAAACATCAAAGAACTGAGAAATTTAAGTATCTCGGCGAATGGATTGAACACAATTTATCAGAAAAACGTCTTTATCCATGAGAGTCAACAAGTTGGAACAAGTCAATCGACTGACTATGAACACCTGCAATAAAAATGCCTGTCACACAACCTGAAACTTAACCACCACACATCAGTCATACGACCAAAAGCCCTGCATGTTATGGAATGTCTTTCCATGAACTAGAGAGGTTTGATGGAGAGTTTGTGAGTCAGAGAGAGGTGTATCCTCAGGGAGATCCTAGGCCCAGTAGAAGGTGTGGAATTCGGAAGGCGGCATAACTCTGAACTCTACAAACATATCAAGAGGCTCTCCAACTCTGCAAGAAAAAGAAGGAAGCTCTCTATAGCCAAGTTACAAGATTGCCTCCAAGCAGATTGACCAACAGTCTGTTTACCTTCTGGCTAAACAAGAAGATTCACATCATTTGGCAGACAGAAACCAAAAAGGACATTAAAGGAGTGGGAGTAACTGATGTCCAGAACAGACTTTCTGTGAGTCATACCCTCAAGGAAATCTGAGGATTTCAGGAGAAGCCTCAAAGGAAATGTACCCCTGTATAGAAGAAAGGAAGGAGTTACATTGGCAAAGGATGCGACAGTACTGGGCAAAGATCCAACCCCAACAATTGAACAAGCATTGTACAAAGTAGGGCCAGAAACGAAACAGTGTTGCTTAAATATGAAATTTATCAATGAGCTCAGATCTATTTTTTAAATTATAGAACAGTCTAATTCAAATTACTTTTATTCAATAGTCAGTCATCAAACTTGTGGACAAAAGTTTACATATAGTAATAAGCAAGTGTTTATGACTATTGAAGAAAAGAACAGACCACAATTTAAAGCTAAAGATGTGGCTAAACTCTTAGAATTTACAAACACAAGAAAGGCAATGTCAGATCATGTTAAGCAAAACATAGGAAAATGTGTAAAGATTTGAAGGATGTAGATTCATTACTCTTGCATCCAGAAATTTTTTTATTAATGAACCTGGTCTGTATTCATTAATCATGAAATCAAAAATGATGTTAGCAGAAGAGTTTCAAGACTGGGTTTATGAAGAAGTTGTACCATCACTGAAATCAAAGAGATGTATCAAGGCAAAATAACTCACTTAGGAACTACAAAGAAATTTAAGGATGGACATATAGAAAACTTAAATGGATTAGTAAATAATGCTATGGGAATCATAAGAGAAACAGGAAAATGGATACTTTATTACCTCACATTTTTCCTCAAACATTCGATAAGATTTTTTTGTTCTTTTAAATTTATTTGATGAAAACTGAATACCATTATTATGACATTAGAGCACAATGAAAAACTTTACAAAGGCAATTGTGCAGAATCGAAGACAGGCATCCAAATTGTGAAGATAAGTTACTACTTAATTACAATATGAATTCAATAAATTTATACCAAATGATAAAAGAAACTTCAAGAATTTTACTTGGCACAATTGTTTCACTATTTTAAATGATTACACACAAGAGAAATTGATTAATGATATAATTATTTTTAACCAGTTATTACTGTAAGAGATGCACAAATAAATTTTAATTAACTTACTTCTGTGTTTTAAAGTATTCATACAGATTTCTTCTCAATTTAGATTGTGTAAGTAATTCATATTCTCATTGGTTAACTGATCTCTGAATGTGGATATATCATGATCAAGATAAATACAGGTAGAAAGTATGGAAGTGTCAATTTTCTCATTAGTGTGTAACATACATTTACATAGAAAAATTTTTTATTAATAAAAAAATCTAATAGAAATGGTTTCCTATTAAATGGAACTAATTCCAAGTACATTTAATACTGAGGCACTTACAATGTATATATTTGAATTCATTAACCCTAAGAAGTATTAGCTAAATTTTAGGTACCTGGTTTAATGATATTTGGGTTCCATTATTTAAAAAAAGAATGTGTCAACCACTAACAAAAATTTATGTTTTACTAAGTTTGTAATTTCAGAGTCTGGAAATCTCGCCTCTAAAAAATTAAAACAAATTAAAAAGAATTGTATTGAGTACTTAAACACATACAACCTAGAGTATCTTTAAATACCAACATTTTAGGTTTGGCTTACTGTGACTGTTATTGATATTAAATGAAACAACACGTTTACTCTGGCCAGTCACTGTTTATTTATCTCGACAATGCTTTTTGAAGGTTTAAATGTCAATTATCAGGTGGATCTACATTTGTAGTATGATGTGTGTGTGTGTGTGTGTGTGTGTGTGTGTGTGTGTGTGTGTGTGTGTGTGTGTTGTGTCAAGGTTTTTGGAGGAACTTCTCGCTCTGGCTAGTGGAGAAAACAAAACTCTATTTCAGAATTTGGATTTGGGTTTCTTTTGAAAAAAAAACTAAATCCGTATATAAGGTTAAAAATAAAATTTGTAAGATAAAGTACCGGCAGTGGTAACAGGTTCCTCTCACTATCATAACATGTCACATATATACTGTCATATTTTGTAAAAAAAATGTGATGTCTGCAAACTACTAGGTTTCACCTTGTTTTATAAATGAGTACGAGGTTTAAGCTATATTAAGTTGATAAAATCGGATATATATACCACCTGAAATGTTTATTCCAACGACTGTATTCTACACCTCAAAATACAGGTCTCCAAATTTTTTAATATTTATTCAGTAATAATATTGTAATGATGTATATTCTTTGTACTTTGTGATAACGTTTCTCTCCTGCTATATGATCATTGTACCTAATAGTGTCCAGATGCCACATTTGTATACAAAATATGTCAGTATACATATGATGTGCTACAACAGTGAAAGGAAGCTGTGACCACTGGAGGTACTCTATTTTACTTATTTCAATTTTTACCATTAGATATATGTTAAGTTTTATGTCAAAAGGACAAAAAATTCATGTTCTGAAAATGTGGCACTGGCTAGTAGAGAAAAAAAACACAAGTTCCTCCAAAAATCGTAACATAAAACACACACACCTGTCACACTAACAAATGTAAATTCACCTGATGATGGAGATTTAAACCTTAAAATCGAGTCATGGAGATAAATGAACAGTGACTGATAGTTGTAAACTTGTTTAATTTAACCTAGAATATACTGAAATATAGTACAATGAGCTATTAGCTTTAGAATGTGAATATATTCAAAATGAATTAAAAGAACACAAATAATTTGAATAAAAAACATGGATACTCTTAACACAAATTGCAAGAAACTTGTTACGGGTATATAACTAAAGCTGCAGATAAAATTAAATATTACTATATTACAATTGAGGATATACTAGTGCACTATTTTTATTGTACAAGAGATATGAAATAAACCTCAACAACTTGGGAACAAACTAAAAATAGAAGAAGAACAACAATGACAACTAGCTATATAACTAATAGAAGAGAAAGCAAGAAGTGAAAAACTAAGACAATTAAACATCAAAATATTTAAAAAGGAAAATTTAAAGAAAAGAATTCTAAATAGAACTGAATATTTAAAATTGAACTGAAATTATAAAACCTACATCATCATTACAGACAAACTACAAAAATATAATTTCTTGAAAATTGATGAAATAACTACCAAGTTAATCAAATCAAAATTATCTCCACACAAAACAGGAGAGCATTGAGCTGACAAATCTTTGTTATGTGTACAGCAAAGAGTGTAACACCAACAAAATGACTGAAGAGGAATTTGAATCTGGTTTCAAGTGTTCTAGAATAGAAGAGGATAAATAAGTATACAATATGATACTTGATGAATTAAAAGATTACACAGATAGTTATGTTCAGAAAGAAAATAATTCATTATTGCACAGACATGATCTCAATAATGAAGAAATTAAAACTGTGTTATTTGACAATCAGCAGAACATATTCAATCTGTTACCATCACTGAAGAAAGCACAACTAAAGAAAACAATAAAATAATGAATAAAACATCATAATTAATAAAACATCAGCAGAACATATTCAATCTGTTACTGTCACTGAAGAACGCATAACTAAGGAAAACAATAAAATAATTAATTGAACTTTGTTAGATGGTTTACCTAGAGAGGAACTACCTCCAGTTATTTCTGAAATCTATCAACACTTTGCGGTCTAGCTGCTCCCTGTAGGGAGCGTTGCCGACGAACGACGAGCTATGCCTGCAGTGATGTATAAAAATGCATAGAAAACTAACTACGAGTTATACTAGCAGTTCGTGTGTTCCGTTACACAGCTTGATGGTTTAGTTAAGCGAAAAATCCGCTAGATAGCAGCACCAACTGAAGTAATGTTCGTTTCTATAGATTCTGTCACATCCATGCATTAGCAGTGGCGGCAAGATGTCACAGTGTAGATAAAGACTTAGAGATGAAGAAATTTTGGATGTTCTGGTCAACGATTCGGGTTCTGAAGGAGAACTTAGTGACGATTCTGAAGATGATAGAGATACTACAGGTAATTATAACATATTTACTGGAATATAGACTATGATACGTTGAAACATGTAAGAAACAGTAGGCTGCTCATACACGTTTGCTATGTATATTTCGAGTAATGTATTTTAGACTTATAATGATAATACAAGTTTATCCAGTTCTACATATGACTTATTTATTTATAGAAGAAGAGCTTCAGAACGATATTGAGTTAACGTCTCAGCAAGAAACGCCTCCAATAGGTCGCGAATTTCGGAATGGTAATTGCTCTCACTCCCTCTCCGTGCTTATAAATAATCAGTAGACTGTAATAAAAGTAAACAAGTCAATTATGTATAGAAATGATTTACACAAAATGTAATGTTTAGTTGTGCATTCCAATTTTTTAAATTAAATACCTTTCATTTTGTTTTTATAAAACATAATCCACTGCCATGTTCTTTCTTCCAACAATAAATCCTACTATACGACGTTTTTATTTTCCTTGTTTCAGGTATCAGCTTGTAATAACCGTGTAAATTTAAGTGAAGTTGGTAACTATAATGTGTTACTTCATTGTAAAGTTTAGGTTACAGTGGTAAAAATGAAAAAAAACTGTAATGATTTATCTCTAACCGTTCCTGAATTACGATTTTTTGAAACACGGCAAACAGCCCTAGTCTCATGTGCTAGAATGTCGTACTAAGTCCCAGACCTTAAAGTGTTAAGAACATTCTCACAAAATGAACATGAATTGAAAAACACTAGAAAAGTACTTCTATCTACAGGATATACAATTAAGAAAGTATGATGAGGAGAATATGTAATGACGCTGTGACTATTTTAACAGAGAGCTAATCCAAATTCAGAATTAAATTTTAAGTACCATAGTAAGTAAGATACATTTGTTTTTATAGTAGTCATAAAATACATATTTCTTCTCTATTTAGACTGTGTAAGTAATTCACATTCTCATCAGTTAATTGATATATAAATGTAGATGTAACATCATCAGCACAGCATACAGATAGAAAACATGGAAGTGCATTGTATGATACATTTATGTACACACATTTGTTAGAAAACAGTTTTTGTTGTTGTTTAATTCATCAAGGTGGTGATTCGTTCCCCCTACGAATACGCTAAAATATTTTAGAATGAGTGAAGAAGAATATTAATTAATCAGTCTTTTGAGATATAGGTATCAGTGAATTGCTGCCCCTTTTGAGGTGGTGAATGAGCGCTCCTAAGCTTCAATGATAAAATATCGATACTCTGCAATCAGCTGGGTCTAACTTACAATGAAAAAAGATCTTAAAATATATAGCGATATACTATGGAGATACATGTGTGAATGAATCTCTTACCTAATCAGTTACATAACATAATACAATATCTAGGTAGCACCTATGGTCTAGAGGTAGTGTTTTTGATTAGTAATGAAAACGTCCTCAGTCCCAGCTTCGAAAGCCGCCACTCCTTAAATTTTGAATAATAATCAACATTGGCGATCTATGTCTTGCAGCATAAGAAGTCGCCCTCAAGCTTCCAATGGCCCTGTTAAAGAGAGCAGAGGAATGTACAAAGCTTCTGGCCCCAAAGCTGCAAGAACCAGTAATCATGAATGGCATGAGGATGCAGAAGGTAATGGAAACCACTGCATTAAACACATATAACGTTTATCCAAAGGACATGTGGCCTGTTATTGAAAAAGTGTCATCATGATCTCTCCATTGGCAAAAGATTGTGCGAGGGGAAGGTGAACATGATAAAAGTATACAACAAACAACGAAAGTATAACATTCTATGAGTCAGGGCATGGAATGTGAGAAACTTGAACATTGTGGGAAAACTAGAAAATGTGAAAAAGGAAATGAAAAGACTAAACCTAGAGATAGTAGGGGTCAGTGAAGTTAAATGGAAAGAAGACAAGTATTTCTGGTCAGATGAGTACAGGGTAGTATCAGTTGCAGCAGAAAATAGTACAATGGAAGTAGAAATCTCAATGAATAGGAAGGTAGACAGAAAATGCATTACAAGGAACAGTTCAGTGATAGGGTTGTTCTTATCAGAATCAACAGCAAATCAACATGGACAAGGGTAGTTGAGGCATACATGCCAATTTCACAAACTGAAGTTGAAGCGACAGAGAAAGTGTATGAGGATACTGAAAGGGTGATTCAGTGTGCAAAGGAAGATGAAAATATAATAGTCATTGGGGACTGGAACGCAGATGAAGGGGAAGGAGGAAAAAAAAAGGTTGCAGGAAAATATTGGCTTGGGAAAAGAAATGAGAGAGGAGAAAGACTAACAGCGTTCTGTAATAAATTTAAGCTAGTATTAGCGAGTACTCTGTTCAAGAATCACAGGGGGAAGAGGTATACTTGGAAAAGGAGGGAGTTATTGGGAGATTTCAGTTAGATTACATCATGGTCAGGCAGAGATTCTGAAATCAGACACTAGATTGTAAGGCATAACAACGAGCAGATATAGACTCAGGTCACAATGTAGTGGTGATCAAGAGTAGGCTGAGGTTTAAGAGATTAGTCAGGAAGAATCAGTACACATAGTAGTGGGATACAAAATTACTGAGGGAAGATGAGATAAGTTTGAAGTTCTCTAAGGTTTCAGAAACAGCACTATGGATTAGCATAGTAAGCAGTACAGTTGCAGAGCAATGGGAATCTCTAGAATGGCCAGTCACAGAAGCTGGAAAGGAAAACAGGTACAAAGAAGGCAACAGCAAAGAAACCATGGGTAACAAAAGAAATACGTCAGTTTATCGATGAAAGAAGGAAGTACAAAACGTTCAGGCAAATTCAGCTGTACATAAATACAAGTCGCAGAGAAATGAAATAAATAGGAACCACAAGGAGAAAAGAAGAAATGGCCACATGAAAAATATTAAGAAATTGAAAAAGAAATGATAGTCTTAAGGACTGCCTCAGCATACAGGAAAATCATAACAGCTTTTGGTGAAATTAAAAACAATGGTGGTAACATTAGAAACGTAAAGTGAATTCCGCTGTTAAATGTAGAGGAGAGAGCAGATATGTGGCAGCAGTACACTGAAGGCATGAGGGGGAAGATTTGTCTGATGTGATAGGAGTAGTCGATTTAAAAGAGGTAAGTGATACAGAATAGGACCAGAATTTAAAAGAGATTTGGAGTTCTTAAGATCAAATAATGCAAAAGGGATAGATAACAATCCATCAGAATTTCTAAAATCATCTTGGGAAATGCCTACAAAACGACTATTCATGTTCATGTGTAGAAAGTATTATTGTGGCGACATATCATCTGACTTTCAGAAAAGTATCACCTCCAAAATTCTGAAGACTACAAAACGTCACCAGTGTGAGAATTATACGACAATTAGCTTAAAAGCTCATGCATCGAATTTGCAGAAAGAAAAGATACAAACGATTGGAAAAGAAAATTGAAGGTGTGTTAGGTGATTATCAGCTTGGCTTTAGGAAAGCAATTCTGACATTGAGGTTGATAATGGAAGCAAGACTAACGAAAAATCAAGACACATTCATACGACTTCTTGACCTGGAAATACCTTTCGATAATGTAAAATGGTGCAAGATGTTCTAAATTCTGAGAAAAATATGTTGTAAGTGCTGTAGAGAGAGACGTATAATGTACAACACATACAAGAGCCAAGAAGGAATTATAAGAGTGAATGGGGAAAGGATATCAATGAAATGCTGGTAACATTGCTATCTGAGTGAAAGTGAAGAAGAACTACAAGATCTGGGGATGGAACGAACAATCCAATGAGTATCGAATATGGACTGTGGAATATGTGGAAAACATTGACAAGGAGAAGGGGCAGGATAATAGGACCTCTGTTAAGACATCTTGGAGAGACTTCAGTGGTACTACAGGGAGCTGTAGAGGCCAAAAACTGTAGAGGAAAACAGAGATTGGAAATCATCCACCTTATAATTGAGGACGTAGGTTGCAAGTGCTATTCCTAGATGAAGAGGCTTACACTCGAGAGGAATTCTATGTGGGCCACATAAAACCAGTCAGATGATCGATTACTCAAAACATAATAATATTTGGCCCTATTTCGGAAAATAAAATAAATTAAATTAAAAAATATGGTTAATAGTATTTTTGATATTCAGAATAAAAATGAACAAATATTTATGTTCCCAGAACGAGATTTTCACTTTGCAGCGGAGTGTGCGCTGATATGAAACTTCCTGGCAGATTAAAACTGTGTGCCAGACCGAGACTCGAACTCAGGACCTTTGCCTTTCACGGGCAAGTGCTGTACCAACTGAGCTACCCAAGCACGATTCACGCCCCGTCCTCACAGCTTTACTTCTGCCAGTACCTCGCCCCCTACCTTCCAAACTTTACAGAAGATCTCCTGTGAACCTTGCAGAACTAGCACTCCTGAAAGAAAGGATATTGCAGAGACATGGCTTAGCCACAGCCTGGGGGGTGTTTCCAGAATGAGATTTTCACTCTTAATATTTATGTTAATTGACAATGATACTAGTCTGTAGTAACAAATCTGCAACAGGTAAAACAGGCTTTACTTTGTGGCTGGTCTATATACCTTAAAATTATCAGCTAAAAAAGAAGTGAAAAAATTTATGAAACAACGTTATCCTTACCAACCCAACTGTTATGTAAATTAACATATACTTTATCTCCTTTATTCTGTAAAACATTCTCAGCTAGAAATACATGTGGATATTTTGTCTTCCATAGTTCATACTCACAAAAATTTCCTTTTACTTATTCTCCATCCAATGCCTTTAATTTATATGTGATTCGAGTATAATGAATCACATCATTAGTTTCGAAAATTTCTATTGGCCAGTTAGCTGCATAACTTTCTTCAAAATTCCTTTAAGTTTGCTGATATTAACATTACTGCTAACTTTGTATTTAGGTTTATTATTAGCTGTGGACATGGTTGGTTTATAATTTATTTTATTAACTTCTACTCGCTTAAT
Source organism: Schistocerca cancellata (assembly GCF_023864275.1). Taxonomy (NCBI): domain Eukaryota; kingdom Metazoa; phylum Arthropoda; class Insecta; order Orthoptera; family Acrididae; genus Schistocerca; species Schistocerca cancellata. Next base: position 407,839,222 of record NC_064628.1, read on the forward strand.
TTTTATTTTCGAATTTTTTGCCTTATTATATTGATCAACCAATTTTTAACTAGTTCCATCTATTTACAATTACCTTATGGAGCAAATTTGTTCCACATCTCTTCTTTAAGTTTTCTATTAAATCCTTCTACAAAAGATGCTTCTAAATCAGTAAAAGTTGATGATGATTAATATTATAAGTTTTAATCAGTTATTGAAATTACTTAGTGTAGAATTATTTACCATTATTGAAAGAGATTTTGGGATTGCTGCCAGCCATGAACTTCAGCCCACAATATTTGGCCTGGACACCTGCCAGTCATCTTAATGTCAGCCACCTAAGTCTGAGGACGACATCTTCCACTCTATATAGGATGCTGAGAGTATTGCTCAATGTGACTGGCAGGTGACCAGCATATGTGTAAAAAACATAGAAAGGAGTTAACAAATATTTAAAACTTTAATTTATTTTCCAAATTCCTTTCAGTATACCAGAACATTTCTACTAGATCAGTTCGCCATAAATCATCTACACCAAATGAGGCAACATGTCTTATTTAATAAATTTTTCTCATTGGTTCATGTAACTCATTAACTAGTTCTTCATGAACATTAGAAGTGAGACGTTTCTGTGATGTCATCAGTCATATGACTACACTGCTGCCTGAGAGATCAATCCCCCAGATGCGATTCTCTCGGTAAATGGAACAGAAGATGTGTTACCCAAAGAGTACACAGCCAATCGCAGTACTTACGCTCGCCACGAGGAGCCACTTTATGTGCAGCAGGAGAGTAGTGCAGTTGTGCCAGTCTATTGTTTGTAGTCACACTCAGTGGTCAGCCAGTGCCAATGTTAGTCATCGTCTGCAGCTCAGTCATTGCTGCCATCAAGTCTTTGTAGCTCCGTTCCAAGTTAGTCTTCAAATTGACTGGATTCGACATTCAAGATTACGAGAGATTAATTCGTCACTGTAAGATTTGTGACTTGTAAATTATGTCATTCTACAGACGCTAAGTCTACTTGTGTCTTCTATAATTGTCAACCGACTGATCATGGACTACATGAAAGTTAAGAAATAAATAGTTTCTTATTTTGTACTCCTGATAATTAATTGTGTTTTCCTAGCATAGTAGAACCCATTTCCTTGGCTACCTCATACTTGTCACCTTATGTTGATGGACTCGATTATGGTGGAAGATCAAGAGCCGTAAGTTTCATCACCCATTCACCACAAATTTTTTAACGATTTTAAGCTTTTTAGCTTTACATATTTAACAAATTACATCAACTCTTTGTTTTACATTTTTTGTTGTTCTATTTGGACGATGTGTACTGGTATATGTTTTTCATATTAGACATGAAATATGATTGTCTGGAAGGTTATTCGCTTGTATAAGATTAAATATCACCAAATCAAAGTAATTTTGCATCTATTGGGAACATTTTACCTTTATCTTTTAATTTTACAGCTAGAAAGTTTGATTTATGCAATATTTTTGTTGGGTACATATCAGTAGCTATTTGATACTGATTATCAAACACACTTAATGAAATATCAGTATCAGTAAATGGTAAATCTTTTGTGTTTTTACCAATAAAACAACTTCTTTAAGGATGAATATATACTCATCACTATATGTTTTCTTTTCAGCACTTGTCCTAAAAGAAAATTCAACTATTTGTTAATCATATACCCTACTTTTTAGCACACCACATCTATCTAAAGCATAATTAAGAGCTATATTGATGTTATGTATCTTTTAATGATTATCTTCTGTAGAATTATCATAAATTGTATTTAATTTATTGAAATGTGTTACAATATTTTCGTATTCAGCTTTTATAGCAAGATTGTTTGGTTTCATTATAAACTGCTAACTAAAGTGACTGATAGCTGCACAACGTGTGCTGTGGCTGATGCAGACACCAGTTCTAAATATTGGTTGTAACTCCACCACAACCTGGCCTTAAAATCAATACCACTTGTAGATGCTTTGAAATGTTACTGATATCATTTTGGAATTGCTTAATTACACTGTTTGTTTTTCTGTACACTAATGATTTTAATTCTGCATACACATTATAAACATCACTGAGATTGTTGTTGAAGTGATTAATTAATCTTTTTGTTTTTGAATTTCTCTTTTTTAATATCAGATTGAAAATCTTTGGTTTTGATTCGAATATTTTTTATTTTTTTATAGTTTATTTGCTCACTGATCTCACCTTAGTTCCAAAAATGTCCATGTATTAAACTGTAAATATCAATAAACTTATAATTATATTCAGAACAAATACATTTAAACAGCCTCAAATTCCTTCATTAAGCTTTTTGCATTCGTTGTCTATAATAGTGTAACTTATTTGAGCCAAGGTATTTAAGCAATTCTTTAGAATTTTTCTTCCAAATGAATCAAACAGAAGTTTAGTATCTTAATTCTTCTAATAGCAGATCTAGTATGAACCGTAATGATCAGAGGTATCTTATTTAACTGTTTCAGGTTCATTTTCTCTAAGATGCATATGTAATACGTTAGTCACAAAAACGCCATGCAAGTATCTGGTTTTTAATGTTTAGCAAGATTTTCTGTAACAAAATTGCTTAATGTATTAGGATTTATATGAATTATTGTTTTACAGTTTATTTTATTGAAGACTACTTCTCCATCGCTAAATTATGTCCACTTTTAGATCGTCTAATTCGGTATCACCATTTTTCATGTCTGTTACTGCTTTTGCAGTACCAGCTGCTCCACATGCTAGTGAACCAGCAGTCAATACATACGGCAATACTGCCAATGATAAAGATAGAAATCCACCATCATGGCTTGTCCATTCTGAACCTTCTTTGTTTTTTGTTACTTGTTTCGACAAGTTTTCCCACAACATGTATACCTAATGCTATGAGTAAATTACCACCAGTTCATTATTCTCTCTTTCATTTTTGTGCATCAGTTGATAAATTGTGAGAACTGGTCATGGTTGATTTTAATTTTAATTGATTTTGGTTTAGTTTTGCCACTAGGTAGCAAAGAAATTTTTCTTTTTCTGTTCCACAGAATATCTTTAAAGCTTTTTTTAATAGCATTTCCTTACTATGACATTTACATTCTCAATTTATTTCCGTTTTTTTTCATTTTCTCAGCATTCTGGACCTTGCATATGTATATGATAAATAATCTTTGCTAGTTTTACATTTTTCCTTAGTTTCTTTTATTTTACAGTTATAAGAATATGCTAAAAGTACATTCAATAAAATTGACTTATCATGCTTATTTATTTCATTCTGGTCATCAATTCTGAGTTCTTTTCTTGATGAAACTATTACAGAGTTTAGAGATTCAATTCTAAAATTTTCAATTCCTAAGTTTCTCATATCATGTGAAATGGGTTTTAGATTTTGCTTTCCAACATCATCTTGATGACATGCCATGCTTTTTACATAATGTTGTAGTATTCCTAACATATATTTTGTTATTAATGCTGTATGTAATCTTATATATTGTGCTAGGAATTATATTCATTTACATTGACACATTTCTTTAAAAAATAATAATACTTTATTTACCATCCCTACTAATTTGCATCAGTATCTAGACACATGCCCATTTTCTCTTTCCAGAAATTATTCCCCTTTCTGTTCTTGCTGTTAATTTTTCGCCAAGTGATGAATGTTTAGTATACATCCTCTGTTTTGCAGTTAATTGCAGTTCTTTATCAGCTTAATGTCTGGATTTTAAATCTTAGCACTGTAGGCTAAATTGTGTTGTTCACAACTTTTATCTAATGAATTTATACCTTTATTGCCATATGCTAATCTCTATTCTAGTTTAGAATCAGGTTTGCAATATGACAGTGTGGTAGATACAGGTCTAGCCTTAGCAAATTTCTTTAAGCCCAATGTACTAAGCCTTTTCAATATTTGACACTTTTTCCAAAATTTGTGCAAGCTACTCAAAAATCTAAAGAGATGTGGTATTCTGTTCAGATTTTAGATAACAAAAACACTAAATTCATTTTTAACATTTATGTTATTCCCACTTTTTCATTATGATAATTTTTAGTTCTAACTATTTCTGCACCATGAGTAACTCCTAATATATCGATTTAATCTCTAATATCATTCATATATATATATATATATATATATATATATATATATATATTCAGTTGGTTTTTCTAAACATTCTTTAATTAAGCCTTCACCAAATTTTTCATCTTCATTTGAATTTAAATTTACTGTTAATTTTTTCGAAAATAGACACGAACTATTTCTTTATCAAACACTTATATTTATCACCTTTATTTTTGAGTATTCAATTATTTTCAGATTAAGGTTCTCTTGAATGGAATAATATATCTGTGCAATTTGATAGATAAACAGTGTCATATTTTTTACCCACATAATCCATAATAATATGTTTTTTAGATAACAGATTCATTAATCCATCTGCACTTTCATATTTTTTTCCACCAATAGTTACTTCATCTATCTCGAATTTTGCTAGTAAATTGCCAGCCTATATAACTGTGCTGACAGGTTTCAATCCAAAAACGTAGTCTTCTCTATGATTAATGTGCCTTTACATTCTTTCACATATATTTATTTTTCTGCTTCCACATTTAGCTTGAGCTCTCTTCTTTTTTATTTTTAATATCTTTGTTATATCTACTCAACACATTCTGTATTTCTGCTTCACTGAATGTATAGTTGTACTTATCAGGATTATCATCAGACCCTTCACATTTTGGACTTACATATCAAGGTACATCCCTAAATTCTTCTATGTAGTAACTATGATGATATGGAATAATTTGATTTCAGTGTTTTGGTTTCCTTCAATATCTTTCAGTACATTATGATCTAAATGTTCAATTTCTTCTTTTACTTTTTCTATTGCATCAATAACAGATTGATCTTTTTTATATTTTTGTGTTCTCTTCTTATTTGTTTCTTCCAAAACTTGAATTCTTCTTTCAGTGTTTCTTTTTATTCTATTTTGCTTGTCTGTTTTAACTACCTCTGGGCCATGTTTCAGAAACACTTTCAAAGGATAAGAAACTTTTACTGAAATCTGCTTTTATGTATGGATTTATAAAATTAAAAAGATAATGTATTCCGCTTTTACACTTAACAAAATATAGGAAACACTTGTATCTGGCCCACACTTAGCTTCATTCCAAGCCCATGAATAATTAGTACAGTGTTGACAATTTTTTTCTAATTTTTCATATTCTGTTACATATTCAAGAGCTTCCTTAAATGCATTTATATGTTCAATCAAAATACCATCATCATGGTCTAATAGATCAACAATATCAACTTTTAAGGGCCTCATTTGATAAGGAAATATTTTATATAATATCCATATTTCCTATAATTAGGTTTCTACTTATATATATTGCAAATGAATCGATACTGATCATTCCTGCATTTACTAGACGTTTCTTCAAACTCATCAAATTTTTAATCACCTCCAATAAACTCACAACAATTGTGATTTAAATTGCTAACATCTAGTCCAAAAATATTCAAAATTTAGATTGTTATTTACTATTTCTTTCAGTATTTTTTAATATGTGTGAGATAAATAAAAACAATCTATTCTTTTATTCTCTACTACTTCTTACTTTTCAAGAATCAACTTGTCAACTAATACAAGTGAATTAGAGGTATGATTTCATCATTGATTTCAATAAATGTAGTTTAAATCTCATTGTTTTTGTCTTCAACTTCGTTACATTTTTTCATAAATTCTAAATATTTCGGTTGATGTACAATTTTTGAATAAACAAACAAAAAAATTACCTTATTCGAATTCAACCATCCTGGAGCCAGAATACAATTATATCATTAATGCAGTTTTTTCGCAACTACTTGGACCTATTACAGCACATCAGTTAGAATTTGGTAAAAGCTATTCATGTCTATTTGTTGATTTCTTCTCTCAAATTCTTAATGTTGGTTACCAACCCATATTTATTTAATTACATAAATTTTTATTCATATTAAATGAGTCATTAGATTCAATGAATGGTAAGTAATCTGTCCTAAAAAAAGTGAACTGTACCTATACAAAGAAGTTTTAATAATTTTGCACTGGTGGGTTTTTAATACTAAATTTATAACTCTTAATGTTACCACAAAATATATCATGATGTAGAAAGAATAGAAATTCCTATTGGCCAATAGTCTGAAAAGCTTAGAAAAGGTTATGCAAATATTTACATTAAAATTTTAAACAGGCTTATTGTTGAGTGTGTTGTTAAGTTATATGTGTATATGAGTATATTATTGGACGTGTGCTTGGATTAAGTAATCAAATTATTGAAGCTGATAAAAAAAGCAGTTACTTACGATGATCCTAAAGTTATTTGGTTCGAATTGATCAACATAACTGACGGAATGTTTGTGAAGCACATCGATAATTTTCATTGGAAAACTAATATTATTGCAACATCAATGGGTAATTATTAATTCGGTGGACCAATAATTCAGGAACCACAGTTTACTGTATATATTCCAATTATTGGACTATACAGAAATTAGAGACAACTATGACTGATGAAAATGATAATTTGATTAATTTCAGTGGTGCTACTATAAGTTTTTTACAAATGATTTAGTAAATTTTGATCTTTCATAATTAATGAACAAAACAGAGAGCTATGAAGTCTACTCATTCTCTTTGAATGACAAATCAAGAAAATAATCTAAATATTCCTAACAAGAACACAGAAAACAACATAATTATAGGAGATGGATGCCTCATTCTTACCATGCTCAGTTGTACATGAGTTTCAGTATTACTGGTGCAAATGGTACAGATTATCCTAATCATGATAGGAAATCTATTAAAATTACTTGATAATTATGTGGCAAAGCTATATGATTTTATAACCATAAAGATAGAAAATAATGTTATATCTGGAATAGAGCTTCCTTTTATTTCATCATCAGCTTTGTTGTATGACTGTGTCTCTTGTTGATAGATTAAGTATGGAAGGACATGTACTGAAAATGGAAAAGCAAGGAGTAAAGAAAGTTAAGTAGTTTATGCACTGAATATGCTTCGTAGTTTCTTTAGGGATTGTAAAGAAATTTTTTGGGTATGGGATCTTACTGAAATTTTTACTTGCAGTTTCAGTGTTGGTAATTCTTTCGTTAGAGAGCCTGACTGCAATGAACCTAGAGTTGAAGTATATGATACACTTCCAAAAGAAGATAAAATTGTAGTAGAATGAATGAAATTCGTGTACCGGTTGTTAAATTTGAACCGAATTATTAGCCTTAACAGCGAGAAATTGTACTAAATTTTCTAAAATTCCAGTATCTTACTAAATATTACAAATGTTGAGGTATCAGGGTTAAGAGGAAAGAAAAATTTCGAGCTAGATCTCACAAACTGGTATAAATCAATAGAATTTTATTTTTGTTTTGCTTCAGACTAATCGAAAACAGAATCAGTTGGCTGATTCATTACTGTATGATGACATAAAGCTCCATAAACTAAATTTAAAATATGGAAGAAATGAAATATTTCCTCGAGAAGTGTGGAATTCAGAACCACCAGATAATTATTTGAAAGCTTTTGATCCTTTTGTTTATTTTAAACGAATTACTCAGCTGAAAGGAAATGCTAATATAAACAATTACAATTTTGTAACAAATTATCGTGTATATGTGATTAGCACAGCACATGGAAAATATATTATTAAAAGTGAAAAGACAATGATGATGATGGTGGGTACATTTTACAATAAGATACCAAAAGACGCTCTTCTCTAAATAGTCATGTACGCTAAGAAAAATTTACATGAGACAGTCAACACAGAATACTTATTGAAAAATTTTAATTAGTAAATGATATTCATTGTATTTTTCTGGAGAGCTCTTTTCATATGGCTTACGTTAGCACTTTGAATTTTTAAAATCAGTTCATATTTGGCTGAAAAATTTACGAAAATCAATCTGTTTTGCTGGTACTGGTTGTGGATACTGGCTGCTGTGATATATTGCATAGCTCCTACTTTTTGCGTGCCTCAAAGCTGACTGAAGTTACTATCTGGTACAACCAGAAGGCTGCTCTATGCTATCAAACCATAATTTCCTGGATGACATTAGCTGCTGAAGCTGGTTCAGGAAACTGCTAGTAGATGTCTCATTATTGTTCTCAAATCAACTTTGTTCCTCCAATACCAACTATATAAAAGTTCATTATTTCCATACCCTGCAAGGAACAAGTACATTGGCAGTACTGTTCTTATTTGTATTGTCATCAACTGCTCAAACCCATCCACAAGAAGATGAGGACATCTGTCATCAGCAGTTCTACCATCTACACAAGCTGCTGCCAAGACATGACCAGAAGACGAAGTTTAGTGGACGATGGTTAGCATCCAAGATACAGACCAAGAGCGACACTCAGCAAAAAAACAGCGAAAAACCTGAAGAATATCCTGAGGGAAAAACCCAATCAGGCGCCAAAAAGCTTTAAAACTAAATTAAAATTTTGTTAATTGTATACAAAGGTGTAAATAATGATAGTGAAATTAATGATTTCGAATTTTGCTAACTTTGTGACTCACATTATTTTTAAAATTAATTCTAGTGCATTAAAATGTTTATTATTTTCAGCGAAAATTTTATTTTATTCTATATAGCTTTTAATTAGGAATGAAAAAACGTCCCTAATTTTTTAAAATTCTAGTGCACTCAAAATGCCTAACATTTTCAACTTAAATGTTATTTCCCTCTATAGAGATTTTAATTAAATAATGTAATTTTTAGTGTGCTCAAAATGTCCATTATTTTCAACTAAAACTTTATTTTGTTCTTTGTGGATTTCAAGTAGTAATGAATAACTTTGCTAATATTTTAAAATTAATTATAGTGCACATAATATTGGCTTTTATTTTTTTATGCACTTGGCATTTATAATTGCATTAACTTTTTTAAAAATTCATTTAATTATTCATGTTGTTATATTATGTCGCCCATCAGATTAGCCGAGAGCGCTAATGTGCTCAGGTAAGCGCGCCGGCCCTGGCTCGAATCTGCCTGGTAGATTAACGACGAGGGTTGGTGTGTTTGCCAGCCTAGATTTCGTTTTCAGGCGGTTTTCCACATCCCACTAGGTGAATATTAGGCTGATTCCCATGTTCCACTTCAGTTACATGACTTGCGGAAATTTGAAAACAATTGCACTATTTAAAGGTGTACACTAGACACAGACAACTGGGGTACACTACTTCTGTCCCGGGGGTATGGGGTGGTGACAGGGAGGGCATCTGGCCACCCTCTGACACCAACACTGCCAAATCTGTAGTAAGAGGGCAGACCCTATGTTGAAGTGGGATAAAAGCCAAAAGGCAATAATGATGATGTTATATTACATTGTATAAACTTTTTCGTAAGATAATGAGTTGAAGTTTTTTATCTTATAAAAACATCATATAATATAATTATAATTAAATGTAACTAATTCAATAAATAATAAGAAAGATTAATGCAATAGAAACATGGCAAGTGCGCTCAATGTACCCACTTAATACTTTTCTAAAAGCCTACTTTTAATTGGGTTCTTCTTATTGTTTAACAGTAAAAACATGGAAACAGCAAGGCTTTTAAATTACCTAGGTGCTCCCATACAAGCAATTATTACTTCACATTTGAACAGAATTTCTGAACATGTGTCCTGGAATTGTTGCACTTTGTGTGTTCTGGAGTTCTTGTAGGTCATCATTTGTTGTTTAGCCATGCCATGCTCTATTTATTCGTTTTCACACGTACACTGCAGTATTCCAATAAGCTAAAACACAGTAAAATAGACGTGATGCCTGAAATATGCTGCAGTTGGCGGTTGATTAGAGGAACAATACGTGAACAATGTGGAATCATTTGTTTTCCATATTTATTGTATCGCTATACCCTAGTAAGTTAATTAGACATGATACCTGAAACATGTAGCACTTGCTGGTTGATTATAGCAGCATTACATGACCTATGTGGAGTCGTTTCTTTTACATATTGATTGTATGGCTAGGGCTTCTCAAAAGGTATCCTATTAAAACACTTTGCAAGGCGAACGGTATGCCATTTAACTACAGAGAAGTGTCAAACAATCACGAAGGTAAATTCTATTGGAAAATGAGAAAATTAATAGTACTGATGAGGTACTACCTGGATTAGAGTGTTAGTGTTTAGAAATACAACAAAATATAGGGGCCAGAAGTAATAAATGCAAACATTTATAATTTAATACAGAATGAGGCTGAAAAAATAAACAGCACGGAACTATCTTGCAAAAAATATTATTTCAGTTATTAACAGCTTGGTTGTGGCAGCGCTATTATGTCCTTTTGGTGTCTAGAAGTGCATAGATGCTGATCTACATTCTGAAGACAATAAACTTACTGACAAAGTTCTCTTACTTCAACAATACTGTTGATTTGAAAGATGTTGTTTGAAAGGGAGGCTGGAGAGGGTCTGTTCAATATCTGCTAAGTTTGTAGGAAAATGAAAAAAACGTGCTGGACATGTAGGTAAACCGTAGAGTGCAAACCAGGAAAAGCTGGAAGTGAAAGACAGATCAAGAAAATTTTTGGCGTCAATAGAATAAGAAATCAGTACACAAGCAGATGTAGCCAGTAAGGATAACAGATTACTACATTATTATATGGATATCTGACATGGAAGAAGAAATGGTGAAGAACTTACAGCTATATCAGAAATAGAGTCATCTTGTTTTGGAATTCAAATCAGTGTCTACTGTGCAGGGGCACACCAATACTGACTGACAAGACTATTGACTCCAGGAGACCTGATATATTAAATATCATCTAAATAAATGTACAGGTACAACATTATGAAATTTGATACTGCCAATGGAGAGACAGAGTCAATAATTAAAACACTGAAGAAATCTCAGGGAAATGATGGAGTACCTAGCAGAATATTATACTTCAGTGCTGTACATGCTAGCACTGTACTTAGCTACGTTTGTAATTTTTCCATTAAGAATTATTGTCATAGATTAAAATATTCAGTAGTAAAGCCACATTACAAAAGAAGATAATGTTGACAATTTTAGACCTATTTGTATACTATCACTGTTTGCTAAAGTTGTTGAAAAGACTATGTAGTAAGAATAATTAATCATTTTACTTCACACAATTGTTATGAAATGTGAAGTTCGGTTTTAGAAGTGGTTTGACAACTGAAAATGCTATATTCTCTTTTCTCTGTATGGTACTGGATGGATTGAACATAAGGTTTCTAATGCTTGGAGTCTTTTTGGCTTTAACTAATGTGTTTGATTGCGTTGATTACAAAATATTGCTCTAGAAGTTGGACCATTATGGAATACAGGGAGTAGCTCACAACTGGTTGACCTCTTACTTTAACTACAGATAGCAAAAGGTCATTATTGACAATGTTGAGAGTGGTTATGATGCAGGATCTTAGTGGGGCACAGACAAATGTGGTGTGCCCCAGGTATCAGTGTTGGGGCCACTCCTGTTCCTTATTCATATACATGATATGCCCTATAGCATTACAGGTGATTCTAAAATATTCCTGTTTGCTGATGATACTCACTTGACAGTAAAAAATGTTGTGTGCAACTTGGGCACTGTTTGAAATAGTGCAGTTCAAGATATAAGTTCATGGCCTGCAGAAAATAAACTAATGCTAAATCACAGTAAACCTCAGTTTTTACAGTTTCTAACACACAATTCAGCAAAACTTGACGTTTCAATTTCACAGAATGGGTGTATGATTAATGAATCTGAACAGTCAAATTTATATGTGTCAAGATAGACAGTAAACTGTCATGGAAAGCCCACATTCAGGATCTAAGACTTAATTCTGACATTTTTACTATTCAGACGATGTCTGAAGTAAGTGATAGTTCGATACAAAAAATAGTCTACTTCAGTTATTTTCATTCACTTGATACATATGGTATTATACTATTTCTGGGTAGCCCTTCCCATTCTCAAAAGATATTTTTGGCTCAGGAACATCGGTTGGAGCAGTAAGTAGTGTAAGATGGCGAACCTCTTGTCAACCACTCTTCATTAAATTGGGTCTTCTGATATTGGCCTCTCAATACATACATATTGTTTACTGTCGTTTTTTGTTAAAATTTCAGCTTTATTCCCAGGAATTAGCAGATTTCACTCAGTTAATACTAGGCAGAAATCGAATCTGCATTTGGATTGCACTTCCTTGACTCTTGTACAGAGAGGCATGCAGCATACTGCTGCATCCATTTTCAGTAAACTACCACAGGAATGCAAAAATCTTAGCAGTAATCCACGTGCTTTGAAATCTACACTGAAGAGTTTCCTCATGGCACACTCCTATTTTTTCGACGAATTCCTTGAAAAATCAAAGCTGATTCCTGCATTATATTGTTGATTGCATTTACATATACTTTTGGATTTTCTTTTTTTTCGGTTAATAACATTTTATTTTATCTGTTACTACTTTTCTGTTGTAATTTCATGTACTGACGCGTTACATGACCTTGGAGATTTGCTCTTCAGTTTGGTTTCATGGAACAAGAAGCGTAAAATAAAAACTTAACAAATAGACTGCCACACACCATATAGCGGAGATCTTGAGTCACAGATAGGAATAACGAAAATACTCTTAAACAAATAAGCTTTTGGTGAAAAGTCTTTTTTCCTAATTAGACAACACACCCTCACATATTCATGCAAATGCCACTCATACACACACACACACACACACACACACACACACACACACGACCAGTATCTCTGTCTCCAGAGACAGCCTGGCATCAGCAACCTGAGACAGTGATCATCTGTGTGTGAGTTGTGTTTCATAAATGTGAATCTGTATTTTGCCTAATTTGGAAGAAAGTCTTTTGGCCAAAAGCTTACTCATTTAAGAGTCTTCCTGTGCCTATCTGCTACTCAACTTCTCCATTGTGTGATGAGCAGCAATCTAACCTTTTCATAATATTGTCGTTATTCCATCATGAGTATTACATTGTTTAAATGTTGTTGTTGTTGTTGTTGTTGTGGTCTTCAGCCCTGAGACTGGTTTGATGCAGCTCTCCATGCTACTCTATCCTGTGCAAGCTTCTTCATCTCCCAGTACCTACTGCAGCCAACATCCTTCTGAATCTGCTTAGTGTATTCATGTCTTTGTCTCCCTCTACGATTTTTACCCTCCACGCTGCCCTCCACTACTAATTGGTGATTTCTCGATGTCTCAAAACATGTCCTACCAACCGATCCCTTCTTCTAGTCAAGATGTGCCACAAGCTCCTCTTCTCCCAAATTCTATTCAATACCTCCTCATTAGTTATGTGCTCTACCCATCTAATCTTCAGCATTCTTCTGTAGCACCACATTTCGAAAGCTTCTTTCTCTTCTTGTCTAAACTATTTATCGTCCACGTTTCACTACCATACATGGCTACACTCCATACAAATACTTTCAGAAACGACTTCCTGACATACTCGGTGTTAACAAATTTTTCTTCTTCAGAAACGCTTTCCTTGCCATTGCCATTCTACATTTTATATGCTCTCTACTTCGACCATCATCAGTTATTTTTCTCCCCAAATAGCAAAACCCCTTTACTACTTTAAGTATCTCATTTTCTAATCTAATTCCCTCGGCATCACCCGAGTTATTTCGACTACATTCCATTATCCTCGTTTCGCTTTTGTTGATATTCATCTTATACCCTCCTTTCAAGGCACTGTCCATTCCGTTCAGCTGCTCTTCCAAGTCCTTTGCTGTCTCTGACAGAATTACAATGCCATCGGCGAACCTCAAGGTTTTTATTCTTCTCCATGGATTTTATTACCTACTCCGAACTTTTCTTTTGTTTCCTTTATTGCTTGCTCAATATACAGATTGAATATGATCAGGGATAGGCTGCAACCCTGTCTTATTCCCTTCCCAACCGCTGCTTCCCTTTCATACCCCTCTACTCTTATAACTGCCATCTGCTTTCTGTACAAATTAGAAATAGCCTTTCACTCCCTGTATTTTACTCCTGCCACCTGCAGAATTTGGAAGAGACTATTCCAATCAACATTGTCCAAAGCTTTATCTAAGTCTACAAATGCTAGAAACGTAGGTTTGCCTTTCCTTAATCTTTCTTCTAAGATAAGTCGTAGGGTCAGTATTGCCTCACGTGTTCCAACATTTCTACAGAATCCAAACTGATCTTCCCCGAGGTCGGCTTCTATCAGTTTTTCCATTCGTCCGTAAAGAATTTGCGTTAGTATCTTGCAGCTGTGACTTATTAAAGTGATAGTTCGGTAATTTTCACATCTGTCAACACCTGCTTTCTTTGGGATTGGTATTATTGTATTCTTCTTTAAGTCTGAGGGTATTTCGCCTGTCTCATACACCTTGCTCACCAGATAGTAGAGTTTTGTCAGGACTGTCTCTCCCAAGGCTGTCAGTAGTTCTAAGGGAGTGTTGTCTACTCCGGGGGCCTTGTTTCGACTCATATTTCAGTGCTCTGTCAAACTCTTCATACAGTATCATATCTCCCATTTCATCTTCATCTACATTCTCTTCCATTTCCATAATATTGTCCTCAAGTACATCGCCCTTGTATAGACCCTCTATATACTGTTTCCACCTTTCTGCTTTCCCTTCTTTGCTTAGAACTGTGTTTCCATCTGAGCTCTTGATATTCATGCAAGTGGTTCTCCTTTCTCCAAAGGTGTCTTTAATTTTCCTGTAGGCAGTGTCTGTCTTACTCCTAGTGAGATAAGCCTATACATCCTTACAATTGTCCTCTACCCATCCCTGCTTAGCCATTTTGCACTTCCTGTCGATCTCAATTTTGAGTCATTTGTATTCCTTTTTGCCTGCTTCATTTACTGCATTTTTATATTTTCTCCTTTCATCAATTAAATTCAATATTTCTTCTGTTACCCATGGGTTTCTACTAGCCCTCGTATTTTTATCTACTTGATCCTCTGCTGCTTTCACTATTTCATCCCTCAAAGCTACCCATTCTTTTCTACCCATATATATGAATATACAAGTAAAATTAATGATATTACCGTTTATCTCACATGCACTATAAAGACCACAGAAATGGTCAAACAGAGAAATTACAAAGAATGAGCAATTGAAATAAAACATATATGGCATCTACAGCTGTGGGAACATCATGCTGAAGGAGTAATTTCAAGGAACTTCCGTAAAAATATGAAGACATGTCAGAGGGAGTTTTTAATGAGAACCATTTTATTACAATTTATGTCACAGTGTTACAAACGTTACAGGAAGAAAGAGGTGGCATCATGACATGATGTATTTACTCTTTATATGCTACAACTGCTGTGGAAAAACGTTTAACTACTGAAAACACTTTACAACTATGAAGAATCTGTTATAATTTAATAATAATGTGTTATGAACATAAGTACTATAATGATGTCAGTAATGTTAACGAGGTGGAAAGAGCAAAAGGTGACAACTGCATTGCTGCAACATTTTCTTAATTATTAGTTAATGCCTTATAAAGTGCTCAAATATATGTAGACAAACTCCACTGTCAAACCGAACGCTAATCAAAATTACTACCGAATTCTGGACGTCATTTAATGAATGATCTTAGTATTTAAGAGCTAATACTCTAGTGGAAGAAACAACGCAGGTTCCAACAGAGAATGAGAGGCTGATGTTAACATTTTAGTTTACAATGCACTGATATTTCTTGATGATAAAATTAGTGTTCTTAATAAAGGACTAGATCAACTATAATTAACTTATAAGTTAATTTAATATTATTCATGTGCGCGAGTATATGTGAACACTCTCTCTGCAATTTTTCTACTTTTACACCATCGTGGAGCCATTCCTTAAAGCGATTAATGGTGCTTCATTTGTAACACTAAGTACTTGTGTTAGGTTCCTTCTTACTTACCTCCCTCAACGACTACGATGGGGTTGCCTGGTGCAAAGGTGATGTTCACACCGAGGATCTCTCGGCCTTCGTAACTGGATCCTCCAACTATCGGCGTCACAACATCTGAGTATGTCTCTGACAGAGAGTTCAGCCATTCGTGGATCTGTAAGTCAAGTGAGCGATTAGTGTGCGATGCATGGTAATTTTCTACCGGTGTTTCTCACTGTTCCTAGTGAAATATTTCAGTAAAACTTCCGTTCACTGTGTACAGTTTCGTTGAGTTTTCCAGCTGACACTTGAATTTTTGGTTTTAAACAAGAAATTGTGTGAAATGTCTGTGGTACTGGTATTAGCTGTGAGTTAGTAGTGTTAATAGAAGTAGTTTCTTTTTTTAGTAGAGAGCGAAATTCGAGATCACTATTGTTAGTTCTTTAACTGATTCTACTATAGTAATTGAACGTAGATGTTTAAGTTTTTTCTACAATTGTTAACCTTTTTACCATGAATGAGAAGTGAGGGCTTTGTTGTAGGTTTGTGAGTAGTAATTTCATTGGGGTGTGGGGGGGTATGGGGTGGGGGGGGGAAGCAGTGGGGACTCTAGTGGGCGTTCTAGGGAGGTCGAGATCATCTCCTGGAAATACAAGATGACTATCAGAAATAAGTTAGTAGAGTACCATAAGCTTAAGATCAGGGCCCTTCAGGTTCAGTTACAAATAGCTGTACTTTGCGCATCGCCAATAGATTTGACCAAATGTAAGAGTTTAGTGGACAGGAGCCTGTAGGAAACATGCAGCGGGCTTCAGCGCTTAAAGACACTAAGACAGTTGCAGTTTCAAAGAGAAAGAAGAAGGTTCTGTTGATAGGTAGTTCACATGGCAGAGGTGTAGACGAGCAGTTGCAGGGAGTGTTGAGGAGTGAGTGCCAGGTCACCAGCATTGTGAAGCCTAGTGTGTGGTTAGCTCAGGTGACTTAACTTAGCGGTATTATGTAGGAATTTTAGAAAGAGGAACAGGTAGTGACTGTGGGTAGAGCTGGGAGTGGTCTGGACAGGGACAGAGAGTATGATGACCTGGAAAAGATACCTACTGAAGCTGATCGTACAAACGTGCACATCGCGCAACTGTTCAACTGTCATGAGCGGCCACACCTTGGTGCTGCTGTTAGGCATGTTAACATGAGGCTTGAGAATGCACTGATGCCAGAGGGCATGGCTCACAGTGCAGGGGTGCCAGATGAGTCAACCACACTAAGACTGCTGCATCAGGTTTCACTACACATTACCTGCACCTCAATAGGTATGGGAAGGGAAGGATCGCAAAGATTATAGGTGTCAGCGTAGTGGGCGGTGGTGGGAAAACTCATGGGAAAATTCTGCAAAAGTTACTGTTGGACCTGCACCCTTTTTAGATTTATGTCAGCTAATAGCTATCAGAGCTTAAGGGAAATCTCGCTAACAAAGAAACCACCTTCAAAGAAGGTCAGATATCCAAGTAGTGAAGGAATTAGCATATTTCGTCAAAACTTAAGAGGTATTAGAGATAAAAATAGTGAATTGCTTACAGATGTAACTCTGACATTATTGGTAAATTAGGGTATCGTTTAAATAATGTGACAATTCAAAGGATTGCTTTGCCAGGATACAAATCTGCTAACCATTTTACAAGGAGTTCTTTGTGGAGTGGGAGAATGACCATACATGTGAAAAATTCCATTTGAGTCTGTAGATGTATCAAAACATTGCGCAGAATAGGTGTTTGAATGCTGTGCAGGGGCCATTGAATTTAGTGTAACTAAGCTCTAATCGTTGTTATTTATAGGTTTCCTAACTCTGACTTCAGAGCATTCCTGCTCAAGCTAAAGTGTTCTTGGTTCACTTTATAGGAAATACAAAAATTAAGTTCTATGTTGTGACTTCAGTATTAGTTTTATATGAGACTGTGCAGAAGAAAGGTAATTGGAAGATCTCCTAAATTCATATGATCTGATGAATAATGTAATTTTATTTATTCTTCATTACTAGATGGGTTTTCTGTTAGCAAAAGGATAAATGGCCTTTCAGACAATTATGCATAAACTTTAACTCAAAAATGTTTTTGTACTCAAACAAATGTTACATATAATTACAAACTATGTAGAAAAGCTATTCCAACAGCAATAGAAAGGTTTTTAAATCCCATTAAGGAACAAGAGTTGCAGGATGTTTATAATGATGGTATCACAGGTGACTAATACAGTTTAAGGCTTTCCTTAACACATTTCTGAAACTCTTTGAAAGTTGTTTTCCATTAGAGCATTCAAAATAGGGCACTAGCAGTAAAGTCAGGCCTGGGTGACTGACTAATGGGGTAAATACATCATGTAGAAGAAAGTTGGAATTTTATCATAGTGTTGGAAGTAGCCACACTCTAGCTACAGTAGTCCATTACAATCAGTATTGTAAGGCGCTTAAAATGTCATGAGGAAAGCCAAGTGTATATGGTATGCACATACAGTAGCTAATTCATTGGATGAAATTAGAATCATAATGTCAATGGTGGAGGAAGTGTCTGGTCAGCAGTACAAACTCAATGATATAAAGACAGTACATAGTAAAAATGTTTTTGTTACTGATAAGTTGGATATATAGATACAGTATTTAACGATCACTCTCTGAACAAAGCTGGTGAATTAAATAAAAACTTAGTTTGTACAGGGAATCGTATAAGTCTCTTCGGATATGCCTTTCTGAGACCGTTATTTGAAATACTCACTGTGATACTGACAAGGGGGAGACTGAACCAATAATTAAATCACTGAAGACTAAGGACTCTTATTGATATGACAGAGTATCTAGCAGAATACTAAAATACTGTGCTGCACATTTTAGCCCTGTCCTTAGTCGTATTTGTAATTTTTCCTTTAAGAATAGTCAGTTTCCAGAATGATTAAAATAGTAACAAATTTATATTATAAAAAAGGGAGAAAGGAATAATGTAGACAATCTTAGACCTATTTATGTGCAATCAGTGTTTGCCAAAGTTCTTAAAAAGGATGTGTATGCATGGATAATTGATCACTTCATTTAAGATAATTTGATGTCTGACGTAGAGTTTGGTTTTAGAAGTGGTTTAACAGCAGAAAATTCTATATTATCTTTTCTCTGTGAAGTACTGAATGGGTCAGACAAATTGCTAGGCATCTTTTTTAAATAAGAAATTTGTATGTGTTGATCACAAAATGTTGGTCCAGAGGTTGGGCCATTATTGAATACGAGGAGTAGCCCTCAACTGGTTCACCTCTTACTAGAATGGACAGCAAAATGTCCTACTACACAATGCTTAGGATGGCTATGGTGCGAGGTGGACGTGAGGCACAGTTAATAGGTGGATGACATAGGGATCAGTGCTGAAGCCACTTCTGTTCCTTGTTTATATAAATGATGTACCTTCAATTGTATTACAGTGATTCTAAAATATTTCTGATTGCTGATGCTGCTGCTTAGTAATAAAGGATGCTGTGTGCAATGTTGGCATTGTTTCAAAGAGTCCTGTAGAAAATAAACTAAAGCTAAATCACATTAAGACTCAGTTTTTACAGTTTGTAACATACAGTGCAACAAAATTCGACGTTTTAATTTCACAGAATGGGCATAAGATTAGTGAAACTGAACAATTCAAGTTTCTAAGTTTTCAGACAGATAGTAAGCCATCATAGAAAGCCCATGTTCAGGATCTTGTTCAAAGACTTAATGCTGCCATTTTTACTACTACTATAGTATCTGAAGTAAGTGATAGTTCTACAGAAAAGGTAGTCTACTTTTCATTCGATTATGACACATGGTATTATATTTTGGCATAACTCTTCTGATTCTCAAAGGGTATTTTTGGCTTAAAAACTTGCTGTTCAGGTAACGAGTGGTGTGAGTCCTCAATATATTTATATATTCTTTTATGTTGTTTCTTGTTAACTGTATCAGCATATTCAAGAGAATTAGCAGCTTTGTCTCAGTCAATACTGGACAGGTATACAGTCTGCATTTGGATTGTACTTCTTTCACTCTTGTGCAGAAAAGCGTGCAGTATTCTGCTCAATTCATTTTCAATTACCACAAGAATTCAAAAATCTTAGCAGCAATTCACTTGCTTTCAAATTAAAACTGAAGAGTTTCCTTATGGGTCATTCCTATTCTGTCAACAAATTCCTTGAAAAGTTAATCTGATTCCTGTGTTATATTGTTCACTGTGTTTATATAAACTTTCAGATTCTTGCCTTTTTATGATTCATAAAAATGTTATTTTATCTGTTATTACTTTCTGTTGTAATTTCATGTACCAAAAGTTTCCACGACCACGAAGATTTGTTTCTCAGTTTGGTCATACCTGAACTATTGGTATTCTTATCGCCAACTTTTTGAGAGCCAGCTGCTCTCAAGTCGATGTCTGTAAACTACCCAAGAAACTGAAGAAGATGTGAAAATTACTTGTTTGATTATATGTTAAATGTACATTAGTGAAATGTCTTGGAATACTCAGAAATAGCAGTTTATTGAAGAAAACTATCGACAGCCGATTTGAAACTCAGTGCTTTGTATCAATGCTGACAGTTCAGATTTATTACTCATATTTATTCAATTAATTAGTTCCTGTTTTCAGATAAAAGTAGGATCTGGAAGTAACTCAAGGTCATCTTTATAATTAATAGCAGTAAACATAATGATTAACATTAATAATTACAAGAGCCACAGTGAATTAATAAAATTTTTCCCTTCCTTTATAGACTGTTATCTACCAAGTCCCAAAACCCAGCTCCACATTACATAACATCATTATTTAAAATAGAGAAAAATACTTTAAATAGGAAATGTTATACTACAAAAGGAGGAACGATAGAAGGGAAAGATTTGTGTAGCTACAAACAAATGTTAAAAGTTTTATTAAATATGCTGGCAGTAATGGGAAAAAAAAGGTCAAGAAAATTAAATTACACACTGCAATGTCACTGGAATGTGAATCTACTAACAATCACTATTCAGAACTTTGAACTGGTGGGAAACTATGCTTATGTAAAAATATCGCCTTGAATATGATTAATACATGCAGGCCTGCACTGAGGACTTTTGGTGTCCCTGGGTAAAAATCCCTGCTGCCACTCCCCTTAGCCCCCCCCCCCCAAGACTTGAAATATGAACTTTTTCCTAGCAAGTGGACTTGTTTCTCTGTCTGTGTAATGCTTACCTATGAGCTGCAAACTTAAAACAGTGATTTTATAAAAATTACAAATATAAAATCTTGATAAAGTGTCACACAATGGATATAAACGCAAATAGTATAATTGTGCTTTCATTAAAATTTAATATAAGCAATACATGCCACTTATACTCCCTTTAGAAGGTACCAGGGGGCAAACGACTTACTTTTTTAAATAACAAAGGGTTTTTCTTTGCCCTGCCATTTCGAAACAAGTTTATGATTTCTCCATAGTCCAATTCCACGGCCAAGTCTGATTCAGTAAATAGGACACCAAGATAACTAAAATAATGTCCTTAAATAATTATTTACACATCTTACAGCAGAAAAACACCTATCAGTTATGAAATTAGATGGAGGAGTACTCAAATATATTGAAAGAGTTATGATCAAATTTTTGTAAACATTCCTATCTTTAGTACCTTGCACAGTTCTGGAAGACAATGTGACTGGTATTCATTCATTACCCCACAGATGAAGCTTTTGAAGTGTAAACATTCAAGTAGAAATATTGAGTCTTCCAGATGTGAACTGTACATTTGTTGAAGGCAGGACGACATTTTCTGGACTTCAAGTGGACTTCGTCAGGCCTGACGAAAACATAAATCGTTACCGGAAGTCTTTATAAGAAGAAACTGTCTTGTTCGTCAATCAGTTTACGAAAAATAAAAAGAAAGGATATCTACATCTCATTGCGTTCATTAGTATTCTCAATACCTGAAGCAGATTCATAGAAAAATTTTTAATTTCTCTTATCGCTTTTCTTATCCCGAAATTTACTTTACTGAGTTTTAGCGGTTTAATTTTTTTGACGTTAGTTCTTGAAAACTCGATATCCTATTTTCATTATTTACAAGAAACAAATTAAAGAAACTTATCACTTAAGAACAGTGGCTGCGTCAATATCTACTTGTGTTTGCTGTTTTACAACACTGAATTTTTCGAGAATTTATTTTGTTTCATTCCGTTCATTGCGATGGGGTCCCGGGGTTTACCAGTTCCGCCCCTCCTCCAAAATAAGCAAGAACTCAGCACTAAGTGTGAAATGTTCCTCAACCACAATCGGCATTTCATTTCCTGTTTCGTTTGGTGGAAATGTTTTTCCTTCATCCTTGAGTTATTTGGGTGTAAGCGTTTCTTCCTGGTCTTCTACAATATGGCTTGAGGAGAGTGATCTCCTGTACATCTCTGAGGATATTATGAAAACTTTTCTGATATCCATGCCGTAGCGTGTACGAGCGGTACCAACCGACCGCACTGTGTAATGTTAATCCGCTATATAAGCGGAGCTCTTTTCGTAACGAGGCACTTGGTGTTCAGTTACTGTAAAAGGGGTTGGCCTACTTGCCATTAGCTTACTAACCTTTCAAGTGATTTAATTTGTTGATAATTGCGAATTTTTATTTTCTAAAATTTTATTGTAAAGTTTACCTAAAGAAATTTTAAAACTGATAAACGCTCCGAAAGTTTTGAAGTTGATGTTTAATCTATTGTAAGGTTGGTTTAATTTTTTGGTATTTGGTTTCATTGCAAGGTCTTAAGTAAATACTAATTGAAACTCTCACGGTTTAGTAAGCAAAGTAATTACCAGTCTTGAGTATTTAGAAAAATAAATACATTTTTTTAGATAGCGTTAACATGTATTGTCCCAGCATCCTCCCTACTACATATCGTTGGAGCTACCCATTTGGTCCTAAATTAATCAGTATTTTTCCGGTTATAACTGTATAACTGTGAAATAATTTAAATTATAGTAATTTCTAAACTGCCGGAGCAAGTTGTTTCATA
Organism: Schistocerca cancellata; assembly: GCF_023864275.1. Taxonomy (NCBI): domain Eukaryota; kingdom Metazoa; phylum Arthropoda; class Insecta; order Orthoptera; family Acrididae; genus Schistocerca; species Schistocerca cancellata. Next base: position 407,862,137 of record NC_064628.1, read on the forward strand.
ACGGTATCAGTTTGGCGAGGAATAGAGTCCACTAGTTCGATCCTGTATACCTTATCTAGCAAACCGTTCCATTGACGATTAGATAGCGTAGAAATACAAAACTGCGGGGATATTGGCTGCTACGTTCCACCCGCTGTTTTCTATGGGATTATGACTGATTTAGCGGATCAGCTGAGGGGTAACAGAATGACTGTGTGCTCATCAAACCAGGAACGTACGCTTGCAGTCATGTGAACACTGCTGCTATCTTGCAACACGGGTGTGTTCACAGCATACTCATCTTGTGGTTGTAGAAGAAAAAGCAGCACTTCGTCACCGAGAATGTTGAAATAATCAGCTTGATTCATCCAGAATGAGATTTTCACTCTGCAGCGGAGTGGGCGCTAATATGAAACTTCCTGGCATATTAAAACTGTGTGCTGGACCGAAACTCGAACTCAGGGTCTTTGCCTTCCGCGTGCAATTGCTCTACTATTTGAGCTACCCAATCAATGGTGGAAGTAAGGCTATGAGGACGAGGTGTGAATCGTGCTAGGGTAGCTCAGATGGAAAACAATTGCCCGTGAAGGGCAAAGGTCCCTAGTTCGAGTATTAGTCCAGCACACAGCTTTAATCTGCCAGTAAGTTTCATATCAGCGCGCACTCCGCTGCAGAATAAAAATCTTATTCTGGAAGCATTCCGTAGGCTGTGGCTAAGACATGTCTCCACAATATCCTTAATTCCAGGAGTGCTAGTTCTGCAAGGTTCGCAGGAGAGCTTCTGTAAAGTTTGGAAGGTAGGAGGCGAGGTACTGGCGGAAGTAAAGCTGTGAGGATGGGGCGTGAGTCGTGCTTGGGTAGTTCTGATGGTGGAGCAATTGCCAGCGAAAGGCAAAGGTCCCGATTTCGAGTCTCGGTCCGGCACACAGTTTTAATCTGCCAGGAACTGTCAGCCTGATTCATGTACCCAAGTCATAGCATGTATTAACATTCCCAAAACGTGACAGAGCCATAGCACAACTGTACAATGCCGTCCACTCACAGCGGGTTAAATGCTTCGTTGAGCTGTTAGCACACTCGACGACTTACATTATTTGAAACGAGGCAAAACTGCAACTTGTCAAATGTTAAAATGTGTGTGAAATCTTATGGGACTTAACTGCTAAGGTCATCAGTCCCTAAGCTTACACACTACTTAACTTAAATTATTCTAAGGACAAACACACACACACACATGCCCGAGGGAGGACTCGAACCACCTCCGGGACCAGCCGCACAGTCCATGACTGCAGCGCCTGAGACCGCTCCGCTAATCACGCGCGGCTGCAACTTGTCGTATATCACTACACGGCTACAGTAACCGACTGTCTACTTTTCGCATTGTTTGTCACACTAAAGCCCAGCGGCTTAGCGTTCTGCTTTGAGTAATGACCTCTTTCAAACGCCCACATTCCAGATGTCTGTTGCAAGAAGACTCCTTCGCAATATTCACCCGGAAACTGTTTTAAATGGAACAGCGTTCACCGACAGCAACAGTTCCTGCCGGGTTGGAAATCGATTGACAATGACAAGGAGTAACATTCGTCTCCGATCTCTGCCGGTTAGAACGCTTTCACGAGCGCTCTTCCTACTGCCTGTTATGCGGTGTAGCGAAGTCTGTTAGTACCAAACACCGGCCTCAATCTGAGTAAGAAATTTCTGAGAATTTACGTATGGAACGCGGCACTGTGTGGAAATGTATCATGGACAGCGTGTAAACCGGAAAAGAAGAGAATCGAGTTCCAGATGCGGTGCTACTGAAACATACAGAAAATTATATGGGCAAGGAGGATAAGAAATAAAGAGATCTCTCGTAGATTCAGCAAAGAGAGCAACGTGTAGAAAACACTGGCGAGAAGAAGAGCTAGGATGCCAGTGCTACTATGAGATTAAGGGAGGTATGACGTCAAACGGGCCGACTTCAAGGAGAGGCACCACAGAACATTTTAATTTGCTCTATCTATACTTTTACAAATTAATTCATAAAACTTTTTCAGCATGACCAGGAAGGATTTAGGATTCACACTCATAGCAGTGGAAGTTCAAAAACACGAAACAATAATATTTTTTAAATCTGAAATTTCATGATTTTTTCACTTGCTGTTGGCTGCATTTGTTGCTATAGGTACACTTTTCTTCATAAGTAAGAGATTCTTCGATTAATTTTGCACAGCTTACAAACCATACTTACAGGCGTATGAAACTCTAGAATTTATTTAATCTATGGAAAAATGAATAGGCTGTTACGTTTTAAACTTCGTGTTTAGATAAAACTCGAATTTTATAGTTAATTGTCTCCATTTTTACCACAGTTTTTAACAGATTTAGGAAATTCTAGAGTCCCATACACCTGTAAGTATGGTTTGTATGCTGTGCAAAATTCATCAAAGAATCTCTCTTACTTAAGAAAAAAAGTGTACCAACAGCAACAAATGCAGCCAATACCAAGTGAAAAATGATGAAATTTCACATGTAAAAAAAATTGTTTTGTTATGTTTTTTAACTTTCTCTGCTATGAGTGTGAATCCTGAATCATTTCTTGTCATGCTAGCAAAGTTTTATGAATTTATTTGTAAGAGTATAGACAGTGTAAATTAAAATGTCCTGTGGTGCCTCTTCTGCTCCAAGTCGGCCCGTTTCACGTCCTACCCCCCTTTAAGAAGAGGGTACAGGAGAGAAATTCGTGGTAGTCCGCTTCAAACCAATCCAAAAATTGTAGATGCCCATAAACCCCTCCCCTCTCCCGCTTCAAAGCATGCCTGCTTCATTTACGGATTGGTCAAGGGCACATCCAAACAAGACAGCTCTTTTCTGCCATTCGGTCACGCCTTCGCGTCTACCAATGAACCCATAAAACCAACTTGCACATACACGCTTCAGTGCCAGGAGTTACTTCAGCGGTGGAGGAGCACTTTAGGGCCTGGCAGCACATTCACCTCATCTAAAGAGACTGGAGTCATCTTTTAAGGAGATGTCGAATTTTTCATCCAGTGATGTAAGAAATTTTACTGAGTAGTTAACTAGCATCAGTCAAGTGGCATATAAGCACTTGATACAGAGAATTTCCGTGTACCTAACGACCTCTGGTAATAAAAAGCAGGCAGAAACGTAAGTCAATAGAATGAAAAGTAGTCCAAGTTGCAAATATTTTATTTATCATTTGTTGACTAATTTCTGGCCGAGACCCATTTTAAAATCAACGTAATAAAGTAGAAAAGGATATTTTCAAAGATTTCAACAAAATGTGTAATGTACATGCACAGTGTATAAAGATAATTGAGTTACCCGTATGCACTGTGAATATACAATACACATGAATGTACGTTACACATTTTGTTCAAATCTTCTGAAATGCCATTTTCGACTTTGTTATGTTGATTTGAAAATGGGTCTAGTTATCGAATGTAAAGCGAAATACTTGATACTTGGAATGGTTTATCGTCCTATCGATTAACAGAGGTTGCTGACTAGAGATGGGGGATCCGCTCCTGAACTGATTCATAGAGTTGAATCTTTGAAAGGAGTGAACAATCAGTGATTCAGAAAAAAAGAACGGTAGCTCCAAACGTTTCCCACGGCAGAGAGAGAAAGAGAGAGAGAGAGAGAGAAAAGAAAGAGAGAGAGAGAGAGAGAGAGAGAGAGAGAGAGAGAGAGATGGGTTGATGGGTTTATATTGCAAGTGCTGAAAATTGTATCTATGAATAAAATAATAACTTAAAATATGTTTGTTTCAACGTTTATTTGTTATTTCTCTTCCCTACGCCCATACAAATGTTTCCTCAAATTTTCATTCTCATACGATCTGTTATGATGCCTCTGCTGGTCAGAGCACAGTGCACGCCACACAACACAGCCGGCGCCGGCCTCTGCCCTGCTTCTACCTTTGCTGCCTGCATTGTGCAGTGCCCCATTGGATTTTCTGTTTCACATATGCCGTGCCGTCTCTGTGCATCCTCTGCCGCGTGCAGTGTCTGGTGCAGCTTAACTTAGCATCGCACTCTGTCGGCGATCGTTGCAGTCGCACGTCCTGCCCTCTGGGCAGTTGATGCGAGCAACAGGACAGAGAGCCTCCTAGCGGAGAACTTAAGAACTACTTGCAACAACCTGCTCGCAAGAGAACGGACGATTTGTCTCGGAGCGGGTGACTGGTGGCCGTTTACCGCTCCCCCACCCTCGGAACTCGCCCGCTCAACGCTCACCCCACTGTTCTCGACTCTAGCCAGAGCGTTGAGCAAAGCAACTCTGGTGTCACTCTGGTCTCTGCGGTCTTAGCTCACGCAGTAATACAGGTCACGGCTCGACCTGCTTGACTCAGTGCTTCTGGATCGGAGTTCGTCTCTACTGGATATTGTTCTTTGTAGTAATACCGCTATGTATAATACATTATTATGTTATGTATACATCATTTGTTTTTATTTTATTTTTATTTGTTTAAACTGATCAGATTAGGTTCCTGATGACTCCTCTTACTATAGGATTTTTATTATGGACACTCGAATTTACACTTTAATTACGAGTGAACCGATAAACGTATCGCAAAATGTGATACACGAATATTTTCCTTGTTTTATTCTGCATAAGGCTATATGCAGCACTTTAGTCTTACAGTCAAATTTATGTTTTTTTTTTCTTATTCTGTTACGGATTTTGCGATTTTAGGCGTCTTCAGAAGGAAAGGTTCACTTTAAAAATATACGGCTTGCGATGTATTTGTACAAGGTTAATGAAATTTTAATACATTATAGCCAAATATATTGTTAATGTAAATCTCAAGATACAACATTTTCCGATCACCCAAAAAACCACGATAGTGCAAAATAAATCAGTAATAAAAAACTTTGTCATAGGATCAAATAAGATCAAAATACAGGTATAGTACTGGAATAAACCAAGTTTAAAGGGCAATATGCCTTCCATTTATTTTCTATTGTGAATGAGTGGTGAGTCATGAAAAAGAGCTAGTTCATTTCAGGGAGTGAACAGTTCTGATCCGATCTCTGAAAAGAACAGTTTTGCCCATCTCTATTGCTGACCCAAGTTACACCAGCATGCTGGAAGCTCGTCGAAATGTGTTTCACGAAACGACGATGAGATTTTGATTAGGATAGGATAGGGAGCAAAATCAGACGTCTCCTTGACGATGGGAACTTCCAGATTTATGTCTTTAGCGGTTTGTGGAAACCACCGAAAACCTCGAACTGGATGGTCAGCTGGAACACCTGTTCTGCCGTATGTGGGTCCTCTGACTTATCACTACGCCATCTTGATAGCTAGTAACAAAAAGATATTCGGTCTGACGAATTGATCACGATAACACAATATCATGTTTTCTGCGCATTCATAAAACTGTATAGGGGAATGCGCAGTCAAAAGTAGCAGGGTCAGTTGTAACACATTAGATCCACCGGCAAATGTAGAATTTCTCAGAAGTGGAAATAGGCTTCAGTTCACTTCAATCACGTGGATAATTACTTGACAGTTGTTCATGTGGGAGAGTGGGACTTCTATTTAGCACAACGAAGTGAAAATGAATTTTGAAATATTTCTTTGTGTAGATTTCTGGGTAAATGAATTATTTTAACTAATACATAAATATATGTCAGAGATTACATTTTTGTTTCTTATAGGAATTAATTATGCATTTTTTCGTACGAATGGACCTGTTCAGAGTTAATATGGCGGTAAGCGCACAGTTGTAACAGTGTACATGGGGACAGTCATAAGACGTTACAATTCATTTCCAGTGAACACGAATTATTTTTGTACATCTGTCATAATAGTTACCTTGTTTGATTAGTGTCGACAAGAAATTATTAAAATAATCTATTTTAAGCTCTTTTACAGTAAGTTAACAAATGTTATGCATACAACAGATTCCACAAGAAGCTATGGAATTACTGCCGAGGTAGATTTAAATTCCAGAAAATCAGTCAGGAGTGTGGCGAGAGAATCTGGTATAAGTCATGTGTCACTGCAAATGATTTGCCAGAAAATGACGAATCAATTATATTCGGAAAGCAGACCACAATCCACATATTCATACATTCAGTGCCCAGCAGAAAACAAAACCTGCAGATTACATAAAAAATTCTTGCTATTACTGTGCCTCAAGTAGAAACACCAAGTAATAGTTTGTAAGGAGTCTCTGAAATTGGTAACTTGCTCGTTTAAAGATTATAATTTTCTACTGTCGGGTTCCGCGCTAAGATAAATTCGGACATACCAAACTCGTAAAAGAGCCAAAGTGGCCCCGACGATAGATTGAGAGAACCCTGGACTACAGGAGCAAGGCCCCTAAAGCGTCTGAGGTTGCAACTTTTTCACCTGAGGTGGTGCGTCCGTTTCCTAAGGCCAGGACGAAGAAAAACTTGATCAAGACGTCCGGAAAGTCTCACAGGCACTCCCCAAAAACATGCTCTTCAAGGAATGGATATTAAAAATAAAATAAGTGTTGATAAAGAAAGTTTCAAATTGCCAAAGAGAAACTGCCCCTTCAAACCATTTCAGTTTCAGCACTACAAAACAGAGTGAATGTAATATGTGATTAAAAAATACGTACAATAACGGCAGATTGGGAGAGGAATGGGTCCAGTGCATAACATCTTCGGAGTAATCTCATATTACATGCACGAAGGGAGAAAAACGTTACGAGGGCTCTAACTGTTATCCAGAATAGGATATATCGATTGTCTACATCTCTTACGAATATTGGAATGCTATAATTTTATCTCGTAATGTTGTAATATTTTTATGATAACTTTTAGCTTTATCAGTAAGTGTTGAATCACAAATCTACAAGAAGTCTTTTTATAATGTGTTAAAAAGTACAGTGGTAAATAATAGTTACAGTACTTGTTACAGCGTCGCATTTAAAGAGCACTGCAGTCAAACTACATATGATCTGGTTTTATACTTACCATTTCTCGACGACATAGATCACAAACAAAACAAATTTTCAATATTAATTCTTTTTGGCGCGCTAAAGCTTATATCTGACACAAACTGTCAGCACACAGACAAATGCAGACAGATTCATAGATTTTTGCACTCAAGTTTCTAAGTAATTGTGACTTATATAGTTTCATAATAAAAAAAGTACTTCCACATAAATATGTCGATCGGAATACTATAGCACATTTACAACTTTATTATTGAGACTTGAAAACTTTACCTCAAGAAAGTAATATAGACTACCTGGACAGTTTTAACGTAAATGGGTTTCTGATTGAAACGGGAATTCTGTCTCAAAAACAGCTCGCATACATATCTAAAATGGGTAGTGTCCTGAAGACATTTAGGAGACTATCCCTGTACTTCTTTCAAGGCCACAACGGGCTCTTCAGGCTTCTCATTTAATTTAACGGCTGTGAGCTTAAGGAATTGGACTGTGTTTCAAATAACTTTCGGAAATGCAGTCGGATGACGTCGTCGCCAACCATTGCTATTTCGTCAGGAGCACACACTGCCATTTTCAAGACAAAACTGCAGCAATTAAGCTCTATGCAAGCGAATTTAAAACCTTTGTGTTCACAGAGACTCCGCAAAGATAACACAAAAACACAACGTAAACACTATCGCCATCACAAACCAAAGATAACCGAAGTCACAAGTCATCGTTAGTTAAATTAATAATCAACGGGTGAAATAGCATAATGTCGGTCCCTCTGTTTTTTACAATGGAGAGAGCAGGATTCCATGCAGAATTTAAAGAGAAACCATCACCTCCATTTACGAGGTTACTTTCTAATTTAATTTCAACAGCTTCCTTAATAACACTATGCTAATAGCTGGAAGTGCATACCAGAATATCTCAGTTGGTATATTCCGTAGGATGACCGGTCCGAAGACAATGTTTTACAATGGGGGATTGGCTTGGCTGTTGTGTATGTGCAGCTGTTGCTCGGTACATCGGTCCTCAACAGTCCTGATAGTCTGACCAATATGTGGCATGCCACAACTGCAAGGAATAGTTTAGACACGCGCCTTATGCAAACCAAGATCATCCTATACGAAACCTAAAAGGATCCTGATCTTAGACGGTGGTCGAAAAACACTCTTCACATCACATATCCAAAAAATACGACCAATCCTGTTTGAAATGCTTCCTTCATAAGACAAAAAGGCTGTAGAGTTTAGTGCTGTAGAGTATTATCATCACTCACCCGGTGCACAGTTGGTCGATAGCGCAACACACATTTGATCTGACATTCACTATAACCACACTGACGAAAGGTGACTTCAGGCTAACTCAGCTGACAGCGCTTCAGAGTCCGAGAGGGTATGGGCCCTGTGAATCAAGGTACGCAGTACCCTGTCATGTTAAGCCGTATGGTGGTAACTATCAGCCTGCAGACACAAGTCAGTGTGAGTAGGTCTCCTATAAACGGCATGTCCCAACGTACCAACACACCAAGGAATGGACGACAGCCATCCTTTTCCACTTTCACCGTGAAATAAATATTCGGGTTGGAATTGTGTTCTATTGTAAAGACAGCCGCCGACATGACGATGAATAACGGAAGAGCAGAGAGTGCTGTGAGACGACGTCAGCCAATAGTAAGCTGACACAAAGGCAGGAGCAGCATCTACATGAAGAGATCATAAGCGCCGCGCCGCCATAGCCGCAGGGAGTGGAAGACAAGCCACCATAGGAACACCACAGCAGTGACTTATGAACTGTATTGTTTTGCTTTCACTGAAATTGTATATACTGAAGGGCATTGATCATTTACATGGCTCCATTTACTTGTGACACACCTTTCACACCTTTGTGAACATGCAAAGTTAAGAATTGTCAATTTAATTTACTGTAATAAACTCCATTAATACGATTTGCCTGAGTTGTTTTGCAGCGATCCAAGAAAAACAGCATCTTAGGCACTGTGTATTAGACAAGTGGTCAGACACAAAAATTGGCGACAAGGACTCAAAGAAAAACCCCGTGCCCCACAGCCACGGGATTTTCTTTTGCGATTTGCTGGCGCCTTAATTTTCTCTTGTCTCTTCTTTGCAGGGGTGTTTACATGCTCTGACAGTCTCTTATCGTATTTTTGCTAATCAGTGTTTTCATGTGGGCATTGCAGAAATTTTCTTTGCTTTTGTACTTATATTTCTTGCTTGCCTTGTCTATTTCTTGCGCATATGTCTCTTCCAACAGGCCCACTCCATCTATCCCAACCCCTGCTCAGTCGCCACAGCTACCAGCTTTAGATGCAACACAGCTAATACAGATATTTTAGTTTCAGAGCCAGCAAATATCCTCGCTGCTGAACACAGTACAGCAGCTCATGGTGAACCAAATTACTAATGCAGCATGCAGCTCCCAGTGCTACACCGCCTTTTCGCCAGTATCATGAACAAGAATAAGAGTGGCTCGAGTGGTTGCAACTGTTTTAAGACAACATAATTGCTCACAATGTACCAGGTACTGTGAAACTTCCCTATCTATTGTCCACAGTAAACAGCGCAGTGTTTAGGCTCTTACAAAAAACTGTTCCCTAACGCCACACCAAGTGAAATCTCATATGATCAGGTTGTAGATTCGCTAGTTATTACGACCAACAAGTGAAAATAGTAGCAGCTACGTATCAATTCTTTAATTACAAAAAACGGTCAGAACAAACTTACTGCGAGTGGGTAACAGATTTGCAGGATATGACAAGGAAATGCAAATTCAAATGTGCTTGTGGCGCTTTATATTCAGATGTTATGTTGTGTGATGCGACCGTGTACAATGTAACTGATGTCAAACTCAGAGAACATATTTTGAAATAGTCTGACCCATCATTTCATCAAGCAGTGCAAATACTAGATCAGTATGACTAAGATGCCCTGTCAGCCAGTAAATCTGAGCAGCCAGCAATTTGTGAGGTTGATTCCCTTATTTGCAACTGGCCCATTCGGCAGTGGCAGGTCGCGCTCGCCATGCCACATAAACAACTCTCCACACCACGTAGGCAGCTCGCTAAACAGGCCACTACACGGATGTACAGAATTAAGCCATGCTCACAGTATTATTCGCACCACAAATAGCAAGACTGCCCCTCCTGATAACTGCAGTGTTACATTTGCGGCAAGAAAGGACATGCCCAATCCGTATGTTTGCAATGGAACGAACTTAAGAATTCAGCCCACTCACGAAAATCTATTCACAAGGTCCATGTCATTAATGCAGTATATTCGAAGTCTGCAACAGGCAGTAGCAAAACTAGCAAGCGAGCAGTTTCTTTAATGCTATGCCAGTACAACAAACTTTTTGTTCATTTGCTTCCTTGTGGGAACCGTGGGAAATTTCTGTTGGACACAGGTGCCTCTGTTAAATTGCTGAATCGTCAGACATGTGAAGTATTAGGCTTCCCATACCTGTCTAAAGCTAGTACACACCTGACGGCTTACAATAAACAATACATTCCCGTTCTCAAAAAATGTACTTTGCCTGTCATGTATCACTCGCATACACGACTTTTACGGTGCTACAATCACGCGATTGTGAGAACATATCTGATCTTGATTCATTTGATTTGTTACTGGCCGGTGTGGCCGAGTAGTTCTAGGCGCTTCAGTCTGGAACCGCGCGACCGCTACTGGTTCGAATCCTACCTCGGGCATGGATGTGTGTGAAGTCCTTAGGTTACTTAGGCTTAAGTAGTTTTAAGTTCTAGGGGACTGATGACCTCAGATGTTAAGTCCCATAGTGGTCAGAGCCATTTGAACCATTTGATTTGTTTGGCTTTAACATTCAGCGCAGTGTGTTGACAGTGTCTGCATTCCGTGATTCCATGCAAAAGACAGTGTAGCTATCTTGCTGAAAGAATTCCCAGAACTCTTTTTTGAAGGTTTAGCCAAGGTTAACCATTTTGTTGCACATATTACTCTGAAAGACAATATTCAGTCGAAATTTTGCCAGGCCAGAACTGTTCTCATTGCGCTATGGCACAAAGTCGCTGCTGAACTTAAAGAATTGTAAGACAGCGGAGCTATTGTGCCCATACAAGCTAGTCAGTGGGCAAATCCACTGGTTTTGCTCCCCAAAACCTCAGGTCGCAATCACCTCTGTGTTGACTTTAAGTGTACAGTGAACTCACAAACTGTGATTGATTCTTACTGATTGCCACGCCCAGAGGATTTCATGGACAGATCAAGCGCTGGTCGCTACTTTTCAAAAATTGATTTGCGTGACGTGTATTTGCAAATACCGCTCGATGAAGAATCTCCAAAACTGTGTGTGGTGAATACTTATTTGAGCTTGTTTAAATATTTGCATTTACCTTTTGGCAGCGCTTCCACATCAACCATTTTCCAATGATATTTGGAACAGCTAAAAGCTCAAGTGCCAAACTGTACAAACTATTTGGACGATATTGTCATAGCAGAGCGTACATCTGAAGATCATACTGAATGTTTGCGTGCTTTGTTTCGTGTGTTATCTGACGCAGGACTAAAGTGTAAACCGTAAGAGTGTGATTTTTTAAAAACTGAGTTGCACTATCTTGGTCATGTCATGAACAGTCAATGTGTATATCCTCTTCAGTCACATTTCTTAGCCATACGAAATTTGCCAGTTCCTCGCTATGTCCCTGAATTAGTCTTAGGGAAAATGAACCATTATATTCGGTTCATACCGAATGCTGCGCAAACCGCAGCTCGACAGCACCGCTTGCGTCGCAAGCGTCTGGGCAGATGACAATCAAGTGTTTTTTCAAAAACTTAGAGCTGCATTGCTCAGTTATCGATGCTTAGTTCAGTTTGATACTGACAAATCAGTTGTATTGCAAGTTGACGCTTCCTCTTATGGAATCGGTGCAGTGCTTTCGCACAGATTAGGTGAGAAAGGCAGGCCTATCGCTTTCGCATCAAAAGTGTTGTCTAAAGTTCATTGTCACTATTCACAAATTGAGAAAGAGGCTTTGGCTATTGTGTATGGTGTCACCAAATTCCACCACTATTTGTATGGCAGAAAATTCCACTTAGTAACAGATCACAAGCCTTTGCAGTCCTTGTTTCATCCGACGAAACCGGTTCCTGTTCCAACTGCCCAAAGATTGCAAAGATGGGCTTTGTTGTTGTCTCAATACCAATACGAGATTGTGTATCGTGCGATAGCTCAACATGGTAATGCGCACGCACTTTCACATCTTCCGTTTGTCCCTGATACAGACGTTGACGCTTCAGCTGCATCTTGTTGTCACATCGATCCTCAGGATTCTGAATTGCTTCTATCTTTTCCACTGAACTATAGGAAAGTTGCACAGGCGACGGAAGCTGATTGAGATTTGAACATTTTGCTAACATACATTCGCTCATATTGTCTCGTTCCTGGCATAACATAAAAAACTGTTGAGCGCCGATACTTTGCACATCGGTACAGCCTCACTATACAGAGAGGTGTGATTCTTGTACAAAATGACAGTGGTCAGTCACGTGTGTTGACCCCTAAAGCTTTGCAAAAGAAATGTAGCAGTTACTTCACCAAAGGACACTGCAGGATTGTTAGTACGAAACAGTTAGCGCGTCGACACTGTACTTGGCAGGGTTGGACACCCAGATAGAACAGATGACGTCACAGTGTCAGGCATATGCGGAAAGTCAGTCCTCTCCGCCACAAAAATTCTGTGCTTGGCGTAAGTCGCAATCACTATAGCAATGTGTGCACATAGACTTTGTGGGCCCTTTTTTTGAATACTCGTAGGTTGATTGTGGTTGACTCGTATATCAAGTTTCCTTTTGCTGTGCAAATGAACTCAACAACGGTGTTGTCCTCTATTTTTTGCCTCGAAGGTTTACCTGAAGTCATAGTGTCAGACAACGGTCTTCAGTTCATGACAAATGAATTTGAAATATTCTGTGAAAGCAATGGCATACGGCATCTAACTAGTGCACCGTTCCATCCACAGTCAAACGGAGAAGCGGAATGTTTTGTCAGAACTGAACCTTCAACGAGCAGATGGTCAAACTTCGCTCCGAACACACCAGGGATCAAACATTGCAATTGTTTCTCGCCTCCTATCGTTCGGAACCACGATATGGACCATCGCCGGTGGAACTGCTTCACGGCCGCACCATCGGACACTGCTCCACCTGCTCCACCCTCCTCAGCATCAGGCGCCCCATGGTATAGTGTTTTACAGGGTTTTCAGCGGCAGCAGATAGTGGGTGTGATGTGAGACCGTCCGTCGACTTGGCCCTTGCATGTACCTCATTTCAGGTCCAGACGGGCTGCAGTGCCAACATCAAAATCAACTTCGCCACTGTCACGTGCACGGTAAGCCTTCTGTGTCTCTTCCCCAGATGCATGGATACCGAGGACGCCGCGGCCACAACACTGCCAGAAGGTGTCATCACGACACCGCGGAACGACCTCATGGAGACGGAGCTTTCGCCTCCTCCGCCTCCTCTCGTCCTACAGATGGAACTGGACCCGCCCACACTTAAGCAGTCGACGCTTTCTATATCTGGTTATTGGCCTCCGATAGTGGACGCGTACCCTTCTGGTCCGTTTTCTGGGGGACATTTCCGCCAGAGCGAAGGTCGGATGGCGGGGTACGTCCGGATGCTTGACGTCCCCTGCAGCAGCAGCTTCTGATCCAGCTAAGCGTTCACACTCCTGCCTCCCCCGCCGTCGTCGCGCTCCCTGCACGACGACGGTGCGTTGCTTTTGGGGAGAGGAATGTTCCAGTGTAACGACAAGTGCCGGTACGAAGATGAAGAACGGAAGAGCAGAGAGGGCTGTGAGACGACGTCACCGAATAGTACGCTGGGACGCTGGTAACCACGTAGTTGAGCGACCAGCAAACCAAACATAATCAGTAGTATGCTGACGTGAAGACAGGAGTGGCATCTACACAAAGAGAATACAAGCGCAGCTCCACTGTAGCCGCGGAGAGTGGAAGACGAGCCGTCATATAAACGCCACAGTAGTGGCTGATGAAGTGTAATATTTCATTGCATTGAAATTGTGTATACCAAAGGACATTGATTATTTGCATGTCGCCGTTTGCTTGTGACACACCTTTATGAATACACATAGTTAAGTATTGTCAATTTAACTTACTGTAATAAACTCCATTAATACGATCTGCTTGAATTCTTGTCTAGCAATCCAAGAAAAACAGCATCCTAGGCACCCTGTATTCTCACAGCCACGATGTCAAACAACAATAGTATACTCTTGAGGAGTGGTGCCTTTATATCACTCCTGTCTGGAACCTGAGTATCGGGAGAATGACTCATGCGTGCACAGTGACAGACGGTCTCAAGCGGGTTCAGTCGAGTATTTAGTTCTAATTTTCATCCACCAGAGTACAGTAGCGGACAGAGACATTCAAGGAACAGATCAAGAGAATATTTGTGAGATTTGTTCTGTTTATTTCTTGAACGCTTTTTTGTTTATTTATTTTTGTACTGTTTTGTATACACCATGTGTTCAAAAGTATCCGGACACCCTCAAAAACATACGGTTTTCATATTAGGTGCATTGTGCTGCCACCCTTTGCCAGGTACTCCATATCAACGACCTCAGTTGTCATTAGACGCCGTGAGACAGTAGAATGGGGCGCTCCGCGGAACTCACGGATTTCGAACGTGGTCAGATGATTGGGTGTCACTTCTTTCATACGTCTTTACGCGAGATTTCCACATCGCTAGATCCACTGTTTCCGATGTGATAGTGAAGCGGAAACGTGAAGGGACACGTACAGCACAAAAACGAACAGGCTGACTTCATCTGTTGACTGACAAAAAAAATGGCTCTGAGCACTATGGGACTTAACATCGATGGTCATCAGTCCCCTAGAACTTAGAACTACTTAAACCTAACTAACCTAAGGACATCACACACATCCATGCCCGAGGCAGGATTCGAACCTACGACCGTAGCAGTCGCGCGGCTCCGGACTGAGCGTCTAGAGCCGCTAGACCACCGCGGCCGGCTGTTGACTGACATATTTCCTGTTGTATCAGTACGTAAAATCTGCCTGTTAGCGACGTATGAGATTTCAGACGACTCTGCTACAAAACTACATCCACTACCGTTAGTTCCATCTCTGAGGTTAGTTTCAACTTGGCGTAATCTACTGCTATTCTGAAGCAACTTATTTTCAACCTCTTCTACCTGGTTAGTTAGCTGAAGGACATTTTCTTCAGACACACCCACTCGGCCAAACACACTTTTTACTTCATTCATACATTTGGCATATTCAGAACTGATTTTACTGTGTAACAATTTGTTATCATTTACACATATAGACCCTACCGCGGCTAATTTGACCTCTACTCTCTGCACACTTTCTTTTATAAAATCTACCCTTTGTTTCCAACAGCAACTTTTTTCAAGGCATCTGTTAATTCACTTTTTACAGTTTTAGTGGACTGTTGGCAGTTATTCTCAACTTGGTTTTGGAATGAATTTGAAGGTACTCTACCTAGTTTGTGGTCAGACAGACAAGAAATAGGATTTCTTACGTCTAAATTCTTGGGAGGGTCTAGAATTTGGGGGATTATCGCTACTTAACAGTACGATACTCTAGATAAATTTAAAGAGGCGGTTTTAAAGAATATTGAGGCAAGCAAAAACAAATGGAGTTGCTAAATAGCTTCTGGGCTGGGGAAAAGATTAATTCCAGAAAGGAAAACGTAAGAAAGTGTGCGTTAAAGTGGGTGACAAATGTAAACTTTAACAGAATTAACGTGTACCGTGAGAACAGCAGGAGCAGAGGTGCCAACCGCGCGGAGTGGCGCTATGTCACGGATTGCGCGGCCCCTCCCACCGGAGGTTCGAGTCCTCCCACGGGCATGGGTGTGTGTTTTGTTGTTAGCATAATTTAGTTTAAGTAGTGTGTAAGTCTAGGGACCTCAGCAGTTTGGTCCCTTGGGAATTCACACACATTTGAATTTCAGCAGAGGTGCCGGGAGCTGGCGCTATCCAGTAAATGATAGGTGAAATAAAGGGGAGCAGGTGCATAATTATCGATCGTATTTTCCGATGCAACAAATGGGGTAAACTTAAGAAATGCTACAGAATCCCAGAATCCGTTAAACTAAATGCCGTCTGTGAAAGACGTAATTTGAACCCGCTAGCAAAACCGTTTGTACGCGTTACAACTAAACAGACAGGGATTATAAGTGAGGAGCAGAAGAAGGTGGTAACAACAGACGAAACGAGCTGCATAAAAATCTGCACATTTAACGGAGGTTTAGGGGAGTTTTTGGACAGACGTAAGCGAAATAAACACTGTATTGCAGACGAAATTGGTGATGTATCAGCGGAAAATATGACAGAACCTGATTACCAGAGAGTCTTTAGCAACCAAGTTGAAATCGAATAATGTTCTCGGGAAGGAGAAAGTACAGAAGCTGCAGAATTACAGGAGATTATTGATGTCAGTGTAGAAGAAATACTAGCGTCTGTAACTGACGACGTTTGTGAGGCTATAAGGGAGAGGCAGGAAAATGGTGACCAAAATGGAGTTCAGCCAACTAACTGTGGACAAAAGAAAGAGAGAGAGAGAGAGAGAGAGAGAGAGAGAGAGAGAGAGAGGAAATAGAGAATGGCGAAACGCCGGGAAAAATTTTTTGAGCTGTAATTAGTGGAGAGAATAGTTAGTATGGGTGAGAAAAGTGATGTGGGTAATTCTGCGAAAATCTGTGTAATTTCAGGAAACAGGGAAGGTTTCGATAGAAGGGAGGCTGTGAATGATTTGTAGGAGGAGTGTTCTGACACTAGCAACGAAAGGAAGTTGTTGAGTGAGCCAGCAATTAGTCTGCAAGTCTATAACGAAGCAGTACAGTGTTTAGCAGATAGTGGTAGTGATTTATGTGCTGTGAGTAAAAAAATGGTTAGAATCGTTGCCAAACAGAAGTGAACTTGTAAAAATGCCAGTAATGGGAGTACAGATAATTGTAGCTACAGGAAAAGTTAAAAAAACCTGTTGAACACGAAGTTCTGCTGCCAATAAAAATAAATGGTATGGAAGTACTCCATAATTTCCTTATAATTCCTTATCTATGTATAAAAATGCTAATTGGCGTAGATTTCTTTAAGCAGTACAAAGGGAGATTAAATCTGCTGCTATGAGTTGAGAGGTAGGTACTGGTTTAATCCCTGAAAGGAACCGCGCCGCCGCACTCCACATATCTGAAAAAAGCATGCAGGCTTCAAAGCCTCCGACTAGAAGGCACGTTCCTCGAAATCATTCGTAGACGAACTGCAATAAGGTGACAATGGGCTTCCCGTCGAAACTCCATCTCTCTGTTCGTACTTCTGGTTATTGAATAAAAAGCAACTGGAAATCGACACATGTTGGAAAAGGTTCGTTAATTCAGCACCAAACCTAACCTCAATCAACAGTAATGAATCAGACAGAAGAACACGAGTGAAGAGAGGGACCGCATCAAAACCTAGTAGAATATCACAGTCATTCAAACGCAATTCCCCCAACCGACGTAAGAAATCAGCCGAGTTCTTGATGTGGTGCTCGTACCGAACCACTATAGGACTCAACAGAGTAACAAGATGTTTTGCTACACGATATGTCAGAGCTCCAACGCTACTCAAAATCGACGAAGAGGTACCTCTTCCTTGTGGACCTTAGGGAGCCATATAACCTGCGACATGCCTCCCTCCTAGTGCCCTCTTCTTTCGATCATGAAACTAAATAAGTCGCATTCACGTGGAATCTTCAGTACGAAACTGTCTGCATCTCGTTGTATGCCGACAGTTCGTACCAGATCAAAATTCTTCAGCGCTCCAAAAATAATTAAATTGAAATGAAAATTTGCTTGTGATCTGTGCTGTTGAGAAATGGGATATATAAATCCAAGTCTTATATAGTGCGACTGCATTGCCATTTACATCTTGCGCGTTTGCAGTTTTGCCCGCTTCCCTCTAATCGCATTCAGACAGTGTGGCTTGACGGTGGGGGAAATGTTTGGCGAGGCAGAGCCTATGTCACTCATGGCTGGACATGCCCTGCGAGTCGAAATATTGGCTGCCCCTACTCTGCACCAAATGAATATATTACGACTGATTCCCATTTGTGACCTACACCTGAAGTCAAATGTAATACAACAGTTTTAAATACAAAATTAAAATATTGTGTAAAATAGCATAGGAATATGGCTAACGAACACATCTTCATAAATGTAAAAAAAGGAAATGGAGAAAAACGAGGATTCCCTTCAGTTGATTCTATAATGTTTCTACCACAAGAGGATTGTTAATTACAAAAAACTGATTTTTGTTAGAGTTGAAGCCAGGCTTACCTACAGTAACCAAAGAGCAGTTACTTCTCTCTTGCAAGAAGAGACGGTAGGATAGCATCGCGGCGGCTTCTTTGGAATACATCTGAAACACTAGCTCAGTTGTATAAACATGGAAGAAGGAATTGGCCGTTATTTTTTAAAATAATCGTCCTGATGTTCACCTTCAATGATCTGGGTAGCTCCAGGAGACGACTCGAAGCACGTTGCACCAGAGTACGAGACAAGACGTTTGACTACCACATATCTCGCTGTTTGTCTCTCCCAAGTGCTCCTGGTTCTGTGTCTCAACATTGCTACCTACTCGTGCCAGTGCACTGGTCAGTAGGTATTTCCTGACCTGCACACGCTGCAAGAGAGTCTGAATGTGTGGGGTTCAATGCTGTGTCTATCCTGGAGGTTATTTCATTCGCTTGTCGCTTCCTTCACCTCTATCACAGTTTTGTATCAGTGAAAAATGCCAATTTAGGAGTCCACATTCCACTGTTACTGGCTGGGAGAGTCACTTTAAAAGGATGGGGGATGTAAGACCTTGTCGCCTCCTATAGGACCACGTCTATTAAACTACTGCTGTTTTCAAACCAAGCATCGGGCTCGGGACAACATTATCTCACATGGTGTAGAAGTGACTAAGATTCTACCAACTTACCTCTTCGAGAGCAACTTACCTCTTCTAGGGTATAGTAGTCTTCCCAACCAAAGGATTCTCCCTGTCTCCGGACTCCTCTCTCATTGTCGATAAGTCTGAAACGAGGGGTTTTTAATTATTGGTGACAGTAGGCAGTTGTGTAGAAAAAACTGAAGATCAGTGCTTCAGTTTGTGACTGAGAAAGCACTTAAAGAACTAAAATGGCAGGAGCTACAAAAATAAGTAAGGTCTGCAGTAGCTATCCATTCGTTCAGTCTGGTATTGAAACACTTTAACTATGGAATTTTTCATCTTAGTTACTTACTTTATCTTTAAGCTGTTGGCTAAAATAATATATAACAATAAGGAGGACAACGATTCAAAGACGCAAATTAATTTTACGGTTAATGAAGGGAGTCTGCCTCCGTAGCTGAGTGGTAAGTTGGGTTGACCGTAATACGAAAGAGTATGGTTCGATTCCTGGTACTGTCAGGGATTTCCCCTTGGTGGCAGGACTGGAACGGGATGCAGTCAGTCTCGTGATGCCAGCTAAGGAGATAATTCACCGGCTAGTCGCTGCCCCAAGTCACGAAAACCGACAACTGCCGAGAGAGCGGTGTGCTGACTACAAACCCCTGCATATCGCATCTAGTGACGCAATTGGCGAAAGATGACACGGTGGTTGTCGGTACCGATGTACCTGCTCTGGCCTGTGGAAGGAATTCCTTTTTGTGTGAAGATATAAGGTTAAAGTCTAACGTCTTTACGTCTAAGTCATTTTGAAAGAAAACCTACTCGGACTGGACGTAAATGGGGAGTAAGGGAGCTCTACGCTATTTTTGAAGGAATTACTCCCAGCATGCACTTACAATGATTAAGGGAAGCAAAGGGAAACATGAAACAGAACGGTCAGCGATTTCAAGTTCTCTTGAGTGCTTGTCCGTTGCCTATCTACCGACCTGACAGAAAATCCTAAGAAATTTTGGTCTGATGTTAAATCAGTAACCGTATGTCCGCCCCGGGTAGCTAAGTGGTCAGCGCGACGGAATGTCATACCTAACGGCCCGGGTTCGATTCCCGGCTGGGTGGGACATTTTCTCCGCTGAGGGACTGGGTGTTGTGTTGTCCTTATCACCATCATTTCATCCCCATCGACACGCTGAAGTGGCGTCAACTCGAAGGACTTGCACCAGGCGAACGGTCTACCCGACGGGAGGTCCTAGCCACACGGCACTATTAGTAACAGTATGAAAGCAATGTGTTCACTGCGAAGAAGAATAAAAGAAAGAATGGATAAACACTAACCTTCTTTTTCCAAAACTGTTTCACAGAAGCAAATCTTACTATGGTTGCTCCTTTAAATCATCACATCAACGACGAAATTAAACATACCAAAATAAGCGATCATGGGATAGAAATTTTACTGATATTGCTGTACAGAGAAGAGGCCACCGGATCTGGTGAGATACTGTATAATTCTCCATAGAGAACGCAAAACGACTTCCTCATCCGACTGTAGTGTACCGTAGATCGCTGGAGGACAAAAACCTTCCTAATGAAAGAGCGCAGGTCGCTACAGTTTTTCAAGATGGGTAGTCGAACAGACGCATGAAACTACATACCTGTGTCGCTGATGTAGATATGTTGTAGAATTTTGGATCATATTATATATTCGCGCACTATGACCTTGCTGGAGACCGAAAGTGGAACGACCATATGTAACTAACAGAAGATAAGACAGATGCCACATCGAGGTTCATTGGAAGAATCCGAAGGATGTACAATCCACCCTCAAAGAAGGTAGCTTGCTGACCCATCGCTCGAAAAGTACTTGAGTACTATTGATCAGTTTGGTATCCGTACCAGAACGGATGACAGGCGATATAAAGAGGATACGAAGAAGAGCACCGTAGTTGGGTACAGGGCTACAGGTCTATTTACTTAATGCGAAAGCGTCAGTCAACTCCAATGGTAGACGTTACAAAAGAGGTGCTGGGTATCACATTGTGGTGCACAGTCAAAAAGTGTGCTTGCGTCCATGCGTCCCTTGAAGCGTCCATGAATATATTGCTCCCTTCTATGTATACATCGCGAAAAGGCTACGAAGATAAAGTTAAAGAAATTCTAGCTCACACCGATGCTTATCAACGTTTGTTCTTCCCGCGGACGCTTCACGATTTGGTTAGGAAAGTGGGTTAGTTATAGGGGTATACAATTTACCGTCCACCACACACGATAATGATGTTTGCAAAGTGCAGATATAGCTGTCCCAGTCACTGTTCCATCCAACTTAGTGCAAAGACAGGACGCATTAAGAAAGACTGTAGACCGACAGAAATTCTTAGAAAGCGGAAATCAGAGTAAAATTTGTGGAAAGCATGGTATTACATGTAGAAACCGACGAATCACGGGCAAAATCTGCAAGATCAAATTAAGACAAAGTCAAGTTAAGGATACGATCACAAGATGTATCATACTGTGAATAAACGGTAAAGTTAAGACCTACGTCTGCACGTTGTCCACGTAGACGGTCGCTTGGATTCCATTCGCTTCGAGGCCTTCCAGGAAACTGGTTTGCATCTCCGGCGAGACCATCACGTCTGCAGGTTTGTTCACCACTCTTGGTTCCTTCCAGAACTGAATCTGTAAGAAAGGTGCTTTTAGTATTAAATTTTGAACAGAATAAATGCGAATCGCTTCCTATAATATGTGTCTTAGCAAAGTGCGGAAATAACACAGCTCAAAAAAGGAAGACATCAGAAAACAGGTAGACTTGATTTTCTTCTAGCAGCAATTTATTGTAGGTTAGAAGGGTACCATGTTCTTGGAAAATGTCAAGACCATTCCAGTTTTGAACAAATTCTATCGGACAGAAAGGCCTACTTCACTGGCGTCCACCTGTTGCAGAATCGTGGAAAGCGTTTTAATCTCACTCAACGTAACTATTTTGAAAAAAGGAAACCTCTTCGTCGCTATAACTGACGCTGCTGATAGCAACAACCTTAAATTTTAGTTTTTAGAGTTGAAGATGGCCAATTTCATCAGACACCAGTTAGTACAGTCAAAGTAAAACACTAGATCTGGACTGATTTGTTCATAAAATATGACTAAGCGTTTGCCAGAAATTCAATAAATGGCCGTTTTCTCGGCGGATTACATCCTGTTCACTCTTCAGAGTGGTAATCGATGCAACTGTATTTGTTACTACGGCGAAACTTGATATCATCTGCTGAACATCTGTGAAAATGATGTTCTCGGACGCAGCAGTGTATACAGCAGGGGAAAACTTCATTACGGCTTCCCACCAATGATGAGACGTTGTAAAAGTGAAGAGGTGACATGCTCAGTAATTAAACCTGGTGTCTCTCCTAAGAGCCACCAGGTGCTTTTTCTCTGGTGTTTCGGCAGATATCTGCAATTTCATTTATGCAGACAAATACTGGTACCACGTCCTTGAAGTGAATCTTCGGTTTCTTTCCCGTTACAGACTACATGTTTTTTTTTTTTTAATGGAGTTTTAGGTGCCCACTCCATAGAGTGGTTCCATATTAATCTAGTGCGTTATTCGCTTTATCCTTATGTATTCATAGGAACAGCAAAATGTGAAGAATAACCAGGAATCCAGAGCTTCTCAGTAACGCTGCATGCTTGGCGGTAGGAGTCAGCGCGGGCCAGGCCGGTGCTGTCGCTGCTGCAGTGCTGGGCATTCTTCGTGTTTTACTGTCCCATTTAACACACAGCAATAAAACTAATGTCGCACTAGACTACTTTAGAACAACTCCATAGAATTAACAGGTAAAATACGTGTTTAAAAATCATTTTATTTGTGAAGGGAAACAAACCGTCGCTTTGCTGTGTGGTGAGCAGTATTTGTCTGCGCTGACTTCAGCTACACTCTGCAAAAACTAAATTGCAAATATTTGCCGAAACAACACAGAAAATGCGTGTGACTCTTAGGAGAGACACCCTGTATACATTATTAGGCCAGTGATTGATTCTGCAACACGATAACGTTCTAAGATAAAGGGTTCGTCTAGTGTCCTAATATCTTCAGTAGCGAAAGTTCAGCTCGATCTCTCTGCCCGAATGTCACAGAAAAAGTCCTGGAAGCTCTCCGAGGTCTTTCAAATGCTTGCTGTCTTCCTTCCCAGATCAAGGAACAAGGCATTCACTTCCTATGAAACTTTAAAAGTGCTTGATTATGGATTTAAAGCTAGAAGAGCTGACTTTGTGTTTATGCTACTCTACAACTCTAGTACCTTCGGGAACGTTTGTCATGGGCGCCATAAGCCTAGGCGTTGTCGATTGGTCATTAGTGCCGGTTACAGAGCTGCTTTCGCAACCCCTTCGTTGCGGTTAACAGGGAGCTACGAAATTTCAAACATGCAGCCTCTGTGGATACGAGATAGCTTCGCTTACGCCAAGTCTCTAGACAACATGGGCCCGCATCTCGTGGTCGTGCGGTAGCGTTCTCGCTTCCCACGCCCGGGTTCCCGGGTTCGATTCCCGGTGGGGTCAGGGATTTTCTCTGCCTCGTGATGGCTGGATGTTGTGTGCTGCCCTTATGTTAGTTAGGTTTACGTAGTTCTAAGTTCTAGGGGACTGATGACCGTAGCAGTTAAGTCCCATAGTGCTCAGAGCCATTTTTTAGACGGAATAGTAGCTCTAGCTGAGTTTGCTATTCTTTATCCATTCTCGAAAAGTGAACACGTTGGGAGCTAGTTCATTATTACTTAAAAACACTATAGATCTAAAACTTATTTACAAATTAACAATGCTACTGTAAGTATTTGATGTTTTACAGATAGCATCAAGCAAATTAACTTGGCAAATATTTTAATATTACTGATTTACCAAGAATGATTCCACCGCACTTCACTGTAATCTTCAAAAGAGCAGTGTACAGTTAATCGATTATCTCTTGTCTCTGCGTTGCGTTTTACTATAGAATGAATTATGAGATTCTGGTTTGTCCATATTCAATGCACCATAAGATTAAGCAAAGTCGAATTATATTTTTACTGAAAATTTTCTTCTGATCCCAACACTTCGAAATTGTCATGTCTCTGAATTCCGTACAATTAATTCCAAAAATTTTCATGTTAATCCTTTCCTTTCAGTATTTCAAGGCTTCCTGCATTTTGCCCCTCATCATTACGATAATTTTTGTGGTAAAGTCATAGTGGAGCTCAAACGTTTCTCCACCTGTGACATAAGACTACATGCAAAAGTTGCATACTGCTTGTACGATTTTGTCTTCCTGCCACAGAAGTGAAACACATAGGTTCTCCATTACGATGTACCTAAACAAAAATTATTTTCGATTAAGAGAGTAATAATAGAAGGTAGATGATTAAAAATTCAGAACAATGAAGGCGGATTGCTACAAACGCCAATTTAGCACGAAGTCTACATGCTTGGATATGCAGGTGATCAGCGTTCCAACGCAAGCAGAGAGAGTAGTAAGGAGTAACGCCGCCTGCGTTCTGTACATAAGGAAAGATTACGCAGTGAGTTTCTCGTTTAGAAACTGCATTTGAAGATTTGAGATAAGATTGTATTGTGCCTCCTGTAAAAAGGAGGATCCGACAGTAGCAAGATCATGCTCTGTGAAGACTTCGGCTGATCGTACCTGGGTCTTGGTGCACGCATTGTGTCCGCATCCAGTGATTGTTACGTGAATTTACAATCAATGAGCCGTACTCAACGCTTGGCAACATCAATGCCTAAAGCGAATAACGCCCAAGTGGACAGACGTTGTTGGCTCGGCCGAACACGATCGTATGACCACAACAATTGAATCGGTGCAGTGGTTTGTTTGCAGTAAGACAGAAATCTCCGAAGACATTGTTACGACGTCAGTAGCACCACTGGCTGTCAGCATTGCGACTGTTGCGATTTCCATTGCCGCTGCATGAGACAGAGGTGTGCCGACGGTGTTACTCCCATGGACTTCACAGTACACGTGGGTGCCATCACATATGCTTTTCAGAAAAGTTTCAGTTTCGTCTTCAGCAACTCGATGGACATTTCCGTGTGAGGAGGCACCGAAGGAGCTGACGTTTCCAGATCGCATTCGTCAACGTCATACAACAGCAACACCTAGCGCTCGTACCAACTTTGGGAACACAATACGGTTAAGTGTGGTTTCCATAGCCAGTAATTTGGACAGCATGCTCTCCATCTCTGATGTGTTAAGACCGGCAGCATTGCGCTATTTTCAAGGTGTCTACGACGTTATCTTTCAACAAGATAACCCAAGCCCGCATGTAGCCCGCGCTGTCCCGACCTATCTCGCCAGAGGGGTTATTCGACTGTTGCCCTGGCTAGCTGTTTACCCACTGAAAACGATTAGCTTCGGGTTGTCTAAAGTCTGGCACACAACCACACGTCGGCTTCTGTGATGGATGAACTTTGACGGAGCGTTGAAGCAGCGTAGAGTAAATCTTAATTCTACTCTACGGCAAGCAGGGTCAGAGCCATTCTTGGTGCCAGAGATCACTGTTCTGTACTAAACTTCACACCTTGTATACCCACGTCTACCCACAAATTTAATCGCGTATTATTCCTCCTATACTGTACATGCACAATACGCAATATTTCGATATTTGCCTCCTTGGTATTGAAATTTTAATGTCCAACAGTATGTTTTAGATAAAGCACTTCAGAAAAAGAAAAAAACGCGAGACCACGTAAAGTTCGTAAAGTTCAACGTCTCTGCTTATCTGTGTGGTATATAAAGCATATTACAACATAGGTGGTCAATGTCTGTTGCTATGAATCGCCAAATGACCGCCTCATCGTTTCATCATCGATTCCTCTTATAGTACAGTTAATTTTTTTTTAGTTACAAGAACAATACACACTTTTTCTAGAAGACCTAATTTCAAAACTTCTATACTGTCCTAAGTTTTCATGTAATAATGGTTTCTATAAATGTTTATGGCATCCTATTGCAAACTCACCCCAACTTCCTTGTATGATTTTATCATTTGATATTATGGAGTCTGAGTTTTATTCACGCCTATTATAGGCGCTTGGCTGCCTCATTTGTTAATAGTTCTGAGGGTTACAGCTTCAAGCTACGTCTCACTGCTTGCTATGGCTGGTGACAACAGGGTACCTTCTCAATTACTGCCCGACCTATTAAATGACTAATATTAATTTACTTTCATCACTCAGATTAATTGTAATAATGCAAAACGGATAACGCTTCCTGGCCGAATCAACAGTCACTACAATCAGTGGGGGGTGGGGGGTGTAGAGATTTGCTTCTGCCCATAAATTGTTGTACTTCAACTTATGATTCTTTCTCATTTTGAAGTTGATTTTCTTCAGTTATTTAATTGCCCTCCTGAATAAAATACAATCAGTTATTGGGAATATACTTTCAGTGGGAATGAGTGAAGGTTTCCTTCATATCAAGAGCACCATAGGGATCTTGCAATACAAAGTTTCTCATACTGACAATTATGTTATAGTTTCATCTCTTCTTCAGACCAGGAGTTTCACGTCTGAAATGCTAAATGTCATAATTCCCAGTTGGAATTAATCTTGGTCTCCTGGAGCTAATTGGAGATCGTCACACCATTAGGCAGCAGGACGGTTTCATCTAATGCAAAATATGAGTAATATCGTCGCAGAAAGTGAGATCCTCACTGGCACACAATATAACCACTGCGGTATGAATATCACTGTTAGTGGGAAAGCTAAGCATCGATCAGCAGAGAACGGCTCTTACAAGCAGATCGCATAATAACGTAAGTGCGCTGAAAAGCTATCATGCCACTCTTATAATTAAGGAAGGCATTAGTCAACGGAAAACTATTCGTGATTATGTTAGCAAGGAACTGAATGACACTTTAAAAATCACATCAGAGAAAATACTTAAACATGAAATGGATGTGCGATCACTTTCAAGATCTATATTAAAGACAGCTCACCGAAATTATCAAAATTACGTTAATGTGCGTGATGTTCTTAGAGAACTTGCTGTAGCGGTCTACAGAATTTAACTGAGACAAGCATTACAAAATTATATTTTAGATGAGCTACCACCACAATTTTCAAATTATATTAAACTTCAGGCACTACAAATGCTAGCACATTTCACCATACAGTACTGACTGCATATCCAAGCTATAATGATTTTGATATTCACTCAACTAATATTGTATCGTGAACCTCGGTACGGTGCACAAAGAATCCGAGGCCACACGTTGTAGACCATGTGGTACCGCCTTCCATCGCAAAGAAAACATGAAAAATAATCATCATCAATCAATAAAACTACGTTCACTAGGCTGCTAAATTCCTTAACGGGGGTAAACATTAATAAAAAACACACACTAATGATTACTGAGCACTGAGAACAGGTACTCTTACTTGGTGTGAAACACGTGGTTGAGAAGCAAGTACAAAGGAAACGAATCCAAATTTGTAAAATGATACCGGAAAATTATCTCAATTTAGCCTGTAGCTCGTCTAATAACTGTTCTAGCAAATACGCTTACATAATTATAGCGATTTCTCATAGTATCCGGTACCAAAAGAGGTGCAAAACAATATTCACACCAGTCACCAAGAAAACCCACGACTTGTTGGAACTGATCCCGTTAAACTATTCTTGTAAAACTTCTAACATATATAACTATTATTAGCGGTTGGTAATAGCCCGCAAAACTTATAAATTTTGTAGCTTAACGCTCTTTATGTGTTCAGCACGAAGTGCACTCAGTTCTGTCACACAAAGAAAAGATCATCAAAATAAAATAAAATTTATAAACACCTAATGGAGTTTCCAAACGCCTTCTAAACTATCGATACGTAGTGAAAATATTTGCAGACCTCTTTGCTGAATCTTTGCTCACATGCTCACAGATTCCTCTTTGCAAAAGTACCATCTTCTACTCACCTATGGTTAGTTCTATCCTATCTACAAACCAAACAATCACATTTTGATTCACTCATTTTCATGAGAAAGTGAGGAGAGGACTAAGAAAGTGTGACAATTTAAATGCAGTTTCAGTTCCAAATGGCCATTGTGTGAGCGAATTATTGCGCGTGGCGTCTCCTTGTGCTACCAACAACTATGATTACAACATAACGATCTCTTGTTTCCAGCCAGGAAGGCTTTAATGAACCTTACGAATAGTATCGCTTCGTTAAGTTTATGTAGGGTGTTTCATGCAGTTCTTCTTTCTCTTAACTTCATAAAATAATAAGTTGAAGGTATATGTATTGTGAAAGGTGTTAGAAACATGAAAGTAGTTTATTCAGTTATTTTCGAGCTACGAGTTACAATTTCTAAATAACATAATATTATATTTTACTATCAGATAGTTGATCTATTTAAAAATAAATATATTTAAATGGAATATCCATCAATTGTACCTGGGAAACTAAACTTGTTCAAAATTTAAAGGGTAGATGCAACATGGAGTGCATAAACTTGCTAGCGTCACAGAGAGACAAACTTCCACCACTCTCTGTTTGAAGTTACCTGGATTTGCGTCTTCGGAGACATATGAGGTTTCTTAGATATCTCCCAAGAATAAAGCTACTAGTGTTAGATCAGGCGACTGTGCAATTCATACCTGAGGTCCACGGCTTCCTGACCGTCTTCCGGGAGATCTGTTGTTCGGTTCTTGCACATCACGCGCAGATGCACAGGGTGCATCCATATACGACCACTAATGCCTAGACTGAGATTTTCAAGGACTGCACGTAAACAGTCGATAGCAAAAGATCGTTACATGTCATCTCTCAGAGCAGCTGCGAAGTAGTGTAGATCGATGATTTCCTTTCCACCTCCTTTGAGCATCTAAATGACATACCCATCTATGATTTTATCTTGCTCAGTAATATGTCGGTTCACTGCATCACTGAACGTGTACTTATCAGAAAACTTAAAGCTTTGTATCGCATCCAGAGTGAAATTATTCATGGGCCATTCGCAAGAAGTAACTCAGATTGAAATCGTTTCCATGCAGGTCCTATGTCCATGAAAGGTGGTACGAATAAAATTCGTGACCGTGCACTATTCTCCAGCTGATCCCAGAGATTGCGGCAGCTTCTCGTAAGCTGGCATTTGAATAGTGGTGTAGCTCAGAAAAAATAACGACTTCTACATGATAAGTTTTTGTTGATATTGGTCTATTGGTCTATTGCCAGCACACCTTCTGAATCTAGTTTGTCGAAGTCTTTGTTTAACACGAAAGAACATAATGGCTGATGGAGCTCTTCAACAAGGACATTTCAAGGCATAAGTCGTTACTACTTCATCAACCATCGCACCAGCATGAGCCGAGCATTAGCAACATGTCAACGTATTCGTTGGATGTGTATGTCATGAATGTTTCACGTTAATGTCCATGGCAAATGGCACTTCATTTGTTTTTGGATTCCGACCTGCCGTGCTTAGGTAGCGTAAGGAGGAGGAGGAGGAGGAGATTAGTGTTTAACGTCCCGTCGACAACGAGGTCATTAGAGACGGAGCGCAAGCTCGGGTGAGGAAAGGATGGGGAAGGAAATCGGCCGTGCCCTTTCACAGGAACCATCCCGGCATTTGCCTGAAGCGATTTAGGGAAATCACGGAAAACCTAAATCAGGATGGCCGGAGACGGGATTGAACCGTCGTCCTCCCGAATGCGAGTCCAGTGTGCTAACCACTGCGCCACCTCGCTCGGTAGGTAGCGTAAGGAGACGTTGTACAAACTAACCGAACGAAATTCCCTACTGCTATATGGGGTATCCAAGGAACGTTGTTATATCACCGAAGCCACGACTCCAGATCACTTCAAACAGCGCATCGAGGATGCTTATCGCTCCTTGACATCACACGCTGCATCCATCCTTGAAACGTTCGTAAGTTCTAGACCCGTAAATAAAATTGATAGAAATTTGATTCAAATATACACTCCTGGAAATGGAAAAAAGAACACATTGACACCGGTGTGTCAGACCCACCATACTTGCTCCGGACACTGCGAGAGGGCTGTACAAGCAATGATCACACGCACGGCACAGCGGACACACCAGGAACCGCGGTGTTGGCCGTCGAATGGCGCTAGCTGCGCAGCATTTGTGCTCCGCCGCCGTCAGTGTCAGCCAGTTTGCCGTGGCATACGGAGCTCCATCGCAGTCTTTAACACTGGTAGCATGCCGCGACAGCGTGGACGTGAACCGTATGTGCAGTTGACGGACTTTGAGCGAGTGCGTATAGTGGGCATGCGGGAGGCCGGGTGGACGTACCGCCGAATTGCTCAACACGTGGGGCGTGAGGTCTCCACAGTACATCGATGTTGTCGCCAGTGGTCGGCGGAAGGTGCACGTGCCCGTCGACCTGGGACCGGACCGCAGCGACGCACGGATGCACGCCAAGACCGTAGGATCCTACGCAGTGCCGTAGGGGACCGCACCGCCACTTCCCAGCAAATTAGGGCCACTGTTGCTCCTGGGGTATCGGCGAGGACCATTCGCAACCGTCTCCATGAAGCTGGGCTACGGTCCCGCACACCGTTAGGCCGTCTTCCGCTCACGCCCCAACATCGTGCAGCCCGCCTCCAGTGGTGTCGCGACAGGCGTGAATGGAGGGACGAATGGAGACGTGTCGTCTTCAGCGATGAGAGTCGCTTCTGCCTTGGTGCCAATGATGGTCGTATGCGTGTTTGGCGCCGTGCAGGTGAGCGCCACAATCAGGACTGCATACGACCGAGGCACACAGGGCCAACACCCGGCATCATGGTGTGGGGAGCGATCTCCTACACTGGCCGTACACCACTGGTGATCGTCGAGGGGACACTGAATAGTGCACGGTACATCCAAACCGTCATCGAACCCATCGTTCTACCATTCCTAGACCGGCAAGGGAACTTGCTGTTCCAACAGGACAATGCACGTCCGCATGTATCCCGTGCCACCCAACGTGCTCTAGAAGGTGTAAGTCAACTACCCTGGCCAGCAAGATCTCCGGATCTGTCCCCCACTGAGCATGTTTGGGACTGGATGAAGCGTCGTCTCACGCGGTCTGCACGTCCAGCACGAACGCTGGTCGAACTGAGGCGCCAGGTGGAAATGGCATGGCAAGCCGTTCCACAGGACTACATCCAGCATCTCTACGATCGTCTCCATGGGAGAATAGCAGCCTGCATTGCTGTGAAAGGTGGATATACACTGTACTAGTGCCGACATTGTGCATGCTCTGTTGCCTGTGTCTATGTGCCTGTGGTTCTGTCAGTGTGATCATGTGATGTATCTGACCCCAGGAATGTGTCAATAAAGTTTCCCCTTCCTGGGACAAAGAATTCACGGTGTTCTTATTTCACTTCCAGGAGTGTACTTGCACGTTATTGATTTAAATACAGCAGCTACACGATGGAGAAAATGTTCCGTTTAATAAGTTACAGGTCGTTGCTCTCTTTGAAAAATAATTAAACTATGTTCTTAACACTGGGGGAAGAGTAACGCTTCTTTCGTTTACCTATCTAAATAAATATTTTTTCACTTATTACTTTATACTTATTAAGAGATTCCTAGCTATTCCACTGTGATCTTATTGAAACCCAACGTTCCGTTCATCTTACTGAAACCCAAAGTTCCGCCCCATCTGCGCAGGACATCTCGTTGTAGCTACAACTGCACTCGAAGATTTCCTCTGCAGACGGAGAGGAAAGATTCGGTTTTAATAAGAAATCATCCCACCACAGCATAAGTAAAGTACCGCGTGCTGGCCCTAGACGGGTCAATAGGGCCGGTCGACCGCTGTGTCATCCTCTGACAATGGCGTCGTCGGACGCGGTATGCAGGGACGTGTGGTTAGCAAGCAGGATGTTGGGTTTCTTGACCTTGGGACCTCTACTAATTGACCAAGTAGCTCCTCAGTTGGCCTCAGAAGGCTCAGTGCGTACCGTACCAGTTCCCCTAGCTAGCAAATATCCGTTGCAGTGCAGCGTCTCCCACACGGCAGTAGAGATGATGATGTTTGGTTTGTGGGGCGCTCAACTGCGTGGTTATCAGCGCCCGTACAATTTCCCAACCTTTGCTCAGTCCAATTTCGCCACTTTCCTGGATGATGATGAAATGATGAGGACAACACAAACACACAGTCATCTCGAGGCAGGTGAAAATCCCTGACCCCGCCGGGAATCGAACCCGGGACCCCGTGCTCGGGAAGCGAGAACGCTACCGCGAGACCACGAGCGGCGGACAGAAACGCACGCAGTCGGTAGGACTCGAACCTACGCTCCCAGAGGGAATCTGATTTCGAGTCAGACGCCTTAACCACTCGGCCACGACTGCCGGTGCACGGCAGTAGGCCGCGCTGGCTACACACCTGCGGAGGGCGCCAGGGCTCACGCCACAGTAGGGCGTGAAACAGCAGGGCTGAAAATGCGTAAGTACCATTTACTGCTTCGTATCAGATTCAGATTCAAATTTCGCAGAATGGTTTCGAGCGGCCGCTAGTGGCTCCGTCTGATACACGAGAGAAAATTGCGGTCGCATTGCACTCGAAAGGGATGCGATCACGTTCAGTGCTGTGGAGCCCCACAACGTCCTCAGAGGAGATTTGAGAGCCCGGGGGTGTCGGCAGTGTCACAGGTTGTCAAGAACGTCACCCTGGTGCTCATGGCTCTACGAACTGTCGTTTTCGAAATCGAAATTTGAGGGAATCACTGCCAGGCCAAAAGTATGGTTTTATTTGCTCCCTTTATACCACCCTCTGAGCGGCGGTTTTTCTGAAATCGTTTCCTCGGCCACCCATAAGAAAATCACGTGATTTCAACACTTTGCGTCGCGGTTCTGATCTCCATCGCAGAGGCGTCAAAAGAAGGGGTAAAATGTGGGTAAGAGAGAGAGCGCGACCTCTTTCCCACCGTGTGATACATACACGTTGGTGTTGAGCAGAGTTGTGATGAAACTTCGTGCCCACCTGACACGTCACATGAACTTCTCAGCTCTGACCTTTTATTCGCCTGTGCCGACACCTTGCTCTCTGAAGAGTCGGTGAGATCGCAGGGTGCCAAGTTCCTGCATCATTACTGAGGAAGTATGTAGGCACCTTTGAGGAAATTTCTTCTGCGTCGCAGTGGGAGAGAATTACGGATATTCGAAAAAGTGATCCTTTACTTGTGTTGTGCAGTCAACATTCACGTTCTTTGTAAGAAAAATGATACTGACCAGTGTAACTGAAAGCAATGCATTATTCCATGTGCTGCCTGTCATTCTCTCCGCTGAGTCCACCGCTTTCAGACCTGATTGTCCTTGACGGATTATCACTGTCTTTATAGCTTAGTGAACTTCGAATAGCATCATGAAGTCTTTCAGCGGCACTCGCGTGATTTCCAAGCTGCCCAGATCAGTACTCTCAACTAGCAATACTTGGACCACTTTCACAAATGTACTGTCGAGGTCTAGTGAGCTTCGACGTCACGTCTGTCTACACACGGAGGCAGCTACTAAACTCGATGCTACTATTCGAGGGTCGCTTTAATAAAGACCAGGAGAAACTCTTCCGAGACGCGCTTACCTCCGTTTCCTTCCACATGTGTTGGTAAATTCTACGAAGAGGTCGTAGGATGCATGGAGTTCTAATGTAGTTCCAAGAAAGAATCACCTACATACGGAGCACTTCGTAAAAAAGGTCTTGAAACTGCACATTTAAAACCTAAGGCTTTGTACAGAAACGTGGAGGATACATTCATGAGCTGGTTGCATGGTGAAGAAAACCTACGTCACCGTAACATACCCGACAAGTGAACATTAGTTTCACAGTGGAGATGGAAGTAACTGAATGCTTAACGTTTTCGGATATTCTGATAAAGGAGAATCCTGATGGCACGATGAGGCAGTCTGTCTATGAGGCAGTCTGTCTACAGAAATAGGACACAGACTGACCTATACCTTAACGCTAATAGTTGCCACCATATAGTGCAACTCAATTCGATGCTCACCAGTTCGACAGAGCCACATTCATTTGCAGCGAGAAGAGTCTGCATCTGCTAGAAACTTTCCGCAGGAACTGCTACACGGAGACAGAAATAAGACTCGCTCTCCAACCATTCATTTGCCGTTCGTCCCGTATGCTGGACGAAGACTGTTAAGATTACCTTGGTAATGGGCAAACACCACATAAAAGTTACTTTCTAGCCAAAACTCAAAATCAAGGACATGCTTCGCTCACTAAGAGACCAAATAGGACTGCAGGCATGGCAGGACGCAGTGTTGAATCTCGCAGCGCTCTATTATACATCTCTGAAGTGTTCACCTCAGTCAGACGAGTGTGCTGTGGCAAAGCACGTGACGAAAGTGCTACGCCGTACCAACGCGTTGTGAGATTATCTTCAAAGACGTGACGGAACCACGAGCACATGACAAGCTCATCAACCGGGACGACTGTTATCAGTTAGCATTCGGCGACAGTAACAATCCGCCAACAACATTCCAGTCTAAAAGCGGCGGAATAGAAAAGTCTACAATTCATCGGCTATGAGAAATAGCTCACCACAGCGTCCCGACGCTTCGCATGAAGATGACGAGTAGGAAACCAGTTGAAACGTTGCTACAAGACATCGCTGCCTACCGGCAGTCGCCCCATGCAGATGTCATCAGTTAACATGAAAATGACTCCGAGGTGCCGCCGCCATACGCCTCAGAGTGCCTTCCGAAAAATGGATGTTGATGGAGACATTTCGTGTTGATTCATAATTTTTCGGTAGGAACACGACAGAGTTCAATTAACAAAGTTTTTAAAATTAAGTATACACACGACTGATGCAAGAGACACTATATTTGTGGAATCGTTATCAGTATCTTTACCATGGCTATTAACGAGTTTACGGTATAAGACTCGATCACATCAAGCTTGTGAGCAATCCTAGGACCGAAGAAAAACAATCTGCGACTTAATGTTGTGCGCTCCTTTGAGCACAATTGCAATCAGGTCGCTATGCAGGGCAAACAGACATCTCCTTAAATAACAATGCAGACGTGTCGCTTACAGAATACTCACGTCGTTGTGGTACTTGGCGAAGCTGGCCAAGAAGCGCAGCTGCTCGTCGCCGGCTGGATGCACCCGGTACACGCGGTACTTGTCGTAGCGCATCTTCTCGCTGGAGATCACCACCACGGTGGTCGCCAGTAACACAACAGCTCTCCACAGCATCCTGAAACTGAGGCCAGTCACGTTACTTCACTCTCCGACAATGACAAACGTTGTGGTAGCTTTCGATATTAGTGAACGTATAGTTCTCAAATTACGACACACACTGAGAGAGAAGCAGAGAAAGAGAGAGAAGGGGAGAGAGAGAGAGAGAGAGAGAGAGAGAGAGAGAGAGAACGCACTACGGTGTAATTATCCTAATGGGACAGAAATCGCTAGAAATGTTGTACATGTACACCCAAACATATTACAATTTCAGAAAATTTGGTTAATTTATTGCGGAGAAAGGGCTTTACTAATTGAGCAATTTGGTAGCGTGTTGGTCAACCTCTGACCCTTATGCAAGCAGTTATTCGGCTAGTTACTGACAGAAAGATTTTTTTAATGTCATTCTGAGAGACAACTTGCCAAATTATGTCCAACTGGCGTGTTAGATGGTCAAAGTTCCGAGCTGATTGTAGGGCCCTGCCCATGGTGCTCCAAACGGTCTCACTTGGGGGAGGTCCAGTGACCTTGCTGGCCGAGGTAGGGCTTGGCAAGCACGAAGGCAAGCAGCGCAAACTCCCCCCGTATACAGGCGGGATTACCTTGCTGAAATGTAAGTCCAGAATGGCATGCCATGAAGGGCGAAAACACGGGGCGTAGAATATCATCGACGTGTCGCTGTGTTGTAATTGGGCCGCTGTTACGAAATTAAAAGGCTCCCTAGACCGTCACTCCTGGTTGTCAAGCCGTATTGCGGGGGACAGTGGGGCCGGTATCCCACTGCTGTCTGGGGCATCTACAGACACGTTTTCGCTGGTCATCGAGGCCCAGTTCGAAGCGGGACTCTTCACCGAAGATAATTCGACGCCAGTTCGTGAGATTCGAGGATGAACGCGCCCGACACCCCTATAAACGGGCATGTTGGTGTACAGAAGTCAATGGTAGTCGTCGCAGATGGCGGCCTGAACTCAGCCCCCCTTCGGTGAGCTGCCAGTTAATGGTCCTAGTCGTTACTGAAGCATGATTTGCGCATCTGACTGCTGATAATGATGAATCCTCGGCCTTAAGTGCCTCTCTGACGATTGCACGGGTTTCACGTTCTATCGTCTCTCTAGGTCGACAACATCCTTCTTGACCCTGTGTTCGGCCATGGTTCACCAATTTCTGCCAAAGTCGTTGACTAGTGGCATAGCTCGTATTCAAACGTGAAGCGATTCTCCGATTATTCCAACCGGTTTCTTTGAGCCTAACTACATAGCTTTTCTCCAGAGCTGACATTTGCGTGTATCTTTCACGCACCTGGATGCAAGGCTGTGTACATGTAATGAAATTCGCAAAGACTTCATGCCCTGATATCGATATGTGCCATGTTTGCTATCGTTGTCAGCTGTGCGGTGAAAGTGCGCTGCAGTGTTACACATTCATCCATTGGCCGCCGAAGTTTACAAATTTTGCGTTTTCCATCGATACCTGTGTGAATATCAATGAATGAAGTTAGTAGACTGAATATATAAGACACGAATATTAGTGTCCCTTCACTCCTTTGAAACTTGTGATATAATTCTATTGGATTCCCAGTCATTTAACAGTCAAATATCAATTGAAGGCAATAGATCGAAACACAATCGCTTCCGAATGAAACACTTTTGTTCTTTTTAGCCTACATTAATTCCGATGAAACATAACAAACACTTTTGGCTACAACTTAAAACTGCTTCAAATTAATAAGTTTGTTGGTCTGCCCATTTTCCGCAGCAAGTATGTAAATATTCGTTTTATAAGTTGAAACGCCTTTTTCATCCTGCAATATGTACTCGTATTTACGTATTTATGCTTCTAGACGCGTTTTACCTTTCACAGTAAGGCTTCTTCAGTCGATTTAGCCTCTAATAACTCAGTCTGTTTGTTATATATAGATTGGAATACATTTCGTGCCATTGTTTTCGCACAAATAAATTATTACTTACAGTTAATCGTGTGTCCGATCGAAATTTACGTTTCTTTACATCTGATCACAAGTTAGAGATAGCGCAGTCACTTCACTAATAAAACTTTGGCACATTTTCACGTCGTTATTTTTTTGTCTTCTAGTTTTCATATTTCGTTAGGTAACTGTTGTGGAACACCATTGCTGATCTGCCAAGAAATGTAGAATTTTTTTGCAAGAACTCTGAGTGATTTTCGTCTCAGCTGTTCTTTCCTTTGGCGTCTGCTTGATTATTTCTATGAATTAGTGTTGCCAATGTAAGAAAAGTTGCTCTCTCTCTCTCTCTCTCTCTCTCTCTCTCTCTCTGAGCTTGTGCGCGTGTGCGCGTGTGCGCGTG
Source organism: Schistocerca cancellata (assembly GCF_023864275.1). Lineage (NCBI taxonomy): Eukaryota > Metazoa > Arthropoda > Insecta > Orthoptera > Acrididae > Schistocerca > Schistocerca cancellata. The sequence goes on from NC_064628.1 coordinate 407,899,506, forward strand.
TGCGCGCGAGCCTGCGCGTGTGCGCGCGCGCCTGCGCGCGTGCGCGCGAGCCTGCGCGTGTGCGCGCGAGCCTGCGCGTGTGCGCGCGAGCTTGCGCGTGTGCGCGCGAGCGTGTGCGCGCGAACGTGTGCGCGCGAACGTGTGTGTGCGAGCGTGTGTTTTTCTTTGTGGACGCTTACGAGTGTGCATGCATCTGCTGAGGAGTGGATTATTTTGTTTAGAGGTTACATGGGCGCCACCAACGAACACTGGGAAGCAGTTTGCGTGGCGTTAGCCTAATGCTTATCTACTTGACTGTTTACCATTTTATCCATTAATGCGTGTGGTGAATTGTTTGTCATGAACACTTTCATTCGAGAAGTTTACTTTTCTGCTTTGATTTATTCTACATAACAATGTTCTTAAACTGGTCAAGGTGACTTCCATTCTTTGTTATATTTTCATCTCTTTTTGCTTAGTGGTTAGTTTGTGATTTAAGTTCTCCGAGAGACTCTGCAAATGTCTGATGAATAGCCCGTATCTCCAGGATCTCATATCCACTTTTTACCGTATATAAAACTTTCTACATCTTCGATCCACGTATTTCCTACTACATGCGTTACGTTTTACTATATTGATACCTGATTTCTGGTATAAATGTATATGTATATGTCTTGTTGGTTTTAGAAAGTATTTCTGAACAGAACGGACTGATCTGCAAATTATGATTACGCCTCGTTCTTTGAAAATATGACTTTTTTTGTGTGAGTTTGTTTGCATATTACGGTGCAATGTCTTGTATTTTGTATTATGTCGTTCTGATTTTTCTGTATTTTTTGGTTTTATTTTGTTTGTTTTTATTTGGTTGTTTTGTCTCTGGCTTTGTGTTTACTGTTATTGTTTGCTTTTTACTTTTGTTGTTTACCTTGGTGGCAATGTTACTACTGTACCCACTGTTTATGGCTAATTACATTGTGATGTGTATTTCATTTTGATAGTTTTCTTTATTGAGCGGTAGGGTGTTGGGTCTGAGGAACATTTGTCGAAGTCATGTTTATTTTTGTGAGTTTCGATTGTTCAATGTTTCCTTCATGATGTTGTGGGTTAACTGCAAATTTCAAGTACGTACATGTGTTTTTCTTTCTTAATAACTGTAGCTAAATTTAATTTGATTATTGGATTGGTTTGTTATTGTGAATTTAATCTTTTTATGTATCTTGTTCTTGACCAATATTTGTTCGTGGTTCATCTATTATTTTTCAGGATGTCATCTACGCATCTGACCCAATATAAATGTTCTATTCTTTCGTCACTTCTTCCGTAAAAATAATCTGATCAGCATGATTTATAAAAATTTTTGCTAATGTTTCTCAAACTGAGGAAAATGTTAATACATCCTCTAGTAAATAAAATTCATTGTTGAAATGGAAGTGGTTTTATTCTATTAGAAGATTTTAATTAAAAACGCAGATCATTGGAGCTTATAATAGAACAAAACTACTTCCAATTCAGCAATGAGGTTTATTTAGAGGAGGACGCATTACCAATGAGTTCCTCAATTCTGGTAGCCTCAGCAAATATTTTCATAAATCGTGTTGAGCAGATAATTATAACAAAAATAATTTGAAAAGAATGCAACACATTATAGTGGGCCAGTTTGATACCAAAGCAGGAAAGAAATCCTTTTGAAATAACCAAGAGCGTATGCCAAACAAATCATTACTCACATTGTAAGACAAAATGGTAGAGTTGCACGTCGTCATGAATGTGTAACAGGTAGCGTCTCCTAGTTACGTGCTGCTCATACGTACATTCAACTTGAAGCTTGGTTTCCTTTTCTGAGGAACAAATGCGTAAAATATGAACACCAAACAAAAAATAATGACATGAAAGTTTGTGGACTATCTCGCTTGATCCCCTGCAGTTTCATTAAGTTTCGATAGGTGTCCGCGCTAAACGAAGCTTTCAAAATGGCGTCTGCAAAGCTTTGAGTGTCTTTTGGGGGAAACCCGAAGCATTGCAGACATTCATAAGCGCTTGCAGAACGTATATGGAGTCCTGGTCGTGGGCGCGGCGTCTGTCATCATTGTGAAGGTCGCAGAAACCTGTCCAATTTCCATACGGCTGTCACTCCTGGAACGTGCGAACACACTCATTCGAGGTGGTCGATGGATCACAATCAACATCTCGCTTTACAGGTGGACGTCTTTACAGGTAGTACTGATACTCTCGCCCACCAGTTGGGGTACACAAAGGTGTGTACCTGCAGGGTTTCTCGCTGCCTAACGAAAGTTCGTAAACAACAACGAAGCACCGTCTGCGATGAATTACTTGCGTGTTACGAGGCCGATAGTGGCAATTTTTCCCAAACATCGTCACAGCTGATGAAACAGGGGTTCATCACTTCTAAACGGAAACAAAACGGCATCCATAGAGTAGCGTCACACTACCTCTCCTCTGAAGAAAAAGTTCGAAGCCGCACCCTCAGCCGGTGAAGTCATGGCGAAGGTCTTCTGGCACTCTGGAGGGGTTATACTGTTTTATGTCCTCCATCACGGTGCAACGATTAACTCTGAAGTGTACTGTGCTAACCTCAGGGAATTGAAGAAACGCCTTCAGCGTGTTCGTCTCTACAGAGATACAAAAGAACTTCTCCTTGTCTATGGCAAAGAAAGGTCTCACATAAATCTGCACACCAGAAAGAAGCTCACAGAACTTCAATGGTCTGTTCATCCTCATCCACCATTAAGCACGGATCTTTCACTTTCAGACTTCCATGTGCTGATCCAATGAAGAATGCACTCCGCAGGAAGCAGTACGTGTACGATGAGGAGGTTACTTATGCAACAAGACGTTCGCTCCAAGCCGGCTGCTGTGACCGAGCGGTTCTAGGCGCTTCAGTCCGGCTGCGGTCGCAGGTTCGAATCCTGCCTCGGGCATGGATGTGTGTGACGTCCTTAGGTTATTTAGGTTTCAGTAGTTCTAAGTCTAGGGGACTGATGACCTCAGATGTTAAGTTCCATAGTGCTTAGAGCTATTTGAACCATTCGCTCCGAATTCGACCCGTAGGGTGGCATCATGCGGGCATACAGATCATCCCAATATGGTGGCGTAAGGTCGTCGCGTTGAACGGAGATTACCTTCGAAAATCAGGATTTGTAGCGAAAAGAGGAGGGATAACGTGGTGAGTCGGAATTCTGAATAAAACTAAAGGGCCTTCTGAAAAATAAGTGTTGCATTACTTATTGAACGCTCCGCGTATAAGTATCGCGTATAAAAGCCAAACTGTGTTACTCCGGATTAAATTCACTGGAGATGCCTTAACGTGGAAGACGAAAGGTGTGTGCGACGTAAGAAAATATACATTGCGTCAGGGAAAGGTGTCTCAGTTTACAAAATCAGTATTGTTTGAAATTATCCTTTTCTTACCGTTTCACTTATACTTACTGTATCTGTTGCTGTCGTGTGATTCTAGTTTCCACTTTTGGTTTTACCGAGATTATGCGTAACATTGCTAATATTTACTGAATGGGACAATCACTTTTTATTCTCAGTGAGATATCACATTTTTGGGGGGATAGCATCCATGATCAAACCACACAAAGACTGATACCAGAAGCACAACGGCATCTGTTTTTCAACAATTTTTAATGACAGGTGATCTGTCTCACCGCCATTCCTCGATTTAGACAACTAGTGTCCCATCAAAGACAATGTTTTATTGTACATAGGTAGGGAAAGGGGAAGAAGGTTGCTGGATTCGACTTGCGACGATAACGTACCGGAGGTCGAGCGGTCAGGATTTGTAAGTGGGCATCCAGGGCTGCCGTTAAATAACAGAACAGGAAATTACATAAAATAAAGAGAATATGTTTCAGTGTACGGTATACAACGGACGCGCCTAGGGTCGGAAGTTACCAGATTTAGGTGTCTAGGAAGTCGAACAACTAACTGAAGCGGGCAACGGAAGGGGAGGCGGTTCTTGTCAGTTAAATGTTAGTGACCGGTCATGGAACGCAGATTTAGAGGCTCTACCTCCCAAGAAAGACGTCTGTTCTGCTCGAGCTCTGGATCATAAGGGAGCAAAGCAACTGTGTTCCGCACTGCAGAATGCTCCAGAGTCCACACACGTTACCTGGACCCCACGCTAGCTACTGGCTAAAGTCAATGGCGTGAATTATCTAGCAACTTCAGCGTAGGCCTCAAGGCGACTCTTGTCAGACCTGGACAGAACTGCCTCGGTTCTGAAAGACAGGCAGCTTGTGTAACGTAGCTACGGCGTAAGTTGCTCTGGGAGATAATTTGTAAAGATTTCACATGGCCTTTAAAATAAATATTTTAAACAAGTTCCCTAAAATGCTTCTTGACTAGCTGCCACCTTGTGCATTATTCAATATGAATCAGTTACAACATCAACAAAAATACAACGACTGATTTCAAAATATACTGCCTTGACAACATATAAGTCCAGATTAAGATTCCCGTAAGCCAACACTGTCATTTAATGTACGTAATAATATCATTGTTACGGTATATATTGGCAGCTGCCTGCTAAATTTTATTTGTTCCGACTTAGCCCAGTCTGCACGTCAATCCAGCTGAACGAACAAAGTTTAAACATGATTTTCATGCAAAAGGATCCAAAACTCTCCATCCACTACTATTGCGATGTCCCGAATTTCATTGTGTAAAATATAGATGGAAACTAGCGTCATTATTACGGCGTGTCCCTCGGTTGATAAAACACTCGTCCTGAGCTTTAGGAGGTTGAGTGTCAGACGGCAACAGTGGGGGACTGACACCAAATGTGTGCCGTAAGTGCTGCATCAGTATTTTCGTCTTTAACAATTTTATAACGTCAAAACTTATGTTAGCGATCTTGGTACTCAGGCAATATCTGTGTCATTCTTGTGTTGCTATTTTGCTGAATCCACAAAAAAATTGAGTATTGTTTATTTTATTAACAATAGACAACGCAGTTAATAAATCCCCAGACATGAAGAATAGTCTTCAATCTACACATATAGGTAAAACAATGAGATCCAAAAAAAGAAGTATATGGACATAATTTGTGGATTTACACTCCTGGAAATTGAAATAAGAACACCGTGAATTCATTGTCCCAGGAAGGGGAAACTTTATTGACACATTCCTGGGGTCAGATACATCACATGATCACACTGACAGAACCACAGGCACATAGACACAGGCAACAGAGCATGCACAATGACGGCACTAGTACAGTGTATATCCACCTTTCGCAGCAATGCAGGCTGCTATTCTCCCATGGAGACGATCGTAGAGATGCTGGATGTAGTCCTGTGGAACGGCTTGCCATGCCATTTCCACCTGGCGCCTCAGTTGGACCAGCGTTCGTGCTGGACGTGCAGACCGCGTGAGACGACGCTTCATCCAGTCCCAAACATGCTCAATGGGGGACAGATCCGGAGATCTTGCTGGCCAGGGTAGTTGACTTACACCTTCTAGAGCACGTTGGGTGGCACGGGATACATGCGGACGTGCATTGTCCTGTTGGAACAGCAAGTTCCCTTGCCGGTCTAGGAATGGTAGAACGATGGGTTCGATGACGGTTTGGATATACCGTGCACTATTCAGTGTCCCCTCGACGATCACCAGTGGTGTACGCCCAGGGTAGGAGATCGCTCCCCACACCATGATGCCAGGTGTTGGCCCTGTGTGCCTCGGTCGTATGCAGTCCTGATTGTGGCGCTCACCTTGAAAGGTCTCTGTTGGATTCCTTTCATGTTTAATTTCTTAAATCTGTTGCCATTTATGGAATAAATTCCTCTTCTAAATGTACTGTGGCGTTTCTGACTATCTGGGAGGAGACTGAGCAGTGGAACGTGTTACTTTTACACATAAACAAGAACGATCTGTCACACTACTACACTTTAAAGCACAGTTTATATGTAATTCTTATATGTAATTCATGTCACACAGTCTCATACGGAACCTACATCCGCTTTCTTTTATATACTGTATATGATAAGATACTGTCATCCCCCTTCCCTTTTGTGTGAGAGGATGAATGAGCATATGTATTTCTAGTTGCATGCTTGAGGGTAGCAGACAAGGCTGTCTGCTAGAGAACAGTAGGACCAACGTCGGAACAGGTAGCTACGCTTCCTAAAAGCAAAGAGGTTTCTATCCTTAGTATGGTCCTGTCCGTCCGTTGTCATGTTGGTATAGGAAGCTGCCCCTCTGGCCACTTCCGTTGGTCTTTGTGAGACCGAGGAAGCACGCTGGGCGGTAGGCAGTTGCTGTGTGGCCGTGGCGAGCGTCTGAAGTGGTAAGATCTCCGGCTAAGCGCGTGTCTGTTAAGTCCGTAGGACAATGGATTTCTTAAGTTCAGCCTAACTGAAAATTTAATCACCTTGATTTCAGGTTTAGCTCTAAAATATCTAATGCTATCTTAAAGTGCAGCGGAGTGTAATTCTCGTGTTAAATTCAGATTATTTTGCGGTAGTTGCTTTGTTACTACTTTGTGAGTAAAGTGGAACCACGTGTTGATCAGTAACTCTAACTAAGTTCATCAATCTTAAATGCGAATGTTTGTGTGATTATAACGTCTCGTCTTGACTATTTTTTCAATATAGCAACTTTTCTTTATGTTCAGCTCACGTGGGGTGTACTTTGCGAGACCACTACCACGTGCTTATATAACTGTTTGACCCATTAGGTTAATAGTAAGACGTTAGTAACCAGTTCAAGGTTTTTTCTTTTGTCAAGTGCTTTTCGATCTAATGTATTTTAATTATCAAAATTATTGTGGAGTTGTACGCTTTGTGTAAACCAAGTTGACCACGTGGAGCATGTGGTGTAATCATCAAAGTAGCCCTCAGCTATTCTTTTTGCGAAGACTTCACAAAGAGTTAATATGAATTTAGTATACCAGTGTGTGGTAATTACATGACGGACAGGATTGTGGTATGAACGTAATTTCTTTGGGTAAAAACTGAATCTGTTGGTTGTGGTTAATTTCTTCTTGCTTATGTTTCAATGTTCTTCGTGTGTGATTTTATGAATGCAGTGTTGTATACAGTCTCCCAATCTTCGCCCCATATTTTATGTGTTCCGTAAGATTACAATCTCACATTCTTTTCAATCGTAAATAAGGCACCAGCTCAGTTATAACTCACGTATAATATGCTGAAATTTCAATGAACAATCTTAAAATAAATTTCCAAGTATAAACTGATTTCTTTCTTTTTATTTAAATTCTCCTTTTTATATATATATTTTACCGGTTTTGTATGACTATTAAAAGATTATCATTAGTGTTAGTCTGCTAAATATCTGATGAAACAGTTGCCCAGTAATCCACGGTTAATGTCCCCAGACAGATCACGGCTTTTAACCCACTTTCATTGTCTATTAGCTCCGATTTCAGTATACCAAAATTAAAGTAACAATATTACATTTCAACATACCAAATTAAAGTTGCAACGTTACACATGGCGACCCTGTTCTGTGATTCCGCTAGACTCTGGAATCTCTGAAATGTTAGATTGCGAGCGTGTTATAATCTTAATTTTTTTCCCTACAGCGCTCAAACAACTTCTGCGTTGTTTCCGAGCAGACTTTCAAAAGATTCACGGCGTTGTTGATCGGCGTTGCGTTGTTTGTCTTGTTTTGTTTTTTATATTTGTGTGTTTTATATGTCTGTGTGTTTTTTATTCTCGCTTGTAAATTCCACTGTTTCGATCTAAGATAAAAATTTGTATTGCGTGTAAAAAAGTGCGTACTAGGTTGGGTATCTTTCGTGTGACTGTCGTAATTTTTGTGGGACACATTTATTTTGATTAGTGTGTCGCATACCGGTTATAAATTGCACTAATGCAGACACGTAACCAAACTAAAACTAAGCGGTCCGACAACCTAACCAACATGGACCAAGGGGATACTTTAATTTCGAATGTTAACGCGTCGGGCGGTTCCGAAAATGCAATGGGGAATACTTCAGACGAAATGCAAGACAGGACGAACGGGCTCACATCAGAGCCACAAATTAATTTGCCTCCAACTAACCAAATTGATTTGGCAGAACTCATGAAAGCCTTATTGCAACAAAATAAAGAATCATTTGAAAAATCGTTCCGAGAACAAAAAGAATCATCAAAAAAATCGTTCCGAGAACAAAAAGAATCATCCGAAAAATCGATCCGCGAGCTAGGCGAACAAATGACGCATAAATCTGAAAAATCGATCCGGGAGCTAGGCGAACAAATAGACGAAAAACTAATCCAGCAGACAAATAAAGTCGACAAGTCGATGCAGAGAGTGTCCGATGATATCTCACAAAGAATAAACAATCTGGCAAGTGAGATAAAAAGTGATATTATGAAAGAATTAGGCCGTACATTTGAACAAATCGATGATCGTCTGCAAGCTTTAGAACAGAGCAAGCGGAGGGGCGATACCGAATCTAAAGAAAGCGAAGAACGGCTACTTAGGAATTTTGAAGAGCTGAGGGAAGAATGCCAAAGGGAACACCAGCAGGTAATCTCGAGGGTCCAGCAGGCGGAAACGCATTGTCCCACGTCCGTTAGCAACACAATAGCGGACAACAGTTTAGCGATCCACGCGTTGGAACAGCAAATAGAACAATTGAAGCAGACTGGGGCGGAGGACAAGAGACAAATTGATGATAAGATTGCGGCATTAGCGGACACTGTAGGCACGATGAAGCTGACGGAAAGCGAGAACAATACTACACCGGTAGCGGCCGCAGAGACCGAAGAAGTGCGTTCGCTTCTTAGATTTCAGAAGGGACAGTTTGAAGTGAACAGACAACACAAAGCTGTAACAGGCGAATTACAAGAACGCGTGGCGCATCTGGAAAACCGCATGGCGTGTGATTCCGAACTCGCCAATAGCACTAAAAATAGCCGGATGAACAGTGCAGAGAGGGACTCCGGCCACGAGGGAGATTTTGACGACAGGAAAGAATGTAATTTAAGGGGCAGACATGAGAGAAACAGAAACATTCAAGGGCCTCGCCAGGAGGAAATGCGGGGATTTGATTTCAAACATTTCCTTACGGTGAGAAAGTTTGAAATATTCCGAAATTCGCAAAAGGAATACATCCACGAGCATGGCTTGAGCAATTTGAGTTCTGTCTTCCTCCCGACTGGGCAAGTTCACATAAGATAGAATATATGTGTGGCTATTTGGAAGGCGAACCGGCGATTCGCATGAGGTCGGCAGCGCGTCACTGCAACTCCACTCGGGAGTTTCGACAAGCATTTCTGTCCGCCTATTGGTCGGAAGCGGCACAAGATAGGGTCAAACATGGCATAATTATGCTGCCAAATTTGAACCAGTCTGGTTTCGGCAGCCCTGCACGCCTGTTCGACCACATGCTGCAGGCAAATCAATTTTTATACGACCCATACGGGCCTGCGGAACTAATTAGGATATGCATCACCAAATTGCCGATGCACTTGCGGCACGTCATTCTTGCGGGACGATGCAAAGAGGACGTGGAAACGTTTAAAACACTTCTCCAAGAGTTGGAATACAATACAGGAGAATGCCCGCCTAATCAGGCACAAAGTTATTACGGGGCAGAGCAGCGCGACCGCAATCGTGGCCATATTACTAATCAACGGCGTGACTGGTCGTCGCGACGCGAACGGAACAATAATCGGGACCGGCCGTACAGAAACTGGGGTAACAGTCGCGAACACAGGTGGAACAACAGAAATGATCGAGGACGTAGACAGAATCGTGAACGCTACAGGTACGGCAACCAGAATCGACACTATGATGAATACGGTGGGAATAGGACTGTAGGCGGAGCACCTCATGATGTCGAAATTCGGCCGGCCAACCCTAGAAATAATCCGGCAAATGGAAATGAACAAAACCGGCAATGACAAACGATCAGCGCAGAAGGCACCCAATCGGAAGAAATGAGCGACATGGCAAATGACTAGAAAGGACAGTGAGAAGTAGAGAGGACGGTGAGGAGAAAGAATTGATTAGTTTAAATTTGTGATGTATGCATTTTGAATAATATGTTGGTAAAAAATTAATGATAAAGATGTTTCGATGTGATGGATTGAAGTGATGTTTTAATTTTTTTCTCTCCTTGTGCAATTAGGATTTAGTTTGATTCAAACGTGAAGATAAAAGGTTTCTTTGTGAACGAGTAAAATGCTGTTTATGTTTTTTTTTGTGTGTAAATTGAAAAGAGCCGCTCCTGAGAGAAGCAATATCTGCGTTGAATTAGTGCATAAACTCAGGGGAATATCCGATCTGTGGGTATTATGGGTCTGGCAAACCCAGGTCCCCAGCTGTTAGTAGCCTTGTTTCCGATTTTCTGCTTTCAGTGCTACTATCTATCTATTACTATTCTATATCTGTCAGTATAAATGAGGATCTCTTACTATAGTATGCGTGCTGTATGAATATTTTAAGATAGGAGAACTCTGAGAAAGGAATGAGTAAGTTTGGAATCTTGAAAACAGGATGCGATAATACGATTGTTGAACCATTGGCTTCCAATATGCGATGATATGTTAATATTGATGATATATGTCTTTTTTGTTCTTTATAGCTGAGTACGTAAAGTGCTGTCTGTGGATTTCGTAAGTATATTGATTCCCTTCAAGGTGAAAGAAGAATTGTGGTTTGTGTAATTTACGTGGCTCTGAAATATTATTGTGGTAGTCAAATACGAGCAGCTTTTCAGCAAATGGAGAATGGAACGGAAATATGGATCCTTTTTGTAGTCTTGATTGATGTTGAGCCAAAGTCTAAAAAATTATTCTGCGTTAATACTTGTCCTAGAAAAGCGACGTTTATGTGTTTTGCTGATGCTGTGAGCATTACAGCTTACTGTTTTCGCTGGTGCGGGATGCACTGCAGCCTATATGATTTGTACTGAGGAAATTTCCCTCTTGAATGTAGAGGATGATTAAATAATTTTGATTATGGGAACGAAGGAAAGCTTGGTTTAAGGTAATAATGATAAAGCAAAACATTTGTCATTTAAACTACAGGAGGATTCGGATCTTTTGTGTCTGTTGTAAGTTCAATATGTTAAGATGATACTGTTTTACAGAATAGAGGTGACCACAATTTTGCCATTCATGAGAAATGAATCCAGAATAACCACCACAGGCGAAATAACTGATTTGGAAGCGAAAGGTAACGTAAAGAAGGGACGAAATCGCAGCAAAATGGGTAAGAAAATGTAATATAACCTGTATAATGCAAATATTTTTAACCTTCTCAGAGTCATCTGCGTGATTAATTGTTGTGATAACGTAATTTTAGGTGAAATTTTCTTACTGTTTTATGTGTGAATATATGAGTATGATAAATGTATAATTGCGAGTCTCTTTTCAGGTGTGCGAACTGGTATAAATGTTTTGGCGTGTAAATAACCATTGTTCTTTTTAATGTGTGTGTTTAAGGAAAGTTCTCCATATTTATCATGTGACAAGACGTATGCCGCGAGCGTCAAGAAGAGGACGAATTAGAACAATGTTGTAGTGGTATATACACGGTGTTGAAATAGCATTGAAGTAGCTTATTGGGTTAACTAGTAGTGGATAGAAGTAGAATATTGAGTAATGCATGTTTATGGGTAGTTAGTTTGTAGAATAGACAACAGGTGTGCATGTATGTGTGTGTAAATAACATGTGAACCCTATGCTGTCCTGACCTATACTTGCACAAGGCATAATCCTATTCATTTTAGTGAATTAATAAATAGCATTTGATTTATTAAAACGTAAGTGAACCACATTAGTGATGTGGATTTAAATATTATATTGTCAGTTTATTTAAATTTTTATTTTTTATACTGTCAAGTCATTTCACTTTTATTTTTTTTTACATTGTCAAGTCATTTAAATTTTATTTTATATTGTCGATTCATCTAATATTTTTATTTAAAAAAAATATTAAGTCTCACTATGTTCTTAAAAATTGTGAAAGACAATACTAAGTGGTATTATGTATGACATTGTGTAATCACATAAGGATGATGAAAAATTTCTGTGAATGCAGTTGAGAACCTGAAAGCGAACCGGCAAAACTCTTAAGAGACAGCGGGAGCAGCCGGACTAGTTGTAAACTGGCGGGTTTCCCAGCGGGACACGCTGTCATCCGGGCCACTTTGGGAGCGCGGCCGACAACAAAAGGAGAGTAAGCGGCAAACACTTTCCCTTGTACCTGGAGCTAATGGGCGGCCGCCCCGGGCGACCTTTCCTCGAGGCGATGACCTGAGATGGGCGAGCGGTCCACCGCGCGGAAATCCATCTGCTGGCAACGCACCACACGCACGCGACCGTGACGAGACGGCCGCGGTGAAACAACACAAGGGGCGTGGAGCCTTTTGACAGGTACTGCCCAGAGAAACTTGCAGACGTCAACGACGCCTATCGACATTTCCTGATGGATGCCTACTGTCAAGCGACAGTAAATCTTGGTTCGATGTTCTCTGGTCGCTAAGGGTGGCACAAAAGAAGAGCCATTAAGTGTCATCCTTGCCCAGGAATATCAACCTGGCGTGTCAAACGAGGATACCGCACGAATTTGACAATACAAACATGGAACCAAATCGAGATGTACGTGACACGAGAGAAACTTCATGAGAGGGCAGAGACGGCGGGATCGCACGCAACAGATGGACAAAAATCCCTACTGATAGCTGCGGCAACGAACCCCCCCCCCCTTTCCCTTATATTGTGCCTCGGAACAGTGGAAGTACTGAGTGTGTCAGTGAACAGTGATTATACGGTTCTTAGTCCAGTGCATATACGTGTGTTTCTGTCAGAGAAACTCTGACTCGTGTGTTTTGCAGGAGTTCGATTTATTGGTGTTTATTAGACTGACTCTTGTACTTTGCAGGTGTTCTATTTATCTTTTTTAGACTTTGACTCTTGTATTTTGCAGGTGTTTTATTTATAGGTGTTTTTTTTTGTTTTAGATGTTGACTATTGTACTGTTTTATTTATCAATGTTTGTTTTTGTGTGATGTATTAGATTTGTGATATTTTGTTTCGTAAATTCATTGCTGTGGCATTGCTTCGTTTATCAGTCAGATAGCTTTTTATTCTCATTGAACTGTGATCGATTAGCCTTTGCTTGGGGCATATTTACTGTGAGGAACCCCTTAAGGGTAACAATCACATAATTATTGTAGTTTCAGTATAATGACACAGTGCTCATTGTTTGCTAGCTAATTGAAATATAGTAGAGTGATTAAATGAGTGCCACATAGTTATTTTAATTCTACAAATTATTAGTTTTATACGATATAGAATTTTTTTGCGATAACCACTTTGTAAAACATGTTTTTTCTCTTATCATTTCGTTGCTTTTGCAGATTGTGCATTGTTATGTTCTGCTTTTTAATACCGATGTTATTTGATGTTCTTTTTTTTAATTGCTGTGGCACCTTTGCTATTTTCATAAATTTTGCTTGTTAATAAACAGTCATAAATTTTCCTGTGATCAGTTGGCTCTTGCAGTGAGCAAATACTGGTGAACTCCATAAGGGTAACAACCAGAAATTGTTTTCATATTAATGACACAGGAACCATTGTTTTTACTTGCTGACCGAATTAGGTCTACACTACCTTTTAAATAGGTGTCACAGATTGTATTCTTTTTTTCTGTATGAAATTGGTAGATTCTAAAGATGTGTTGAAATTATTGTGTTTTAGCAAGTAGCTGGTGTCCTTCTGCCTTTTCTTTTACACTTTTGGTTTAAGTAGGGTGTGAGAAGCCTGCTTGGGAATGTCCTAGCATGGCCAGAAAATTCCCTGCACAGTCTTTTCCCGGAGCGTTGGGGTTATGAAAGGTCTCTGTTGGATTCCTTTCATGTTTAATTTCTTAAATCTGTTGCCATTTATGGAATAAATTCCTCTTCTAAATGTACTGTGGCGTTTCTGACTATCTGGGAGGAGACTGAGCAGTGGAACGTGTTACTTTTACACATAAACAAGAACGATCTGTCACACTACTACACTTTAAAGCACAGTTTATATGTAATTCTTATATGTAATTCATGTCACACAGTCTCATACGGAACCTACATCCGCTTTCTTTTATATACTGTATATGATAAGATACTGTCATCCCCCTTCCCTTTTGTGTGAGAGGATGAATGAGCATATGTATTTCTAATTGCATGCTTGAGGGTAGCAGACAAGGCTGTCTGCTAGAGAACAGTAGGACCAACGTCGGAACAGGTAGCTACGCTTCCTAAAAGCAAAGAGGTTTCTATCCTTAGTATGGTCCTGTCCGTCCGTTGTCATGTTGGTATAGGAAGCTGCCCCTCTGGCCACTTCCGTTGGTCTTTGTGAGACCGAGGAAGCACGCTGGGCGGTAGGCAGTTGCTGTGTGGCCGTGGCGAGCGTCTGAAGTGGTAAGATCTCCGGCTAAGCGCGTGTCTGTTAAGTCCGTAGGACAATGGATTTCTTAAGTTCAGCCTAACTGAAAATTTAATCACCTTGATTTCAGGTTTAGCTCTAAAATATCTAATGCTATCTTAAAGTGCAGCGGAGTGTAATTCTCGTGTTAAATTCAGATTATTTTGCGGTAGTTGCTTTGTTACTACTTTGTGAGTAAAGTGGAACCACGTGTTGATCAGTAACTCTAACTAAGTTCATCAATCTTAAATGCGAATGTTTGTGTGATTATAACGTCTCGTCTTGACTATTTTTTCAATATAGCAACTTTTCTTTATGTTCAGCTCACGTGGGGTGTACTTTGCGAGACCACTACCACGTGCTTATATAACTGTTTGACCCATCAGGTTAATAGTAAGACGTTAGTAACCAGTTCAAGGTTTTTTCTTTTGTCAAGTGCTTTTCGATCTAATGTATTTTAATTATCAAAATTATTGTGGAGTTGTACGCTTTGTGTAAACCAAGTTGACCACGTGGAGCATGTGGTGTAATCATCAAAGTAGCCCTCAGCTATTCTTTTTGCGAAGACTTCACAAAGAGTTAATATGAATTTAGTATACCAGTGTGTGGTAATTACATGACGGACAGGATTGTGGTATGAACGTAATTTCTTTGGGTAAAAACTGAATCTGTTGGTTGTGGTTAATTTCTTCTTGCTTATGTTTCAATGTTCTTCGTGTGTGATTTTATGAATGCAGTGTTGTATACAGTCTCCCAATCTTCGCCCCATATTTTATGTGTTCCGTAAGATTACAATCTCACATTCTTTTCAATCGTAAATAAGGCACCAGCTCAGTTATAACTCACGTATAATATGCTGAAATTTCAATGAACAATCTTAAAATAAATTTCCAAGTATAAACTGATTTCTTTCTTTTTATTTAAATTCTCCTTTTTATATATATATTTTACCGGTTTTGTATGACTATTAAAAGATTATCATTAGTGTTAGTCTGCTAAATATCTGATGAAACAGTTGCCCAGTAATCCACGGTTAATGTCCCCAGACAGATCACGGCTTTTAACCCACTTTCATTGTCTATTAGCTCCGATTTCAGTATACCAAAATTAAAGTAACAATATTACATTTCAACATACCAAATTAAAGTTGCAACGTTACAACCTGCACGGCGCCAAACACGCATACGACCATCATTGGCACCAAGGCAGAAGCGACTCTCATCGCTGAAGATGACACGTCTCCATTCGTCCCTCCATTCACGCCTGTCGCGACACCACTGGAGGCGGGCTGCACGATGTTGGGGCGTGAGCGGAAGACGGCCTAACGGTGTGCGGGACCGTAGCCCAGCTTCATGGAGACGGTTGCGAATGGTCCTCGCCGATACCCCAGGAGCAACAGTGTCCCTAATTTGCTGGGAAGTGGCGGTGCGGTCCCCTACGGCACTGCGTAGGATCCTACGGTCTTGGCGTGCATCCGTGCGTCGCTGCGGTCCGTCTCAGGTCGACGGGCACGTGCCCCTTCCGCCGACCACTGGCGACAACATCGATGTACTGTGGAGACCTCACGCCCCACGTGTTGAGCCATTCGGCGGTACATCCACCCGGCCTCCCGCATGCCCACTATACGCCCTCGGTCAAAGTCCGTCAGCTGCACATACGGTTCACGTCCACGCTGTCGCGGCATGCTACCAGTGTTAAAGACTGCGATGGAGCTCCGTATGCCACGGCAAACTGGCTGACACTGACGGCGGCGGTGCACAAATGCTGCGCAGCTAGCTCCTTTCGACGGCCAACACCACGGTTCCTGGTGTGTCCGCTGTGCCGTGCGTGTGATCATTGCTTGTACAGCCCTCTCGAAGTGTCCGGAGCAAGTATGGTGGGTCTGACACACCGGTGTCAAAGTGTTCTTTTTTCCATTTCCAGGAGTGTATTAATCGACTAATGTATATTTGTGGCGTTATTTTCACTGCGAAAAATAAGCAATATTTATATCTGACATACAGCTGATGATACTGTTTCCGTTCACGCAATGATAGTGCACACCAGCTTCTTTTTTGTGTATAACTACAACTCGAAATTTGAATAAATTCTGTTATACAACGTAACCAGTAAGTCCAGTGGCTTGATGCCGTCTTCGATGTCTTCCTGTCGTATTCCAATGTCTTTATCACTATATCGTTGTTGTCCCCTATATATTTTCCGCAATTTATTTTCTATATTTGGCAACGGCCTTGCCGCAGTGATAACACCGATTCCTGTCAGACCGCAGTTAAGCACCGTCGGGTTTGGCTATCACGTGGATGGGTGGTCGTCCGGGATGCCGAGCGGACTGCACTCAGCCCTTGTGAGGCCAGCTGAGCGCTAATCGATAGAAAAGTGGCGGCTCCGTCCCCGATACTGACAACTGCCGTGAGAGCGGTGTGCTTACCACATGCTCCTCCTCCTCCGCATCCAGTGACGCCTTTTGGCTGAGGATGACACGCCTGTTGGTCAGAAGCGTTGGACCTTCCGAGGCCTTTCGAACGGAGTTTAGAGTTTTTATTTTTCATATTTAAATTCCATGCTGATTTGCTCCTTCCATGCTTCAGGAAACTATTTCTGTGTGTCTGATACGAGGTTCCCTCCTGCTCTTTTCTATGCCTTTACATTTCGTTCACTCGCTGCCCATATAATGATATACCAGTTTCCTATAACACCTCATTCCAAATTTTTCCAGTTTGTTCTTATTCTGATCTCTGGATCTTCTATAGAGGTACTCTCTCAACTTCCTTCTCGCGGTCACGTTATTATTTCATATAACTGGAGACATCTTTACAATCTTCAATGCACTTCTTACTTCTCCTATGCTTCTGACACTCCAGCTTAATATTGTTCCTTAAACAAAATTCCTTTCCCTTCGTTGCAATTGCATCTTCGCTAATTTAGATTCTCAGCAATATTTACGCAAGTTTTAGAGCAAAAATTGACCAGTCAGACACCACGAGTCGTTTACGACATATCGTATTTCGAAAAAGTTCCACACCGGCACTTGTTTGTGTCCTAGCAGTAGGTCGTGAGTGGACGATGAGATTTACCAACGCAGAAAACGCCGACGTGCTCATGGCGCGCAGAGAGTGTCGGAAGAATTCAGTTCGTTCTTGTACGGTGTATGCGGCAAGATATCCTAACAAACGTCAACCACTTCGGCAATAATTTACCAACCTCTTCAACCTGTTAAGTGAAAGGTGATGGTGTAACACCCAGAAAACGTAACAGATGGAAACAAGTGACAACAGAAGGGGAAATTAATATTCTTGTTGCTGTTGCAGCTGATCCGCACGTCAGCTCCCGCGCATTCGCACGAAGAAGTGGCATGAGTCAGGCAACTGTCCTAAACGTGATGAAGCCACACTACCAATCATGGCCAGGTAATCCGCCGGAACATGCAAGTTTGGTCTATTGAAAGACCCGGTAGGCTCCCTCAGGCAGAACGTCAGCGTTCGTGGAATGCAAATGTGTTGTTTGGGACAGTGAACCATCAGTCAACCTCAGCACGGATGCTGGAAGACGTACCTCTGCAGACTAGGTTCAATCTGTGGTACCAGCCATCAGGCTGTCCAGCCCTTAGTGCACGAAGTATTATAGCAAGTTTTCACGAATTTCTCTAAGTCGTTGGAGTGGACGCAGAGGACCTGCACCTTGGCTGGCGCGTCCCCCGGATTTGGCAGCTGTACTCTTTTTTCTGTGTGTTTGGGGGAGGGGGCGGAAGTTGAAAGACGCTGTCTACAAGGACTTACCATAAAACCCGATGATATGATAGACATATTACTGCACTCTGTTCGGACGTCCTCGCTGGAATGCCAGCACGTGTGCAGCACCCGTTCGTACCAAGCTCTTAACTCGCAGCTTGTGTTGCCGTTGTCAGTGATCATTTTAAACACAACCTGTGATGTTTAATGGTCTCGTTACTGGTCCGAATACTTACAACCAGTGCATGCACTTTTGTTGTTCTTTAGTGTGTGGAAACACAAGTATTCTACAAATGCCGGTCTGAAAACTTTTCAAAATACGGTATCTCGTAAATGACTCGCATTAGAATCCTGCAATAAATGTCTGACATTCTAATTCGCCGTAGTTTTAACTTGTTAATGTCACTATGCATTGTTCCATTTAAGAAATTGTATGTTTGCACAAAATACATTTTCTACGTATTCTCACAATCTGTTGGTCGGTTACCAGTACGAGCCCGTGACTATTAATCTATTCTGTGAAAATCGCACGTCAATAGAATAGTCAATTTCCGCAACATTTACGGTACAATTTTTAGGTGATTCACCACGTATAACTCTTGGCGTGGACAAGATTCAGTAACTGAGCAAGTTGGATGGAGAATTGACTGTCTCACTACTCAGTGGAGCCAGTTTTTCAGGAAGGCATGTGCGCCAGAGGCAGGGTTGGCGCAACATGTCGACCACTCCTCTATGTTTATGTGGCGGTGAGTTGACAGCTAGCAACTTTCGTCTTCCTTATTCCTTGGCTTTGCGGTGATGCCCTGCGCGGGGCTCTCGCTCTCAGTGCCTATTGTCGGTGATGATTACTTTGAATATCCTGCGCTGGCGTAATATTTGTAGGCTCAGATCATGCAAAGAAAATCTTATGGTTAAAGATTTGTGCATTGGTTTGCAAGGTAAATCCAGTCAACATGGAATGGGTAAAAGAGTATGTCACCGACACGGGAAGGAATGTAGGGATCTGACACGAAGTGTGTAGTCGACAGTAGGTCGCCATGTCTTCAGAGCCCTAACTAACCGTCTCTTCTGATACCTCTGGTTGCTCGATGTCTCATCACTGTCTCTTCTCCATTTGACATCTCTAATTCATCACTGTCTCTTCACTATTTTCCTGACCCACCAATTGTTTCCTAGAAACTCCTGCTTCGCAGTTTTGTTACTCGTCTCCCTCATTCCTCCAGGGAGTTGAGTTTTCCGTCGTATTGGCTTGTTCATTGAAGAGGGCAATTTGCAAACCTACCCAACGACCGACTGATATAGCGTAACAACGCCTTCCAGTCTACGTGCATGGTGAAAATTTCTGGCATGTGAACTATACACTTTCATCTCATTATCACACTGTGTCTTGCTGTGGCAGTTCCCAGTGCCGGCTGCAATCTCCCCAGCACATTGTTTCAAATATTGTTGTCCATTCCTGAGGTGTCAAGAAAGCAGTCACATCACAATAAAGCCACTTATTTTGAGAGGGGGAGGAAAAGAGATAGTAGGGTGTTATTTGTTTTATATTATGACTTAACATCAGAAGTAAAATTGCTTAGCGCAGGCTATAATAATGATGTCAGCAAGCATGCAACAGTAAGCGATTTTATGGGGTTCTCTCAACGCTCATTTAATCGACTATTCTACGATTTCGAAATTGTCTGTTTTCACTGCACACATATTTGTTGATTTTGTATTGATATTCTTGATACAGGCATGCGGGATTCCACTGGAGATTGAGTTATGCGGCATATTTGGAATAACTGATGAGAATGAAGGGTTTTCAGATCACAAAGGGAGACTATTATATAAATGCATGATACAAAAGAGTAAAGGGCACCTAAATTATATTACTAAACTCTGTCTTGTGACGTGAATTAAATATAGGTCTCATAACATGTAATAGGCAAGGGCACAGGGAAGGCATTGATTCTGCTGGGAGAAAAGCCAGTTTCGTGGTCAAGACGGCACAATAACATAACAGCTAGGATAAAATTCATGAAATCCATGCACACGCGTCACAAGCACCAAACAAAATCTACTTCCGCCAACAAGTCTCATGGACCCGTTCAAATACCAGACAGATAGAGCAGAGAGCTAACATCAGTACTGAATTCGGGACTACCAGATAAAATCGTAAATTTGAGTGCGATAGAAAGTCTCTCGAGCATATTGGCGTACATTTAGTGCGAAATCTTCTGTCCACCAATGTGTACAGATTTAATAATGGCAGCTGCTAACTCAAGAACACGTGGGTTGAATTACACTCACTGAGTATACTCAGTTAACGAACTAGCCTTTTAACAACTACTCACGTGTGATAAGCGAAAATGTTCAACTAATATGCAAACAAAAATTTCTGCATACACGTATAAACTGTACTTAACAGTTCTGTAGCCTTTACTACTTGTGTAATACTTGGTGATTCGTTGAACAAAGGCTGAGACATTTTACACAAGAACTACGTGTGCCTAAGAATGATGGTTTAGTACACAATTCGGTGTACAACCCGTGCAAGACTACAAAATTCATGGAGTGAATAAGCAATTGGCAGAAACCTCATACTGTTTAAGTAATTCACACATCTTGCTCATCCTGAATGAACAAAGCGTATCGTAAACGATAACATTCAACATTCGAAATTCAGCAAAATGAAGTGCAACAAGATACTGCAGATAGTTCTCAAAATAAAGTGTAGCTGAAGTAGATTAAACGCCCTTATAAACTGCATTAACTCATTCTGATATCTTCCTGTCCTAACAAGACTACCAGAACAAGTCAACTAGGCTCATTAAACGGACATTATTGTCACGGACTGGAATGTCTGGGCTTCATTCAAGTGTGACCTGGAAGGATCTCTCTTGCTGTTTGTCCGGCTTTTTGTGGCGCTACCACTAGCAAAGTGAGACAGTTACTTTAATGAAGACATCTTTGCTGGATTTAGTGAAAGTTGAACATTTTTTGCAGAGAACTTATTGCAGCAATAATGACCACTAAATAAATACAAATCATTAGCTTTCGTGGTAGCACCTGTTTTGGTAATATAACTTCTCGATTTAGAGTTCCGAGAAAGTCTCACACACTGGTTCTGTTTTAATATTCCCTCTCGTTTACAGCACCCAATGACAATGTATTATTCTCCTTTCTATTACAGATCTTCTGTCTTGTATTGGCTTTGTTCATCCTTTACACATTTACAGTCCTAGGCCACTCACTGAGTATAAAATGTTCCAAGTCTTGCCTATTTTCTGACGAAAGGACTTCAACATCTTTGAAATCTGTGTTTATGTCTGTTTGACTTCTGTTATCATATCCATCATGTCAGCAGCTTACAAAGGTGAGACATCAAACTGATCGCCTGATCCGAAAAGCATGTCTGCACTGGCGTGTGCACTGTTTTGAAACTTTCTGGAAAATTAAAACTGTGGTCCAGATCAAGACTCGTTGCCTTCTGCAGGCAATGCCCATACTGGCTTAGCTGTTCAGGCAAGAGTGACAACTGTTCATCATAGCTTTAATCTATCACAGTTTTAGTCTGTCAGGAGATTGAAAAATACTACACACTTTGCTAGGGAGTGTAAAGATTCATTGAAATAACGTCCACCGTCTAAATCGTGATGACCTTCATTCCAAAACTGCCAGTCCAGCTAGGTATGTAGGAAAGTTTCTACAAAGTCTGGAAAATAGGAGAGAGGAACAAGAAGGACTGAAGCTACTAGGACTTTATCAGGGTCTGTTCATCTTTTCCTCATCCCTTCCTCTTTCCATCTCTTTCTTCATCCATTTCTCTCTCCATCTCATTCTCACTGCACTCTCTTTCCTTCTTTCCCTCTCTCTGTCCATCCCATCCCTCCTCTCTGCCTATCTCCCACTTCCTCCCCTCGTTATTGTCTCCTTATTCCCCCTTTACGTTTGTCCATATCTTCCTCCTCCCCAGTCTCTGTCTGTCTCCTCCTCACCCTCTATCTGTCATTTCCTGCTCTCACTTCCCTCTACCCATTTCCTCCTCTCCTCCTCTCTGACCATCTCGCCTTCCCTCTCCCTGCCCATCTCCTTCTTCCCCTCTTGCTTTTCCACCTGCCCACTAACCCTCTGTCTCTTCCTCTTCCCATTGTCTCTGTCCATCTCCTCTTGACTTCTCTTGCTTTTCCACCCGTGTGCTATCCCTCCCTATCTTCCATCTGTCTGCTAGACCTGCCCCCTCCACCATCTTACTGACCATAGCTCATCCCATTTCTCTCTGACCATTTCCTCCTTCCTGGTTCTCTTTCCATCCCCTCCTGCACCCTCCCTCTTTCCATCTCCCTCTTCCCACCTCAAGTCCATTTAATCCTCCCTCCTTTACCTATCCATCTCCTCCTCCTCAATCTTGCTGTCCATCATCTACCTCTCACCATAAGACCATATCTTCCTCCTCCTTTCTCTCCATCTTTATCTCTCTTCTCTCTACTCTTCTCACTCTTTCCACCTCTCTCTGTCCATCCCTATGACATAATAGTAAGTAAATCGTTTACACAGTCGTCGCCCTCTCTACCCAACAACGTCTCAAGGAGCGCCTACAGGCTGTTCTCCAATGTTATATCTGTTCTTCTGCAGCACACGTTTGAAAAGAGTCGCAGTGCAGTACTCAGACCTTTCTGGGGTTGTTAAGTTTCCACTAAATTTGATAATACATTACTGAATACAGATTAGTAGCGATTATAGCTAACACAAGGAATGGACATTAACATGATCTATGTAGACTACACTATGCTGCACTACACTGCTAGACGGGAAACACATTCTTACACATTCTGTATGGGAAAAAAAAAGTTCTTCCGAGAGAGGTCACTTACCCCCACCACAAATACTGCTTCCTCTTTAGTTTACCGACAGGTAACACAAACTCTGAAGGTTTATTATTGGTTCCCACTGACTTATTTTAATAAAGGCTACTAAAATGTAATGTCCCTATATGAAATACTTTTTACAACAACTCCAGATTCACAACGAACTTGTACGTCACTTCTGAGACTTGTCTACAAGGCGAATGTTCTTGTCCTGAAGCATCATCTTGCGATGTTTTTTAGACATGAACTCTCAACAAAACTTGAAAGAGATGCACTCAGCTTGGAACAAGCAATATGCAGTTTCCATGTTTATTGTCAGAGAATTACTGTAGTGAGAAACTGATAACAATGAGTGAATCCTGACAACACAAATCAGGCCACATAACAAATACATAAATTAAGTCAAATATCTAAAAACACCCGAAAATTATCTTTCGCTAGTCCTGCCTGATAACCACAATGGTTGAGATATTTTGACACTAATCTTTTGTGAATGGATTGTCATGAGCAACGGCGCATGCTTAATATGTATCATGTTGACAGAGATTGAATCCAGAGAGAGCCTTTATGCGTCAGTTGGCTTCAATATTTATGATACATTAAGTTTAATCTCAAACAATATTTTGATTACACAATGACATTTTATACAAAACTGTGAAATCGTCATAATACAGCTAAACAACATTCGATTACTTACAGTACTGTTCTTCGTCCAGTTAAGAAATCTGTCTCTAGAGTTACTCTTATAATATCTCGACTCTTATACAACGCACAAAAATATCAGCCATTTACGAACTGTCTTTTTCTGATTAGATAACACTTATCACGTCAATAGACTCAATTAAGTACCAGTGGAAGACAATGAACTTTATTTCGTAACGACACATTGTATTCATATAACTGTATGGACAGACCGCCTCCTTACATGTGTGGTCAGTGTGACTGTCTGCCATGTGGAGGACCTGTGCTCAGTTCCTGATATGCAAGGGATTTTTGCTTGGCTGTGG
This sequence comes from Schistocerca cancellata, assembly GCF_023864275.1. NCBI lineage: Eukaryota > Metazoa > Arthropoda > Insecta > Orthoptera > Acrididae > Schistocerca > Schistocerca cancellata. The sequence goes on from NC_064628.1 coordinate 407,923,481, forward strand.
GACTTAATAGGGGTAGTGAGTCTGGCCATGCCAACTTGAATGAGAAGTAGCATCTCCAAGGTCTGCAAAGCCGACAGCGAAACAGTGTCCCTCTCCAAAGTAACAAAAAATACACGAAGTAATCCCCATTACAACACAAACAACAAACAATGCCGTGTACAAAGCGGAACAAAGTTCACGAAACAACACAGAGGTTTAAATTTATCCATGTTATATGGATGTTGTTTTAGGTCTGCGACTGTATTATAAGATTATGTGGAATAATTTTTATTGCTGCAGTCACTTTTTACTAATATTTTATTAGTGTAATGCATTTTGGCAGCATGCTGCCATCATCAGGTGTATTTTACAGTTACCTATACATCAGGTGATAGCTTATGTACGTTAGCTGTGTATGCCAGTGGACTTAAGAACCGAAAAATAAACCTGTATGGAAGGATAAAACTGTTACAGTGTGTACATAATGTGAATAGCATGATTAGGTAATATATTAATACGTTTTCTTACATTTCTGTTGGCGATTTCATTTTCTGGCACATAGAGCACAGTAACAAGTAACTCACAACTTAGCATTTTCACAAACATCTGTTTACATCTTTCCAAAGAGTTTTAAAATCTAAGATAAACTACTTACAATTTCAATGACTTAACATCTTTCCAGAGAGTTATGAAATCTTATCTGAACTACTTGCAATTTCAAACACAGTAATATATAGCTGTAGTGAAGATGAGGACTTCTATTTGTATGTATTCGCAATTTGGAGAATGTTATATGGATGCTTAATGAAAACTATTCCGTCAATGAAAGAAACATTTCCTGTTGCAGAAGTTTTTGAAGAAGTTAACATTTTTACTTTCACGTTAATCATTTCACAATACATCTCTATGTGCTGTGCCATGAATGAAGATTTCCAGTTCTTCATATAAGTCCATTTTGTGTCCCTTATTCTTTTTATGTAATATATGAGAACATTTGCAATATCGTGGAATGGGTGGCCTGTGTCTTTTATGTGGGTAGCTATTGCCCATGTTACAAAATTACAAACAAACTTTAACAGATTCTAACTGTGACATACACATAGACTAAAATCTACTCAGTAAAAAACAATCAGCAGCTAATAGACGAAATTGAAAACGTCAACATTCCTCATTCAGCCCAACTTGTATCATCTGACATTACAAACCTATACACTAACATCCCCACCCCGAAACACTGAAATCATCAGTTCAAACGTCATAAAACATCAAAAACTATATTTGCCCGAAATTACTGAATTCATGGATCTCCTTGAACTAATACTAAACTACAGCTATTTTACATTTTATGATAAGATCTACATGTAATAGAGGTCTTGCAATGGGATCAAACCTAGCTGGTACAATTGCCAACATATACATTAACCACCTTGAGCAAAATACTCTTGCTAAAAAATCAAGCTCTATGGATAAAATAATTTACTATAAACGCTATGTTGATACATTACTCCTGGTAGATGGTGACACAAATGATATTAGCGACATACTCGACACTCTCAATAAACAAGATAGAAATATAAAATTCGCAGTGGAATCTGAGAGCAATGGTAGCATCAATTTCCTTGATCTAAACATCAGTAAAGAAAACAACTAACACATCTTCAAAGTTCACAGAAAGGCAACAGCAACAGATACCACCACACACTGCTCATTCTGTCACCCTACAACACACAAACTTGCTGCATACAGAGCACTAGGTAACAGAGCCAACAATATACCAATCGGTAAATATGCTCATCCTGATCAGCTCAGCATAATAAAACAAATACCTTTAGCAAATGGCTATTATGAAATATTAATTGATAATATTATGCAAAAAAGGAAAAACAATAAATAACCACCTTCCATATACGAAATTAAAAAGAAGCCCATGGCTTGCATACCTTTCACAGGCAAACTCTCCTACAAAATAGCAAACACACTCAGACCACGCGACATTAACATTGTCTTTATAACACACAACAAACTGCAACACAAGCCGAGACACAAAATACACACACAGACGGATATACACTCACAACCAGGCATCTACAAAATAGTATGTTACACTTGCAGATCCCTCTATATAAGCCAAACTGGGAGAGGCTTGCAAACAAGATATAATGAACACATAAATGCTTACCACATTAACAAAATAGATCGCAGAATCAAGTCAGTCACCAGGAAGTTTCACCTCCCGACCTGTTGCCAGTTATGCAGCCTGTTATTTTCGTTCCACATAATTCAGCGTGACGCATAAACACAAAATTTTCGCAAACTCAGCGAGCAGCAGCAGCGTTTAAATCCAACTGAACCAGCCATCAGCGTTCTACAGTCGTTTCAGGCAACACCTATTCAGCTGACACCTCTTCCTGTTACAACAAATTTACCTAATGGTATCGTCCGGGGTCATCAAGGTTTAATCGTTGATCAATGAAAACGCATTCTAAGAGCGAACATGTATGCTGCTAAGCAAGTTGTCACAATGTGACCTCAGTGTATTTGGTAAGTGACAATAAACCAGCACTTCCTACCTGTTACTAAGTAACAGGTTAAAATGAACACTCTTCCTCACTTGGCAAATGGAAGTGAATGAAAGTCTCCATGAATCAATGTATATTCTAAATTTAGTGAAATATTAGTCTAACGACCTGCTCGTCTAGTGTGACGTGCAGCACTCTAGCTTGTGAGAAAGGGAGGTGAGGCAGATTGAATACACTCTTTGTGTCAAGATCAGGTGCCAATCCGAGTGTTGATTTAGGCTGTTTCTCACGCTTATTTAGGATAATGTTGGGTTGGTTCCAAAATTCCGTTTGAGAGAGTATGACACACAAACTGATAAAATACGATGACATAAAGGACGAAGTTTAAATGATTCACATACGACTTCCTTTCCTTGTGTTACCTTAACGAAAGTGGCTTCAGGAAGAGCAACCAAGTTAAACAAGAATTCGGAATTTACTGAATCCTATGAAAGTGGATTACTAGACAGGAAAAATAGTACAAAAGAGAAGAAAGGGAAATATTAGTTACTGAAACGCCCGCTAAATCACGCATGGCTAACAGGTAATTAAGAGTGTGGAAAGGGCCAAGGGAGTTGCGGTCGGATTCATTACACAATTGTAAATTATTACCATTTAGTTCACAAATACACTTTTGAAAGAATTAAATTTGCTTCGCGGATGAAGGCCTCCAAACAGATGCTTTAGGATAAGTTCAATTTCGAAAAGACATGACACACAGATTTACGAATAAGATAAATCGTATACATATATTGAAGCGGCATACGAAACGGCGGAAGGCCGCCGGAATAGATCTTCAAAATTCCAAATATACTATGATGGTTACTCAAGGCATAGGGCCACAATTTTTTAAGATGCTAACACGGCTGTCGGCAAACAAGGTGCACGGAAAGAGAAACAAACGCAATAAGATGGCTGAAGGCCACAAAGTTAAAGTCTGCAAATTAAGGAAATATATATTGAAACAATCGATAAAACAATACATTAAAAATTTCCTTTTTCGATCACCAACGGCGGAAAGCCCACAATAACTTGTAAAATCTTTCGGAGGAAATTACAATAACCTTTCAAGAGCAGAAGACGATAATGTTTTGACTTGAAAGAAACTCTGAGAACATGTTTCCAGGGCTGAAGGCCCACAACTATCCTTGCAAAATTAAAATATAAAATACAGATAAATCACAACAGCATTAACACTGCCAAAAGGGTAATTATGAGAACGGCACTCAGGAGTCTGCAGTGGATCGGTCTGCCCTCGTTCACTTAAGCGAGACAAATGGTGAGTCCAACTACACTTAATTCGTGAGAACCCAACCAAGGTATAGTCACGGATTGACCGACCAACCGCTTGCTTGCCACGACGGAGTACACGAGAATTAAAGGTCCCCCCAAAAAAATTACAAGTATCACTATCTCCAAACAAATGCGTATGTGACCTGAGCTGCCAAAACTACACACCATAACAGGTGAGTAAAAGCCACTGCCTAAAAACTACGTTAGCGGCCAGGACGGGTAACCAGAACACTAACGGCCACAAGGCAGAAAATTCCGTTGGTGCACATGACTATGGATACATTTATTTGGTGAATTCCACCTCACGGCGGCTATCTCGAACGTTTCACTCGTTGTTGCTCACAGGAAAACCTCCACAACAGCAACGCCGGAACCGACAACGTAACGCTCAAAACCACTCAACCTTCACGTCCTGGGTAGGTAAGCGACGATGCTCGTACCGATCGGACAGATCCAGACAGACTCTTAGAACGCGCAGAGACCACCCGCGGGTCCAGTCGATTGCGCCGCACGGAGATGTCCTCGGACCAACCCACCGACCAACAGTCCATCAAAAGTCAGGCCCGACGTAAGTAATGCGTGGCGGCAACGGTCTGGCGGGCGATGTCCAATCAGGGCTCACTGCTGCTGCAAACCTTACACTGGCTGGCCCAGGCTGCGCTCCAGACGCGTTGCAACTGACTGCCAGGGTCCAACTCACGACCCGAACTGTCATCAGTTCCGGTTGGGACGCGACAGCGATCGGACGTGTCGGTACTTCCGCGTAGTCGTAGCGCCGCAAGCCGTGTTTATAATAATTCTTGGATTGTGACCTGGGATATCCTCAGTGCTTCTTCACTACCGTCGTACACAAGCTTCTTAATTTACTCACAGCGCTCCCGACCGCGCATATAGTGCAGTTATGGCTCCCAGTGTACCACGTAAAAATACCCTGTGTTTTGCATTTGAGAAATCTTCCAGGAATGTGCAACCGAGTTCTCTAGAAATCCATGACTGGATAGTAGATATTATTGGCATCACATCCGATCAGGTCCACACAGCATATTATGACATGGCGGAATACTGTTTCTTTGTGAAGTTTTTGGACCAGATACAACTGGAGAAAATTTTGGTGAATACTGGTGGGAAAGCAGTGTTCCGACATCGTGATCAGTCGGTGAGTACAGTTTCAATAACTAACGCTGACTTTGAGTATAAACAAGTGCGAGTGTTCAATTTGCCACCTGAGGTTGAGAATTGTTTTCTTAGAGATGTCCTCGCCAAATACGGTGACATCCGACAGATTAGAAACGAAAAATGGTCGAGCCGTCACAAACTCCAATGTTATAGTGGGATTCGCTCAGTTGACATGGCCGTTAAAGTCAATATCCCATCCTATATAATGGTTTGTGGTTATAAGGCTCATGTCATTTACGAGGGGCAAGTAGGTACTTGTTTCATCTGTAACACGAGTGGCCATTTACGAGAGGATTGCCCACGGCGAGTTGTCGTGCTTCGAAACAATCTGCAACAACGACAGAGATTAACATTGGCTGATGTCCTAACTCAAAATCAGACGCCTTCTGTGACTGACTCCCAACCGAGTGCATCTGTGTCAGAGGACAACGATCTCGGCAACGGCACCTTCCCACCCTTGCCTCAAAAACCCGTGGCCAGTCACCCCTTAGCCACCGGTGTTGCATTATCTGTCGGTAACAAACGACGACGTACTATAAGTGACGGTAGTGGTTCCGGCGAACAGGCAGTAAAAAATCACACCGAAGACGCGGAGCCACGGTCCTCCAAACAGGACACGCATGTGTCGGATGGCTCAGTTACGACCCGCCAAATTCCCATTCAACCGCCCGACGCAGGAACTGTCAATACGAGTGCAGCCGAGTGTTTACAGCAATCCGTTCCGATGCCGCTTGCCGACTCGCCGCAGGTGGCCAACACACAAGTGGCGGCAGTCAGTCAAATGCAACTCGTAAACACGGCGGATGAAGCACGCGGTGTAGAGCATAACATAAACAGCCGCCAACTCGAAACTGCTTCCACACAACACGAGGACCCGGACAGCTGTATACAAACAGCCAGTGCGGCTCCAAACAAACACAGTGAGCCTACTGACGCCGCGTCTTCGGACTTGCCGTCACCCGTTCCGAAGCAAGGACTTTCACATACTGCTTACAGCCATGACTCGCCGACTCCGCCGTCTTCAATGACACTTCGGACGCCTTTGCGACGGCAAAATAAAGTTAAACCAAAGGACTCCGTGGCTCGAAGTAACTCAAAAAGTAAAGTCAGCGCAAAAACTGGTACAAAACCTGCGGATGTAGGTTCGAAGTCCGACGGTGAGATGGACTGGGCTTCCTACGCTTCCCATCACCCACAAGTCTCGGACGATCATGAGTCAAGCTTATAAGTTTTTGTCCCTGAATATTAATAGAGTTAGGACAGATTTAAAATTAGCAATGCTACGGCAGTTTATCTACGAGTCCGAAGCTGATATAGTTCTGTTACAGGAAGTGTCTATCTTAAGTTTTCATGTATCAGGATTTGCAACAATCGTAAACACCGTGGCGGACGGGGGTACAGGTACGGCCATTCTATCACGAGACGGAATCCCAGTGAGCAATATCGAAATGTTGGACTCCGGTAGAGGCATAGCTTGCCAAATTTTTGATGTCACCCTCGTCAATATCTATGCTCCATCTGGAACGACCTTAAAATCAGAAAGAGCTAACTTCTTTAAACAAGACATCATATACTTGCTACGCCGCAACCCAACCCAGTTGATAATTAGTGGTGATTTCAACTGTGTGATCCACAGGAAAGACCAATCGCCAAACTTTAATTACTGTAGGGAACTACATGATCTGGTGCGTCACCTGCAGCTGAAGGATGCGTGGGAACTAAAATTTCCTACCCTGGTAAAGTACACGTACCTGACCACCACCGCATGTAGCCGTCTAGACCGTTTGTACATCTCTGAGAACATTTGCCAACATGTTCTGGACGCCGATGTCATTCCGGCAAGCTTCTCCGACCACTGCGCCCTCTGTGTCACAATAAATCTGGACAAACAGCATACTAAATGGCATAGGATTCCGTGGAGCCTAAATGTTTCTATTCTCGCCGATGCCATGCTACAAGATGTCATCTCCACGACATGGGCGGATTGTCTCAAGCAATGCTGCAGATATCCGAGCAAGATAGCCTGGTGGAATGCTGTGGTCAAACGGAAAATGCGATTATCTTTAAGGAACTACAGTTGGCAACGGGCGCAAGATGTCAAACGCACGATTGATTTTTACCAAACAGTTCTGCGAGAGTTGTATGCGACTACGACACCCACCAACACACAGCTGACGACCATCAAACAAATAAAGGCGAAGCTTATAGGCATAAAGCGAACGCAGCTTGAAGGACTGAAGATCAGATCTAAAGCAAAATCGCTTCAAGAGGACGAACTAGCATCGCTGTATCACCTCATAAAACATTGTGCCCATCGCAAGCGAGCTTTTATCGGGGAGCTGGACACAGATGATGGACTCCGTTTGACCCGACAGAGTGATATTCTTACGGCAGTTTACCGGTACTTCACGGATCTGTACTCGCAATGCGATACATATGGTGATGACGGCGGCGATATCGTGAGTGCTCTGCCCACCGTAGTCACGCCTGCGGACAACTTGGCGGTCGTACACGATTTTGCTCCAGACGAAGTCCTTGAACTGATTTCTGGCTCGCCATCAAATAAATCCCCTGGCCCTGATGGTTTGCCACGGGAATTTTATGTGCGCTTCTGGCCCATAATCGGACACGCATTTACAGATGTTCTCAATGAAGTGATGCGAGGGAGTGACGTGCCGGCCGAAATGAAGGAAGGCAGAATTGTATTGATACCAAAAAGCAAACACCGAAAAACCTTAGATAACTTCCGACCTATTACTTTACTCAATTTTGATTACAAAACCTTCGCCAGAGCACTCAACAGCAGATTGTCTCCGTTAATGAAGCAAGTGATTCACAACCATCAATCATGCATCCCTGGTCGCACTATTATGACGCCCCTTGCGGAATATAGAGATGTAATAGCCATAGCGTCAGTCACTAACGTGAATCTCGCATTGCTGTTTATCGACTTTTGCAAGGCTTTTGATCGCGTCCGCCACGAGTACCTCCTACAGCTACTGCAGCGGTGTAATTTTGAGCAACGGGTTATAAATATCGTGCAACATTTCGTCACGGGAATTACAACCAAAATCAGTGTAAATGGACAGCTTACTCAACCCATCGAGCTCCAAAGAGGAGTGCCGCAGGGGAGCCCTCTCTCCATGATGTTATTTGTTTTATCACTCGAGCCGCTCTTACGCTCTATTCATGACAAACTTGCAGGCCTTTCGATCGCCGGGACGTCCTTCGTGGTTCGTGCTTACGCCGACGACGTCGGAGTGTTACTGCGCAACGACGGAGACGTATCAACCCTCAAGACCGCGGTAGACGAGTACTGTCGTGCTTCCGGTGCTAAAATCAACGCCGGTAAATGCACCTTTGTCAACATTCGAGGATTCGACGCAGTTATTATACCTTGGGCGAAGCGTGTCGAAAACCACACCACTCTGGGGATGATTATCGACAAATGCCCGCTAAAAATGAATGCAAAAAATTGGAAGCAGGTCACCAATAAAATGCAAGTTGCCATCTATGAAAACAATTGGCGGTCCGTTAACATTCTCCAACGCATACGACTCCTCAGCAGTTATATATTCTGTAAAGCGTACTATATGGCCCAACTGTTTCCAGTACCCAAAATGCAGGCCAAACACTTGATGAAACTCTCTAATAGATTTATCTGGCAAGGGCATCTGTTCAAAGTGAAATACACCACGCTGACGTCTTCCAGACAGGCCGGCGGACTAAACATGCCTGACATTAACCGAAAGTGTACTGCGTTATATATTAAACGAATCACCCATTTGTTGGACGAGGAACCTCTCAGCGTAACCAGTTGGCTCTTCCGAACCTTACAACCCACCGATACGCGTCCACCCATTGATGTAGGTAAAATACATTACAAACTACGACATGTCAAGCAGTTTTTTCTTGAAGTAAGCTATATTGATGGACATTATTTCACACAGGATTTAACGACGACGCACCTGTTATTAAAAAGATGGACATCTCCAATAGTCCGAAATCCTATCGAACTTAGATACCCGAGTGTTCATTGGAAGGCAGTTTGGGACAACATAAGTTTAACCATCCACACTGCTGAAGTGGCGTCCACATGGTATAAAGTGGTAAACGATGTTATACCCACAAATGAAAGGTTGCATAGAATCGGTTTAAGTGACAGTGATAAATGCGTCCGCTGTGGCCTGGTCGATACCTTACGCCATCGCTTCACTTGTGGCGGTCATCTCATTAACTGGAAATGGGTGCAGCAGAGGCTGGGCCTGATTACCCGCAGCAGCCCAGCCAGCCACTGCACCGACATCCTGCTCTGGCCGTACGCGAAACATTTTCCCGCTACCAAGAACAACACCGTGATGTGGATGTTAGGACAGTTTGTGACATATATCATCATCCACAATAGTGAAGATAATCTCATTAGTTTCGAGGCTTACATGAGAACGGCACGCTGGAAGATGAAACGTTACCCGAATTTCAGGAAGATGTTTGCTAACATGTTGGACATCATTTTTGAAAAACAAGGCGTAGGATAATTCTCGATGCCGGTAATGGCACAAATCACATGCAAGACTATGTAGCGAACAAAATACACAACGAGTAAGGGGTTATACCAGTTCCTAGGACTACTCCCGACTTCTCAATGGTGTAATTAACTTCATTATGACGTTTTCATTAATTTATGTACCTGTGCATCTCTTGTTATCCGTTTGTGTGCTCCAAATGACTTTGAGTTTGGACGGTTATGAATCAAATGACAGAACTGTCATTCCAGTTAAGACAATCAATTATATATATGTTTGCGTTTCGGATCTATGTCTCTGTCTGGACTGAAGAGGCTACTATTTATGTTCTATTTTGTAAGCTTACAAATGGCACTATATTGAAATGTGTTCTTCAGTCTATTGTAGGATACAATTCGTGTTGAATCAGTTCCAGCACTTCAATATTTTGTTTTTGTGCTTATGTATATATATGGTTATTTTAATAAAGAAAAAAAAAGGACGCGTTGCAACTGACTGCCAGGGTCCAACTCACGACCCGAACTGTCACCGTGAACTCTCCTCCTCGCACCTTCTGACTCACCCCACAACAGATGACAACCCGGAAGTAATAGCAGCCTAGAAAAGATGCTATCAGAGGGGATATATCGATACGCGCTACTAGCGTCAATGATGGTCAGGCAGAACAGCAACTCAGCAACGCCAGTAATTTAAATCAACGTGGTGAGATGGAAATACGTTAAACCAGGGTGTAAAATACCAAATGGTGGGACGGCGAGCCATGCAGGGCTCAGTTACATGTTCAGGGTTGTGGAAATAACGAGAACTGATTATGTGATGTGAGATTCATTTGCTTAGAAAACACTGCTGCGATTTCAGATTTCTTCTGCTGGGGTATTACGAAGTAACAGTGGAAACACTGAAAACGGTCCGAACATTATTGGATATGTAATGTTTCTGCAACATGATAATAGTTATTGATAAACTGAAGTGTGCTGTTTATAAATGAGATATGACCTTACATATACGACTATATTTCAGCATAAATTTGAAAAATTTGTTATTATATACCGAAACATTAACAAGTTATTGAAGAATAGGTGTGATAAAATTTTAGTGCTTAAATGTTGCTAAAGCCATGTCACACTAATACATCTTATAGTAATGAAGTATTTGTAATCTTCCACAAATCAAATATGCGATTTCTGTCTTCTCCTTTAAATATTACTATCATTGTATTCATATTGATTTTCTGAAATACTAGTATCATATAACTACTTTCACTTCAGCTTTACTGCCTATAATGGACAAAGTTGGAAGCATTCTAAAATGTCTTCCATGTACACGAAAGCCCAACTAGCAATATTCAGCAAAACACGGACACTATCACAGTAGATTCCACTTTCATCACGAAAGTTTATCGGAATAAAAATCTTTTATTTCCGTCTATGATCACAAAATTGTTAGGCCCTTAGACTCCGGTTTCGGTCAGCAATACTCATCTTGAGATATGTTTTAAAATATCACGTAATGTAATGAACCTATAGGATTGTCACAATCGTTAGGTCTTTAAACTACTGGTTTCGGGCAGCGATCACCATCTTCAGATCTGTTTTAAAATACGTCCTAATATAATGAAGCCATAGCATCATCACTATGGCTTCATTTTATTAGGACATATTATAAAACAGATCTGAAGATGGTAATCGCTGACCGAAACCAGTGGTCCAAGGGGCTAACAATTTTGTGATCGTAAACGGCAATAGAACAAAAATATTCTACACTTTCTGAATCACTGGTCTACTCGTGACAGTGTTGCAGCTTGTGGAATGTTTATCAGACTTGAATAAATTGAAATGAAATGATACAAGGAAGGAAACTGTCCAACGAGGCGTACCACACATCACCTACAAGCAATATACACTACTGGCCATTAAAAATTGCTACACCAAGAAGAAATGCAGATGATAAACGGGTATTCATTGGACAAATATATTATAGTAGAACTGACATGTGATTACGTTTTCACGCAGTTTGGGTGCATAGATCCTGAGAAATCAGTACCCAGAACAACCACCTCTGGCCGTAATAATGGCCTTGATACGCCTGGGCGTTGAGTCAAACAGAGCTTGGATGGGGCGTACAGGTACAGCTGCCCATGCAACTTCAACACGATACCACAGTTCATCAAGAGTAGTAGTGACTGGCGTGTTGTGACGAGCCAGTTGCTTGGCCACCATTCACCAGACGTTTTCAGTTGATGAGAGATCTGGAGAATGTACTGACCAGGGCAGCAGTCGAACATTTTCTGTATCCAGAAAGGCCCGTACAGGACCTGCAACATGCGGTCGTGCATTATCCTGCTGAAATGTAGGCTTTCACAGGGATCAAATGAAGGGTAGAGCCACGGGTCGTAACACATCTGAAATATAACGTCCACTGTTCAAAGTGCCGTCAATGCGAACAAGAGGTGACTGAGACGTGTAACCAATGGCACCACATACCATCACGCAGGGTGATACGTCAGCATGGCGATGACGAATACACGCTTCCAATGTGCGTTCACCGCGATGTCGCCAGACACGGATGCGACCATCATGATGCTGTAAACAGAACCTGGATTGATTCGATTTGCCATTCGTGCACCCAGGTTCGTCGTTGAGTACACCATCGCAGGCGCTCCTGTGTGTGATGCAGCGTCAAAGGTAACTGCAGCCATGGTCTCCGAGCTGATAGTCCACGCTGCTGTAAATGTCATCGAACTGTTCGTGCAGGTGGTTGTTTCCTTGCAAACGTCCCCATCTGTTGACTCAGGGATCGAAACGTGGCTGCACGATCCGTTGCAGCCATGTGGATAAGATGCCTGTCATTTCGACTGCTAGTGATACGAGGCCGTTGGGATCCAGCACGGCGTTCCGTATTACCCTCCTGAACCCACCGATTCCATATTCTGCTAACAGTTATTGGATCTCGACCAACGCGAGCAGCAATGTCGCGATACGATAAACCACAATCGCGATAGGCTACAATCCAACCTTTATCAAAGTCAGAAACGTGATGGTACTCATTTCTCCTCCTTACACGAGGCATCACAACAACGTTTCACCAGGCAACGCCGGTCAACTGCTGTTTGTGTATGAGAAATCGGTTGGAAACTTTCCTCATGTCAGCAAGTTGTAGGTGTCGCCACCGGCGCCAACCTTGTGTGAATGCTCTGAAAAGCTAATCATTTGCATATCACAGCATCTTCTTCCTGTCGGTTAAATTTCGCGTCCGTAGCGCGTCATCTTCGTGGTGTAGCAATTTTAATGGTCAGTAGTGTACAACATAATATTGCTAACTAGGGAGTTAAAACAAAATACATACTGACACATACCACCTGATCCACACGCTGCCAGTCGGCGCCGAAAGTCCAAGACAACAGTGAAGGGAAACTAAAAAACAAGGTGGTGGTGGTGACGTGAAACTAAAAGAAACTCAAAATGATGGTGGAGGGGGAAATTTTAAAAAAATCAGTACGTCAGAACCAGCTCATTTGTGTTTTGTACCCGACCCCCATCCACCCATCACAATTTCCTCTCCAGTCAGAATCAGTGTAGTATTAAAATGTATCAGTCAATCACAGGATAGTATTTTAGTTGAAATTTAACGCAAGGTTGTAATTCAGAATAAGCGAAAAATCAAATTTTATTTTCTTGCATTTTTTAAAGGTATGAGTGTCTGGAATTTTGGGACGAAAATGTCTTTTAACCCGCGCGATACAGAAGTTTCTACAGTCCATTATTCGACGCAGTGTCATGTCCGCCGTGGGGTGCTCTCAGCCGGTGACGCCCAGATCAGGTAAAAATCTTGTCGTGTCTTGAAGCACGTTCACAAAATGATTTATATTGCAGTACTCATCCGAACATATTCGCCGAAAGAGCTGACGGACAATGTGTGCACACTGCAGAAGGCAACATATCCAGCTCAGCCAGATCGGCTTTTCTCGCCAAGAAGAACGATGGAATGGCTGTCCAGGAACAATCAAAGTTAAGAGGGTCCTGAAATTGTAGACTAAACGTAAGTAACGAAAACACTTTTTTCTCAAACTTTGATCAAACTTGATCAAAATATAATATTTGGCTGCTATATCGGATTACCCAGTTTGAATTTAGAAAAATCTAACTTTAGATTTGCGTTCAACTATATCAAAAATATTCGATAACATGTAATTTTTATGCAAATTGAACTAATAATAAATACAAAAGTTTTCTTTAAACTTTAAACAGATTTTTCTCGAGAAACGATTTTTCAAAACTGCGTGCAGTATAGAAAAAATCCGTTCACCCTATTAAATTCCACATTCGACCCCAAAAATTAAGCATTTCTACTGGGAACTTATATGTATAATATATAAAATTTGCTAATATTAACTACTTTTTGTAAAGTCGTAAAGAGTGCCACAAATCCCCAAAAATCGAACTTAAGAGTTCGAGTTAGCACCATATCGTTAAATTTAAGGTTACTTCGTTGTGGTTAGGGATAAGCTCCCATAAATTTAATGTAGTATCGAATGATGTTATCCATTTTTGATTTCAAATAACTCCTGAGGAATTACACTCCCTGCAGTCTGCGTCCTTCAAACTCGCAGGCCTTTGATCAAACCATAGTCATTGGCGCCATTTTTTTCTTTCTTTTTACTGAAAATCGAAAATAAAGTTCAAGTACGATCGATCTTACTGCAGAAACAAATCCTTTGAACTTCTTTTCATTGTCTCAAAAAATTTCCAATCTTTGCCTACTTTTTGCTCATTTGAATGAGAACCTGACATTAAACGAAATCACAGTGTAGCCACAGAGCAGGCTACTTGACAGGGCTCAAAAGTATCAAAATAATCTAAATTTTTGCTCCATTTTTTAACTTTTAGTAGTATTTATCTGGAAACTTTGGTAAAGGATGTATATTCTAGTATTTCACATCCAAAATGTGCTGGCAAAACACACACACACACACACACACACACACACACACACACACACACAAACACATGAATTCTTTATGAACCTGCAGGTTAAGTAGCTCTAGTGAGTGTACGAAGCATCATTTCTGTACCATGTTATAAGATACAAATCAGTCTCAAATTACTTATTTTCAATATGTAAATTGTTCTGCGATTCCTGAGAAGTGTTACAGTGTACTTCCAAAGTCTAAAATGTCTGCTAAACTATGTCAGCAATACAAATAACCCAACGTTTCTGTTAAGTGTCACAATGTTATTGGTCTCAAACTAAATATATTTCAAATATAAATCATTCTATGATACTTCTCAAGTCTCACAATGTTCTTTCCACGTCTGAAATGTCTGCAAATACAAGTTAGAAAGATAAAAAAAATTCGATGTTTGCATCAAGATTCACAATGTTATTTTTCACATTTATAAACATATTTCCTTCAAAATTTTTACATAAAACAATGCTATGGACTCTAAAAGTAAGTGGCTCAGTGCTATATCCATGTGTAAACACTTGTGGCCAAAAACCTTCATGCTGAGAAGACAGCTGCATTTCAATGGTCTAAATCAGGCAATGTCACAAAAGTAACCTGACAAAAGATTATAACTACAGATAACCTAAGTTATCTAAAATGATACCCTGAGCAAGCAAGCACACAACTGAGACAATATCAGTCATTGCCAGATACTTTAAAAAGTAATTAATTCCATTATTTAAGTCGACTCTTAATGAAAGACACAATGTACTCTCACATTTAATGTTTCTCCATATAATTGTTCTGTGATCCTTGGCAAGTATTAGAATGATATCTCCACATCAAAAGTACACAAACGGTGTTGCCATTTAGATCTCAAGCTATGTCATTGGTAATTCATAAACCAATTACTGTAATCACCTGTTGTTTTTGCCAATTTTTTGGTAATACTTCACTTTAGTAACAATTGTTAAAGTAAGACTGTATAATGTCCAATGTTCTAAACTTGAAAATATAATCGATTTTAAATAACTATCTAACATTGCTTATTTTTTGGATTTGCACTGGACATAGTAGAGATTACTTACAAAAGAAAATTCCGAGGAATTTTGCAATATTTACCAATCAGAACTATGATGCACAGGCTTTCTTAAACTTTATTTGGTTTAATTATGTACCTAGTGACACCAAAATCTAGTCAAAATACATTACGTAAAAATAAAAATTAATATTCCAACATAGCTAACTCTCAAAACATGATTTAAGGAAGGAAGGAAGAAGCTGTCTTGAAGAGTTTTGTTGCGATGTATGTAAAGGCAGCAGTGAGGTAGTCGTAATGTTGTGTTTGATAAAGGATGTAAGACTGAAGGAAAGTCCAGAAATATTCTTAAAAGAATTTGAGAATGTAAAATGTTAAAAGGTGTTCGAAATTCTGCAAAAAATGGAAGTAAGCCGTACAGAAAGAAGAAGAATACACAGAATGTACAAATATCAAGAAGAGAATGCTCTGATTAAACCGGTGGTAAGACAAGGATGATGTCTTTTCCGCCTACTGTTCAATCTATACCTCAAAGAATCAGTGTCAGATGTGAAAGAAAGATTCAAGAGTCGATCTAAAATTCAGGATGAGAGGGTAACAATGATAATATGCGCTGATTACCTTGCTTCAATTAAGGTGAAGAAGAATTACAAGATCTGTTGAATGTAGTGAATAGTCAGATGACTGCGAAATTTGGATTGAGAGCAAACAGAAGAAAAACTCAAGGAATGAGAAGAAGCAGAAATGAGAAATGCGAGAAGCTTAAGAAGCAAATTGGGGACCACAAAGGAGAGGAAGCTAAGGAATTCTGCTACCATGGAAGCAAAATGATACATGCCAGAGAAAGGAAGTGGCACATAAAAAGCAAAGTAGCACATGGTAAGACGAATTGCTGGTCAAAGCAAGTGAGTAGTATTAAACATCGGCTTTAATTTGAGGAAAGAGTTTCTGAGAATTTACGTTTGGTGCACAGCATTGTATGGTAGTGAATCATGGATTGTAGGAAAACTGAAACAGAAGAGAATCGAAGTGTTAGTGACATGGTACAACCAAAGAATGTTGAAAATTGTCTGAAAAGTTAAGGTGACGAATGAGGAAGTTTATCTCAGTATCGGCAAGGAAAGGAAATTACTGAAAATACTGACAATAAAGAGGTACAGGATGACAGCAAATCTTTTAAGACATTAGTAAATAATTTTCATAATACTAGAGGGAGCTGTTGAGGGCAAAATCTCTAGAGAAAGGCAGAATTGGAATATATCCGGCAAATAATTGAGAACATAGTGTGCAAGACGTACTCTGACATGAAGAAGGAACATATTCATGGCAGGCCGCATGAAACTGGTCAACAGACTGATGATTGAAAAAAATCACTTACACTGTATATTTTAGTAATAAACAGAGAAAATATACCAGTTTTTTACGATCATCACAAGATAACCAAAAATGGTGGTTATGGTGGTGATGGTGGTAGAGCAAGACAGAGGTGACACATAGCCAAAGATGAGAGTGCAACCCATCAGATATGATAAGTGCGTATCTCAGAAATACAATTTTTTCCACTAAAATAAAGTTATCATTCATTGAGTTCATAACACACGCAGGTTGCTTACACAAAACACAAGCATAGTTCAAGATTTCTCATTACAAATGAAAATTCAAACTTAACTGCAGTAGAAAAGGCGTTATTTCTCAGAAATGTGCGATTTAGAGCAAAAAAATTACTCTCATAAATTAATATTGCATTGCACTATTTAAAAAAATAGTATACATTCTTTCTGTATTGACACTACTGATAAAAACGTACAGATTAAGTAGTACTAGTTAACAACCAATGTTCGATTGTTGTACCACAGTTGATAAGCACAAATTTTGTTGGTACTATAATAACTTTTTCCACAACTGCATCAGCTTGTCCTCAAAATTGTTTCAACTTGGCCCCAAAAGTGTGTCAGTTAACCCAAAAATCGTAACAACATTCTCCAAAGCTGTAACAATGTGCTCCACAACATATCAGAGTCCCCAGAAATAAACAACTTGCCCAGTAACTGTAACAGCTTGCCTGGTAAAAGTAATAACTTGTCCTACAATTGTAACTCCTTGCTCTACGTATGTAACAACTTGCTCATCAAACTATGACTTTCCTGAGAAATTTTACCAGTTTGCCCCATAACAGCAACAGGCTGATGCACAGCTGTAAGAACTTGCTGCCAAAACTGTATCAACTTCCCCATAATTCCGTCAAACTGCCGCCAAAAATTTATCAGATAACTCTTCAACAGTATCAGCTTGTTTCACCACTGTAATAACTTGCCCTTCAGTTGTATAAACTTGCCACAAAATTGCAACAATTTGAAGATAAAATGAAATAACTCACCTGACAACTTTAACAATTTGTCTCACAACTGTAATACATTTCTGAACAACTGTAACAGCTTGCTCTGCATCTGTAAGAACCTGCCGAACAACTGGTCATACAAATGTAACGTCTTGCTCTTTAAACTGAATCAGATTACCTTTAAACAGTAACAATTTTAAACAAGTCTAAAAAAATACTAAAACTAGGGCAGCCACAGCTATGACTGATTGACCTTCATACAGTATAAGACAGATGTTTACATACCAGGGTTAAAACTTTAAAAATACAGAACTGAATCACAAGTGCAATCGCCTGCAATAGCTGTATTTATTGGTGTTGATTAGACTCATACATACCAGTTTCACAAGTTTTAAGTTGCCTCTTCCGGTGTACATCTGTAGAGAAATTTTTATAATTAATACTTAGATGATGAGGCATCGTAATTCTATGACGTATTCTCAAACTATTGAGTGAGTGGATGTATGTAAAGACGAAAATATTACACATCTGACTAGCAAATACCAAAAGATGGTTGCTTACAATGCTGTATCATATGGTATAGGATGCTATTACAGATTGCCATAGACTAACAGTTTGCATGGCTAGGCAAAGGTTTCAACCTTCTTCAATAAGTAAAACCAACATCAATGATGAATGACTAGTCTGTAAAAGTGAAGGAATGGAATTAGGAATCGGAACTGATTCTCGACTAAAAAACAGTGAAGCGGTAACTAAAATGTAAAAGGGATGTGGGCAGTCCCATGTAAGGTGGAACAACCAACAAAAATGGGACTGACCTGTACTAGTACCACTATGAACTGTCTTTGACCTGAATGACTAAAATATGTTCCTGTAGGCCTCTGTCAAGCAACAGATAATGCACCCATAAATGTTATTCAGGAAAAACGTTGGGTCCTGGAGTGACTGAAGGATAAAATGTAAATAAATTTAATGATGAAAATAATAAAAATAACCTATAAAATATACTGAATAAAATGATTTTAACACGATTTGGGGCCACCAATGAACAAAATGAAGAAGATGTGCTGAAGATCGCATTTACTGGAATCTGTAATACTCGTAGTGGTAATCGTAGTGGCTGGCAATATAAGCTACAAGACGCCCAATGTATTACCAGAGCATATGCAGTGGCTGCTATCTGGATATCGAGATCGTATTTATTTATAAAAATTCTTGTACCATTGGATTTTACATTCAGTTTTCTGTTTTAAAAGTTTTATCACCTATATGTAAACATCTGGGACATGCTGTATGGATGGTCAATCAATTACGTGTAACTCTAAAAATATCCTCTACAGATGAAGCATCTCTTCCCTTGAAAAAGTAACAACTAGCTCCACAATTGTAACAACTTTCCCTGCAACAGCAACAGCTTGTTATCAACTTGCCCTTCAATTGTTTTTACTGCTTCAGTTTGTACTAACGTGTCCCTTTATGTGAGACAACTTGCTCCAAAACTATATGAACTTGCCTTGTATCTGAAACAACTTGACTGGGAACCATAACCATTTGCTGTACAAAAAAAGAACTTGTCTCATAACTGAAAGAAAACTGAATTCTCAACTGTAACAAATTGCTACTACAACTTTAATAACTTGCTTTCTGAAATTGTATCAATTCACCAGACAACTAGAGGAACTTGCCCACAACATTAACATTATCCTCCACAATTGTAACAACTTGGAAAACAACTGTAACAAATTGCCCACATCTATAACACTTTAGCCCCAAAACTGTATCAACTTGACTCACATCTGTAAAGACTTGCACCAAAATTGTAACAACTTACCATGCAACATTAACAACTTGCCTCACAACTTTAACAAAAGAACATTCCCAAGTGTCAAAAACGATGTTAATGAAACTGGATGGATGTGTAGAGGGAGAGAATGATGCAAAATTTTTTTTTTTTTTTGGTTGTGCTCAATTTCAACTTTAAGGGGTAAAGCACACCGTAAAGAGTAATTT
Organism: Schistocerca cancellata; assembly: GCF_023864275.1. Taxonomy (NCBI): domain Eukaryota; kingdom Metazoa; phylum Arthropoda; class Insecta; order Orthoptera; family Acrididae; genus Schistocerca; species Schistocerca cancellata. The sequence goes on from NC_064628.1 coordinate 407,943,342, forward strand.
CGCATCTTATGTCTGGAGGGTATATCTTCGAAACGAAGATACATTCTAACATGTGTGGGACTGGTTCTGACGTATCTTCCTACCACAGTTGTGCAAGGACGTTCTGTGAGTGTTTTAGGAATTTGGTGTTGAAGCTACAGCCTGCAAGGTAGGAAGATACCATCTCACGCATCCAGAGTTCAGAAGAGTGCAGCAGTGTGGAGAGTAATGTAATGAGACAGCGATCTCAATGTCGGTTCTATTACACTCCCTGTACAGGAAATGTTATCACTAGCGGAAATTAGTGTACGGGTTTGGGACGAACTGCATGTTAGCAATGTTGTGGATTGGCAAGACAGCCAACCCACTATGACAGGAAGCCGAAAGGCACGCGTTTAAGCTCACGCAGGATGGCGTGAGGTCTTGAACTGACAAGGAAGCTAGACTTTAGCAAAAAAGGTCGTAGCTGTTGGAATACTTTACTTTAATCCATAATTGGTGAACATAGCTCTTGACGGTACATGTTTTACAGCATCAATAGTAACTGGTAATGGCGCCTTGCTAGGTCGTAGCAAATGACGTAGCTGAAGGCTACGCTAACTATCGTCTCGGCAAATGAGAGCGTAATTTGTCGGTGAACCATCGCTAGCAAAGTCGGCTGTACAACTGGGGCGAGTGCTAGGAAGACTCTCTAGACCTGCCGTGTGGCGGCGCTCGGTCTGCAATCACTGATAGTGGCGACCCGACGTATACTAACGGACCGCGGCTGATTTAAAGGCTACCACCTAGCAAGTGTGGTGTCTGGCGGTGACACCACAAGCAAAAAATGAAAATCTTAGATTTTCGTTATCAAGCTTCTATTTTATCCCTAAATATGACTTCTTAATATCGTAATATCATAATTATAATATATACAGGATGGTAAAATAGTGATATGGTGTGTTTACAACTGTGAAGCGAAATTCCTAACTATGCTAAGGTTCTTTGATAGTACACTCCTGGAAATGGAAAAAAGAACACATTGACACCGGTGTGTCAGACCCACCATACTTGCTCCGGACACTGCGAGAGGGCTGTACAAGCAATGACCACACGCACGGCACAGCGGACACACCAGGAACCGCGGTGTTGGCCGTCGAATGGCGCTAGCTGCGCAGCATTTGTGCACCGCCGCCGTCAGTGTCAGCCAGTTTCCCGTGGCATACGGAGCTCCATCGCAGTCTTTAACACTGGTAGCATGCCGCGACAGCGTGGACGTGAACCGTATGTGCAGTTGACGGACTTTGAGCGAGGGCGTATAGTGGGCATGCGGGAGGCCGGGTGGACGTACCGCCGAATTGCTCAACACGTGGGGCGTGAGGTCTCCACAGTACATCGATGTTGTCGCCAGTGGTCGGCGGAAGGTGCACGTGCCCGTCGACCTGGGACCGGACCGCAGCGACGCACGGATGCACGCCAAGACCGTAGGATCCTACGCAGTGCCGTAGGGGACCGCACAGCCACTTCCCAGCAAATTAGGGACACTGTTGCTCCTGGGGTATCGGCGAGGACCATTCGCAACCGTCTTCATGAAGCTGGGCTACGGTCCCGCACACCGTTAGGCCGTCTTCCGCTCACGCCCCAACATCGTGCAGCCCGCCTCCAGTGGTGTCGCGACAGGCGTGAATGGAGGGACGAATGGAGACGTGTCGTCTTCAGCGATGAGAGTCACTTCTGCCTTGGTGCCAATGATGGTCGTATACGTGTTTGGCGCCGTGCAGGTGAGCGCCACAATCAGGACTGCATACGACCGAGGCACACAGAGTCAACACCCGGCATCATGGTGTGGGGAGCGATCTCCTACACTGGCCGTACACCACTGGTGATCGTCGAGGGGACACTGAATAGTGCACGGTACATCCAAACCGTCATCGAACCCATCATTCTACCATTCCTAGACCGGCAAGGGAACTTGCTGTTCCAACAGGACAAAGCACGTCCGCATGTATCCCGTGCCACCCAACGTGCTCTAGAAGGTGTAAGTCAACTACCCTGGCCAGCAAGATCTCCGGATCTGTCCCCCATTGAGCATGTTTGGGACTGGATGAAGCGTCGTCTCACGCGGTCTGCACGTCCAGCACGAACGCTGGTCCAACTGAGGCGCCAGGTGGAAATGGCATGGCAAGCCGTTCCACAGGACTACATCCAGCATCTCTACGATCGTCTCCATGGGAGAATAGCAGCCTGCATTGCTGCGAAAGGTGGATATACACTGTACTAGTGCCGACATTGTGCATGCTCTGTTGCCTGTGTCTATGTGCCTGTGGTTCTGTCAGTGTGATCATGTGATGTATCTGACCCCAGGAATGTGTCAATAAAGTTTCCCCTTCCTGGGACAATGAATTCACGGTGTTCTTATTTCAATTTCCAGGAGTGTAAGATGCTTGATGACCATGTCTGGGGGTCGATAAAATACAAACAAATTAGCTACAGTTGGGGCCAGAGATATTAATTATGCTAAAATATACAATTAAAATAACCGGTTAATGGATGGGGGTTGGTAAAGAGGAATCAGATAGAAGTACTCAATTAAAACAATTCAATACCTTCAGGGTATAAAGCACTCTACAGTGGCTGATCAGTCTTTTCCATCAGATCGGCTATCTCGCGTTTCTCCTTCAATGAAGCCTGGCAGTCATCCATATGTTTAACCACAAGTCATGGTTGAATGAACAAACAGAAAAAAATAGGTTAGATGCAGACGACCGCAGTTCTGAGTGTCAGTTGGATATCATTTGCTGGCGTAGTGTGAGTGCGCGTGTTTACCTTTCGTCTGCGGCGGACGCGGCGCCTGTAGGCGCAAAGTGTGAACCGGAGAACCTATTCTAAATCTCTCTCGACTGTTAAATTCCAGTCTTATTACATTTCCAGCGTCTTCGGTGAAGCTCAGACTCCTAGTTGTTCCCTAAATAAGTTAATTGGCATGGTACACACTATTAGGCTCGAACAGCGTGTACGTCGTTGCCCTCAGATCGCTCGCAAGCGTTAACTATCAGTGTTCAGTGCGATTCTCCGTACAAGGAGACCTTGCAGTTTAACTCCTTACGAGTTAAGACGAGCCTATGAGCAAGTGGTCACATAATGACTCTCGCAATCGTCTCAGCGCAGCACGAGTAACCTTGCTCAAGCACTTGTCCATTTGCTGCAAGAGAAAGAGCGAATTATCAGTCTGCAGTTTGCCTATATCAAAGCTGGTGGCCACACATTTTCTTCCTGGTCAATCAGAGCGTTCGTACTAGTCATAAGTCTGTCCGCTAGAGTTTCTGCACCCCATAACAGGCGTCATTTCTTTCTTAGGGCAGAGGATAACTTCTGCCATCTGATATTGAGGTAAACAGCTTTCTATTTCATGCAACGTTTACTACAGGTGGCTACAGTGAGCCACCAATGTTTTGAGTTAGGTTTCTTTGGACGTATGTCTGCCATCCCCGACTGTGTTCCTGTGGAAACGCTTTCCAAAGGGTCATTGTTAAAAGCACGGACAAGTCCTGCTTTTGCCTCTGGGGGTCTGCACAGTGGCTCTGGCGTCTCATTCTGTCTGTTAGATGTCCTGTTGTGTGGGTTTTGACCTGACATTGGGACAGGTGTTGCTGTCGTAAAATTCTCCTAGCCTCAGAACTGTGTCTCGTAGCTCGGGTCTGGGAAATAACTTGCATGTAATTACTAGTGTGAGTGTTAGTGTTTCATATTCACGAAATGCTGTCTTGTTTAATCTCTTTGTCTATCAATAATTCCTACATTTTCACTTCACTATATTGTGTGACATATCGATTTAACTGAAATCGTTTCAGGAATTTAATGTAAGGTGTGTTATTTGTTTGGCAATTTACATATCACCACCCTTCCATGATAATTTTTGTACTGAAGTTAGACAACGGTTGAGGCAGTGTTTAGTCAGTCAAAAAGTATAATTTTTCTCAAGCATTGAATATTGGTCAACCATTTGATCTAGACCTCATTCTATTTCATTTTATTGGTTTGTGTGCTTTATTTTTAACATGGTTAAATTTGTTATTGATTTAATTTTCTCCTTTAAGTGAAGACTAAAATCAGTTTTTTGTTTTACTGATATCATTTTCTGTTTCTTATTTTTTTAAATGTGTGTGTGTGTATTTTAGATTTTATATCGAAGATGAGGAGACTGTCACATTGATCTTTTAATGTGATTTTCTTACTCACTTACAGTTTAAATCAGCACAAAAAGTTAACTTATTTTAAACATAATACAAAATATATTTTTACATTTTGTTGTTTGTTTTATAAAATTATTGTGCTAACAACCATTATAGCAGGAAAGTACCTCTCTAGCAACTCCTACTCATGTCAAAATTTTAAAACTTTATATTAATGATTTATGCAAAATTTAAAAATATTATAGTTGCAAACAATGTTCATACGCACATATTATTCTCTAAAAAAATATTATTCCAGTAGACAATTTGGTTTTTAAGAAATTTTGCATTGTGAATTATGCATGAATCAAATTTTAAAATATTACATTTACAGACAGTAAATTTACTTAACAGAAATTTTATATTTAAGACACAATATACGTGAACAGGTTTCCTTTTTAACATATTATTCTAATTAACATAACAAGTACATAAAACAATTCTTTACAAAAATATTTCTTCTTTACAAAAATGTTTCTCCTGCATTACTCATGAAACAAAGATTATGAAAAGACTGTTATACCGTTCTTTTCAGACACTTACAAATATTGTCTAGAGAGATGTAAATTGCATCAATACAGCGAAGTCCTACGTTAATTGTTGTGTGTTTTGCAGCTTTTTAACTGTATGACACTGATCTTTACGAAATTCGACCACTATTTTCACATGATGTCTACGAATGTTCTCGTGTGAGGCTGCCGACAAATGTCTTTGCATGAAGTTGAAAGACTTCTATGAGATGTTTGTTGCCAAACCTTTGGGTGGGCAGCGTCGTTCTTCATCGAATTTTGCAACAGCATGTTGCCATAGTGTGGTGTTGCCCTCATAATAATGTGGACCTTTTAGTGCGAAGTCTCGTGGAGTACTGGCTCTAAAGACGTGTAATTTTTCTTCTAAAGACATTGCTGACGGTATTTATATTTTTGTACCACTTGGCAGACAACCAGTTTACAATAGGATGGGTATTTGGAAATATTTTCGTCCACCTTCTCTTTTCAACATCAGTCTTGGGACTCTCCATCTTCTGTTCTTGCAAGTAGTTCCTTTCTTCAGACTACTAGTTTCTTGCCTACTAGTTGTTTCGAAGTTTTACATTCGTTAGGGCTTCAAACGTTGATTAGGACGTATAGTTCAGCATTGTTTGACTGATTTTCCTTCAGGTCCGTAGTTCAAAATAATATCTGAGTCTAGTGGCGACAGTGCGATTCTACAAGTGATTTTTTTCCAAATTGTGTCTCGGCCAAGCCCGGGTTTCAGCGAGGCGTTTTGTTTTTACTCCGTGCGCTAGTTGCGTTTTTTTTTTTCTGTCGAAAGTGAAATTTTCCAAGGCCTGGACCCAGCATCTATCTTCAGCTGCTCATCGACCCTCCTTGTACTTTCTTTATCACGGAAAGCTTGCTACCGCAGTTAGGTACAAGGGTTGCCTTGGTTCCAACTAGCCACCCTTCTCCTACCCTTGCTGGCGCCTTCGCGTCATAAAAAAATCGTTGATCTCGTCCATCCAGATCCCACATACATTTTCGGTTGTCGTCCACCGCATCGACGTGGGCAGTTGACGATCGAAATGGCTCTGACCACTATGGGACTTAACATCTATGGTCATCAGTCCCCTAGAACTTAGAACTACTTAAACCTAACTAACCTAAGGACATCAAACAACACCCAGTCATCACGAGCAGAGAAAATCCCTGACCCCGCCGGGAATCGAACCCGGGAACCCGGGCGTGGAAAACGAGAACCCTACCGCACGACCACGAGCTGCGGACAGTTGACGATCGTTTCTTGCAAGAGGTTTGAACACAAAAATCTTTTCTTATAATCTACCTGATGCCCAATTCCTAGATTTAGGCCTCTTAAGAAATTCTTTAGATGTTTTGGCGTCCTATCTCTGCATTACAGTTCTAGTTTCTCTATCAGGTTCCAATTTGTTCCCGATGTTTTAAGCTAATGGGACTCCTTATGTTCGTTATGTGTGCTGTAGTGGTGTGGCATGCTAGTCTTTCATGGTAGTAGATTATGATGTATCTAGTTAACCTTTGCAAACTCTACGTTTCATGTTAGTTGCTACATATAAAAATCTCTAGCTCTTCTTTCGTTTACACTCATTTTTGTCCTACCTGATACATACTCAATGACTTCTTTGATATTATTTACTTATGCCTATAATTGATTATTCATCATATCTTTTAACATGGGTTACATAATGAAATTCAAAACTTTTATCTATCTCATTCTATGCACAGTTCGTTCTGTCTGTACCATTCTGTTGGAGTGGTGGAACATCGTTCCTTAGGTGTGGAAGGCTCTTGCTCTTTCACCTATGTTTGACACTGTACAGTCCTGGCTCAAAGAGGTGTGTAGTGCTCTCAAAAGTGACGCTACCTTTTCCTATGTTTATCACAGCTTGTCCTTGATTCAGAAAATCTGCACCTATTATCAATGTCCACCATTAATTTCGGCAAGATAATGAAATTAGCTACGATCTTTTGACGTTGGCACGAAAGAATTAACTGTGTTTGTTTATTGACGTCCGCAGCATGATTTTTGACAGGACCCTTCACTTTAATCTTCTTCATTTTCAAGATAGGTAGTTATTCATTAGCATTGCATTGGTTAAATAAGTTCTCCAAAATCGCGGTTAACTCGCTTCCGTTGTCTAGGACTACATTAACTGGGATTTTTGCTACCACGACTTTCATAACTATATATATATACTCCTGGAAATGGAAAAAAGAACACATTGACACCAGTGTGTCAGACCCACCATACTTGCTCCGGACACTGCGAGAGGGCTGTACAAGCAATGATCACACGCACGGCACAGCGGACACACCAGGAACCGCGGTGTTGGCCGTCGAATGGCGCTAGCTGCGCAGCATTTGTGCACCGCCGCCGTCAGTGTCAGCTAGAGATGGGTCGAACTCGTTCATTCCCGTGAACTGCTTCATTCATTTCACTCTTTGCCGTGAAGCGTTCAAATGAAGTAGTTCATTCATGAAGTACGGAAGCCTGGTGAAGTTGCCCAGCTCGCCGCGGCTACGCTCGCTTCGCCTCGCTCGTACAATGTTGTTGTTGTTGTGGTCTTCAGTCCTGAGACTGGTTTGATGCAGCTCTCCATGCTACTCTATCCTGTGCAAGCTTCTTCATCTCCCAGTACCTACTGCAACCTACATCCTTCTGAATCTGCTTAGTGTATTGATCTCTTGGCCTCCCTCTACGATTTTTACCCTCCACGCTGTCCTCCAATGCTAAATTTGTGATCCCTCGATGCCTCAGAACATGTCCTACCAACCGATCCCTTCTTCTAGTCAAGTTGTGCCACAAACTTCTCTTCTCCCCAATCCTATTCAATACCTCCTCATTAGTTACGTGATCTACCCACCTTATCTTCAGCATTCTTCTGTAGCACCACATTTCGAAAGCTTCTATTCTCTTCTTGTCCAAACTAGTTATCGTCCATGTCTCACTACACTCCATACAAATACTTTCAGAAACGACTTCCTGACACCTAAATCTATACTCGATGTTAACAAATTTCTCTTCTTGGGAAACGCTTTCCTTGCCATTGCCAGTCTACATTTTATATCCTCTCTACTTCGACCATCATCGGTTATTTTACTCCCTAGATAGCAAAACTCCTTTACTACTTTAAGTGTCTCATTTCCTAATCTAATTCCCTCAGCATCACCCGACTTAATTTGACTACATTCCATTATCCTCGTTTTGCTTTTGTTGATGTTCATCTTATATCCTCCTTTCAAGACACTGTCCATTCCATTCAACTGCTCTTCCAAGTCCTTTGCTGTCTCTGACAGAATTACAATGTCATCGGCGAACCTCAAAGTTTTTACTTCTTCTCCATGAATTTTAATACCTACTCCGAATTTTTCTTTTGTTTCCTTTACTGCTTGCTCAATAGACAGATTGAATAACATCGGGGAGAGGCTACAACCCTGTCTCACTCCTTTCCCAACCACTGCTTCCCTTTCATGCCCCTCGACTCTTATAACTGCCATCTGGTTTCTGTACAAATTGTAAATAGCCTTTCGCTCCCTGTATTTTACCCCTGCCACCTTCAGAATTTGAAAGAGAGTATTCCAGTCAACATTGTCAAAAGCTTTCTCTAAGTCTACAAATGCTAGAAACGTAGGTTTGCCTTTTCTTAATCTTTCTTCCAAGTTAAGTCGTAAGGTCAGTATTGCCTCACGTGTTCCAACATTTCTACGGAATCCAAACTGATCTTCCCCGAGGTCGGCTTCCACCAGTTTTTCCATTCGTCTGTAAAGAATTCGCGTTAGTATTTTGCAGCTGTGACTTATTAAACTGATAGTTCGGTAACTTTCACATCTGTCAACACCTGCTTTCTTTGGGATTGGAATTATTATATTCTTCTTAAAGTCTGAGGGTATTTCGCCTGTCTCATACATCGTGCTCACCAGATGGTAGAGTTTTGTCATGACTGGCTCTCCTGAGGCCATCAGTAGTTCTAATGGAATGTTGTCTACTCCCGGGGCCTTGTTTTGACTCAGGTCTTTCAGTGCTCTGTCAAACTCTTCAAGCAGTATCTTATCTCCCATTTCATCTTCATCTACATCCTCTTCCATTTCCATAATATTGTCCTCAAGTACATTGCCCTTGTATAAACCCTCTATATACTCCTTCCACCTTTCTGCTTTCCCTTCTTTGCTTAGAACTGGGTTTCCATCTGAGCTCTTGATATTCATACAAGTGGTTCTCCTCTCTCCAAAGGTCTCTTTAATTTTCCTGTAGGCAGTATCTATCTTACCCCTAGTGAGACAAGCCTCTACATCCTTACATTTGTCCACTAGCCATCCCTGCTTAGCCATTTTGCACTTCCTGTCGATTTCATTTTTGAGACGTTTATATTCCTTTTTGCCTGCTTCATTTACTGCATTTTTATATTTTCTCCTTTCATCAATTAAATTCAATATTTCTTCTGTTACCCAAGGATTTCTATTAGCCCTCGTCTTTTTACCTACTTGATCGTCTGCTGCCTTCACCACTTCATCCCTCAGAGCTACCCATTCTTCTTCTACTGTATTTCTTTCCCCCATTCCTGTCAATTGTTCCCTAATGCTCTCCCTGAAACTCTCTACAACCTCTGGTTCTTTCAGTTTATCCAGGTCCCATCTCCTTAAATTCCCACCTTTTTGCAGTTTCTTCAGTTTCAATCTGCAGTTCATAACCAATAGATTGTGGTCAGAATCGTACAATAAAGCTTCGTAATACTTCATAATTTTACCAACAGATGGCCGAACTATGAAGTAACATCCACGCAACGTTTTGCGTCTTACAGCGTCTGAGTTCACTTAAATAATGCATGGTCGAAGAGGACAAACGAAAGATAAACAGAGAAGCCTGTCACATATAAAGAAGGTATTACGTTTAACCTTGCTCGACATTTTCTCATGAAGCGCCAAAAAGAGTCTTCATCTGCCAAGTGAAACCTTATTTGTTGTATTTATGGACTGAAAACTAGGGTTACTAACGAAATTCAGTCCAATTTTATGTTCCTTTTAAAATTTAATCCAAAATAGAATGAGTATGTTTACCACTCTCACAAAGTCTATATACCTACGTTAAGTAATTATTCAGAAGTTTTCCAGTAGATTTTATTTTTGTTGAGAATAATAACCCTCTAAATTCAAAACGTAAACTGTCACCTGTAGTCATTGGTACAATTTCAGGTAAAATCCCTTTTTATTTTATTCGGAAAACAATTTTTGTGTCTCTTCACGCTTATATATTGGCTAGCAACTCGCGATAGCGTAGAAGTAGTGAAATTTGGGGTTTCTTCGCTGATTTAGGTGATGGGAAAGCAAAGTGCAACTGTTGTTGTCAGTGTATTTCACTGCGCGATTCGTCGACAGGCAGTAGAGGGAGGACTGAAGTGAAGGGAAAGTGAGTGACGTAGCGCCAATGTCGTGGGAGAGGGAGAGGGGAAGAGAGTGAGTGAACGAACTAGAAAAAAAGTGTGGAGTGTGCTATCTGTGGAGAGTTTGAAGTACCAGTTCATTGAAATTGAGTGGTTAGTTCACACTTCACTGGAGTGAAGCGTTCATTTGAACGACTCATTCACGAGCTCCCCATCACTGGTGTCAGCCAGTTTGCCGTGGCATACGGAGCTCCATCGCAGTCTTTAACACTGGTAGCATGCCGCGACAGCGTGGACGTGAACCGTATGTGCAGTTGACGGACTTTGAGCGAGGGCGTATAGTGGGCATGCGGGAGGCCGGGTGGACGTACCGCCGAATTGCTCAACACGTGGGGCGTGAGGTCTCCACAGTACATCGATGTTGTCGCCAGTGGTCGGCGGAAGGTGCACGTGCCCGTCGACCTGGGACCGGACCGCAGCGACGCACGGATGCACGCCAAGACCGTAGGATCCTACGCAGTGCCGTAGGGGACCGCACCGCCACTTCCCGGCCAATTAGGGACACTGTTGCTCCTGGGGTATCGGCGAGGACCATTCGCAACCGTCTCCATGAAGCTGGGCTACGGTCCCGCACACCGTTAGGCCGTCTTCCGCTCACGCCCCAACATCGTGCAGCCCGCCTCCAGTGGTGTCGCGACAGGCGTGAGTGGAGGGACGAATGGAGACGTGTCGTCTTCAGCGATGAGAGTCGCTACTGCCTTGGTGCCAATGATGGTCGTATGCGTGTTTGGCGCCGTGCAGGTGAGCGCCACAATCAGGACTGCATACGACCGAGGCACACAGGGCCAACACTCGGCATCATGGTGTGGGGAGCGATCTCCTACACTGGCCGTACACCACTGGTGATCGTCGAGGGGACACTGAATAGTGCACGGTACATCCAAACCGTCATCGAACCCATCGTTCTACCATTCCTAGATCGGCAAGGGAACTTGCTGTTCCAACAGGACAATGCACGTCCGCATGAATCCCGTGCCACCCAACGTGCTCTAGATGGTGTAAGTCAACTACCCTGGCCAGCAAGATCTCCGGATCTGTCGCCCATTGAGCATGTTTGGGACTGGATGAAGCGTCGTCTCACGCGGTCTGCACGTCCAGCACGAACGCTGGTCCAACTGAGGCGCCAGGTGGAAATGGCATGGCAAGCCGTTCCACAGGACTACATCCAGCATCTCTACGATCGTCTCCATGGGAGAATAGCAGCCTGCATTGCTGCGAAAGGTGGATATACACTGTACTAGTGCCGACATTGTGCATGCTCTGTTGCCTGTGTCTATGTGCCTGTGGTTCTGTCAGTGTGATCATGTGATGTATCTGACCCCAGGAATGTGTCAATAAAGTTTCCCCTTCCTGGGACAATGAATTCACGGTGTTCTTGTTTCAAGTTCCAGGAGTGTATATATATATATTCACAATGTTCTTATTTCAATTTCCAGGAGTGTATATATATATATATATATATATACACTAGAATGAGATTTTTCACTCTGCAGCGGAGTGTGCGCTGATATGAAACTTCCTGGCAAATTAAAACTGTGTGCCCGACCGAGACTCGAACTCGGGACCTTTGCCTTTCGCGGGCAAGTGCTCTACCATCTGAGCTACCGAAGCACGACTCACGCCCGGTACTCACAGCTTTACTTCTGCCCGTACCTCGTCTCCTACCTTCCAAACTTTACAGAAGCTCTCCTGCGAACCTTGCAGAACTAGCACTCCTGAAAGAAAGGATATTGCGGAGACATGGCTTAGCCACAGCCTGGGGGATGTTTCCAGAATGAGATTTTCACTCTGCAGCGGAGTGTGCGCTGATGTGAAACTTCCTGGCAGATTAAAACTGTGTGCCCGACCGAGACTCGAACTCGGGACCTTTGCCTTTCGCGGGCAAGTGCTCTACCACTTGCACTTGCCCGCGAAAGGCAAAGGTCCCGAGTTCGAGTCTCGGTCGGGCACACAGTTTTAATCTGCCAGGAAGTTTCACATCAGCGCACACTCCGCTGCAGAGAGAAAATCTCATTCTGGAAACATCCCCCAGGCTGTGGCTAAGCCACGTCTCCGCAATATCCTTTCTTTCAGGAGTGCTAGTTCTGCAAGGTTCGCAGGAGAGCTTCTGTAAAGTTTGGAAGGTAGGAGACGAGGTAATGGCAGAAGTAAAGCTGTGAGTACCGGGCGTGAGTCGTGCTTCGGTAGCTCAGATGGTAGAGCACTTGCCCGCGAAAGGCAAAGGTCCCGAGTTCGAGTCTCGGTCGGGGACACAGTTTTAATCTGCCAGGAAGTTTCATATCAGCGCACACTCCGCTGCAGAGTGAAAATCTCATTCTGGAAACATCCTCCAGGCTGTGGCTAAGCCATGTCTCCGCAATATCCTTTCTTTCAGGAGTGCTAGTTCTGCAAGGTTCGCAGGAGAGCTTCTGTAAAGTTTGGAAGGTAGGAGACGAGGTACTGGCAGAAGTAAAGCTGTGAGTACCGGGCGTGAGTCGTGCTTCGGTAGCTCAGATGGTAGAGCACTTGCCCGCGAAAGGCAAAGGTCCCGAGTTCGAGTCTCGGTCGGGCATACAGTTTTAATCTGCCAGGAAGTTTCATATATATACACTCCTGGAAATTGAAATAAGAACACCGTGAATTCATTGTCCCAGGAAGGGGAAATTTTATTGACACATTCCTGGGGTCAGATACATCACATGATCACACTGACAGAACCACAGGCACATAGACACAGGCAACAGAGCATGCACAATGGCGGCACTAGTACAGTGTATATCCACCTTTCGCAGCAATGCAGGCTGCTATTCTCCCATGGAGACGATCGTAGAGATGCTGGATGTAGTCCTGTGGAACGGCTTGCCATGCCATTTCCACCTGGCGCCTCAGTTGGACCAGCGTTCGTGCTGGACGTGCAGGCCGCGTGAGACGACGCTTCATCCAGTCCCAAACATGCTCAATGGGGGACAGATCCGGAGATCTTGCTGGCCAGGGTAGTTGACTTACACCATCTAGAGCACGTTGGGTGGCACGGGATTCATGCGGACGTGCATTGTCCTGTTGGAACAGCAAGTTCCCTTGCCGATCTAGGAATGGTAGAACGATGGGTTCGATGACGGTTTGGATGTACCGTGCACTAGTCAGTGTCCCCTCGACGATCACCAGTGGTGTACGGCCAGTGTAGGAGATCGCTCCCCACACCATGATGCCGGGTGTTGGCCCTGTGTGCCTCGGTCGTATGCAGTCCTGATTGTGGCGCTCACGTGCACGCCGCCAAACACGCATACGACCATCATTGGCACCAAGGCAGAAGTGACTCTCATCGCTGAAGACGACACGTCTCCATTCGTCCCTCCATTCACGCCTGTCGCGACACCACTGGAGGCGGGCTGCACGATGTTGGGGCGTGAGCGGAAGACGGCCTAACGGTGTGCGGGACCGTAGCCCAGCTTCATGGAGACGGTTGCGAATGGTCCTCGCCGACACCCCAGGAGCAACAGTGTCCCTAATTTGCTGGGAAGTGGCGGTGCGGTCCCCTACGGCACTGCGTAGGATCCTACGGTCTTGGCGTGCATCCGTGCGTCGCTGCGGTCCGGTCCCAGGTCGACGGGCACGTGCACCTTCCGCCGACCACTGGCGACAACAGCGATGTACTGTGGAGACCTCACGCCCCACGTGTTGAGCAATTCGGCGGTACGTCCACCCGGCCTCCCGCATGCCCACTATACGCCCTCGCTCAAAGTCCGTCAACTGCACATACGGTTCACGTCCACGCTGTCGCGGCATGCTACCAGTGTTAAAGACTGCGATGGAGCTCCGTATGCCACGGCAAACTGGCTGACACTGACGGCGGCGGTGCACAAATGCTGCGCAGCTAGCGCCATTCGACGGCCAACACCGCGGTTCCTGGTGTGTCCGCTGTGCCGTGCGTGTGATCATTGCTTGTACAGCCCTCTCGCAGTGTCCGGAGCAAGTATGGTGGGTCTGACACACCGGTGTCAATGTGCTCTTTTTTCCATTTCCAGGAGTGTATATACGAGGGTAATCCCAAAAGTAAGGTTTCCTATTTTTTTTATAAGTACATAGACCTGTTTATTTCTACAATAGCTTACATCAGTTTACAGCTTGAATATTTAGCTATTTTTCGACATAATCACCATTTCTGTCGATGAATTTTTGTAGACGCCGTGGCAGTTTTTGTATCCCCATGTCATACCAGCTACCGGCCATGCTGTTCAGAAAGTTATGAACCTCTTCTTTCACCTCGTCGTGGGATCTGAATCACTTTCTGGCAAAATGTTCTTTTAACCTAGGGAACAGGTGATAGTCATGACTATATGGTGGGTGGGTGATTATGTTCCACTGAAACTGTTGCAGGAGAGCAATGGTTTGCTGAGTGATGTGTGGGTGAGCTTTGTTATGGAGAATGTGTACGTCCTTGCTCAACATTCTTCTTCCCCGGTTCTGAATTGCCCGTTTGAGTTTTTTCAGAGTCTCACAGTAGCTGTTAGCGTTAATTGTGGTCTCAGCGATTCAGCTCTGACGACGAGGTGAAAGAAGAGGTTCATAACTTTCTAAACAGCATGGCAGCGAGCTGGTATGACATGGGCATACAAAAACTGCCACAGCGTCTACAAAAATTCATCGACAGAAATGGTAACTATGTCGAAAATTAGCTAAATGTTCAAGCTGTAAACTGATGTACACCATTGTAGAAATAAACAGGTCTATGTAGTTACAAAAAAAGGAGACCTTCCTTTTGGGATTACCCTGGTATATAGTTAAGGCTCACCGGCCATTTGACCATCTTCTTCTGTGAGTATGCACAAACAGTGCCCGAACTCTTAAGGGGGATCGGCAGTAAAGCCGCAATTAATGAGTATGATGGGTAGGGGCATTATGAATATAGTGTGGGACAATAAGTTGCGAATGTGTGTCTCGCGGGAGGCGCGTCAGAGGTAAGTCCCTGCAGTCGCACCATCTCTGTCCCCTCGGTGGCTCGGATAGAGCGTCTGCCATGTAAGCAGGAGATCCCGGGTTCGAGTCCCGGTCTGGCGCACTCATTTTCAACTGTCGCCGTTGACTTATATCAACGCCTGTGTGCAGCTAAGGGTATTCATTACCTTGTCCCTTCAAACTGGTTGAATCTCAACCGGTGTGCTCTCTCCTTTCTCATCTACCTGCATTAAAGCATCATCTATTGAATCATATGTGAATCATTTCAGGATTTTTACCTGTGAATTCGAACCTTCTGTCGGATATGTCACGACCACTATCTCTCTGTCTTCGGCAGCTTCTTCACATTTAACTAGCGAGCGAGGTGGCGCAGTGGTTAGCACACTGGACTCGCAGTCGGGAGGACGACAGTTCAATCCCGCGTCCGGCTATCCTGATTTAGGTTTCCCGTGATTTCCCTAAATCGCTCCAGGCGGTTCCTTTGAAAGAGCACGGCCGACCTCCTTCCCCATCCTACCCAAAACCGATGAGACCGATGACCTCGCAGTTTGGTCTCTCCCCCAAAACAACAACACTTTTAACTTCGTCTTCCATTAGATCAACTTCATCTTCCTTTTCTTTCTTCCTCGAAACTCCCAAATAATTACATCTAAATGCCCTTATTATGTCTCTGTAACTTCAACATTATACACATTCTGACCTGTGTCCAGTTGTAATTTATTTTCAACTTCCGTCGACTGCGCATTATCCTCCTTGAGTTCGTTTTCCTTGTTCTCAGCCTCAAATAATTCTACAATTCTAATTACTTCGCCCCTATTCTGTTCTCCCATTGTGCCTGTCTCCGGTAGTTGGTTTTCTTCGTTGGTATCCTCCCAATTAATTTCTCCCCAACATGATGTTGTTGTTTCCTACCTTCGTTTGATTCCTGCGATTCTATTTCCTCATGTATTACCTGTCGCAACCAAATGTTTATTTCTCTCGACGATACGTTATCCTTAGTTTTAGTATTAAATAACTCTGCAGTGCTGCTTTGCCTTTTAACTCGACTTCAGTTATACCTGCTTCACTTTGCTGCGGTAGTCTGTTTTTTGTGAAATCCTCCCATCTAATTGCTGTCCAACCTGATGTTTGTGGTATCTCGACTCCATTCGGTCCCTCCGGTTCTGTTCGTTCATCTTTCACTTCTCGTGAGAAGGTGTATATTTCTCTTGTTACTTTGCTGCCACTTGCTTTGGTAGGTACGTACACTGTTCTCTTGACTTGGGCTCTCTCTTGTCAATTCGAACGTTTACCGAGGTATGGTGGCTTTATCTCCACGTCTTTTTTCGATCCTTCCTGTCTTTGTTCGACTTGGTGACACAGGTTTCGTTGTTGGCAATTTGTCGGGCTGTTTGCCCTCCAATACCCATTGCGATTACCGTGATTCCCCCTGTAATAGTTGTTGCCATTCCTCGGTGGATAAGCGCTGCCATTTCTTCTCCCACACCCATGACCGTTTCGTTGTTGGAATCTATTGTCACTTCTCGGTGCGAAGTTATCACGCTGCTCGTTATAGCTGACATTTCTTCGTGAGGTCTCCGGAGCATTTTGCGATCTTTCACTTACGTTTTCACGCGGGTTTCGCTTTTTTCTTGCCTCAACCCCCGATAACATGAATTCTAGTTCTCTCAAAATTTCTTTGAAGGCTTCCACGTCGTTGCCTCCGTGCTCTACCAATGACTGTTGGTATTTTAGTGGTAGCGTCATGGTACACAATTTAATCGATCCTCCATCGCTGTATGGCAAATCAAAATTGGGTTTTCTTTGCCATTGCTTGGAAAAATTTTACAGGGCTCTTCTCTACCCAATTCTCGAAGTATATATTTTGTAATAGTTTATACTCCGCCCTATTTTGCACTTCACTCGACCAATAGGATGAGAGAAATTTATCTCTCAAATCTTCATATGAACGACATGTAGCTGTTACATTTTGCATCGTTTCTGCTACTGTTCCCGACATAGGGGCACTTGTAAGGTCTAATTTGTGGGTTAATGCCAAATGCTCAGATAGTCCTACTCTGAACTGATCAACGAAGGTTGATGGATGCAGTGAGTTACCTTCACGGAAATGGTGAAACTTCCTTATGGTGAGGAAATGATCGTTGTCTTACCTTGTTATGGTACCTTACGAAATTCGAGAGTCCTCACCATTTTTGTTCTCGATCATTTCACGTGTTAGATTTTCAGATTGTGGTAGATCCATTGGATACTGCCCAATGTAGCTTTCGCCTAGTCTTGCATGATGTCCTTGTAATGGAATACAATGACTTTCTTCCATTGGCTCTGCACGAACGGCTGTATGCTATAAACTTCACGCCCTTGCATTTCCCTGTCACGTATTGGTTCGATGTGTTGCCTGTCTAATCCTGCCTCTTCATCATGTGGTCATAATTGTTCCACGAAGTATGCTTGAGGTACCAAATGTCTTCAGGTGCCTTCTCCATTTCGTAAGTCTCTAAATGTAGGTGTGGCATCGCAGGTGGTCGGCTGACGCGTAACTTCTTCTCCGCCTGTGACTGGAATTGTACTTGCGAGAAATCTTTTTTCATTTCTTGTGAAATTTCTTGCCGTTCTGGCGACGTTATTGACTCAGAAGTGTTACGAATTCAGAGCTTGTATGATCTTCATTACTTCTCTCTTGTATAGTTCGCAACTGTTCTTCTCTGAGTTTTTCCAATTGATTCGTTTTGGCATCTATTCTCACAATGCGAGTTTCGTACCCCTTGAGAACCACTTCCGTGATGCGTTTTTGCAACACAATGTCTTCATCTATTTGTCATGTTGTGCCCGCTGCTTGGCGTGTAATTGCATTGACCTGTTTTGTTCCCTTTGCAATTTCGCTGTGAGTATCAAGCTTTGTTGTCATCACGTAATGTTTTGACATCTTCATTTAACGTTTTAATTTCACCCTGAGAGTAGTCACTCAACGTTTTTATTTCTGTCTGGGTGTCACCCCGTAATGTATGCATGTCCACTCAGACTTTGTTAATATCTGTTCTTAATTGCGTGTGACCTATTATTAAATTTTCGAGAACATCTCGGGATTTTTCTGCGCCTTCCTCAATGTGACGTAATTGTTCTTTGACCTCCATGTTGTGTTTTCTAATTTCAAGCAGTCGTTTTGTTGTTTATGCATTCTGCTTACATATCTGTGCCTGCTGTTGTTTCCTCTGTTGTTTTATCTCTCTGTTTTGTATGGTTATGGTGTGCGTTAATTGCTGGAGAATTTCCGACAAATTAACGGGTCCTACTATGTCTTCTTCCAGCGGGCTTCGTTCTGAGTTTGCATTCTCGTGTCTATCCCCAGATGATTGCAGTGAATCATGCGGTGACATATTTCGACTTGTACTGCTTGCCCTCGGTCGTGAGGGAGGTCTGATTACATGTACTATGGTTTCTAGACAATCAAGACGTCCCTCAGTTTCCTGCACCTCTGTATTACGTTGGTCGTCGCTTACAGCCCCTTGTTCTCGGTATTTACGTCCTGCTGCGCCCCCTGATCTATTTCTAGCGGCATTGTGTCGACTGTTGTTCTGCCCTGAGGCTCCCGTACGTTGTCTTGCTGGGTGTCAAGGTTTCGTTCTGCCATTGCTAATTTCTCTGATTCCCATCTTTGCAGTTTTAACTGCTGCGCCCTACTTCATGTAGTCATGCGATCATACGACCTTACTTGCTTCATAATATTATTACCTTCACTCTTTGTCTTCTGTTCCTAGTTCCTTTGACACAATAACAAAACTGTACGACCTTTACTTACCAGTTGGGACAGAACCAACTTATGAACGCTGTATCAGCCAGCTGTGCCCTTGAAAGAAAAATTTAAAGTTAACAATGGAATTACAACTACACTATGGGGATACTACGCAGGTGTCTCAGTGAAATGCATGTCTCTGTGTCCCTATTTACTTCTAAGTAGCCATTGATATTTATCATTGGTTAATGCAACATAAAAATGTTAAACGAAAATTATTTTTTAAGAATATATTTTTCTAGTCTGCTAATTACATATGTTCGACATCTTGCCGTGGTATTTCACCATCCTGGCAGGGTCATCGCCATCTAAGACGTATGTGAGTGGTTTTGATCTGTCTACCTACCACAGTTGTACAAGGGCGCTCTGTGAGTGTTATAGGAATTTGGTGTTGAACGTACAGCCTGCAAGGTGGGAAGATACCATCTCATGCATGCAGAGTTCAGAAGAGTGCAGCAGTGCAGATAGTGATGTAATCAGACAATGGTCTCAATGTCACTTCCACTACACTCCATGTATACGAAACGTTATAATTAGTGGACAATAGTATATGGGTTTGAGAGTAACTGTATGTTACCAAAAAATGAAAATCTTAGATTTTCGTTATCAAGCTTTGTTTTTTCCTAAGTATGACATCATAATATCGTAATATCATAATTATAATACGTACGGGATGGTAAAATATTGATGTGGGGTGTTTGCAAGTGTGAAGCGAAATTCCTAACTGTACTAAGGTTCTTTGGTTGTAAGATGCTTGATGACCATGTCTGGGGGTCGGTAAAATACAAACAAATTAAATACAACTGGGGCCAATTAATGTATGGGGGTCAGTAAAGAGCAATTAGAAAGATGTGCGTTAACTGTTAAAACATAGTCTGATACATTTCCTACGTCTTCAGTGAAGCCGAGACACCTAGTTCGCCAGCTGGGGTGGCCGAGCGGTTCTAGGCACTACAGTCTGGAACCTAGCGACCGCTACAGTCGCAGGTTCGAATCCTGCCTCGGGCATGAATGTATGTGATGTCCATAGGTTAGTTAGGTTTAAGTAATTCTAAGTTCTAGGGTACTGATGAACTCAGAAGTTAAGTCCCATAGTGCTCAGAGCCATTCGAACCATTTTTTGAACACCTAGTTCCCTGGCTAAGTTAATTGGCATGGTACTAGCTATTTAGCTGGAATAGCGCGTACGTAATTGCCATCAAACAACTCGCAGACGTTAACTATCAGTGTTCGGTGAAATTCTCTGAACTAGGAGACTTTGCAGTTTAACTCCTTACGAGTTAAGACGAGCCTGTGTCTAGAAGTGTTCGCATAATGACTCTCGGAATCGTCTCAGCGCCGCGCGAGTGGCCTTGCTGAAATACTTGACGATTTACTTCAGGAGAAAGAGCGAACTTTCAGCCTGCAGTTTGCCTATTTCGAAGTTGTTGGTTACACGTTTTCTTTATGGCCTGTCACAGCGTTTATACTTGTTATAACTCCCCCCCCCCCACTTGAGTTTCTGTAGTCCATCACAGGTGTTGTTTCTTTCGTAGGACATAGTTTAACTTCTGCTACATGATATTAAGATAAACAGCTTTTTTTCATGCGACTTTTACCGCAGGTGGCTACAGTGAGTCACCAATGTTTCGAGTTGGGATTCTGCTGTCATTTCCAGCCATGTTACTGTAGAAAGGCTTTCCGAAGGGTCGTCGTTAAAGGCAGGGACAAGGGCGGCTGTTGATGCCAGCAGTCTGCATGTTGACTCTGGTGTCTTATTGGGTCCACTAGATGCCCTGTTGTGTGGGTTTCAGCCTAACACTGGGATGGACTTTGCTGTTGTGCATCTCATAGCTTGGGTCTGTGAAATTACAAGTGTGAGCAAGTGTGAGTGTTAGTGGTTTGTATTCATGAAATGCTGACTTGTTTATTTGCTTTGTCTGTCAATAATTTGTACATTTTCATCTAACTGTATCGTATGACATATCGATTTTTCATGAATTCAGTGTAAAGTGTGTTATTTTTTGGACACCTTACAATATAAAAATGTTCCTTATATAAAAATTCATATGTAATTAATGTTCTTGGAAGCTGTGTAATCGAATTTTGTTATAATTAGAAATTTTCCAAAATACCGCACCATCATCAATTAAATTCGAAAAATGAAAAGTTTTGTTACAACTTAAATATAAGATGCTTCCAATATACAAACATCTATGTGTAATAAAGCTGGATTCTGAAATACCATTTTTGGAAAGTAAGCTGTACACAATTTATTATTTTCAACATACATTATTAAAATATCTAAACTTCCTTTCTTAGACTACTCCTTTATTTTACTTGTATTTGTTTTAAATTGTTATTATACATTTAAGAATCATTTCTTTCTTGTTTTATAGTTTTCCATTTATGCATGTATATTTTGTTAATAGAAAATACTGTTTAACTCATTATTGTGATACAAAATCATTACACTAATGGTAATCTGTAAATAAACGCTGAAAACATAACGTTTTCATACAATATGTACATAAAATCAGCGCAATTTCTTCACATATTATACGTGCCAAAGAACACAATAAAATACAGTTAAGCAAAACACAGAAGGCTTTAAAATGGCCATCGGTATCATTCCAAATATCCTGATTTGTATCAGATATATATCAGAACATGGTAAACCTTTGCTAAGAGAACTGATTATGTGCTAGACACTGCAGTTTGGTTCTATTGTTTCTTAAGTAGAGACTGATTCAACAGCACTAGTTCTAAGTATCTCCCCAAAATGTTCTTCCATCATCGATAGCTGTATACATCTCACGATATGTGAAACGAAGATGTTGAAAAACTTTTCAGGCAGCTGTTCACACAGAAGTTGGTGAAATTCCTACTACTGTAGTAATTTCCACTGGTGCAATGGTTAATGTAATATCAAGTAATTTTTAAGAGAATGACTGAAGACACTAATGTATCTACCTTGCTGATACAAAATTGCGTAATTTCTGGCCCTATTGGTGCTAGATCTCTAGGTATAAAGACGCAGGAAAAAATTTAGGTACATTTCGGAAGTAGAACTGTATATTACATGTTTCTTATTGTAAATGGGTTAACCATGAATTGTATCTTGGGCATGTATTTCTTTTGAGGCTGAGAGACAAAACTACACCCCTGTATCGGATAGTGTTATTTGACAGATAATGCTAAAATATCACAGTTATTGAAAACTGAGGCCTAGTATAACAGATTTCGCCAAGGGGTGAAAATGAAAATGATAAAACTTAAGGTGCTTTACACCTACAGTAACCAGTTTCATTCCTCATATTACTTTGCTAATGTAAATAACGACGTGTCTACTATTTAGAGGAAAACCATGGAAACCAAGTGTCTGAATTATGATCAGCATGTAGAACTCATTCTTAAAATGTGTACCGTTATTTCCTGAGAAACTGAAATAATAAAGGTTTATCAGTGTCATAAGGAAGAAGTGTCCCACAAGAGATACTGCCATGTGACGTACTCCATTTCGTGGGCAAAGAGGGAGAGGGTCAAGCAAGCCATTAGACTCTAACAAAATAAAGTGCTTATACCACCGTAAAGATATGAAAAAGTGTATTTAATGATAATAAGCTTTTTGATCTGCTCCTTGCTTTTCACTTTGATTTTTACTTTTCTGTATTTTTAAATATGAATTGTCATTTCTAGGCAAGAATATATGAACTTTGTTTCGAAGTAAAATATCAGTGAGGCCAAAACGAGAAGGGTGAAACAAAATTCACTTTTGTGTGTGTTTGACTGCGTGTGAGAGTATTGTAGCTCACTAAAATATGAGCTTGTGTTGGTATGTGAATATGGCTTTAAACTGGTCATTAACCTCTGCACATTGCTATCGTCATGTTTTTTTTATATTAGTCAGTATGAAATACCATGAATGTTAGAACTGTTCATTTCTGCGTATTAACTTTATGTGTGCATATGGTTGTGCAGATAAGAGGGGAACATAGGCACTGTTCTGTACTTCAGCATAACGTTGTTTCTCTTATAGAGTACTGAACCCTGTATACCAGAAATAAGTGTAAATATTAAACATAAGCCAGAAAATGATGCATATTTCTATTGTAGTGTGATATAATCGGTAGAAAATGTGACATTTTATAATGCTTCAAGTCCAATGGATGATACAGTGTAATCATTGAACAGAACTGTTGTAAATAAATGTATTTTGCCAATAGGACAATTAATGAAAGAGACAATTTAAAGCAATTCATTCTATTATTAAGAGATTGCACAAACCTATTCCTTTTTGTAATTGTACATGTATTTATGCTTCCCCTGTCAGTACAATCTGAAATTGATGAGGTTCACTGTACATAGTTACTACTGAATATTCGTTTTATTTTAATTTTATGAACGATAAAATTCTATGGTATTGTGTTCAGTATGGGCTACGAATTACCGAGTGTATATTTAACTATTGTTTGGTCAGGGATATTTTATCTTGTGCCTTCAGATGCATTTCTTTTCATGTAAGCGGTGGTTTCAGCGCAACGTGTTCAATATGTAATCCGATACGGATAAAAACTACGAAAAGCTTTACACATGAGTGAATTGTGGAAAAGTAACGAATGTTACTTAAATTATTTGTGAACAAAAATTTACGATCCGTGGGGTAAAGAGAGACAATGTTCTGTCACATATAGAGGTAAATCTGAAATAAACACACATGTCGAACTGATTGCAAAGTGAATGTCTCTGCGTAGAAGTATGTGTGAAGTGAACATTTAATCTGGACTTGGTGCTACTGAATAAGTGCGTATGTTTGCTGAAGCTCAAGATGTAGAATGCTCATTTGAGTGAGTTTAGTGAGTTGATTGGATGACAAGTCTTTGAGAACATGAGAAGGTGCACAGTGAAAGTAAACTTACCTAAGCCGTACTGGGAGTGTGGTGTTGTCGCTAAGTTAATCCATGGACAGTCATTGCCAGCCGGAAATCCCGCCGGATTTGTGGAGCATTGACACTTACAAACAACTATACAAAGACGGAGTTACTGCCGTTACAATCCAGCGACTGTTACGGATGTGAGCAACGACGATTACTGCAGTATATCTAATCGTCGTTCCCATAAATCAACGCACTTAACTATTGAAAGTTATAAACGTTTCAGCTGACAACCATGAAATAACATGATAAAAATGCTCTGCAGAGTTTCTTATTCATTGTTTGTTGTAGCGTCCTGTGGTGAGCAGGAAAGAACTATCAATCAAGTCTGAACACACTACAATATCTTCTTGGCATGCACTAATTTCCAAACACAAGAACAACAAGAACCAAAACAATTTTTGTGGTGCAAAACCAAGATGAGAGTACAAAACAGTGGAAAGAAAATAATAACCAAAATACTCTCAAGACAATTACAAAGATACAACTTTCTGCTGAATGCTACAGCAAGTGTCTACTATGCTAGAGCCAGCTTAGGTATTGGCCAGAACTATCCTAGCTGTAGGTACACACTGACGGTCTGACTACTGGTGTGTTTATAACGCCTATTCGGCAGAGTGCTACACGTAGTCACATTAGTTTCAGTTTGTGGATCTCTGTCACATGACTTTTCACGAAGTATTTCCGGGTTTATGCCGAAAGTCTGTTGTTATTTACGTCCATTGGCGATGTATCGATCTGAGATCTTGAAGGAAGGTCGGCAGTCCACCTTGCTTGTCTGTTGTGCGGGCCCTCGTACTGACAAGGGACCGCTACGATGTTTGTAGTTGAGGATTATGTAAATAAACCCATTTGCGAAATGTAGAGCTGGGAGAGACACTTAAACTTCTGAAATAATGTGATAGGTCATCGCCTGTAAGCAGGCTCACTAACTAAAAATAAAAGCGAGTAAAAATTCCCCAATGTATTGGGATCATCTTAAGATTTTTGAAAATAACTAATAATTGTGATATTATGACTGTGTTAACTAGAACTTCATTTCCAGGGAAGACCAAAATAGTTTCGTTATTATGTAATACTGATAACACCCACTTAAAGTTTCATGTTTACTCTTGATTAGGTGCCTAACAATTCCCTGAGAACATGTGTAAATCCAACCTGATGTACCCGATCGATGGCTGTTCCAGCGGCTTCTGCATTTGTGTTCCTACCGATTTGCGAAGACTTGTGGGACGACGACCAATGTCCTCTTCGGTTTCGTGTCTATCAAACCTTACCACATCTGATGCCAGGCGTTCGTATCAACCATACCATGTGCTCTTTGTAACAAACATTATAAGTGAAATTGCGAATCAACTTTGATCACACAAGACGCACAATGTTGCACCTCCTCTTTAATTCATTTCTAATGCTGGAAAAAACATACAAATATAAACTTTTAAAATAAATCCGTTGGACATCGATTACCAACCGATGAAAATGTAAGCTAAAAGTATGCCTACATCATAAATAAACAAACTCTAATAGAGCAAATGTTTAAAGGAAAATTCACAAACGTACAAACCATTAATTTATGTTTGTTAGCCATATGACCACATAGATACCTAAGCGAATTGATAGTTTCAATTTTCATGGTGATAAATGATGATACAAAGACTTTTTTTGTACTGTTTCCCGTGACCCATATCCGAATGGGGAGGCAAACCTTATAAATGTTAGCTTGTGCACAGCTGTTTCATTCACAATTTCTTCCATACACTAAAATATGTTAATGTATCTGCCAAATAAACTACATAAGGCAGCGTTGAAAGAAAAGCCTATCCAAGTGACTGAATGCCCGAAGTGAGCGCTTTTATGCCTGTAACTCCTAGCATTCAGGAGGGCAATATATCATTATTTTTTTTAATAATGACATTATTTGAAAATGTTCTTTTCCTGCAGAGACAATATTTAAAGCCAAAAGAATAAAAAACTGTAGTCATGCGATTTCTAGATATCAAGGCATATTGCTAATAAGTCGAGCTGTCTACTGAGTTATTTTGCATTTTGAAGCTGATGTTTTAGCTTCAGTTGTCTTTTCACTATTAACTTATCTTCCTCTGTTCAATCATGGTAGAAGCATGATGTAATTACTTTGTACTCTCGGCTTACAAAATTATAAGTTAAGAGTTAACTGCTTAACTCTTTTTCACGGAATAAGATGATGATGATGATGTTTGGTTTGTGGGGCGCTCAACAGCGTGGTTATCAGCGCCCGTACAATTACCCAATCTTTGCTCAGTCCAATTGCGCCACTTTCCTGGATGATGATGAAATGATGAGGACAACACAAACACCCAGTCATCTCGAGGCAGGTGAAAATCCCTGACCCCGCCGGGAATCGAACCCGGGACCCCGTGCTCGGGAAGCGAGAACGCTACCGCGAGACCACGAGCGGCGGACTTCACGGAATAACATTTCCTCGATTAGATGTATTGTTTATGATATTCAGAGACCTTCTTTAAAGGGTTGAAGCCGGATTGTTCAATGACCAAACCACTGGAGCTTCGTTTGTGCTGTTACGTTCATCATTCTCTTAACAGAGAAAGAACCTTTCATCAATACTGAAGTCCGGTATCTTAATTACTACGTTATTTTAATGTAACAATTTTGTTATACTTTCATGGCGGAACGTCACTGGACAACGACGGCTGACAACCCAGACACGTTGGTTTGAGATGTGATCAATTATTTTTCTCTTTTCGGCGACGGGAATGAAAAACGGGCTCTCTTATTTATCAGCTCGCGAATGGTTGCTTATAAAAGGAATTAATGCCGCGTATTGGCCAAAAATAAAATCGCGTCGCTGTTACAATATGCCTTCGTGACGCGACAAAAAACACTGAGGCGTTTCTTAATGTCGTTTAGCTGCAGCATTGTTCCGCCGCAGAACCTCTGTCGAGAAGACACATTTCAGTAGGTAGCGTTCTTCCAACTCATTCGTCCACATTCAAATGCGCGCTGAGAATATATGACATACTAGTGACTACGGCTTAAGACAATGGTGCATAGCTCAGAGTTGCCTAACAGATGATTTGAAGACTGTGTAAGGGATAAGCATGAAGGGACAGAGTCACAAACAAATGAGTAAAAGAAAGGTGTTTAAGACGTCATTAGCAACATTTATGGAATGAAAATGGTGGAAGTCAGAGGAAGTGACGAAACATTACGCAAAGCAATTACTTTCTGGTATCCTACTATTAAGAACTGAATGGAAGACTATTAGACGATACTGGGAAGACGGCCTGATGTCATTGGAAGTGTAAAGCTCAAGATCAAGGTCGACATAAAAGTCTGCAAGAAACATTTACCAATAGCACGATCAGCGACCAGTATTGGCGAAGATATGAACAATAAGGTAACTACGGCCTCTTTTTGTTTCCTTATTGCAAAAAATAGCAATTTAAGCAGCGTAGGCCGAGCGCAGTGCTACGGTCTTAAGGTAGACTATTCGCATTCGGCGCAGCAAAGTTCAGATCCTAGTTTTGACATCCAGTTTTAGGTTATTGATGCTTCCTTAAAAAAAATCCCATAATTATCGGAGGTGAATCTAGCGAAACTTTCTGCAAAGCATTATTGACGGGTTTCCTTCCTAATGTATTAACGTTGATGACATACAAAATGGCACCTTATTTACAAGGTGTACAACTTTGCTTCCGCCGTTTTTTCCCTAACATTTGAGGCTTTAATGAAACAAATTGGTTACACATGTATCATTCAAAATATTTTCTATCTCGAGCCACTATTTTCTCCCATCTTTCGGGCAGTGTAACAATACTCCGTCGAAAAAAAATGTTCATCTTTTGAAGCGATCCATGAATCGATCCAATTTGTGACTTCTTCATGAGATCGGAAGTGTTGGTCAGCCAGGCCATGCGCCATTGATCTAAACAGGTGATAGTCAGAGGGAGCAATGTCTGGAGAATACGGCGAGTGGGGTAGGACTTCCCATTTTAGCTTTTCCAAGTACGTTTGGACTTCTTTTTCAGCGTGGGGTCGAGCGTTGTCGTGCTGCAAAATCCCTTTATCGTGCCCCTCGCTGTATTGCGAGCGTTTGTCTTTTAATTATCTGCTCAAACGCATTAATTGCGTTCGATAACGAGCACTTGTGATTGTTTCACTTGCTTTTAACACCTCATAGTACACGACGCTGAGCTGGTCCCACAAATGTAGAGCACGATCTTGGAGCCGTGAATATTCGGTTTGGCCGTCGACGTGGAAGCGTGGCCGGGATATCCCCATGATTTTTTGCGTTTACGGTTATCGTAATGAACCCATTTTTCGTCCCCAGTCATAATGTGATGCAGAAATACCTTCGGTTTTTTCTCTGAAGCAACTGTTCACAAACACACAAACGCCGTTCAACGTCTCTTGGTTTCAGCTCACACGGGACCCAAGTTCCTTGTTTCTGAATCACGCCTATAGCCTTGAGTCGTTTCGAAATGGCTTACTGTGTCACTCCCACTAATCGTGCCAATTATTCTTGAGTTTGACACAAGTCTTCACTCAGCAATTTCTCCAATTCTGCATCTTCGAAAACATTTTCTCTTCCACCCCTATGTCGGTCTACGACGTTAAAATCCCCGTTCTTGAAGCGTTAAAACCACTCACGACACGTTCTTTCACTAATAACATCCTTACCATACGTACTTGAGAGTATTCGATGAGACTTAGCCGCTGTTTTCTTCATATTGAAACAAAACAGTATCATCTCCCGCAAATGACGAGAATTAGGCTCGTAAACTGACATTTTCAATCAAGAGGAGCTTTATGATGCAGGCACAAATCGACTAATGTTTGAATGAGGTTATGTTGCCCGAGGTCCAGGCTAACTGCCTGACGTCTGCGATCTGTTTCTTTCGACCGCTAATTCGTTGTCGCCACCTATCGGCAAACGGCGGAAGCAAAGTTGTACACCTCGTTTGTCGGTGAGAAGCTTTCATTCGTTCCAGAAACTTACCTGCTAGTAATTAAGTTAATGTTAATACTATGTATTAAGATTGATTAATACTAAGTGGTCGATTCCAAGCTGTATGCATTAGTCTACATTAAATAACATTGTGAAATAAGAGTATTTGAAGTGACCGTAAGGCTGTCGTAATGCCACTTGAGTTTAAGGCTATATGGGCGGAAGAATTACCTTTCGGAGATAACGCCTTTCAGATGCTCATGTCAACAAGGATAAGTGTCTGATAACAAAAATTTGAACGGCAACTCAACTGCAAATCAGAAAGCCCCGTGTTTTCCGGTTCAGTTCACGCACTTCACTTATATCACTGTAGTTTTCTACGAAAACAAATAAGCGGATACGGATTTAAAAAAAGTGGAACATCTACTATGGACCTACAAATAAATTCATATTTATCTTAGTTTTTGCTTTTAGTAGGTCAACGTTGCCTAACTTCTTGTTGAGTACGACATCAACTAATGTTATACTGTCATTGATTTAGTGGTTATGATCTTATAGTCCTGTTGTAATAATTCTTTCCATTTTTCGTTAAGTCCCACCACTCTTAACACCAACCTGTCCACATCTTATTTAAGATTTATTCGATTTCCATGACATTATTAAACTTCTAACTCTAAATACTCCGTATTTTGAACTCATCTTTCCTCCTGCCAAAGGTCAAACAGCTCCAGTCTTCTCCGAGATTGAAACGAGGGACTTTTCACCTTTTGACTTTTTAAAATGAAATACGTTCACGTACTAAATTTCAGAATACTCTGGGTAACATCCACTCTCTTATCCTCCCCGACGTCTTTTACCTACGCTCACCACCGGCACTTCTTGACATAAATAAATCTGAAAAATATCCTTCTAGCGATCGACTTACATATCGGTCCCTGTTTGAAACAATATTTTACAAAAATGGTCACTTTTCTACAGCGTAAATAAAAAGGTAAATCTCACATTCCTGCACCGTTTCGTATTCTTTAGCATAATATAAATGATCCTGAGGGATGAGAGTAACCCATCATGGTTGAATAATCATATCATAACTTTACAAGTAAAAGAAAAGGGAGCCTAAAAGCATGTTCAAACACTAATGCGTATCCTCGATGACAAATGGAAGCTGAATAAAGTTCAAACAAGCCTAAGGATAGCTATGCGAGAGGAGGAGTTCGTTGAATTGAAAATGAAGATATTGAATTCTAAATTGTTAAAAAATCCTAAAAAGATTTTGGCACCATGAAATGTAAGTAAATGGATCAAATTTGTCTATCGGGTTCTTCCTGCCAACGAAACAGAACGGTGAGCATGAGAGGTGGCATGAGCCCCCTCTCATATTTCTATCTTACGATTCTCCTCTCTAATTGCATGCGGTGGAAAGTTGCTATTCCTTCACACGCGGACTTCCCACGCAGTTTCTCTCGTCACCCGGGTGGTCCGGTGACAGGCGGGCTCTGTTGATCTGGAAAGCGTTAAGCCGACGGGTGTGAGGAAGTCGAGTGAATGCTTTGCAGACGCCGACATTGTCAAAAGACACGCCCGGAGGGGTCTGAAGTAGCGGCTGGGCTAGAGGTTCCGTTACTTCGCAGAAACTTAGCGAAAACACTTTCTGGCGGGCTACCAGCGAGGCGTGGGAATGACTTGTGTACCCAGGCAGCTGTGGCGGGAAAATTCCCGCGCTTTCTGCAAAACAGTAACTGTGATTGGCTTGCTCAGGGCATAGCTCCGTGACGTAGCAAAATCAGCGCAGAAATTCGCGCCAAGAATCTCCATTGGTGGAATGGTAGTGCTCCGGCAATAGAGGGGAATTTTCCGCCGGTTTTCGAGTTGCTGGTTGGAACGTTTAACCATGGCCACTGTCGTGGGGGCGGGAATGTTGTGTGTTCGGCCTGTACGGGTGCTCTAGGTAGTCGTCTCTCGCCTTTCGGTCGAGGACGTCGAAGCAACCAGCCACCGCCTCCGGTATGCCAGATCATGTTCTGGCAGTCAAGAAGACAGTTTGGTAAGGTATGTCCACAGCACCGGCAGACAGGGATTTTCCTAGGTGATCATCAGAGCTCAGCAGAGCGCGCCTGTTCGTCTTTTTCTAACTTTGTTCTGTCTTGGGTAGCAGCAATTTATGTTGGGTTGGCTATGTGTTATCTCTAAGATTTGAGTTTCAAGGAATTGGCTGCACATACCACTTCGTCATAATCCTCACAATCTAGTTTAGGGACAACTTCACATTCACAGCGTTTGTTTGAGTATCCAATTTGAGCCAATTTGATGTATTGTAAATGTTTCATGTGTTTTTGTTTATTATTTTGTGTTTAGTCTTAATAAATCATATTGTTATTTTGGACAGAACTTTCATTCTGTTAATCAGTAGAGCAACCATATCATTCCTCACTATGTTAATGAAACCTTCGTTTATTTAACTTATTTATCAAATTAAATTATTGCAGGTGCCAAACTCTCTTCTACTCCACTGGCAGGGTTGATTAGAGTCAGTTCGCGTATTTTTTTTAATCTTTGTGCAACAGCAAAAGTCGGAGTTAGAATGGGGGGGGGGGTTATAGCATCATTTACAAATGTAGATTCTAGAAGAATTTAGTGTTAAATGCACTGCTTGCCCCGGCACCTCGCATAAAATGGCGACCCTTAGCCTCGGATCTTTCCTGGAATCTTCTGATAAGCAAGTATTATTAGTAGTAGGGTCACTCAGAATTTTTTTTGCTTAATTTTTTTTATTGATTAATACCCAAGTTTGTTTTCTGGTAGTTCCGCGTTTAGTTTTAAGTAGCCGCGCATGATTACAGTTTTTGTTTTCAGTGTATATATTCTTTTGTTCATTGTTTTTGTGTTCCTTTGATGGTGTGTCCGTATCACATCACACTTTGTCGGGTTTGTGTGCGGTTTCTGTACCACAACAAATCGTGCATATAATTACAGCGTTGGAGAGGCGTTGTTGAAATTTTATGTCTATGTGTAAAAATATATGGAGTAGATTAATTTTATTGTGCATTTTAGATAAATTTGTTTTTCATGAATGATAACGAGAAGTAAGGCACGACTATTATCGAGCGAAGCTAAAACAAAAGAGGATAGCATAATGGGTAAGGGGCAGTTTACTGACGGGGATAGGTTCGGAGATGAGATGGGCACATTTTTAGCAGGACAGGACGCCAGGGTCTTTGATGAGGAAGGTGATTTGGACGCGATCTCAGAGCAGCGTTGCGGCCGTGATTATGATAGTGAAGTAGAGGATGAAACAGAGACAGGCACACAGGTCGAGACGGTAGCAGAAGTTTATAATCAAACGAACGAGAGCAGACAGGGGCTAGCTCGGTCACGTCAGAGCTCTAGCGCCCAGGTGTCCAGAGTTACATCTCCCACGTTTGAAGAGGATCAAAAAGATGACGTAAACCCAATACTGAGCTTCCTACGATCAATGAAAGAAGAAGCTGACGAGCAACGCAAGAAGGAGAAGGAAGAAGAGGAGAAACAACGTAAGAAGGAGAAGGAAGAAGCTGACGAACAGCGTAAGAAGGACACTCAGGCAATAATTTCGCATATAGGGAAAATTCGTGGGGAATTACTAACAATAAAGAAAGAATGTGGAGAAGCAAAACAAATGTCACTGGTAGCACAAAAAGTAGCAGGCCTAGCCAAAACGGCAGCATCAGGGGCAATGAAAGTCGCGGAAGCAACTTCTAAACTCGCAGGGCGCTTGCGACGTACAACACAATCCCACTCAAAATCCCTAGCGTTCTTAAAAACTCAGGGTATTATCGCGGTTGCGAACAACACGAAACGAATGGAAGAAGTAGAGAGTCGGATAGCAAAACTAGAGCAAAACGGGCACACGAGCACTGCGCGTTCGGATACCAATGATGGAGTACACAGAATTGTGTCTCCGAGGAAAAGCCCGCCGTGCTCTAGCCCAATGACCGAGTGCGGAACTAACAATGCACACGCAGAAACATCGAGTAACAGATCCAATAATTGTAGCCCACTTGTGAATTCTGAGTGCCACTTCCACTGTGATACAGAGGTAGCACATCACAGTTGTCACCAAGATAGAACAGGACACTCAGCAGACGTGCAAGTATCGGAAACGAGTGACAACACTAGTGCGAGGATCAGACAGGATTTTGATCACAATCACTTCCTGTCGATACTAAAATTCCAGAAGTTCAAAGAAAATGGAGGGTCGATGCATCCGAAGAGCTGGGTGATGCAGTTTACAAATTCATTACCGGCATCATGGCCAACACAGGCAAAATTAGAATTCATGTGTGGACACATCGAAGGCTAAGCCGCGGAAAAGATGCGAGGTGTGGCAGCGACGTGTCGGACTTACCAGGTATTTGTTGGTGCATTCCTGCGGACCTACTGGTCAAAGGAAACGCAAGACAGGATTAAAGAGGAAATAATATTTTGTCCTGAACTGGAAGTGTCCGGGCAGAGGAGCGCAACCAAATTTCTTGATGATTTACTCAAGAAGAATCAATTTTTAGATAGTCCATATAGCAACGGAGAAATCATTAAATTTTGCTTTTCCAAATTGCCAGTTAGGTACCAACAGACACTTGTCGGGAAGTGTGGATCTGACATAGAAGCATTCAAGAGTCTATTGCGCGAACTCGAAGTAGTCTTTGATAAACAAGACGCAAAGGACAGGAAGAAGGGGCAAAGTAACAAATACCAAGGGCCAGGAAGGGAAGACGACAACAGATCGCATAATCGCACTGGTCAGTTAGGAAACCAGGGTTACAGAAGTCAAGGTTACGCTATTCAAGGTTATGGAAACCAAAGACACGGAAACCAGAACGTCAGGGAGCAGGGTCAATCTAGACAAGGAATCTGGGATAGGAGGAATAACGAACGGCAAAGCGACTGTAATTGGAGAGAGCGAAACCAAGGACAACAGTGGAACCAGGAGATTGAAACTAGACCCGCAAATCCTAATGCACGTCAGAGGAGGGGGAGCTTAACAAGGGATTGACGCCAGACTAGTGCGAACACAGGCCGCCGGAATTTCGCACGTAATCTCGGACCTGGCCAACTACGGATGATACAATACGAAGATTTATCAGAAATTCTGCTCGAGGAACATAAAGCACCTCCTCGACAAGATCGGCAGCCTCTTATCACAGTAGCAATAGCTGAAAAGAGTATGAATGCAATAATAGATAGTGGAAGCTACATAACAGCAATATCGGAGGCAGCATACAAGAGGTGCTCTCAGGAGATGGACTGGCCTGTCCTATTGGTTAAGAAAACCAAAATAAAAGGGGCATTAGCGGGTAAATGTACGGAGGTCACCCAACAAACAAGACTGGAATTCTCCTGCCAAGGACACAAAATAGAGTCTAACTTCTGGATAGTGCCAAATCTGGCGATCGACATGATAATAGGAACGGACTTCCTAAATGAACATGAAGCGGTAGTTGATCTAGGACGAGGTGAAGTGGTTTTGAGGAAAGGGAATCCCGTCCACATTAAGTTCGACGACCAGCTGATCCCAGCTCAACTACCGTCTAACTGTGTACGGATAAACTATGCGTGTCTGAAAGACAGAAAGGAAGAACAGGTCGACGTTGCGGGTAGGGGAGAGGACACGGATGAGAATGAAGTCGGAATAATGGGAGAAATAAAGGAGAAAATAGGAGAAAAAGTGGAAGCAATAAAGAATATAAGGTGCGACCACCGCAAAGAACTTCATAAATTACTAGTAGAACATGCGGAGGTCTTTCTTCCCAAGACAGGATCAATAAAGAAATTCCAATATGAATTTCGTGTACGTCCGCACAACCAGTTTCGTGTGCCACCCTATCCAATCCCCTTGGCATATCGACAGAAAGTAGCAGCTGAAATTACGCGTATGCTGAGTGAAGGAATAATAGAACCTACGGCTTCAGCCTATAATAACCCGTTAAGAGTAGTCGAGAAGGCAGATGGTAGTATTCGTTTAGTCTTGGACTCGCGACAAATTAATACCATAATAGAACCCGAAACAGACAGACCGGAACGATTAGAGGAACTCTTACAAAACTTCCATGGAAAATCAATCTTCTCATCAGTTGATCTAAAATCGAGTTTCTGGCAGATCGAGCTCCATCCAAATTGCAGACAGTACACAGCCTTTTTAGCATTTGGAAGATGTTACCGGTTTCGTCGTCTACCATTTGGTTTGAACGTTTCATCTGCCGCATTCATTTGGGGGCTGGACGGCATACTAAGCGATAATTTGAAACGTCATGTCACCAGCTATGTGGACGATTTGCTGATCGCGGAGAAATCTTGGGGAGAGCACAATGTGGTCCTCGGTGAACTCCTTGCGACATTCAAGGAATACGGAGTGACTATCAATATCGAAAAATCGAATTTTGGGACGTCCTCTGTCAAATTTCTAGGACATGTCATCACGGGTGAGGGCATTGCGCCAAATCCCGAAAAGATCGAAGCGATTGAAAAGTTTCCCATTCCTACGACTAAGAAGCAGTTAAGGGGGTTCTTGGGGATCATAAATTTTTACAACCGCTTTATACATGTCAAAACTCAGAGCAGTCCTAGGTTGCATCAACTTACAGGAAAGAAGATACCTTGGGAATGGGATGAGGCGGCCGAATCCGAATGGACAGCATTAAAATTCGCATTATTACAAGCACCCATCCTATCACACCCTAATTTAGCAGAAGAGCTTTGCATAGTAACGGACAGTTCATACTCAGGTCTGGGTGTCATGGTGTTCCAAGACTATGTACATGAAGGAAACAGGGTGTGGAAGACAATTGCGTTTGGTAGCAGAGTACTAGCCAAGAGTGAGAGGAATTACTCAGTAACCGAGTTAGAGGCGCTGGCTATTGTATGGGCGTTTGAAAAATTCAGATACCTTCTGTTTGGTCGCAAGACAAGGGTCTACACAGACCATAAGGCACTCGAGTTCTTGATGACTGCAAAGCTTAATCACAGGCGGCTCATTAGGTGGGCATCATATCTGCAGCAGTACAACTTCTCGATAGAATATATCCCTGGAAGTCAGAACATTATTGCAGACGCCTTATCACGGTCACCGATCGGATTTGAGCACAACATTGAAGAAGATCTGGAGGAAAATCACTACTGCCTTTTCTATATGCAGAAAGTAGCCTTTGAAAATTTTATTACCTGTAGTATGCAGGACATCAAGAAGGAGCAAGACAAGGACCCTGCCCTAGTGTTATTGAAACAGAAATGGATAGACAGAAGACACACCACCATCAGGCAGTTCTACCTCTTGCGGAAAGGCATAATTTTCCACCGAAATTATGCAAATGACACTGAATGGGGGGTATGCATCCCTGAACACCTAATAAACTAGGTTATATGGCATACTCACCTCAGCTATGGACACTTCGGACCACGAAAGTGCAATCTCACGCTAAGGACCATGTGTTACTTTCGAAACATGGAGCGTCGAATTCGGAGGGTACTGTCGGTGTGTAAAGACTGCCAAAAGGCTAAGCACACCACTGTGAGCATGCAGGCACCATTATACCCAATCGTACCGACCAAATTAAGACAATTAGCAGCAACAGATTTGATGGGACCTTTGCCAAGAACAAGAAGAGGATATACTTACGTATTAGGTATAAGGAGAGCAGCTCACCACAATGCTTATGAATTGGAGACGCTGAAAGGAAAGAATTCCATAGGACTCCACCATATCTCTCACATAAAGGAGTTCGTGGAATAGTAGTAGTGTAAGTGGTGTACATAGTAGAATGGGCAAATACAGTACATGAACCTTGCTATAGTAGTAGTGTAAGTGGTGTACATAGTAGAATAGGCAAAGATATGAACCTTTCTTCGGGGAACAATAATCGTTGCATTAATAGATTAAGATTGTTAAAGTAATAACACGCTGCGTTTTCTCGCATAAGAATTTATTGCTGTTAATTTTTTTTGTCTATGTTCGGGATCTCCTCTGTCGTTGCGATAAGAGGCACTACCTTTCCATGAGCTATGTTTTCGTCCTTTCCTATCTGGTGTCCATGTTAAGGAATAAAGATGAGTGACGAGACGTCGCACAAACGGGCGCATACAAGAACGTGCTCTTAGAAGCGTTCTGAGAACTCGTGATACGCTCAATAGCGGCCACAACCAGTTCGTGAGACGTTCATACCAATGCTTGCAGGCACGCGTCAGTGCACTGCAAGAATGTGGTATACTGCGTGATTTCGAGGATGAATATGGGCAGTATAGTTTTTTGCAGAGCTGCGCCAGCATCGTTGTCTTGCAAGTCGGGGTGAACCTGTGGGCGTTTGACTCCAATGGTGCCCTAGACGAGAGAAATGCGGGCATAAAGCCTACCATGCCAATGTGCTGGTTGGGGATTTAGCGTGCTGCTCGTGACTATCACAGATGAATAACCAGGGACTTATACTTGGATATTCGTGACATACTGTGTAGCTGGCGTGTGTTGGGCGACTGAATCCTCAACAGGAACCAGTCCTGGCTTGGTCATATTACATTGCTTCTGGAAAGGTGTGCTTTGATCGCGAAAACCACATCACATAGAGAAGGAAGTTGCAACTATAAATTTATTGTCTTGTATAGCCATGGCTAACCCAGTCTCTGGAGTTTCAGTGAGGCATAGTGAGAACTCGGAGGCCATGTCGTACGGCGCGCACATCACTGTCGTCAATAGCGGCGAGCAGCGAGACATCTCAGCGGAACAGGAATTATGTAAGAGTGTTGTATAAGGTAAAAAATAATAATAATAATAATAGAGAGAGTACCATATACTAGGATAAATTAAACTTTAGGATTTTACACTAACTAGATCCTTAATAGTGTGGCGGTTTTCTACCACAAGTGTTCATCAGAGCGCGCCTGTTGAGATGCTATTTTTCAGGTCACCAAACCACAGACCCGAGATGGAGGGACGACGGGCGAGCGAAAGTAGCATAGTTGCATGTTCTTTATAGCACAGTAAAACTTAGACCTGCATAACAACATAGTTTAATTAAAAGACATAGAATGTAGATCGTTGGCAAATGGTAGTTAATTCTTGAGCATGTCTACTGTCGATCTATATAATTAATAGTAATATTAGTGCGGGCCCATACATTTAGCTGTTCATCCAGTGTAGCGTCACACACCATGTACAGTAGTGTGACCGGTCTGTATTTTGTTATAATGATAGCCATAGATTAATAGCTATAAAAGTAAAATAAGAGTGTCTGAAATGACAGACCATCAATGTGTCATTATGTAAATTTTGTTATAACGTAGAAGGTCATGGGAAAAAGTTAGGCATAAGATTTTTGTCAGAACTGTGCAGATGACGGGTATCGTGGCAATGCAGAGGCCAGCCAGCGCAAAAACAAGAGGTCTTCGGCTACCTGCCAGAAGGCGAGCGTCCGGTCCTGCAAGCTGACAGTCACCGGGCCGTATACCTGAGGGATTAGGCGGGATCCTCGCCGGGCCACAAGCGAAAGTGAGGCTGGCCGTTGACACTGACACGCGACCCACATGCGACAGCCTGCTAGCTCTCCGGACGCGGCAGACGTTTGGAGGAATTCCCTGCGGCTGACCACGTTGTCGTGAGTACACGAAGAAGATCACATATCGTGTCAGAACCTGCGCCTCATGTGCCTCAGGACAGAAAGGGACGCTATATACTCACCTGTTTGGGTTTTTACAACTCACTAGCATTGGCCGATCTGTATACACAAAGCAGTATCGTGCCACACTAACAAATGTATGGTCTAATTTCTAACTTCTCCTCTCTATTAGAGAGCAGTTTTAGCAATCGTCACTCCTAGTTTGATCCTGTATGGATGACCTCACACACTTGTGGAGTCACTCCACGTGCCATCATCCCTCGTCGAACTGCAATATTGGGAAACGTAAAGTACTGTCCAGCGAGAGAAGAGACCTACACTAGTGATGTATCCCAACAAGTAGACCTCAGAGACAATTAATCGACGTGGGGAGAGCCTATCACTGTGTCTTCCTACCGTACTGCCGTGATCATGTGCGTAAGTCTTGGTGCAATCTCATCAGAGTACTGCAGATGCAACAACGTAGCAACAACATCCGACGTTTAGCCCTATGTGATGTCAGTACTGTGGAATTTGTGAAGTGCTTCGAATATTTCTAACAATGTGATCTAGTGCCTCATTCTCAGCACAGTCGTGAACTTTGTGCAATGTGCACGCACAACTTGATGCCCCATGCACCTTGTTTTTTTTCTTAAATTTCTTTCTCTAGTGTTGTTTTTGTAATGTATGTTATACCTTGTATGTGTTTATGTTTTACATTGTAATTCTTATTACAAATTACTGTATTGTTCTCCACACCATGTTTTTTTTTTGTATTTTGTATTTATTGTTGTGTGTATGCAAACAGTGTGCCTGAAGTCCCCATAAACCGAAGCAGATACCACCACTGTCATTGTGAATGGACCATCAGTTCAGGGAACTTTTGTAAAGGTTATTCTTGCTGCAGGGAGACAGAATGAATCGGAGGTTGTAATTAGATTCTGAAAGCTCACAAAGAGATTGTTAACTTAAATAGTATCATGTGTGAGTGAGTTCAAGTTAGTTTAATGATTAAAATTGTTGTAACATCTTGGGCATTTAATTGCGGAGCACTCCAACTCTGTAAAGAATAAATTGCTCCATATTTGGCTCACATGCCCGGGCCATATTTAGAGAGTGAATGTCTGTGTGAATCGGTGTTTGGAAGGGGCTCCCTGGGTATGGATGTGTGATGTGTTAGTGTTCCATATTAAGAATGTGAAGTTGGCTACATCATAAATAATCCTCCCTCTATGAGCTGCATTTTTCAGTTGCAGTGATTTTCTTTATAGAGTGCGGCATGTGCAGCCAGTTTGCGAGATTGTTCTTGGGCGATTGACTCACTACCTTGCTCCTAAGTGAGCCAAACGCTCACCAATTACAATCTAAAATGGCGTAGGGGCTATGAGAGGTGGCATGAGCCCCCTCTCATATTTCTATCTTACGATTCTCCTCTCTAATTGCATGCGGTGGAAAGTTGCTATTCCATCACACGCGGACTTCCCACGCAGCTTCTCTCATCACCCGGGTGGTCCGGTGACAGGCGGGCTCTGTTGATCTGGAAAGCGTTAAGCCGACGGGTGTGAGGAAGTCGAGTGAATGCTTTGCAGACGCCGACATTGTCAAAAGACATGCCCGGAGGGGTCTGAAGTAGCGGCTGGGCTAGAGGTTCCGTTACTTCGCAGAAACTTAGCGAAAACACTTTCTGGCGGGCTACCAGCGAGGCGTGGGAATGACTTGTGTACCCAGGCAGCTGTGGCGGGAAAATTCCCGCGCTTTCTGCAAAATAGTAACTGTGGTTGGCTTGCTCAGGGCATAGCTCCGTGACGTAGCAAAATCAGCGCAGAAATTCGCGCCAAGAATCTCCATTGGTGGAATGGTAGTGCTCCGGCAATAGAGGGGAATTTTCCGCCGGTTTTCGAGTTGCTGATTGGAACGTTTAACCATGGCCACTGTCGTGGGGGCGGGAATGTTGTGTGTTCGGCCTGTACGGGTGCTCTAGGTAGTCGTCTCTCGCCTTTCGGTCGAGGACGTCGAAGCAACCAGCCACCGCCTCCGGTATGCCAGATCATGTTCTGGCAGTCAAGAAGACAGTTTGGTAAGGTATGTCCACAGCACCGGCAGACAGGGATTTTCCTAGGTGATCATCAGAGCTCAGCAGAGCGCGCCTGTTCGTCTTTTTCTAACTTTGTTCTGTCTTGGGTAGCAGCAATTTATGTTGGGTTGGCTATGTGTTATCTCTAAGATTTGAGTTTCAAGGAATTGGCTGCACATACCACTTCGTCATAATCCTCACAATCTAGTTTAGGGACAACTTCACATTCACAGCGTTTGTTTGAGTATCCAATTTGAGCCAATTTGATGTATTGTAAATGTTTCATGTGTTTTTGTTTATTATTTTGTGTTTAGTCTTAATAAATCATATTGTTATTTTGGACAGAACTTTCATTCTGTTAATCGGTAGAGCAACCATATCATTCCTCACTATGTTAATGAAACCTTCGTTTATTTAACTTATTTATCAAATTAAATTATTGCAGGTGCCAAACTCTCTTCTACTCCACTGGCAGGGTTGATTAGAGTCAGTTCGCGTATTTTTTTAATCGTTGTGCAACAGCAAAAGTCGGAGTTAGAATGGGGGGGGGGGGGGTTATAGCATCATTTACAAATGTAGATTCTAGAAGAATTTAGTGTTAAATACACTGCTTGCCCCAGCACCTCGCAAGCATAGATCGAAAACCAAACGACGACGCTCAATAGAAGAAAGTCCACAGCATCTCAGAAGATACCTATTATGTTCGATGAGAACTGGGGACGAACTTGCACCATTCTAGAAACACTCTGGCGTAAGTCTCTTCAGTATTGGAGCATCACCAGTGGTTGGAAAAAGGCACAGATCGTTCCATTCAGTAAGAGGGGCAGAAGGAAAGATTTCTGTTGTTATCTGACAAACAACGAATAGTAAGTTAACTATGGAACAGTATGTACTTGTTTTGCAATCACGTTGGAAGCGCTGCCGAAATTACAATGGTATTTGTGATTTGTTTTTGGAACATTTTCCAAACATTCAACTTCCACCTCGACAAGATAATCGCAATTTAAATTTGTGATGTTGAGACAATGGGCTGGTAGTGAAGCTTCCTCGTTCAGGTATTCCAAAGTGTTACTACAGAAAAGAATGTTAATGTTGTTGCACAATTTTTTGTGCAATCATCCATTTAATCTCAAAGAAGCTCATACCTAGTTTTAGAAAAGTATTCTTTGGAGTGACGAAGGGACTTGGAAGGACAGAGTGAGCATACTACTAGGATTTTACAAATCCCCATTTCGCTATTGAGACAGAGCTGAACTTTTTCTGGCGTGAGTTCATGGGCTGGGTTGTTCAGTGGTGGGTCAACCGGACCTTATTTTTTTAGCGGTAATGTCAGTTTGGTAAATTCGTTGGATATGCTTCAAGAAGTGTTGTTAGAACTGGAAAATAGGCCGTTTTATGAACATCTGCTGCCGGTTCAGGAAACGTTGACATAACAACAAGGTGAGCAGAACTATTCATGGTGTTATTGTCAGAGATTTTCTAAATGAAAACTTTGATGAAAAGATTGGCAAAGGGGTACTACTGAATGGCCTCCACGGTCCCCAAATACCACACCTACGGTTTTATCGGTCTACGGTGTACTAAAAACTGAGGTTTAGTTCGTCAGGGCTGGAATGTGGAGCATTTTAAGAACTTATCTAATGGGAATTTGGAAACCTACAAACTGAACTTCCAGAAGATTCGTTGCTGTGGAATGTAACTCGTTAGAGTCTCTTTCATAAGAGAAGCAAAGCAGGTATTTTTTGTTTAATGAACTAATGATATAGGTATGAAGCGAAATTGCGAAATAATGAAATAATAATGAATTAAGGAAATGTGATGAATGATATGAAGCAACTTGGTATCATGTAGTATTGTGGGAATGGAGAAAGGAAGTAATAATATTAGAAGCATTTTGTGAAGCAGCAACGATTACGTACGAAAATAATTTAATGGAATAACAAAAATGAATAATTGATGAAATGACGGCTAGGTACAGGCAAATGTGATTCTAGTGTAGTGAACAATCTATGTGGATTAATGCAGCATTTGGAACTAAACATGTAATTCATGACACTTTGAAAAGAAATGGAGTGAAATACCAATGTTCTGATAGGTTGTTACCTAAACATTGCAGCATATTTTATTATCCCTAATATTACAACGTACTACTTATGTTTAAGGTACAACTAGCTTAGCGCTCGCTGCTTCACCTGCGTAGACTGTATCATCTTCAGAAACATTTTTGTTTTTCTTTCCTCGAATTCTAGTGTT
Organism: Schistocerca cancellata; assembly: GCF_023864275.1. Classification (NCBI taxonomy): domain Eukaryota; kingdom Metazoa; phylum Arthropoda; class Insecta; order Orthoptera; family Acrididae; genus Schistocerca; species Schistocerca cancellata. The sequence goes on from NC_064628.1 coordinate 407,986,015, forward strand.
GTTCAAAAATAATTGTAAGATATTCTAAACTTTTCACGTTAGTTAAGGCAATAGAAGCATGATATTCTACTAAAGCACTTCTAACAAAAAGCGATTCTGGTTGATGATATTGGATATCTTTGTTAATACTTCCTTTTGATATTTCAATAAAAACTTTTGTGCAGTAATACATGTCTCTTAAGAGGTCTTACACAAATTGTCATGGAAGTACCTTTAAATACGTTAATTTCATCCGCTATTTCACGCCCTACGGGGTTAATATCCAAAAAACACAATAAACATGTATTTTTTTATTTCTGGACGAGAATTCAAATATAAATTATTCTGAGATTTAGTCCAAAAATGTTTTCGTAATGTATTTTACCCTCTTAGGGACTGCATTTCCAAAAAACCTGAAACATATATTTTTAAAATTTTAACTGAGAAACGAAGTACCAATTTTCGTAGTTCTAGCTTCAAAATTGCCTTTAAAGAAAAATTTTTTTTAGAAAGCTTTTCATCCCCTATTTCGCCCCCTCAAGGAAGGAACATCGAAAAATTCCTTCTTAAACGATGCCTGCAGTATAAGATGCACACTCTCTGCAAATTTAAAGTTTCTATTCTTCGTGGGCTGGGCTGGGTGATGACAAGTCAGTGAGTGAGTGGGTCAGTTAGTTGGGACATTGCTTCTATATATAGATATGGTTTTACTGATGCAAACGAACGAGATGTATTTATAATTAGTCAGCGTAATCAAATGAAGTTATCTGAGAAAAACTGAATAGCAGGTTAGGTACAGCACACCGTCTATTCGTTTTACTGACGTGGTGGAAATATATTTGCGAGATATGTATCTGAGACGTTTTCTAAACATCTAATCTCCATCTCGACAAGATTCGGGATTTGAAGAGAGTGGGCTCATAGAGGAGCTTCCTCGTTCAGGTAGGCCAATTCGTCACTGAAAAAAAAAATAGTGTTGTTGCAGTTTTCTGTGCAATCAGTGACTCACTCTCAGAGAAGCCGACAGCAAGATTTACAAAAGCATTCTTGGGAGCGATGAAGGGGCTTTTAAGATGAACGGGAAAGTGATCAGACACATTTTTGTCTACTGCGATTCTACGAAAGCCCATTTGGCTATGGAGGCAGAGTCGAGCTCTCCTGGCGTGAGAGTATGGGCTGGGTGCCCCTGAGAGCTACAACCCCAAGAAGAATAATTGTGCCATATTCTTAATGGTAAAGTCAGTTCTGTAAATTAGACAGATATGTTTCAAGAAGTGATATTAAAACTGGAAAATAGTCCGTTTTTTGAACAACTGTAGCCGGTTAACGAAACGTTGATATAGCAACAAGATGAGCGACACCACATTATGGCGTTATTGTCAGAGAACTTCGGAACGAAATCTTTGATGAATGGATTGGCAAAGGGGGTACTGCTGAATGGCCCCCACAGCCCCCAGGTACCACACTCATGATTTTTTCGGTCTGCGGTGTACTAAAAACTGAGGTTCATTTCACCAAGATTTGTGGTGTGGAGCGTTTGAAGAGATGTATCCAATCAGAATTTTTAAGCCTACAGGTTACAGAAGATATGCGACAAAATTTGTAAATAGTTTTGAAAAGATGTCATGTTTGCTTGGAACAGCGTGGATACCACTGTGAGCGTCTCTTATAGATTCACAGAACTTTAAATGTAGTTCTGTGTTGATAGTAAATTTATTTAGTATTATTGCACCAAACTAAAAAAATATTTAATCTGCACTTAATGTGAGATGTAAAGACAAGAATTGTATGTTGAACTTTTCATCTTCCATGAAATGATTTAATTTGGGGGGGGGGGGGAGGGGGAGACGAAAGATGAAACCGAGCAATCTGGAATCTTTAAATATCCTGTTACTGCACCCCTGTCAATAAGTCTTTTTTTCCATTTTGAAGTTAGTAATACACATCGAATAGGGGTAGTGAGCAACATGGCGCAGTGGTTAGCACATTCGACTTGCATTCGGGAAGACGACGGTGCAAACCTGCGTCCAATCATCCAGATTCTATTTTTCGTTACCTCTCTCAATCGCTGTAGTAAAACGACGGGTCGGTTCCTTTGAAAGCCCACGGCTGATTTGCTTCACCGTTCTTGGCACAATCAGAGCTGTTGCTCCTTCTGTAATGACCTTGATGTCGACAGGATGTTAAACCCAAGCTTCCTTCCTTCCATTCGAGTAGATGTAGTACATAACGAAATCCATGCAAACATTACAGTACATTTCTTACAAATTCTTTATTCCTATGAAACTCTTGATCCACTGATTGCAATAATATGTTTAGTATTACTGGGAACACAGTTAATTAAAAGTAATGAATAGCTGATCTTATTATAAGCCCTGTAAAGATGGGTTTTGAATGAGCTAATCAGTCATATAAAACATGTTGACAGCACCCATTAGAAATACTCTCATGCAGTTTTTATAGCAATGTATTTTTATTACTGAAACTAATTACTTACCAGCTGATTAATATTTAAGTTCGAAAGCACCTACTTTTTCCATTGCAGATTGTGCTGTTATACTTACTAGATTTCAGATTTTGCAACTATACTTCTGTTTTCCTGTCAAAAATTATTTGCGACATTAATTAAGAAATTGCATATATATCTTAATTAGTGATTACAGATCTAAAGACTGGCCTGTATTCGTAAGTGGATTACTCCCAATACGGATGTAGAAAATGGTTCCATGACATTTTAAATTATACTAAACCAATACATGTTTTTACAATTACAGTCAGAACAACACAGCATCAAAATTATCAAAATCTGACATTACCGTTTTCCAAACCAAACTGAATTTTACGAAATCGTAATACATTCATATGACAATATAAGGGCAACAGTACCCTACAATGTTAAGTGCAGACACAGAAAGCTCACGAGCAACATTTACGTAAAAATCTGCTCATGCTAATCACTCACATCGCACCACGTAAACATATCCGTTTTAAGGCAACACATGATAAACAGCTATGTGTAAAGAGGGCGCGCACTGCCTTTGCTAACGTCTCTGTGGATGTTGTAACATTATGTGATTGTCTTATCATTTTAAATCATTCACTAATCGAGCAGTCGCTCGGCAACAGCTACAGTTAGCAAATAATGTTGCGAGAATGTAAAAGGTGAACGACCTGTGACGTAACTTGTTTATTGTCGAAGCGCCGTCAGAGATGCAGTGAGTTATTGACTTTGAAAACCGCGGCGCGAAAAACGGACAGAGGAAGAACACTTTTACACATTTTTTTTTGAGGTACGAGATATTCTCGATGAACAGTTACTCATTCTTCTCTTGTCTCTTGTAACTTGTGTCGGACGCGCATGTCTTGCCGCCGTATTATTATTGTTAAAATTAATATTGTTCTAGTGTAAAGTAAATGTGTATATACTAAAAGTGCCTAGCAGTAGATTTATTGTGCGACGTGTATGTGAAAACGTCAAAGGAATTGTTTTCATTAAGAGAAGTGCCAGTCAAAACGGCATCCATGTTAAATCCTTCATTGCAGTGTAAGTTCGTCTATTAATTGCCATAAATTCAGAGTTAAATGGAACTGGTGTATGGACTATTCATTTACTATAGAATCTATGTCTCACTTCTTCATGAAATTATTTAATTTTCTATATGTTTCTGCCAAATAGAGAGTTCACAGTCACGAATTCTTTCGTCGAGTTCGGACGGAAGTTGCATGCGGCGAAATATTTTCTCCGCGCCATATTCTACTGGTAAATGCATGATAAACTACGGTCCCTTAGGAAATTCATGTTGAGCTATCCAAAATAATTATATTTTGAATAGGCATTTACTCTCCTCTGCAATGCAACTTCCGACTGATCAGACGATCCAACAAGAAATAGCCGCACACAGTCGGCGTTCGCAAATATGTTTCCACCGCTGATTATAGCTATATGTTACAGCACAAAAGTAACATATTGTTATAATTAGAGACTACGAACGGGGACATTTATAACTGTATGTTTATGTATACACATTACGTAAACATATCGTTATAATTGGCGCCCGAACAGGGACCTGAATTAAAATATATATATATATATATATACTCAAAGGAATAAAAATTTATATAAGATACGCATTGTGGGAATATTCATAAATAATTGTAGCTAATCTTGTGCTTTTTTTTTTGTTACATGGCATCAAACACCATCCAATAAAATTTCCATTGAGCGAAAGAAACGAGATATTCATAGCAAATGACGGAAGAGAGATTATTTTTTTTTGGAACCAAATTTGTGCGAAAATCTAGTTGCAACGCCCAAGGCAGTCATCAGTAACGTAAGTTAAAATTTTGTTAGCCGTAGCCAAGCTTCCTTAATTTCAGCCGACATTAATCAATTTGTGACGATCTTTATTAGTTTGCAGTAAAATTTGCTTTGAATTCAGTAGATTTCATTTAGTAGATTAGTAATTTCTTCAAGTATTGTTTAAATTCCATTGTTGTGTATTGCATATCATTTGTTTTTAAATGTCCGCTGCCTGTTCACGGAGCTGACCAGCCTTAGTTTTCATTTATTTTGAACAGTGTGCAGCCATACTTTCTTTACGGTCCAGAATAGTCTCTTGTTCTCGTGACGTTCATCTCCCGACATTCCGATCTTGTGACGTAGCAGTGACAACCGACTCGCAACCGATAAATTACATCTCTGTCGACAGCTGACGGCCGTAGCTGAAACGAACTTCATTGACTTACTGTTTGTAAATAAGTGAGCTATGGCAGACGATAAAATGTCATCACTACATTCAAATGAACGGAATGAAACGAGTGAAGTGTCGCGTCGCTTACGGTCCCGCACGGTAATTAGTAGGGCTGAGACACCAATTGAAACAATTGTAGAAAGTGAAGTGGGAAATCTTACGGACTTTGGTGCCTCACACCATAATGTTACCGGTACTGAACTAGACAATGCCAACATAGTTTCTGCCACTAGTAGTCGTAGCCATATACCGGTTACAAGGGAGGCAGGTGAAAGCAATTCAGGGTTAGTGACAGACGATGTATTCAAACAGCTACTGAGTCAAATAAGTCAAATGATGCAGGACGGAAATCGCCAAATGGTGAATTCCATTAAAAATGATTTGAAAGACGAAAATAGACAAATGTTAGCCTCACTTGAAGATAAACTTTCTACAGTAAGCGAAGAAATAAAAACTGTTAGAGAAAACGTAGCCAAAGAAGTAGCAAAGCAAGTTAAGGATGCTGTTTCTCAAATGCGAAGTGGAATAATTTTCGAACTGAATGACACTTTAGCTACCATGCAAAGCGAGACAGCTGACATCCGAAACGCAACCAAGAATCTTGACTCCACCGTAACCACGGTTAATCACAGATTAGACAGAGTAACTACGCAGGTAGAAAAACTAACTGAGGGAATGTCAAACTTGACTCTGGAAACGGAAACGAAAGTAAAGGAGAGGCTAGATAGTCATGAGATAGAATTTAGAGAAAAGTATGAGAACTGGATTGCTGGAAAGGACAAATTTGTCGAAGATAAAACTAACAAAGACCTAGTAGAGACTGTGAAAGCAACCACTCTTGGTATCTTGTCAGCTCCTGGAAGCTCCGGATGTACCGTAATGTCTGAACTCGGTAGCATTAGGCGTACCCTTCAGCAAGAATTACCAAATTGGAAGCAACAGGTAACGGAACAGCTAAATAACCTGAAGGCACAAGTGAGTAGTAGTTCCCGATTACAGAGACCGAATTATCCTAACTCTTTAGCCTCAGAGGAAGAAGATGAATTATTTCGGCAATTCCGAATACCTGTTGTATCTAATGAACACACTTCACCACCACATATTCCAGTTAGTCACCGAAATCAAGAATCTGACTCAGTAGTAAAAATGATGAAGGAAGAAAGCATGATAAAGCATCGAGTTTTTCAAACCTTTAACCCAGAAAAACGAAATATCCACCCAATTGTCTTTCTTCGTGGATTCTCCGGCATTTTTCCAAATTCGTGGACTGATAGACAGCGAATCCAATTTGTTACCGGATATATAGGTGGCGAATCGGCAATACGGGGAACAGAAATGGTTGATAAGTGTCGAACATATGAGGAGTTTGAGCACTGTTTCCTCAGAAAATTTTGGAGCGAAGGTGTTCAGAAGCGCCTTCGTAAAGAAGTCTACACTCCTGGAAATGGAAAAAAGAACACACTGACAACGGTGTGTCAGACCCACCATACTTGCTCCGGACACTGCGAGAGGGCTGTACAAGCAATGATCACACGCACGGCACAGCGGACACACCAGGAACCGCGGTGTTGGCCGTCGAATGGCGCTAGCTGCGCAGCATTTGTGCACCGCCGCCGTCAGTGTCAGCCAGTTTGCCGTGGCATACGGAGCTCCATCGCAGTCTTTAACACTGGTAGCATGCCGCGACAGCGTGGACGTGAACCGTATGTGCAGTTGACGGACTTTGAGCGGGGGCGTATAGTGGGCATGCGGGAGGCCGGGTGGACGTACCGCCGAATTGCTCAACACGTGGGGCGTGAGGTCTCCACAGTACATCGATGTTGTCGCCAGTGGTCGGCGGAAGGTGCACGTGCCCGTCGACATGGGACCGGACCGCAGCGACGCACGGATGCACGCCAAGACCGTAGGATCCTACGCAGTGCCGTAGGGGACCGCACCGCCACTTCCCAGCAAATTAGGGACACTGTTGCTCCTGGGGTATCGGCGAGGACCATTCGCAACCGTCTCCATGAAGCTGGGCTACGGTCCCGCACACCGTTAGGCTGTCTTCCGTTCACGCCCCAACATCGTGCAGCCCGCCGCCAGTGGTGTCGCGACAGGCGTGAATGGAGGGACGAATGGAGACGTTGTCGTCTTCAGCGATGAGAGTCGCTTCTGCCTTGGTGCCAATGATGGTCGTATGCGTGTTTGGCGCCGTGCAGGTGAGCGCCACAATCAGGTCTGCATACGACCGAGGTACACAGGGCCAACACCCGGCATCATGGTGTGGGGAGCGATCTCCTACACTGGCCGTACACCACTGGTGATCGTCGAGGGGACACTGAATAGTGCACGGTACATCCAAACCGTCATCGAACCCATCGTTCTACCATTCCTAGACCGGCAAGGGAACTTGCTGTTCCAACAGGACAATGCACGTCCGCATGTATCCCGTGCCACCCAACGTGCTCTAGAAGGTGTAAGTCAACTACCCTGGCCAGCAAGATCTCCGGATCTGTCCCCCATTGAGCATGTTTGGGACTGGATGAAGCGTCGTCTCACGCGGTCTGCACGTCCAGCACGAACGCTGGTCCAACTGAGGCGCCAGGTGGAAATGGCATGGCATGCCGTTCCACAGGACTACGTCCAGCATCTCTACGATCGTCTCCATGGGAGAATAGCAGCCTGCATTGCTGCGAAAGGTGGATATACACTGTACTAGTGCCGACATTGTGCATGCTCTGTTGCCTGTGTCTATGTGCCTGTGGTTCTGTCAGTGTGATCATGTGATGTATCTGACCCCAGGAATGTGTCAATAAAGTTTCCCCTTCCTGGAACAATGAATTCACGGTGTTCTTATTTCAATTTCCAGGAGTGTATAATGCAGAACAATTTGACCCCAGGAATAGTAGCCTGAGAATGTACTTCGAAAAATATCTTGGCAAAATTAGTTATTGGGATAACCCTATCAATAGTAAAGATGTAATTATGATTCTCAAGTCTAAATTACCCATTTCGATTCGTGAAAAGCTGATAGCCATACCAGATGATGATCCAGATACCTTTCTGTCGATATTAGATTCCCTAGACCTGATCTATGAGGACATGAGAGCTAACAAACCGCGGAATACTCCGCACAATTCTTGGCCACAACATTACGACAGTAACGGCTATGAAAAGCCAGGGAACGGTTCAAAAAATAGTAACGATTGGCAAAACGGAAATAAAGGCAGTGGGTATCCGCACAAAAGGAATAGACATAATCAACACAACCGATTCAATCCCGTTTATAACACGACTGGTAACCAGTACGGCAATCAATCGTACAAGCAGAAGTTTGGAAACGGTTTCAGTCAAAAATGTTGGCAACAGCAGAGCGGATCGCAATGGAATGTACCGTACTCGCGCAGCCAACACTCAGATTACGGGCAGCAACAAACAGCTGATAAAGCCCACTCATACCAACACAACTCCGCGCCTAGTAAAAATCAAGCGCAGGGAATGCACAGAAACACACAGTTTAACGGCAAACCACAGTGTGAAGGTGGATTTCACAGTAACAATTCCGGAAATCATAATAGTAATAAAAATCATCAGACCCCGCGAAGGCATTATAATCCCCCTGTATTTTTCGCAAACGCGGAAGACAGTAACACGTATTGGACACCAGAACAAACGCAGCAACATTTTGACACGAGGTTTGTGCATAACAGTAATATTGTTCCTCAGTGTTCTCACAATGTCAGATTGGTCGAACTTTCTAATGATGAAGGCCAATCAAAACCACACAAGCAGGAAAACTAAGTCCAGCATCTGAAAGCTCCCTAGGTGATGCTGTGAGACAGAATGGGGCCTACCACTTCGACGGAGAGACTAACCATGACGTACTTGTACTGAGATACAATGACGGGATTGAAATGAGACAAGAACTATTACAAGAGAAAGAGACAACTGACGGTGATGAACCGATAGATGACCAAGTGCAAGCTATGACAAACATATTAATAAGGTGTTGACTTATAAAGTAGACGAAAAAGTCTTGCTAAAAACACACTTTAAACCATCGTTGCTCTTACACAAAAATCTAAAAACACACTTTAAACCATCGTTGCTCTTACACAAAAATCGAATATGGCAAAGTCTTTTTGAGGGACCTTACGAGATCCTTCGTATACCGCATACAGGTTGTTATCTGATTTCTGATCCCGCAAATGGAAAAATAAAAGTATTATACCATCACTCTGATCTTAAAAAATATCATGCTACAGAATAAGTCAAAAGGAAACCTTTATAATGACAAGAGAAGGTTAGCCGCTAGTGACTAAGTGACAACTGATTTGACTTCGTTAAAAAAAAATGCTTAGAATATATTACACGACAGTGAGTCTATCTTGCTATACAGCAGACAATTTAAAATATGTTATCTTGAGCCATAATTTAAGTACAGACAAGCTGATAAAAAAAATTCTTGTTTAACAAAGAAAGTGATCAACTCCAAGAACTCTAGTTTTAAGATTTAGTTTTAAGGAGATGATATTTAAGAGAGAGAAATGAAATATAAAGCGAAGGATGTGCCTAACAAGCCGGCTTCTGCGATATGAAATGCTAAAGAAGTGAAAATAAAACATAGTATGTAAGAATTTTTTTTTTAGTCCAAGGAGCAATGATTGAGAAATGAAATTTATTTTCGTCAAGGACAAGGGTCGCTTGACAATTAGTGGTTCCTGATCCCACTAAAAAGGAAAACAAGTAACTAGCTTCTAAGTCAGCTATGTCTAGATTAAGTTCCAATGTACATAGAAATCTGGAACAGGTTCATCTCTGCATTAAAGTAACGTAATATTTACGAAGCATGTGAGTTACTTGTAAGTACCAACATGACCACGAAAGCGCTATCCTTCAGCTAGATAAACAAAGTAGCATTAATTGTAATTGCAATACGCAGGACAGATACATTCAAAGCCATAAGTGAAATAAATACCAAGTATAAGAGCGTAAGTGGCAAGGACAAAGCAATTATGACTTAAGGTCATATATAGAGGCCAATGCAGTGTAGTGCAAGCAGGCGTCAAGGCGAGAATAAAATGACAATGAAACCGCCGGCAAAACAAAGTAGCTAGTTTGTAATTGGAGCGTGTACGCAGACGTAGAGCGCAAAGGAAAATTAATTTCTAAGTCATAAGGAACAAGGAGTTGTTTGCTAGATTTCTTCTTCTATGTACTATTATATCTATGTCTTTCTTCTGAATTTGTGTAAATACCCTAACCCGCCTAAACCCGTCCCGTAGACTTGACGTCACAGACTGAGAAATGCGGTTGACGTGGAAGGCTGGTTTGACATACGATTTTCAAAAGGAAGCGCGTGAACGAAATCGGGAAAAGCTAGTTTTGAAATGTCTTTATTTTTCCTTTTAAAGTCAATCCGAGACGCAAACCGAGATCGCGATAAGGAATTTGAATATTTTCTTGAATGGTGTTCTGTTCTCATGTGAGAGGGCGATCAAATGTGACTGATTGGTCCTCACATCTAGTAAAAGGGAAATTTTTGTTGAAATGACAGTGATAATTTTAATGAATCTAATAAATAAAAAGAACGATTCAAATGAATTAAAATAATAATAATTGCTAGCAGATCGGAGAAACTAATGTATTGTGACTGTGAACTAAAAGCATAATTAGTCTTAGAGAAAGATGAGGAACAATGTAAAGCGAAATGTTAAGGTAGTTACCAACAAAGTAACAGAAATTGAAATCGACATGATAATCAGAGCTCTGACTTAGCAAGCTTCAAAGTGAGACAAACTATTAGATTATAAACTGTAAAAAAATTGTGTACATAGTAGTGTATAAGTGAAGGCTTAAAATGGTGTGGAAGTCTGCCACAGACACGATGAAGAAAAAAGTGTTAAACGTGCAGATAGGCCGACGGACAATGATAGTCCGGTTGTGTAACCGAAGGCGGTGATGTGATTACGTGCAGTGCATCGGAAACCAAGTGTGTTAGCTGCTTTGCAAACTGCGAGCGCCAGCCTACCTTAAGATCTTCAAAATCGGCTGGAAAATGTGGAGACAGGGATGGTTTCAATGGAGCCTCTGTCCCTGGTAATCCTCGTCCCTCCTCACCAGCCTCAGCAAACCACAAAATACCACAACACCATCGACGCAACGTGTTCACTGAACCGTGCGCGGAAAAGCTGAAAGTACCGCGTGGTGCCTAGTGAGCGCCTCGAGTTGCGATTCAGCTCTAACAATCAGCCTGTGTCAACGTACATCGACGCAACAAACGCGTTAAATTTAAAGTGATGTACTAGCACAGCACTCCCGCTGCAGTTCGACGAAACGGACTTTCCATGAAAGCCGCTCCTAAAATAAAAGACTCTTATATGAGTTCACAACAAATCACATACTATGCTAATGTTATATCCCGTGAATGAAATGTGAACAGCCAAACCACAAGCGAATAGTGACAAAGTCAAATTCCTATGAATCCCAAGTCCTAGAATTAGATTTAAGCTTAGTTTTTAGACTAATGGGTATTTATATTTCTTTTGTTACATGTAACGTGTGTACGTAACGTGCGAGTGAGACTCGCCCGCCAGAGCTGATGAAAAGTTTTCTACTCGGAGACCGCAAAGTAGCGATCCAACTTCTCAAGGCATAAGCTTCACCTGGAGAAGAATCAAATTTTAACTTACCTGTCAATACACAAACAGTGAAAGCGTAAAAATCATGACAACTAGTGAGCAATGAAAAATGGACACGTGTGAGAAATTCCATGTGTGAGAATTATATGTGTATAAAAATGGACACGTGTGAGAAATTCCATGTGTGAGAATTATGTGCGTATAAAAAGATGAATCCTATGTGTTTTCTTTCAGGAGCAAAGAGCCTATGAGCTCTGGACAATAACTTGAGGCCACAAAGATGGTCGGTATGAAAAAAAAAAAGACTAATGAGTATAATGTATAATGTCCATTGTAAACTTCGTAGATTTACTGTCTTAGTTTTTAAATTTTTTTGTGTATCTTTACCTTAAGAACTGTCTTTGTCTATGAATGAGAGATCACCATATTTGTGTAATCATAATAATCAAATGACAGGAATACTGTGTTTGATCAATGTATATCTGTAAAGTACTCAATCCCATAATGTTAACGGCGACATGTGAATCTTGGTAATCTCCTTGATTTCCAAGATTCCCATGGAAGGCAATGTAACATTATGTGATTGTCTTATCATTTTAAATCATTCACTAATCGAGCAGTCGCTCGGCAACAGCTACAGTTAGCAAATAATGTTGCGAGAATGTAAACGGTGAACGACCTGGGACGTAACTTGTTTATTGTCGAAGCGCCGTCAGAGATGTAGTGAGTTATTGACTTTGAAAACCGCGGCGCGAAAAACGGACAGAGGAAGAACACTTTTACACATTTTTTTTTTTGAGGTACGAGATATTCTCGATGAACAGTTACTCATTCTTCTCTTGTCTCTTGTAACTTGTGTCGGACGCGCATGTCTTGCCGCCGTATTATTATTGATAAAATTAATATTGTTCTAGTGTAAAGTAAATGTGTATATACTAAAAGTGCCTAGCAGTAGATTTATTGTGCGACGTGTATGTGAAAACGTCAAAGGAATTGTTTTCATTAAGAGAAGTGCCAGTCAAAACGGCATCCATGTTAAATCCTTCATTGCAGTGTAAGTTCGTCTATTAATTGCCATAAATTCAGAGTTAAATGGAACTGGTGTATGGACTATTCATTTACTATAGAATCTATGTCTCACTTCTTCATGAAATTATTTAATTTTCTATATGTTTCTGCCAAATAGAGAGTTCACAGTCACGAATTCTTTCGTCGAGTTCGGACGGAAGTTGCATGCGGCGAAATATTTTCTCCGCGCCATATTCTACTGGTAAATGCATGATAAACTACGGTCCCTTAGGAAATTCATGTTGAGCTATCCAAAATAATTATATTTTGAATAGGCATTTACTCTCCTCTGCAATGCAACTTCCGACTGATCAGACGATCCAACAAGAAATAGCCGCACACAGTCGGCGTTCGCAAATATGTTTCCACCGCTGATTATAGCTATATGTTACAGCACAAAAGTAACATATTGTTATAATTAGAGACTACGAACGGGGACATTTATAACTGTATGTTTGTGTATACACATTACGTAAACATATCGTTATAATGTCTGCGATCAGGCGTTACTCGAGCAACATGTATGCGAAAGTTCGGAAACGTACGCCTAGGCTGAATAATGCGAATGTCTATTCCGAGTCTGTGCTCGTTTATTAATCGAATGATACCATGTAGAGAAGTCTAAAACCAACACTCACACACCCAGTGAATCCATGTGAGTGAATTAACAGATCAGTTTCCACTAGTGACTTGTGACATGGTTCATGCATTTCTCATTTAAACTGATGTGTGAATGTGTAACACCCCACCTGTTACTTATATGGTTTCATGTGTGTCGACGCCAGGTAATTGACTAACAGATCAACAGAGAGTGCAAAACTGCAGCAATCTCAGATAACGCAACGAAAGTAATAAGGCCCTGTGACTCCTGATTGAACTGCGGTGGCACTGTTGACATTAATTGAATCAGAATTGATTCCTTTTCATTAAAAAGAGGTGCACATTGATGTTATATTGAGCTATTGAACACCAGATGCAAATGTTGAACATAAAATTAATTAAGAAAGTGACTTGGGATTTCAATTACTTGATTGAAAACAGATGCAGTCGATTAGCAAAGATTTATTTTAACTCACGACCTTCAATCATCACATTACATGACTCTCCTACCAGGCAGTGGTAATAAATTGCGTTTGCGGGGAATAAAGCGCGATAAATAAAAGTAATTCCTATCGACTGACCCAGGCGTAATGCGAAGTGCGAGAATAATTCTACAATACACGGCCCATGAAACCCTCGTGGAAACTTTGTCGACGTGATCCAAGAAATTAATCAGTGGTTGGAGCGGGAGCAATATCACCGAATTCAGCGAGGCGGGGCGGCATCGTTATGCGGATGTCAGCCAACCTCGTGGTGCTGCAAGGCTGTGCTCGTCTATTCACTTCTAGCTATCTTGCTCAGTACATAGCTGAACAAAAACTTTCTATCTCCAAGCTCAATCGTTCCGTTTGCTAAGTCCTAAACTGCAGAGATGTTCACTCTCTCTCAGGCAAGCTGAGTAAAGAATGCCACGTCCACACTCTAGGCAAGCTGGGAACGGAAGACCACTACGGAGACTTCTCCCAGTCTGCTCTTCGCCTCGGTTTCCCCTCCAGCAAAATCACTTACGCCAATTGCAGCGCTAGTTGCGTTAATTATGCGTCGCTTCCCAGCGCCGACCAATGCCTGCTCTGGGAAGTCAACAAATTCCCACAAAATTTCCCTTCCTCTCAACTTCTGCTATTTAGCTCCTCCCAGGCCACCCATCAAAGGTTAGCGTCTGCACAAAACACCAATTTTTCAGGAATAGTGACTCCCAGGAGAGTACTTCAAATTCCTTGGTCCTACATATGCATCGGAGGCTGGCGTATTTCATTCTGTCACCCTTCACCTGATTTACTTCATACTCTGCGGACCATGAATCCAGTGTGAAGTTGCTATAGTCACGAACACGCATATTTTGGCGTCTGTTGACCACTCCACCGTAGCTTTGCATGGCTTTCTCGCATGTTTCACTGAAAACAGGACGATAGACATTTATCAACAGGCATACAAGTTCTCTGTCTGCTTCCTGGTACACCAGCATGGGGTCAACCACCCACTCACTGTCGCTCATCTTAAGGCAGCTGGAGGCCGCGCCCCGTTACCGCTTTCTCAGAGCTTGAGCCGTTCTAAGCTACCTATTGTCGCTTCCCTTCACTGCTCCCCAGTCGGCCACAGTCAGTTCTGAATACTTCCCTGGGATAAATTAGCCTCCAGTAAATCGACGTGTTTCCACAAAGTTTTCATGCCGTGTGAATTGCTTTAAAACCATCACCCAACATTAATCATTCCAATATGCCCATACTATACCCTCTACAAGATGCATTGTGCCTTGTCAGTTACTTTTGTTCAGCCCTACTGTTCGCTCAACGTGAGTTCAGTGATCTTTAATGACTCCGTGTAAGGGGCACAGTTCTTGCCATCTTATAAATGATTTGAACGCATTTCATGTACTGTGATGAAGAAAATATTCGTCCCGTTGCGTTTCGCCTCCAAAGATGTAATAAAGCCACTGTTTACATTAACAGAAGCCGCAACTGTCATTTGTTCATTGTCGTGATGGTTGACTGTTGTGAAAATTCAGTCAGTAATGTATTATACTGATGACTTTAGGGTTAAAGGGCCCACTCGTACAATTCATTTAATGTGAAAATTGTAACTGATCATCATGGATTTAATACCACCAACAATTGTGAAAAAGTCAAGTGAAAAATTGTTGGGTGGTGAGCATTGTTGTAACGAATCTTAAAAACCAATTTTTACGGATTCTGAGGACGTTTTTGAAGGGATTGCAGGTATGTATTCTTGCAAATGACTTATGGATGCTATTACTGGCACAAGCTTCGTAATTCCTGCTTAGCAAGATTTTTGCTAAGAAAGAAAGTCGCTTTAGCTAGTCCAATTAACTGTTGTATTTACCAGCATTTGTCAGCTGGTGTAGAAGATGAACATTTGCAATCGGCACAGTGTAGTTATGTTTATACACTCCTGGAAATGGAAAAAAGAACACATTGACACCGGTGTGTCAGACCCACCATACTTGCTCCGGACACTGCGAGAGGGCTGTACAAGCAATGATCACACGCACGGCACAGCGGACACACCAGGAACCGCGGTGTTGGCCGTCGAATGGCGCTAGCTGCGCAGCATTTGTGCACCGCCGCCGTCAGTGTCAGCCAGTTTGCCGTGGCATACGGAGCTCCATCGCAGTCTTTAACACTGGTAGCATGCCGCGACAGCGTGGACGTGAACCGTATGTGCAGTTGACGGACTTTGAGCGGGGGCGTATAGTGGGCATGCGGGAGGCCGGGTGGACGTACCGCCGAATTGCTCAACACGTGGGGCGTGAAGTCTCCACAGTACATCGATGTTGTCGCCAGTGGTCGGCGGAAGGTGCACGTGCCCGTCGACCTGGGACCGGACCGCAGCGACGCACGGATGCACGCCAAGACCGTAGGATCCTACGCAGTGCCGTAGGGGACCGCACCGCCACTACCCAGCAAATTAGGGACA
Source organism: Schistocerca cancellata (assembly GCF_023864275.1). Lineage (NCBI taxonomy): Eukaryota > Metazoa > Arthropoda > Insecta > Orthoptera > Acrididae > Schistocerca > Schistocerca cancellata. The sequence goes on from NC_064628.1 coordinate 408,001,970, forward strand.
CTGTTGCTCCTGGGGTATCGGCGAGGACCATTCGCAACCGTCTCCATGAAGCTGGGCTACGGTCCCGCACACCGTTAGGCCGTCTTCCGTTCACGCCCCAACATCGTGCAGCCCGCCTCCAGTGGTGTCGCAACAGGCGTGAATGGAGGGACGAATGGAGACGTGTCGTCTTCAGCGATGAGAGTCGCTTCTGCCTTGGTGCCAATGATGGTCGTATGCGTGTTTGGCGCCGTGCATGTGAGCGCCACAATCAGGACTGCATACGACCGAGGCACACAGGGCCAACACCTGGCATCATGGTGTGGGGAGCGATCTCCTACACTGGCCGTACACCACTGGTGATCGTCGAGGGGACACTGAATAGTGCACGGTACATCCAAACCGTCATCGAACCCATAGTTCTACCATTCCTAGACCGGCAAGGGAACTTGCTGTTCCAACAGGACAATGCACGTCCGCATGTATCCCGTGCCACCCAACGTGCTCTAGAAGGTGTAAGTCAACTACCCTGGCCAGCAAGATCTCCGGATCTGTCCCCCATTGAGCATGTTTGGGACTGGATGAAGCGTCGTCTCACGCGGTCTGCACGTCCAGCACGAACGCTGGTCCAACTGAGGCGCCAGGTGGAAATGGCATGGCAAGCCGTTCCACAGGACTACATCCAGCATCTCTACGATCGTCTCCATGGGAGAATAGCAGCCTGCATTGCTGCGAAAGGTGGATATACACTGTACTAGTGCCGACATTGTGCATGCTCTGTTGCCTGTGTCTACGTGCCTGTGGTTCTGTCAGTGTGATCATGTGATGTATCTGACCCCAGGAATGTGTCAATAAAGTTTCCCCATCCTGGGACAATGAATTCACGGTGTTCTTATTTCAATTTCCAGGAGTGTATTTGTATGTGATAATTTTGTATTTGGTGTGCCAATGTGTAGCGATTTTGATGGTAGTGGGAAATTCATATGTAGCATGAAGCGATTTGCAACACCGATAGACAATATGTTGTAAAAATTTTGAAGCACTAGATCCAATGATTACAATATATGTCTGTCGAAACCCGTCAACCAATAAAATGCTTTTTAGTGATGTTGGCCTGCGAAGTTTTCTTCAGTTATCACAATGAAAGCGCACAGGGAATTCCACTGTTGAGCACAGACAAGAGAACGCGTTAGTGGAAACTGTAGGTTGGTTTGTTGATTTGCGAGAGGGGAAAAAACAGCGAGGTCACCAGTGCCAACGGATTAGGGAAAGATGGGGAAGGAAGTCGGTCGTGTCATTTCAAAGGAACCATCTCGGCATTTGCCTGAAATGATTTAGGGACATCACGGAAAACCTAAATCAGGACGTCAGGACGCGGGTTCGAACCGTCGTCCTCTCGAATGCGAGTCCAGTATACTAACCACTGCACCACAACGCTCGGTGTGAGAAGAGTATATTCAAGGCCTGTCTTTTACCTGTCTGATGAAGTGACAGAAGAAGAAACTGGAACAGAAAGGGATTCAGTGTCAAAGTCAGAATTTATAAGAGCTTGGAAAGACTTGAGGGACATATAACGTTCCACCGGAATTTCCAAAACATTTGAGGGAGTGGAAAGAAAACAACTTTTCACGTTGATGTGTCGAATCTGTGAGACCCGTAACATACTATCGGAGTTTCGAAAAAAAAATCGTCCACACTACTCCAAAGATAGGAAGAGCAGATAAATGAGAGAACTGCTGCACAAGCAGCTTAACTCCATATGCATTCGATTTGCTGATAATGATGATATATTAAATAATGGGAAATAAACTGACGATCTGTTAAATGACGATCAGCTTGGGTTTGGGAGAGGAAAGGCACCCAAGATGCTGCCCTGACGTTGTACTTGAAAATGGAAGCAAACCAAGAAAATTCAAGACACATTCTTAGGATACGTCGACCTGGAAAAGCGTTGGACAACGTAAAATGGTACAAGATGTTCAAAATTATAAGAAAAATAGGGGTAAGCTATAGGGATAGGGGGACAATATAGAGTCTGTACAAGAACCAAAAGGGAACATAAGACTCGGATTAAAATCGGTATCGAACAGGAATGTAGTCATCTGTCCCCAATGTTCAGTTTATACTCTGAAGAAGGAACGACGGAAATAAAAGGAGCTTTCAAGAGTGGGGTTAAATTTCAGGGTGAAAGGTTACCTATGATAAGATTTGTTGGTGATATTGCTGTCCTCAGTGAAAGTTAAGAAGAATTACAGCATGTGTTGAATGGAATGAACAGTGTAATGAGTACAAAAAAATCGATTGGCAGTAAACAGAAGAAAGACTAAATTAATGAGAAGTAACAAAAATAAGAATAGTAATAAACTTAATATCAAAACTGGTGATCACGAAGTAGACAAAGTGAAGGAATTCAGCTACTTCATAAGATAAAGACCCATGAGAGAAGAAGCAGTGGGCATAAAAAGCAGACTAGCGAGGCCATAGAACGCATTTATGGCTAAGAGACGTCTACTAGTTTCACTTTAAGAAGAAATTTCTGAAAATTATGTTTGGAGGACAGCATTGTGTAGTAGTGAATCACGGACAAAGGAAAAACGAAAACAGTAAAGAAAGTGTTTAATACGTGGTGCCACAGAGGAATGTTAAAAGTCACGTGGACTGTTAAGATGATGAATGAGCAGCTTCTACACAGAATCAGAACAGAAATGAACATATAGAAAATACTCACAGGAAGGGTCAGAATGATAGGATGCGTGTTAAAACTGCGCATGGTACAAATTTCTGGGAAGACAGAGAGTGGAATACATCCTAGAGATCCTAGAGATGTGGCGTGCAAGTCCTACTGTGAAATGAAGTGGTTGTACGGTAGAGGACTTCTTGGCATGCTGCGTCACAAACAGCAAAGGGCTGATAACTTAAAAAAAAAAAGAAATATATCGCTTGAGATCATTGGGCTTCTGTTTCCTGTGCATGTATCGTCTGTAGTAATGTGAAAATCTATCTGGCTAAGTGGTAAATGGTTCATTAGTGAAGTCGGTCACAGATGTTACAGGGGTGTTTGGTTTGTAAATTATAAGTAATGATTTTCGACTGAGAGCCTTGGGATTTTTCCGTATTATTTTCTTAGTCTGGCCGTTTGTAAAAATTGTTTCTATGTTTTCATTACTTTCTGTAAGATTCTTTTATGTCTTCTTGTCGGATCACGTGTTATTTATTTGATATACTAGCTGTGGATAAATCCAAATGCTTTGGCTGTATACTTCTGTTGTTTCATAATGCAGTTGTGTTTCCTGTATCAACCTTTTTGACAGTGGCACTTTTTTGCAGCTGTCTTTATATTTTCTTCCGTAGTGGATTTGCTGTCTTTAATTATGTCTAGTGTATCTTTAGTTGGTAACTTTCTGGTTAGTTTAGCATTAAATTAATCTGTTATAACTCTTTCCATTTTTTTGTTTTTGTTTTCTGTTGTAAAGTTCTCTATTGTTTTGGACACTTTTCAACCAGATGTTTCCTTCTTCAGAGAAATTTATGTCAATTAGGACAATCACTCATTCATGAAAGGTGTTTGTATCATGATGATGCTCTGATGGGTTGGACTTCAAGTAATTTAGAATTTTGGTGAGTTTCTTTTGTTGACTTATTTGTTGTCTATCTATTACAGCATCTATCTACGTTCTAATCCTCTACCTTAGTTCATCAAAAAATTGTAGGTATTTTGCATGGTTAGCTTGTTGTATGTGCAGTGTCTATAATTCAGTATTGAATGCTCTTTTTTTGGAAAAAAGAGACTATATTTCTTACATTAAACGCATAATTTCAGCTTTGCGTTTTATCTCTTGTGCTGGAATGACTTGTTTCTTATAGTTATAATTACGCAAACTGGTGATTATGTTACAGGCCAAACACAGTTAGATTTTGTGTTAAGTATTTTCCTGTAGTGTGATCGTTGTGTTCTGGAACCTTACCAAAACTGAAAAACAGAAAATGTTTCGTTGTTTGCAGATGCCAAGTTGAAAAATGCAAAGTAAATATGAAACTTAAACATAAATAATTGATAGCGGCATGTGAAGTGTGTGAACAAATTTAAACCCAGCTTTTCTTAGCATAAGCGTAACTTTACATCTTATATTGCTTCAACTCTGTGATGAGTATCTTTAACTGTATATGTTAACTAACGTAAGAGTTTGATGCCTAATTTTCGATGCTTCTATACAATAACTTTAAGCCAAAAGTTCACACAATCTGCACAAAACGTTAATATGTAATAATAGCCTTCAAGAAGAGAATAAATAAAAACCGACTGAAGAAATCACAGAAAGTACTGAAACATCTGTGAGTAGAACAAATGTAATCAGACGGCGTTTTGTACAGGGCTAATTGCTCCCTAGTTTTTTAGTAATCACGGAAAAGGAGTTGCCACATCCAAAAGATGATTATTTCAGCACCAAGTTAAATAAGAGTTCCCATTAGGTTAATCCGCTTCTGTCACACACTTTGTTTTGTACTATAACCGTAACGTCCTTCCATTCCATCACATAAATGTTACCTGATTGTCAACTTCAGTTCGTTCTGCTTCAGAGAATTTCTCCTAAGTACTAGGTTAAATTTACATCTACGTCCGTACCCCACAACTTACCTAGGTGAAAGGTATTTCTTGTATGGCGGTAATATGCCTCGTTCCCTGTTCCACTCGCGAATAGTCCTCGAATCTCTCTTATATTACTTTTATGGCCCTTCACCAGTTGTACGAAGTAGAAATAAACATAACGTGGGGAAGCAGTATTTCTTTCCACGAATTACAAAACACTTTCATCTTTCTTACTCGGTCTTGATTTGTAGAAAGCAGCTATCTCGCTTCTCCACTGTTTCCTCCTAAATTGTAATGTTCAGTTGTTAACTGTTCTTGTTATTCCACATGTCGTTTATCATACTTTACTTGACTGTGCTCCGATATTATTGCTACGAAGTCTTCGTATTAAATTTATCTTTTTATTTATAAATTTTTAATTAATATTAAAATGAAGTATCTTATTTTTCGTAATATACTCGTATATCAGCGTGTGGACTGATATAAATAGACGACCTGGCTAACCTCAACTACAGAACGTATTTCAGCACTGGATATAAACGGGATTGACTTTACCGATCATTTTGCATGTCGTACAGATTGTTCTAAACCATGGCTCTTCTTCAAGCAAAGGAACTCGTACTTCTGCGTCTTGGCATGTAGTGTGCAGCTTTGAAGAGGTTGTGAATTAGTAAGTACTTGGGGACTGGACAATGCTTCATTTACATTTCATTTCATTATCTTATATAAGCAATTCATCCACGTTAAAGAGGAACAAGTGCAAGGCGTTTTTGTGTGGATCATATTGGATTACTTTTCTGGTGACAGGCGCTGGGTTTTATGAGGAGTAGGTTGTTATCACAAGATTGTAATATGTGTCCAAGCTTATGAGTAATAATACATTTACTATCAGCAACAAGTTATTCTTAGGATTAGTTTACTCACAGGGAGTCATTTTTGGACGCCGCCAATAGAATTAAGTAGAGTCTTTTTGCATGCTATCTGGTTTTTTGGGAACTGACTAAGGTAAGATGATGATGGTTCCTGTGTCGCTGACTGTTGGAACGTTACGTGTGGTAATACTGTGTCACGAAATTTTACGATTTCATCTGAAAGAGATATTAGAACAGTATTAAATGATTTTTCAGATAGTTCACCTTAAGCTGATGAGTACACGATGGGGGAAACAGTCTCGTAGCAAAGGAGATTGGTATAATCAAGAAGCTAAAACATGTTAGTGGTACTTGCAACTTTCAAGAAGCTATTCACTTATGTACTCGGTATTATTTTCAGATATGAGGGCCTTTATCACCCTGATTCGTTAATTATATGAAAGTGTGTACTTTGTGACTACCACAGAGGTGTTTATTCGAGTCAGATAGCGTTCGAAAGTTTTTCATGGCCATTAGGAGTTTCATTTTGCATATCAGTAGAATATCATGGCTTGCTCATCACTATTTATCAGAATGGTGGAAGTATTTTCAAACACACACACACACGCACACACACACACACACACACACACACACACACACACACACACACACACATGCGCGCGCGCTCGCTCGCGCGCCTTTGAACTACAACTGTAAAAGGAATTTTGTCCGATTCAGTAGCAGGTATGTCACAATCTCAGGCTATGAAAGCAGCAGCGAGACAACCATGGATATATAATGAAAAGCCAAAGAAACTGGTACACGTGCCTAATACCGTGTACGGTCCCCGAGAGTACACAGAAATGCCGCAACACGACGTGGCATGGAATCGACTAATGTCTGAAGTCGTACAGCAGGGGACTGACACCATGAATTCTGCAGGGCTATCCATAAATCCGTAAGAGTATGGGGTGGTGGATATTTCCTCTGAACAGCACGTTCCAAGGCATCCCAGATATGCTCAATAATGTACATGTCTGGGAAATTTGGTTGCCAGCGGAAGTGGTTAAACTCAGAAATGTGTTCCTGAAGGCACTCTGCAGCAATTCTGGACTTATGGGTGTCACATTGTCCTGTCGGGATTGTCCAAGTCCGTCGCAATGCACAGTGGACGTGAATAGACGCAGGTAATCAGACACCATCCTTACGTACGTGTCACCTGTCATAGTCGTATCTAGACATATCACGGGCTCCATATCATTCCAACTGCACACGCCGCACTCCATTACAGATCCTCCACCAGCTTGAACAGTCCCCTGCTGACATGCAGCGTCCATGGATTCATAGTGTTGTCTCCATACCTGCACACGTCCATCTGATCGATACAATTTGAAAGGAGACTCGTCCTACCAGGTAACATGTTTCCATTCATCAACAGTCCAATGTCGATGTTGACGGGCACAGGCGAGGCATAAAGCTTTGTGTCGTCGCTAAGGGTACACGAGTAGACCTTCTGCTCCGAAAGCCCATATAGACAGTCTCTCGTTGAATGGTTCGTACGATGACACTTGTTGAAGGTCCAGCATTGAAACCTGCAGCAATTTTGGAAGCGTTAGACTTCTGTCACGTTGAAAGATTCTCTTCAGTCGTCATTGGTCCCTTTCTTGCAGGATCTTTTTCCGGCCGCAGCGACGTCGAAGATTTGATGCTTCACCGGATTCCTCATATTCAGGGCACACTCGTGAAATGGTTGCACGGGAAAATCCCAGCTTCATCGGTACCTCGGAAATTCTGTGCCCATCGCTCGCGCATTGACTATAACACCACGTTCAAACTCTCTTAAATCCTTGTTGTGGTGTCACAGCCAGGCACCACACTTGCTAGGTGGTAGCCTTTAAATCGGCCGCGGTCCGTTAGTATACGTCGGACCCGCGTATCGCCACTATCAGTGATTGCAGACCGAGCGCCGCCACACGGCAGGCCTAGTCTAGAGAGATTACCTAGCACTCGCCCCAGTTGTACAGCCGACTTTGCTAGCGATGGTTCACTGTCTACAGACGCTCTCAATTGCAGAGACGACAGTTTAGCATAGACTTCAACTACGTCATTTGCTACAACCTAGCAAGGTGCCATATTCAGTTACTATAAGAACTATCTTCAAGAATGTATTCTGAACAGATAATATTGTGAATCATGTACCGTCAAGAACGACGTTCATCATTACTGCATTAAAGTTAAGTATCAAACTAATAATGTCCGCTTTCTGAATTCTCATTCCTTGTTTATGTTCCAGACCTCACGTCAGTATGGTTCTTCCCTCCTCACGCCAGCCTGCGTGAGCTAAAACGTGTGCCTTTCGGCCTCCACTCGTAACACAGTGTTGGCTCTTCTGTGACTTTTTACTTGCTTCCTTTTCGATAACCAGCCGGTGTGGCCGAGCGGTTCTAGGCGCTACAGTCTGGAACCGCGCGACCGAAACGATCGCAGGTTCGAATCCTGCCTCGGGCATGGATGTGTGTGATGTCCTTAGCTTATCTAGGTTTAAGCAGTTCTAAGTTCTAGGCGACTGATGACCTCAGAAGTTAAGTCCCATAGTGCTCAGAGTCATTTGAGCCTTTTCGATATTTAGAACAACAATATATTAGACAATCAACTTCGGTTATGAGAAAATCAGTTTAGCTGTAAAAGTAATGCACATAAAGACTTGAAGGTTAGACCAGTATTGCAACCCGTTAGTCAAGGCCGATGTAGTTGCTTATGCCACTCTGTTGTTGAGAATAGGTACAATATGAATGTCTACAGTTCAAAAAATGGCTCTGAGCACTATGCGACTTAACTTCTGAGGTCATCAGTCGCCTAGAACTTAGAACTAATTAAACCTAACTAACCTAAGGACATCACACACATCCATGCCCGAGGCCGGATTCGAACCTGCGACCGTAGCGGTCGCTCGGCTCCAGACTGTAGCGCCTAGAACCGCACGGCCACTCCGGCTGGCTCTACAGTTCCGTGTTGTTTATTAACCTGTTCTGAATGATGGAATGCGTAATGTGGAAATGAAAGCTCTATCAGAGAGTTGCACCGGTGAATTATTCTCAGAAAATCGCCAGAAGATGACAGGTAAGAAACTTCCTGAAACGTCGGTCCGAAACCAAGATATTACTCGGCTGATGGCTGGGGAAAATTACCAACTACTTGGTTTAAGTTCATACTGATAGATAGCGTCAACATACGGATCTAATAACACTTCACAAGGTGAGACTATATAAAACTGCACAGTGAAGCCAGTGCCGTCAGTCCAGTGTGAGTTAAGCAATTCTAGTATAAATTTTTAGACGTGATATAATTTTCAAGTGTTTCAACATAAGCTCATTTGGAATAACGGGGTAGGTATTTGATTAATCTTTGTTTTATATGGCTGCCTATATGTGTTTCGCAGCCAATATTAATTTATACTGTATTCTTGTTAATCCTACTCCAAAAATCAGACTTTTGAAGTAATCGATTGTAGCAAGATGAAATGGGAACATGTTAACGACCTCTATATCGTTCCAGTACAGGTTACTTCAAAGCAGCTGCAGTCAGTAATGTAATTCATTGATTCAAAGGATGAAGGGACGAGTCTTATGACCCTCCTGACTTAATAATCTGCTGCTGAAAGCATGGATCGTGTTCTGGTTACAGATGATAGCCAGACTGAAAGCGCTCTGGCTCAGGATATAGCAATTACAGACCCGTCCACTAAAATGTCTAAGTGTCCTGATGAACACCAGGTAGAGTAAAATGAAGAAGCAACACCTTCAATAAAATGTTGCTTCATCGTCCTGAATCAGTGCCAAAATATACTTGGTTTCAAACCACTGTCTAAACGAGAGAATGTAAACGTCCGGGTATGCAATATGCAAGTCTATTAACAGGCTCCGCAAGGGAAAAATGGCTGCGTCATAAGGAAGAACGGAAGATGGGTCAAGTACGTTTACGGAAACAAAGAAAAACACTCAAAGAAAGTGCAGGGCGGTGCCCTGCATACAGTGGGATTTATTTGACAATCCGCAAGTAGACTGCAAATGCCACACACGGTGGTATGAGTTCTGCTCTCGAACTTCGAAGGCGGAAAATTCTTACGTGACTTTTGAGAATGAAATGCACTAATCTTGAACTATACTGATTTTATACACAATAATCCTTTCATTATATACCATTTAATAAGAAATATATATAGCATTTATCATTAAATAATGTACTGTCTCTTACTTTCTAACAATAAAAGTTGTCAACTTTTATCAGTGTCGTCATTTTGACCCTTGACCAGAATCATCTTTACCCCACACTGGGCCAGATTACACTTTCGTATTAATTTGTAGAACTGATAAAATAATTTTTATTGTTTCTATTTAGTTTTAAGTTTAATACATAAACCACAAATACCTAAAAACTGAATTAATTAACAATGTGTAATTCAACATGATTAGCTTGCCCTTGTTTCTCTTTCTTGATATATATTTTACAGAATGTTAATAATGGAACAGTTTACGTAGCAATGGTGGATGGGCAAGAATAAAAGTACCAGTTTTTCTTGAAATATCTCTTCTTTCCGTAACGTTCCGTTTTCTTATGGAGATAAATCTGTTCAAACTGGAACTCATTTCTAAACATCAAATGTGCTGCATCTAGTTATGCAGTTCTGACTGGGACACTTACATTCAATAGATGAACAGATGTAGTAATTACTTTTGCATGAATTCTCTACTGGCCGTGTCCAAAACGAAGTCGTTCATAAAAAAAAAGAGTGATGCTCCGTGCACCACACTGTAGTGTTGGCCTAGAGCTGTGACTAGGGCTAGTGCTCTTTTGGCATTTTTTCGTCTTAAAGCAAATCCCGGAGGATGGAGACCAAGCTGTCGAACGCCTCCTGGCAAGTGGGGACGATCTGGTCCTCAGGCAGCAGGTAGCCATACTGGCCCTCGTCCCTCAGCTCCCACGCAATATTGTACTCGTGACCGACCACGCCCTGCATCCAGTCGATGCTAGACCCCGATGCTGGAGCTAAAACATGTCAAAACAGAAACTGTTTCAGTTCTCACAGAGGCTATGTTACCCTACATCTTATTAACCAACATTCTCAAAGTCATTATTTAGACAAAAGTTGTGATTGAAGAACCCAAAAGTAAATAACATGAAAAACATGTTGGTGATGTACATACGAGATTGGGGAAAATGTTTAGGCATTACTGAAACAGACACTGATCTTTAAGTAATGTACTAACATTTCTAAGGCAGCGCTTGTTTAAGTCAATACGTTACGTCCCATATGTTTCTGGTTAGCACATTCTGTCCCTCAAACGTATTTCTTGAATGTCTACGAAATGCTTATCTACAGCTAAAATAGTCTCCTCGTTATACTTTAAATACACTGTCCAGTCACATTAATGTAACCACCTCTCAAAAGCCTAAATAAGGAACTTTTGCGGCGTGAGACGTGCAGGAACGTGGCCATTGAGGTTCTAGAAGGTACCGGCAGGGATGTTAAAGCATGACGACTCTAGTGCCGAGGCCAGGTCGGCTAGATTTGTCGGCTGAGGATCCATAGCACGGTCCGAGCGAGGTGGTCTCGTAAACTCTCGATTGGACGTTAATCCGATGAGTTTGAAGGCAAGCGGAGTACAGCAAACTTATTCTGGTGCTATTCGAATGAAGCACGCACATTGCGAGCTGTGTGACACGTCGCATGGTCCTGCTGGTAGATGCCATTGAGCCTAGGGAAAACAAACTCGATTTCCAATGATGGAAACCTTGTTCGTTCGATCCGCAGTGCCTTCCAGAATGCCAATATCACCCAGGGAATGAAACAAAACATTCTCCAGACCATAACGCTCCCTCCTGTGTGCAGGGAGTTTCCTTTCAGACGTTTTGAGCCGTACACGCCAGCGCCTATCTGGCCCACAGAGCATAAAACGTGATTCACCTGCAAAGTACACCTGTCGCCACTCAGTGGACGTCGGGTTGCGGTATTGGCGTGAAAATTCCTGCCTTTGTCGTATATATACAGCAGTCAACCTGAATGCATGAAACATCCCCTCTTCCGGAGACCCATATGTAGCAATGTTCCATGAACAGTCTTTGGAGAGACACTGTTGTTCAAAGGTGCGCGGCTGTTCACCTGAACAGTTCACGGACTTAGCCGCTTCGGCAGTGCTTCCACCTTTGGCCCCTAAGCTAATGATCATGTGCTTTTGGACGTCAGGTAAATCGCTACGTTTTCACATTACGACAACGACCGCACTGTTTTTTCGCGTCTCCCAGACGCTATTTAAATGGAGTCTTCTGGTGGCGATAAAACTTCCTGTCTGCGAGTGGTTACTGCACGTTCTCGTCGAATGTACGTGAAGGTCATATTAATGTGATTGGGGGCCGTATAGTTTCCAATTAGATATCTGGGAACGGCTAGGAGTTACAAAAACGATGTCCACCGGCCGCAGTGTCATCGTCTGCTCTGCGGCCTCATGCAGATGTGTGGAGGGGCATGTGGTCAGCACCCGCTGTGCCTGGCATTTCTGAGATTTTCCAGATCGTGGAGAGGCGACTATTCAGTCAAGTAGCCCCTCTGTCTCCATTACGAGGCCGAGTGCACTCCGTACCATTCTTCCCACTATACGTACGAGGATGACAGAATGCTAAATGGATTAATCTGAGGTAAGAGACCCGTGTCCGTAAACAACCTAGTGGAAACTTATAAGCGAGAAGTTGTCTAATACATCCGACAATGAAATACACTCCTGGAAATGGAAAAAAGAACACATTGACACCGGTGTGTCAGACCCACCATACTTGCTCCGGACACTGCGAGAGGGCTGTACAAGCAATGATCACACGCACGGCACAGCGGACACACCAGGAACCGCGGTGTTGGCCGTCGAATGGCGCTAGCTGCGCAGCATTTGTGCACCGCCACCGTCAGTGTCAGCCAGTTTGCCGTGGCATACGGAGCTCCATCGCAGTCTTTAACACTGGTAGCATGCCGCGACAGCGTGGACGTGAACCGTATGTGCAGTTGACGGACTTTGAGCGAGGGCGTATAGTGGGCATGCGGGAGGCCGGGTGGACGTACCGCCGAATTGCTCAACACGAGGGGCGTGAGGTCTCCACAGTACATCGATGTTGCAGCCAGTGGTCGGCGGAAGGTGCACGTGCCCGTCGACCTGGGACCGGACCGCAGCGACGCACGGATGCACGCCAAGACCGTAGGATCCTACGCAGTGCCGTAGGGGACAGCACCGCCATGTACCAGCAAATTAGGGACACTGTTGCTCCTGGGGTATCGGCGAGGACCATTCGCAACCGTCTCCATGAAGCTGGGCTACGGTCCCGCACACCGTTAGGCCGTCTTCCGCTCACGCCCCAACATCGTGCAGCCCGCCTCCAGTGGTGTCGCGACAGGCGTGAATGGAGGGACGAATGGAGCGTGTCGTCTTCAGCGATGAGAGTCGCTTCTGCCTTGGTGCCAATGATGGTCGTATGCGTATTTGGCGCCGTGCAGGTGAGCGCCACAATCAGGACTGCATACGACCGAGGCACACAGGGCCAACACCCGGCATCATGGTGTGGGGAGCGATCTCCTACACTGGCCGTACACCACTGGTGATCGTCGAGGGGACACTGAATAGTGCACGGTACATCCAAACCGTCATCGAACCCATCGTTCTACCATTCCTAGACCGGCAAGGGAACTTGCTGTTCCAACAGGACAATGCACGTCCGCATGTATCCCGTGCCACCCAACGTGCTCTAGAAGGTGTAAGTCAACTACCCTGGCCAGTAAGATCTCCGGATCTGTCCCCCATTGAGCATGTTTGGGACTGGATGAAGCGTCGTCTCACGCGGTCTGCACGTCCAGCATGAACGCTGGTCCAACTGAGGCGCCAGGTGGAAATGGCATGGCAAGCCGTTCCACAGGACTACATCCAGCATCTCTACGATCGTCTCCATGGGAGAATAGCAGCCTGCATTGCTGCGAAAGGTGGATATACACTGTACTAGTGCCGACATTGTGCCTGCTCTGTTGCCTGTGTCTATGTGCCTGTGGTTCTGTCAGTGTGATCATGTGATGTATCTGACCTCAGGAATGTGTCAATAAAGTTTCCCCTTCCTGGGACAATGAATTCACGGTGTTCTTATTTCAATTTCCAGGAGTGTACATACATCCGCAAACTGTTGCTAAGACTGTAAGCAGACAACTTTCAGAGGTGATAGTATGGACAAAAACAAGAAAAAATCCAGTAAATACGGGTTATATAATGCATACCTCAAGACTAAGAGCATCCATTTATCTTCACTATTCCGTTAATATATTTCTTCTACTGATCAAATGCCCACAACTCTTAAGCTTGGCGTTTTACAGCCCACGTTTGCAAGACAATCTTATTCTTTTGGTTCATACTTCTTCCTCTGAAACTCGCTTACCCTATAGCATTAGCAACAAAAGTACCGATAGATGTATTCCACTCCCGTAGGTATCACAACGATTTTCGCTGGTAACTTTCGACGTGGTTGTTTCTGGACACGCGCCCCTTACCTCAAATTGATAAATTTAACTTCTCCTTCACGCCTAAAAGTTTGTAAAATCATTACGGAATCATCCCATACATCAGTCTAAGGAGAGGCAAAAGAAAAAAAAGAAGAAACAGTTAGTGCAACGTGAGTGTGTAAAACTTAGAACTGTGCTTCGAGAAAACGTTAATTTGGTGCGGTAAAAGATCATTAATAACCAGTCTGTTATAATAGGGATGTTTATAGTGTAGTGCATAACACCCTTGATACGAAAAGCAGAACTAAATTAATATTCTGTGCTCTAATGGTATTACGTTAAACGAATTTGTTTGTTTCTGGACCTGATATAACAAATTTTACAAATGTCTTCTATTGATTCTTTTTCATGGGCTATATTCAGAAGACGCAGTAGATGGAGCTCTCCACTCTATATATTCTACGGAAGCCTCTTCAGCTCTGCATAACTACTGAAACGGACATCAATTTGAACTAGCTTAATCTAATCACGTCTTGGTCACCATATAAAATTTTTACCCCCGCCTTAAACACCCCTCCATAATTAACTTCATTGTTGCTGCATGCCGCAGAGTGTGTTCTATCAATCGATCGCTTCTCTTGCAAAATTGTGCCTTAATGCGCTATCATTCCGAGTTCGATACACTACCTTTTTATAATTCACTCAGGCTACTCGTTTACTCAGTCTACTCATTTTTACCAGCATGTTACAAAAGCTTCTGTTCTGTTCTTGTCAATGACGCCAATCGTCCACGTTTTATTTCGCTAGGCTACATCCCTGACATTTGCTTTCAGGAAAAATTTCTTAACAATTAAATTTACATTCAGTATTAATAAATTTCTCTTTTCAGAAACGCTAGGAACAGGTTCTAGGTAGGACTGTTTACCAAAATATTTTGCATGTACTGAAAATTTTCCTGTGCAAATCATGATCTTGGTTATTAATTATGTTGTATTAGATTTTTCTTTATTTAATTGTTCAATAGAAATAATTTTAATGTATTATATTGTCTTGGTGTGCATTGTAGAACTGATCTTTTTATATTATAGTTTGCTGGTATTGTAAGTGGTTTATGAAATATTAATTAAAATTTGTTTAAGCAAATTTAATTTCTTGTACCTTTTGTATCAATGTTTCCAAAAATGTTGGTGTTTACGTACTCACCTCGATTTGTTTCTTAACAAAAATATTAATTTTTTAAACTTAATTTGCTTTTATTTAACTTCTTAGATACCGGTGTAAATATTAACTTATTTACTCTTTAAGGGTCAAGTTTAAAGTTATTAATTTATAATTTATTTATTTTAAATTGTGAAACTTTGATTTTATAGTCATTTTATGGATTTTATTAAGATATTGGGTTTAGGTTTATAATCTTCATAATAAACGTATTAATTTTATACCCTCTCTACTTTGGTCGTACAAAAACTCGTCCGCAACTTTTGGCTCTCATTGTCTGATGTAATTTCGTCTGCATTGCCTGACTAGCTTGTACTACACATCAATACTTCCGTTGATGTTAATATTGTAAGCGATTTCCACGACACTATCCTTCCCCTTGAACTAAACTTCCAAGTCCATAACCATTTTTGAGAGGTTTACAGTGTCAGAAGCAATCTTTCTTCCCGTTAAGCTTTACCACTCTTCCGAAATATTTCCTTGCCCTCTTTTACACCTGGCTCTAAATTCATATGGAATGACATAGGAGTACACTACAGCCCTCATTCCATTCTCAACTGCTGCATCACTTTCATATCATTCGACTCTTATAACTACAGTCTGGTTTCAGTAAACGTTGTAGATACCCTTTCGCTCCCTTTACTTTATTCAAGATACCTTCAAAAATTCAACGGTGTTCTTCAGACAATGTTGTCAAATACTTTTGTAAGCCTACGAATGTTATAAATGTGGATTTGCCTTTTTCATTCCGTCGTCTAAGATACACTGTCTGATCTAAAGCATCCTGAGTATCATTGGATATTAATAATGGGTTTGTCGACCTTTTACCTTTGCGATCACTTGAACTCTGCTGGGGAAACTTTGACTAAGGTGTCTGAATGTCTATGAAAGAATGGAAACGCATTCCTCCTGAAGGGCGGAAACAAGAGAAGGTAGTAATGTTGAACGCCGTGATCTGGAGCGAAATGAACATTCTAACTCATACCAAAGATGTTCCATTAGGTATTATTGAGATGTTAATACAGAACTCTATATTTTACAACCACCTCCTGCAGTGTTAGACAGCCTCCGCCTGTTAGAAGATGACATCTAGCCGGGCGTGATTTGGTTGTGATTGTTTCTTCGTGTTTCCAAGTCACAGTCACATTACCAGCAACCAGCTTGGGCAAATTTGGGATTCAAATGTCTTTTATGTATTTCTTACAGAGGTGACATCCAATGAGTAGTCCGTATTTGAAGTCATTGAGCACTCTTGAGTGACCTATTCTACTGTTATTGCCTCTCTACTGGAAACACAATACCCACCGCCCACTTTTATAATGGTATACCCCCTTCTTGTGATAGCCAGTAGTCATTTTGGTACTATGTAAGTGTGTCCCAATATTTCCGAACAGATATTTTATGTCGTAGAGCGAGTATTACCTCATGTGATCATATGTATATTCTGAACCCAAACTGATATTTACTGGGATCAGCTTCTAACAGGTTTTTACCTAGTGCTGTACATAATATGTGTCACTATTTTGCAGCCGTGACTTATTAAACTATTTATTCAATATTATTAACATTTGTACACATCTGACTTCTTTGGAATATTAGCTTCTTCTTGAAGTCTGTGGAAGGAAGGGAGGAAGATTGGGTTTATCGTCCCGCCGACATCCAGGTCATTAGAGACGGAGCACAAGCTTGGATGGTGTCAAGGATGGCGAAGGAAATCGGCCGCACCCTTTCAAAGGAACCATCCCGGCATTTGCCTGGAGCAATTTAGGGAAATCACGAAAAACTTAAATCTGGATAGCCGGACTCGGATTTGAACCGTCGTCATCCTGAATGTGAGTTCATTGTGCTACCTACTGCGCCACATCACTCGGTGACGTTTCCGGATATCTCTGTGTCATGTAACCTTAACAGAAGGCGAGATACTGCATCATGGTATAATTTCCCAAGGAACTTAATAATTCTGAGCGAATGGTGTCTTGTTTGACCAAAGTCTTATAGTACTCTGGCAAATTCTTCTAGCAGATCATGTCTCCGTTTTCACATTCGTCTACTTCACCATACCTTTCAATAACATGGTCTTCGATTCGTTTCCTTGGTATATTATTCAATTTATACTCTGAGAAAGCAGTAAAAGAATTCAAGGAGAAATTTAGGAAGGAAACTACAGTTCAGGGAGAAGAAATGAGAACATAAATGTTTGCTGACGACGTTATTATGTCAGGCACCGCAATGTAATTGGCAGATCATTTGATGAAGGATAATTTCAATTAAATCAGATGATAACGAGGGAATTAGATTACGGATTGAGTCACTGAAAGAAGATACGTAATTTTGTTCTGTCAGAGAAACAACTAAAAATGACTCGTGCAAAGAGAATGTAAAATCTGTTTCATTCCATGGTGTCGAATTGATTCAGCGAGCTTAATATAATTTGACTGTAAAAACAGTCATAGGTTGCAGATTTGTAATAAAATATAATACATAGACTGGTATTATTAATATAGTTAATTTGGTAGTTGTGAGAAATGATGTTGGAGCGGGTGATCAAGCCTTGAATACAGTAAGCAGCTTCAAGCTAATGTAGAATGTAGGTTTCAATAGTTGGGCAGACACGAAGAGACTTGCACTGTAGAGACTAGGATGAAGAGTCGCATCAAATTAATCATACTAGTCTTTGGACAAAAGACTGCAACATAATCCCGTTGCCGTCTACAAACGTGGTATGGAAGTGAGCAAATTTCTGAAATATCCATATTCGGGTCTCTCTGACGTACAGCTATCCCCGTATAAAAAAAGGGATCGGATAGCGTCTTCGGTCCTGTGTATGGAATACATGTTGAACAGCTGCACTGATCGAAAGGTTATTGTATAGAGGGTAATGCATAGATAAATACGTAAGAATACTGTGTGGGGCGACGGGTAAAGATATTTGGTTTCTTACTTAGTCTTATAAGCTGAAATATTGGCAGCCTGTGTGATTTTAGGATATCACAGTATTTTACAAAGCCCTGGAAACCATTTGTCCAAACAGACTGAAAACGATGGAGGAAGTACTGTTCACAGTCTTCGGTCCACAGGTTTACCATACTCCACGCCGAAACTCAAAGAAAATGTTCTAGCTCTCTCAGAATAAGGCAGAGAAATCAGCAAACATGACGATAAGTAAAAGTCTGCTGTCGTTTAGCAGAGCAGTATAATCTGACAAAAATTTATACGCACAAGAATTTGTCTGGAAAATTATTAAAGTTGTTCTTGACACAATTCAGAGACGATTTCTACTGTTGTTCAGAATTACGTAAAGTTAACTGCTCTCCTTAAAAGTGGGGGACTAATCTCAGACACTTGCCCCGCGGTTTTGTATAGCACAGAGCGGCACACGAAACAGAACTTCCAAAATGAAACACGGGTTTCCCTGTAAATCATTAATTAAAATAGGTTCACTTTTACAAATTTTCACGAGACATCCGCCATATTTTATTCGATCGAAAAATCGATAGCTTCAGTCGTCATTATCACGTCCCGAGGCTTCAGCGCACTGTCACGGAGCCAATCACAGCACATTCTGCAGCTGAGCGTAACGCATCCCGTATGACTGACGGCGATCGAATAACCTCCTCCCGCGGGACTGCTACGGTCGCAGTTTCGAATCCTGCCTCGGGCATGGGTGTGTGTGATGTCCTTAGGTTAGTTAGGTTTAAGTAGTTCTAAGTTCTAGGGGACTTATGACCTAAGATGTTGAGTCCCATAGTGCTCAGAGCCAATAACCTCCTCAGTGCATATGCAGAGGGCATTATATACTAGCATCTTAAACTGGTTCCAGCATCTGCTTCAGTGCTAACCCAGAACCCTTTTTTTATTAGAAAATTATTTATAACGTTGTTAATGGAAGACCTATACCGATGCCAATTTTTCTCAAAGTAAGTCTGAACTCTCTTTATATTGTATAAAATTCTCAGTCTGATAGTTTAATCTTTAACCTCCAGAATATTTCAAACGGAACTACTGGTAGATAGTGGCCACTTTCTAATTTTCTGTATCTATATTAAGTTACAATATCATAGTCAAAGTTGATACTGTTTCATTATTACTTATATAAAATAAAGTGCTGTTCATTTTAGCTTTGTATCTTATGCACTGAGATAAGTTAATCTGATTCATTTTTTTAGTTTTTACCACAAAAGTTGGTCTTTGCTCAATAATCCAAGAAGTAGAGGTAGCTTCATAAAACATCTACCATATATTTTTTTACCATAAGTTGAACCTAATTTCAATAGTAGAACTCCCTGAAACTCCATGAAAACTCCCACAGAATATTCTGATAATCAACTGAACCTTACTCCAAAATTCCAACTTTCTAAATTCAATATTTCGTAAAACTCGATTTTTGAAACAGCTAATTATCAGATAATGCTGTCACTCCAAATCTTTAGTCATTGGTTTAGTTTAACATAATATGTCTACATTTTAAATAATATTTAAACCTTTTAATTTGCATCAAATTATTACGCAATCTCTTTGTAAGCTCTTCGCACGGCATGCGCTAATCTCTGCGGTCTTCACCTTGGCCACGTGATGGAGAAAAATCAATAACTCAGTCGCCACTAGAAATATAGGTAAGTGCTTGCTACCCCACAACTGTCTTTAAAATTCAGGTGATAAACCTTGCATGTTGTTCTCGCAGTATTAAAAGTTTGCAGCGTTAATATTGGCTACAAAGGACTACAGACAAAGTAATTTGAAGAGAAAACATGCAATGATTTAAGTTTTTAGATTAATTGAAATAGCAGTCAGGACACTGTGATACTTACACAGAAGATCCAGCACGCTACCGACGGTATAGGTTGTGCCATATCTGGCTGCTAGAGCTTCGCTGGCTCTCTGTGTCATTTCGAGCTGAAAAAGAAAGCAAGAAAGTTTTAATTACAAAAAAAACATATCATACAGCCTCTGTTTGCAAAGCAATTCAGTATTCTATAGTAATACTAGTACGCAGATGTAATATCGACCTTTCTTCTGTTCTCCATCTTTATTAAGTTGCTTTATATTTGTGGAGGTATGCAATTAATTGAAGGCAGTTTGTTTGTTGCCATACGCATTTCGCTTCTTTTATTTGGGAAGCATCTTCAGTGGCCTGTAACACATAATGTTTATATATACAATAAACGTATTATGTGGTTGATGCAACTTGCTGCTGTGTTACATTTCGTCTTGTTTTACTGTTGTTTTCTAGGTTAGAATAAACTTTTGTACCACAAATCTCGTAATATGAAATTATCGTTCGGTGTTACTTAAGATTTCCCGCGCTGTTAACTCATGCTTGAGCTCCAGCTGGACGATTACTGACATTCTTTCACCCACATTTGTCACATCGCATGTATTACTTGCACTTTCAATTTTGTGATCAACATACGCGTGTTTTCGGTGTGTATGTTGTCAACAGTTGTTGTGCGTTCATCTGTCGTCTTCTGTTTGTGTTGTGTGTGTGGTTTGATATTTTTCATTTGTTGTGTGTGTGTGTGTGTGTGTGTGTGTGTGTGTGTGTGTGTGTGTATTTCCTGTGTGAAACCGCGTCATTCTTTCTTGAGGGAGTGTTATTTTTCCTCTGTTTTTAATAAATGGATATTTATGTTATACAGGGTGTCCCAGCTATCCTGTCCACCCAAAATATCTCTGGAACAATAACAGCTATTGGAAAACGACTTTCACCGGTATCAATGTAGGGCTGGGGCCCATGAATGTACATATTTGGAAACATTCTAAAACGAAAGCATATGTGTTTTTTTAAAACAAACATATGTTTTTTTAAATGGACCTCCTATATTTTTTCTTCAGCAATCCATAACATGACAAAGCACATACACAATGGCGTTGATTGCATTGCAATATTCCCATTACATCCCGAGATTCTGAGACGCGAAGTTGACGCTTGAAACACACGACATGCGCTGCTAGCGCACTTCCTGAGGCTCAGGCGTCAACCCCATGCTGCCCGTAATCGCGATGTGCTTGACATGTGTAATCACACCTCCATACTTATCAAGAGGTCCGAAACGAATAATACGGTCTGCTTCCATCAACTCTCATAAGCACATAATGGTTTCCCTCTTGCACGTTTTACGTATCTACGTACACAGTATGAACCAGTACCGATCGGTGTACACCCGTCAGGTTGTCTTATTTATCCTGCACACCCAAAATAAGGTTTGTCTAATGCGTTATATGACCCATTGTGCCTGTCGCGCAGGGCCTGGCTCTACCTAGTCAAGTGTCCAACGTAGTTCCCACTACTGCCACAGTTACCACTTCGCCTTGTTTATGATTTGCGACCCATGCAAACTCCTGTACTCCACCACACTCCGAGCATCCCATTTGTTGTTGCTTTGGCGTGCAGTACACCGCTTGCCAGTGTAGTCGTGCATCAGAGTAATCTAGTGACGGCACGGAGTTAGTACACATTGTGAATATACGTTGTGTTGTGGAACTTATACTGTACAGTATAATGTACACACATGACGATATGGTAGAAATGCTGCTGATCTATGGAGAATGTACGTTGACGGGAAATACGTTATGAGATTGCTTGTTTGTTGATAGTACTGTTGGCGAACATTATGATTATTAATATGTCTATTTTCTACCCTACTCTACATACCTGTACTGTACCCTGTTGTAGGTGGACGAAATGCTGTTCAGGCAGAACGACTGTACAGAAGACGATTCCCTGACAAGCCATCGCCTTCGCGCCGGATGTTTGGTCGTCTCACATCTCGTCTACGTGAAACTGGAAGCTTAAATCCAAGACCTCGACATCGTCCTAGAACACGCACAGATGAACGTGCTGAAGTTGCTGTGCTCGCTACCACAGCTGTGAATCCTCAAATCAGCACACGTCAAATTGAACGTGAAGTTGGTGTGTCGAAATTAAGTGCACAGCGTATTCTTAAACGTCATATATTTCATCCTTACCATGTTCATTTACACCAGGATCTTCTAGGAAATGACTTCCGCAACAGGGTAACATTTTGTCGGTGGGCTCAGCAAAAACTTCTGACTAATCCAAATTTTTTTGCAGATGTTCTCTTTACCGACGAGGCATCATTCTCCAACAAAGGAATTGTCAATATGAGGAATATGCATTATTGGTCCGCAGACAATCCAAAATGGCTCCGTCAGGTAGAGCATCAACGTCCGTGGAAAGTTAATGTTTGGTGTGGGATTATTGGAGATACCATTATCGGACCTTTCTTTATAAATGGCATCCAAAATGGCAGACAATACACCAGATTTACACGACACAATCTTCCTGTTCTCTTGGACACCGTACCTCTGAGCCGGAGAATGGTCATGTGGTATCAGCATGACGGATGCCCTGCACATAACGCCTTACGAGCACGACGACTTCTGAACCGTAAGTTGCCTGGTAGGTGGATTGGACGAGGTGGCCCAGTTAGGTGGCCTGCCCGATCTCCGGACCTTACACCGCTGGATTATTTTCTTTGGGGAGCAGTGAAGGATGCTGTTTACCAACATGAACCAACAACAGCAGAGGACATGAAGCATCGCATTATTGATGCTTGTACAGCCATCAAAGAGGAAACAGTAGCACGAAGTAGGGCATCCTTCATCCGCAGAGTGACCCTATGTATGCAAGCCAATGGGCATCACTTTGAGCATGAGATGTGAACGCTATGTTTAGTATGTAGTGCTGGTATCACAGTGGAAGTTTCTAGAAAGGGCCATTTTACCCAGTGATGTTAAGAAACATTTGTTTGCAACAATTTGTCATTTATCGCATTAGATAAACATAACATTGATAATTATGTGATAATAAAACTAATTGGCTAAACATGTTTACATTCATCTTCTATGTCCTACCTGAACTTCCCAAATCAAAACATTTTTACCTAAACAACGGTAAAACTTTTAGTCCACTTGCTCGTTTCACTAAAACCATCAACATGAATTTTACTATTACGAGTGAATGATTAACTGTCACTTGCGCTAGATCTACAGTAAAGTAAAGTTTTAACGTAGAACGGCTATACCTTTTTAGTAACGGATTAACGATAAGCGAGGTTAACTTTGTGACTAACGTTGCGGTACACATACGTATATGTTACAGAACCGCATTAGCCCTAGCCAATGGGATAAATACCTGCTGGAATGTACGACGTTAATGCAGGATGGCAGCAGACCGTATTATTCGTTTCGGACCTCTTGATAAGTATGGAGGTGTGATTACACATGTCAATCACATCGCGATTACGGGCAGCATGGGGTTCACGCCTGAGCCTCAGGACGTGCGCTAGCAGCGCATGTCGGGCGTTTCAAGCGTCAAATTCGCCTCTCAATATCTCGGGATGTAATGGGAATATTGCGATGCAATCAACGCCGTTGTGTATGTGCGTTGTCATGCTATGGATTGCTGAAGGAAAAATATAGGAGGTCCATTTAGAAAAACATAAGTTTGTTTTAAAAAACACATATGCTTTCGTTTTAGAATGTTTCCAAATATATACATTCATGGGCTCCAGCCCTACATTGATACCGGTGAAAGTCGTTTTCCAATAGCTGTTATTGTTCCAGAGATATTCTGGGTGGACAAGATAGCTGGGACACCCTGTATAACACAGAAATATATAACATTTACACACAGCAAAATACACACACATACACAAAAATATCCATTTATTAAAAAAATGGGAAAAAGAAGACCATCTCAAGAAAGAATGACACGATTTCACACAGGAAATACACTCACACACATACATACACAGGACATATATGTGGGGGGGGGGGGGAGAGAAGGGGGGACGGAGATTCATTAATTGTTTATCCTGGTTACACTTCGGTTTGTTGTTGTTTCAGTCGCTACCACGATCAGAGAGCTATTACTTATATGGATTTGGTCGTTTTCGGTGGCTCTTTGTATGTGAAAGTTTTCTTTCAATGTCATAGGCTTTTTGTTGTGATTATTCACCCTGATAACTGTCTTGGCACATTCCATGTTGGATAGTTCGTGTCCATATTTTATCAGGAGTTCGGCGAAGGTGGAATGGCTACTTTCATATTTCCAACTTCTTATATGTTCTTTATATCTAGTTTTGAAGTTTCTGCTTCTCATCCCCAGATATATCGATTTACATACTTGGCACTCTAGCTGGTATATACCAGCTCCTTGATATTTATCTGGTTTGTCTGTTGTTTGTAAATGTGACTGGAGTGTTTTTCCAGTTCCGTAAGCTATATGTAAACCCTGTTTCTTTAGCATATTTTCTGTCTTGTGTGTTGCTTGTATGTAAGAGTGTACCATTTTTTCCTGTTATTCATGTCATGAGTGTTCTTGTTTTGTGTTTGCGTGTGTCCTGCACTTTCTGTGTGATCCTTTGGTGTTTGTGTTATCTGTTTGTTTTCATTTTTCTATACTTGTGTTATCAATTTTTGGTTGAATTTTTGTACTATATAGGTGCTGTAACCATTGTTTGTGGCTATGATTTGTATTGTTTGTAATTCTTTTTCATAGTTTTCTTTGTTGAGCGGCTTTCTGAAGATGTCAAGAGTGTGTTTATTGTTACCACTCTTTATTGTTATATCTGTGAAATTTATTTGCTTTTGTGTTTCTTTTTTCATGGTGAATTGAATTTATGTGTATGTATGTATGATGGAAGTTATAAGGTTGAACAGTTTTGTTTAATACCGCAGGCAGTTTTGAAAATTCGAGAAAACTGATAAAATGAAAAAATGAAAAATAGTCAAAGCATTACTATATCAGAAATATCTTATGTTTCTCGATGTATTATCTGGTAAATCCACCATGTTTTGAGTGCACTGATCGAGCAATGGGAATTGTGTTAGGAGCTCTGCAATTTAGTTCAGAAGTTATACGGAACCTTTAATAGACAAAATGAAATATCATGTTATCAACATATCACCGTAAGATGTGTTGAAGAATTACGAAGGCTTCAAAATTAGAGACAACATAATTCTGCTGGCAACGGTTCTGGCACGGAAGTGTATTGACTAGAAGTGCCCCGTACATTATTGACGATAAACTGCGAGAATGACACGACCTTAGCTTGTTTCATCGTTATCGTAAGGAGTTACTTCTCGTCAGCCACTCTCTGGGAATTATTATTTCTCGTAATATGTCTTACGGTCAGCAGTCTACGTTGTTAACGATATTCCTTACAAGTCAACACGAGAAATTTAGCTGTTATTTGTTGCAACGTTTAGGTTTTTTTGTTATGGTAGTATATCAGTTTCATGGGAACGTTCACTCATAGTACCCTACGTTCTTATAACTACATCCATTGTATTATTTCCTATAGAATTAGTACAAGTAGGTCACTTCGTGTCACCGCAAGTAGCTCTTACCCGTACACGAATGTGTTCGTCTGTGCAATGTCCTGTGTTAAAGAGGAGTGGAATTCGTGGCGAGTCGCGTCAAACCAGTCAGAAGACTTGTAAAAAAGAAAAAAAGAGAAAACTATAAAGAGGATGAAGACATATTGGCAGAAGAGAAAAGAGGAGGAGCGCAATAGGAGAAATGTACATTGAAAAATAGTTGTTTAACGCGGTCCCTAGACGGCCAAAATCGGAATTTAAAAAAAAAGTTATTAACGATAAACATTCAGTTATTAAAGCACGCTTGTGGCGTTGTTATTTACGTGAAAAGCTTCAGGTTGTTCAAAGTCTATCATCAATGAGATATCTTCGGTCAGTGCATTGTGCTATCGAGGAAGAAAACTGAATATGCCTCCGACGATTGAACATGGAATAAATACTTTAACAGCAAAGTCCAATTGCAGAGTTGGAGGAATGTTGAACTCTCTTCCTAGGTAGCATCTTCCACATAAATAACAGTGGCACAACTGTGCTCTAGTAATACCTGTCTTTAATAATGTTATACTTTTCAGTTACACTCATCACTCTTCTAGCTTGTTTGACGTGACCCACCACGAATTCCACTCCGGTACCAATGTTCCAATCTTTTCCCAGAGTGGCAATTGCAAATTCCAACTCATGTCTGCACTTATTTGCTGGCTGTATTTCAGTCCCTGTCTTCCTCTGTGAGGTTTACCCTCTACAGTTTCTTTTAGTACCATGGAAGTTATTCCCAGAAGTGTTAACAGATGAACTATAAGATGGCAAGAACTATGCCCCTTACATGAAGTTATTAAAGATCACCTAACTCAAGTTGAGCGAACAGTAGGGCTGAACGAAAATGACTGACAAGGCACAATGCACCTTGTAGAGGGTATAGTATGGACATGTTGGAATAATTAATGTTGGGTGATGGTTTTAAAGCAATTCACACGACATGAAAACTTTGTGGAAACGCGTCGATTTGTTGGAGTCTAGTTTACCCCAGGGAAGTATTCAGACTTGACCGTGGCCGGCTGGCGAGTGGCGAAGGGAAGCGACAATAGGCAGCTTAGGGTGGCTCAAGCTCTGAGAGCCTCCAGCTGCCTTAAGATGGGTGACAGTGAGTGGGTGGTTGACCAGATGCTGGTGTACCATGAAGCAAACGGAGAACTTGTATGACTGTTGATAAATGTCCGTTGTCCCGTTTTCAGTGAAACATGCGAGAAAGCCACGCAAAGCTACAGTGGAGTGGTCAACAGAGGCCAAAATATGCGTGTTCATGACTACAGCAACTTCACGCTGAATTCATGGTCGGCAGAGTCTGAAGTAAATCAGGTGAAGAGCAACAGAATGAAATACGCTGGCCTCCGATGTGAACGTAGGACCAAGGAATTTGAAGTACTCTCCTGGGAGTCAGAATTCCAGAAAAATTGGTGTTTTGTGAAGACGCTAACTTTGATGGGTGGCCTGGGAGGAGCTAAATAGCAGAGGTTGAGAGGAAGGGAAATTTTGTGGGAATTTGTTGACTTCCCAGAGCAGGCATTGGTCGGCGCTGGGAAGCGATGCATATTTAACATGACTTGTGCTGCAATTGGCGTAAGTGATTTTGCTGGAGGGGAAACCAAGGCGAAGAGCGGTCTGGGAGAAGTCTCCGTAGGGATCTTCCGTTCCCAGCTTGCCTAGAGTGCTGACGTGGCATACTTTACTCAGCTTGCCTGAGACAGATTGAGCATCTCTGCAGTTTAAGACTTAGAAAACGGAACGATTGAGCTTGGAGATAGAAAGTTTTGGTTCAGCTATGTACTGAGCAATATAGCTAGGAGTGAATAGACGAGCACAGCCTTGCAGCACCACAAGGTCGGCCGACGTCCGCACAACAACAACGCCCCACCACGCTGAATTCAGTGATATTACACCCCCTCCGGCTTGAATTAGGCCACTGATTAATTTGTGGAGCACGTCTGCAAAGTTTCCACGAGGGTTTCATGGGCCGTGTTTTGGGGAATTGTTCTTGCACTTCGCATTACGCCTGGGTCTGTCAATAGGAATTAATTTTGATTTATCGCGCTTTACTCCACGTAAACGCAATTTATTACCACTGCCTGTTAGGAGAGTCATGTAATGTGATGAATGAAGGTCAGAAGTTCCAATAAATTTGTGCTAATCGGATGCATCTGTTTTCAATCAAGTAGTTGAAATCCCAAGCCACTTTCTTAATTAATTTTATGTTCAACATGTGCATCTGGTGTTCAATAGCTTACTATAACATCAATGTGCACCCCTTTTTAATTAAAAGTGATGAATTATGAATCAATTAATGTCAACACATCCACCGCAGTTCAATCAGGAGTCACAGGGCCTTACTAATTTCTTTGCGTTATCCGATATTGCGGCAGTTTTGCACTCTCTGTTGATCTGTTAGTCAACGCCAAAACGAGGTAAGTGACGGGTGGGGTGTTACAGAACAACCATCCTGTCGTCTCTTCTAGTCAGTGATTTCCGTATATTACTTTCGTCAACGGTTTTGCGGAGAATATCCTCGTCCCCTACCATATTAGTCCACGTAAGTTTCAACACACTTGTAGCACCACATCTAAAATGCTTCAGTTGTCTTCTGTGTCGGTTTTCCCACAGTCCATCTTTCATTACCGCACAATACTGTGCCCCAGACGTACATTCTGAGAAATGTCTTAATCAAGTTAAGGCCTATGTTTAATACTAGTAAACATCTCTCGACCAGGAATACCCTTCTTGGTAGTGCTAGCCTGCTTCTTATGTCCTCCTTAATCCGCCCGTCTGGGTAAATTTGCTGCCTAGGTAGCAGAATGCCGTAACCCCACTATTTCGTCATCTCCAACCCTGATCTTACATTTCTCGCCGTTAGCATTTCTGCTGACATCTTGGGTTGTTGGGTGTTCTGCCGGATATCAGCGTCGTACTTGCACGATATTTCGGTCACGTAGCTCGTGACCTTCATCAGGTGCGACCTGAGACTGCTCCTCGAGTGGACCTGGTCCAGTATTTATGCCTATGGCCTTCCCCCTCCACCAACAGCTGCAGGCGCTTCCTCTGTGGTCCGCGCCCATTCCCTGCGACCTGCTGGAGCGTTGCTGCTCCGTTTTCCGTCCGCTGCGGTTCTAGGTGCTCCCTCTGCGGTCCGCGCCCACCAAGCCCGCTCCTGGGGGTTTCATCTACGGTCTGGGGTACCAAGTGTTCCCCCTGCGGTCCGCGCCCGCTCATCACGACCTGTTGGAGCGTTGCCGCCCCGTTTTTCGTCCGCTGCGGCTCTGGATGTTCCCTCTGCGGTCCGCGCCCACCAGTCCCACTTCTGGGTGTTCCATCTTCGGTCTTGGCATTCCCGCTCAGGCTGCGGAGGTGAGCTGATCGCTGCATGTTAGCGCTAGCTCCCTAGCATGTATGGACGACGCGGAAAGGGAGGCAAAGCTGCTGCCCTGCTGCAATTGCTGAGCCTCGTGCTCGGCGCATCAGAAGATGGGGAACGCAAGAAGACGGCGGAGCGGAAGGAGCAGTGCTATCGCTGCCAAAAACTTGGCCATGTTGCCAAGTACTGCCGTAATGCAGTGGCGTGCCTTCGTTGTGCGCAAGCACACGATTCGCGCCACTGCGCCAAGAAAGACGCCACACGCTGCTGCGCCAATTGTGGCGGCCCTCATGCGGCGAATTACCGCGGGTGCAGCTACATCAAGAACTGGAGTCGCGGCGATAAAGCTAGACGGAGACACAAGACCACCAAGAACTTGGATATAGCCGAGGCCGTTGCGTCCTCGCCACCCCCCGCCTCTGGCGGATCCGTGGTGGCCGATGACGTGGCTGTACCACCGGACGCAGTCAGCGAGGCGTGCGCCAGGGTCCGCGCCGCCGCCGATGAAGAAATTGCTGCCCTCAAAGCCGCAATGGCGGAAGAGAAGGCAACACTCCAAGCCGAACTAGCCGAGGCTCGGCTGCTGGTGCACAGTCTCCGTGATGCATTGGCCAGCCAGCCCCACACAGCACAGAAGAAGGATGCCGACACGCAGACTGCCGCCCCCGTGGAACCTGTAGTAATACAGGAAGCCACGAGGGTGGAAACACAAGACGCAGCCGCACAGACAATCATCGCGGCGAAGAACATGGCAACCCAAGTCATCATGGAAGAGGCTCCTTGCCCCCTCTCCAAGACGCAGTTGCAGAAGGTAGTGTCCATTCACTTGGATACTCTCAGGTCCTACAACGCCCGCCCTCCTCTCACGCCTGTTCAGTGGGAAGCTCTCTTCGTCTCAATAGAACAACAAGAACAAGAAGAAGAGAACGAAAGCCAACAACAAGGGGCGAGGACCGCCGAAGACGCCGAAGCTGCCAACTGGGAGGATGTGACACACCCTAAAATGTCACAAGCAGACACATACTACAACAAGAAAAAGAAGAAGGACAAGAAGAGGTACCCTGACGCCAGGAGGACTTAGAAGACTCTCCTCCTCACTGCGCCCGATCACCCATCGTCATCATCATCAAACATCCGCTCTGTCAGTCGCTGACTGACAGTCCCTAGGCGTCGACAGGGCCAGTCAAGTAAAGGCCCCTAGTCGATGCATACCTGTTAATTCACGTGACCTACCGCCTGTCTCTGACCGGCAATTATATGTACCCAAACATGCACAACCGTCCCAGTTATTCCCAAACGTCCCAGTAAACTTCAACCCATCTAAGTGGAGTAAATGTCTAACGACAACAAACTCCCCCTTAACATCCTCAAGAAGAGGAATTCAAGTGCAAAGCAGCAGCTTCGGTCTGGTGCGCCTGGCAGCCCGTCAGGGGCTCGTTTTCCATCTCCATGTCTCTGGTTCTTCTCTTTGTGTAGTGTTGCAGCTGGCCCGGTTGCTCCTTTAACAATTCCAGAGCCCGTTCCCAGGCTCTGCTTAGCTGGTAACCTGTGTCACGGTTCATAAGATCGTCAGCCAATTTAATTTCTATCGATTCTCTTATAACACTGTCCCAAAATCTGAGTGTTTGTGCTAGAATCTTGGTATCCTCATACTTCATGGCATGATCTAGGCCATAGGCATAAATACTGGACCAGGTCCACTCGAGGGCAGTCTCAGGTCGCACATGATGAAGGTCACGAGCTACGTGACCGAAATATCGTGCAAGTACGACGCTGATATCCGGCAGAACACCCGACAACCCAAGATGTTATTAGATCGCCGGGAAAGCCTTAAGAGTTACAGCATTTCTGCTACTTCTCATTACTTTCGACTTTCTTCGATTTGTTCTCAGTTTATATTCAGCACTCACTTGACTATTCCGTTCAACGGATCCTGCAGTTATTCTTTATTTTGGCTGAGGATAATAAAGTCATCAGCGAATCTTATCACTGATATTCTTCCACCTTGAATTTAAATCCCACTCTTGAACATTTATTTCCGTTAATGCTTCTTCGATGTACAGACTGAACAGCAGGGGTACATCAAATTTTATTCCGAGTACTTCGTTTTTTGTTCTTCAAATCTTACTGTTCCCACTTGGTTCTTACACATGCTGCATATTACCCGTCTGGACTGTGCGACTGGTCCCGGCGGAGGTTCGAGTCCTCCCTCGGGCATGGGTGTGTGTGTTTGTCCTTAGGATAATTTAGGTTAAGTAGTGTGTAAGCTTAGCGACTGATGAACTTAGCAGTTAAGTCCCATAAGATTTCACACACATTTGAACATTACCCGTCTTTCCCTTTAGCTTACCCCAATTTTTCTGAAAATTTCAAACATCTTGCACCATTTGACATTGTCGTACACTTTATTCAGGTCGACAAATCTTATAAATACTATCTACGTCTCTTGATTCGTCTCCAGTCTGTCTTATTTCTCAGCCAAAAGGTCAGAACTGCCTCTCTGGTGCCTTTTCCTTTCCTACAGCCAAATTGATCGTCATCTACCAGACCTTCAATTTTATTTTTAATTCTTCTGTGAATTATTCTTGTCACCAGCTTGGATGCATGAGCTGTTTAAATGATTGAGCGATAATTTTCTCAGATCTTTCTAACTTTGGAATTGTGTAGATGATGTTTTTCCAGAATTCTAATAGTACTTCGCCAGTCTCAAACATTCTACACAACAGCGTAGATAGTTGTTTTGTTACCATTTCTCTCAATGATTTTGGAAATGTTAGAATGTTATCCATCCCTTCTGCATTATATCATCTTCATTTTCCCAAAGCTCTTCTAAATGCTGATTCTAATACTGGATTCCCCTACCTCTTCCTGCCTACTAATGTTTCTTTTTCGATAACGTTAACGGTCAAGTCCTCCCTCTCACAGAGGTCTTCAAAATACTCTTTCCATCGACCTGCTCTCTCTTCTGCATTTAACAGAGGAATTCCCATTGCACATTTAGTGTTACCGCTCCTGCTTTTAATTGAACCGGAGGTTGCTTTGACTGTCCTGTCTGCTGGGTTAGTCCTTCCGACAGTTACTTCTATCTCGATGACTTCAAATTATTCAGTCAGCCGTTTCGCCTTAACTTTTCAGCACCTCCTATTTATTTCATTACGTAGTGACTTGTATTTCTGTATTCCTAAAAATCCTTGAACACTTTTGTACTTCCTTCTTCGTCGATCAACTGAAGTATCTCATCTGTTGGCCATGTTTTATTTGTGGTAAGCTCCCTTGTACCAATGTTTTTCTTTACAACTTCTGTGATTGCTCTTTTTAGAGATATCCATTCTTTTTCAACTCATTTCCCTACTCAGCTGTTAACCATCTCAGTATCTATAGCCTCAGAGAATTTCAAGTGTGTGTATTCATTCTTTAGTACTTTCGTATCCCACTTTTGTGAGCGCCGATTCTTCCTGATTAGTGTCTCAGACTTCAGCCTACTCTTCATAATTACTAAATTGTGCTCTAAACTAATATCTGCTCCTCCGTACGCCTTAAAATCCAATATCTGATTTCAGAATATGCCTCACCATGATGTAATGTAATTGGAATCTTCCCATATCTCCCGATATTTTTCAGAGTATACCTTCTCCTTCTCTTGTCATTCTTGAACGGAGTACTGTCTATTACTAGCTGAAATTTAGCGCAGAACCCAATCGGTCTTTCTACCATCTCAGGTATCTAACTGAAGTAAGAAAAGGGGCAGGGGGATACTGAATGACCTTTGACGACATAAAACTGAGAAGCAGTGTTGCAGACTCTGCTTTTGTATATACAAAATTAAATAATTCATAAGACGTAAAAAAATAAACAGAAGAAAGAGAACGACATGGAAAACCAAAGACACCAGTCATAACCTCAAGAAGGAAGACTCACCAGCTCATCGTAATTGGAGGCCACGTTGCCAGGGACGCCGTAAGGAAACATGATCCTCTGGCCGTACGCGTGAAAGCTGCCATACAGCAACAGTGTCCCTGGTTCGTTATCCCACAGCATACCCGAGAACGTCGCCGCCTCGTACTCGGAGAAGGGCACCGGTCCAGGGTAGTTGTCTGCACAGAAGTCCTCGCTGGTGCCGAAACCTGTCGTAAAACGAATCCGATCATCTCTGTGGACCAGGTTACTTTCATTTCAGTGCCTTCTGGTTTTGTTAAATGCTGATTCTTAGTTCTCTTGTCAATGTCATGTATCTGAAACATTGACCGTCCGTCAGTGAACCGATAATGAAGTAGTGGAAGATGAAAAAATGATATTTGGATGCATACTAAGCACAACAGTAATTACTTAGCTCTCTTCTGGCGTCATAAAACTGTGCCCCTGCTTGTCACTGACTTATGACAGAAACAGATCCTCGTACTGAATATCTATTGCAAACCGTTTCTAGGTAATTTTGTATTTGTTAAAAATTATTGAACGCTATTCTCATACCAGTTTGACTTATACTGCTCACAAGCTGCGTTATGTGCAACGGACGGCACTATTATGCCTTCGTAAGCTCTAAGTCACGGATGATAGTTGAGCCAGCTGTTTGTCTGGGCTCGTCTCGGGATCTCTTGATATCATGGCAGGTGGCAAAGGCTGAGAGGCGGTTCCCGGCGGTAGACAGGAGCAGGTACTAGTGCTGGCTGTGATGGTGATAAATGAGTTAGTATTAGCTATTACTAGATGCCGGCCGGTGTGGCCATGTTGTTCTAGGCGCTTCAGTCTGGAACCCGTGAGCTCTACGGTCGCAGGTTCGAATCCTGCCTCGGGCATGGATGTGTGTGATGTCCTTAGGTTAGCAAGGTTTAAATAGTTCTAAGTTCTAGGGGACTGATGACCACAGATGTTAAGTCCCATAGTGCTCAGAGCCATTTGAACCATTTTTTATTGCTAGATGAAATTTATTGCAGAAAGCAATTGCCTTGTGCCTCTCTGATTCCTATAACATAACCGCACCCGTAATATAGTAGTGGTGGTCATCATCTGAGAGAAACGGCTTGTAATGGGGCCACGTAGCAGCAGACGTTATAAAGGATTCTAGTGTTGACAGACAGTGACTGACAGCTGCACAGAATGGTAGGTCTCATTCTGTTTATCTTAAGGCACTATACATGTGGGATGTGTAATATGTGTTGCTGAATACTGAATTGCATGTTTACCGATGAGTGCATTCTGACTGACCAAGGTGTCTCTGGATTGTGATGCTCTTATATTTACTCGTTCAATTGTTCAAATGGCTCTGAGCACTATGGGACTTAACATCTGTGGTCATCAGTCCCCTAGAACTTAGAACTAATTAAACCTAACTAACCTAAGGACATCACACACATCCATGCCCGAGGCAGGATTCGAACCTGCGACCGTAGCAGTCGCGCGGTTCCGGACTTATTTACTCGTGTTGAGTAGGATAACCAGTGGATACGCGAAAGAGATCGGTCGTTTTCTCACGTGTGAAGTTGCACCAGCAGCAGGAGTAGTAGTAGTAGTAGTGAAATTAAACAAAGGTCTGCGACAAAACGAATCAATTAGCCCGCTCAAGATAGACATCTTCGATTATTTCTGCAAAGCAAGATACTATCTTGCCCACAGCTCCTCTGGTGCAAACTGGCACTGTCGTAAATGGTCATTGACGTGTACCAATTATCTATTCCAGTCCTCAGACACTAACTTAGAGTGTAACGAATTTACTTTTATATTCCTTGAATGGCAAAAATTACATGGAATACTTACTAAGAAATGAATAATCCTACCTGACTAATTCGTCTCGACAATATATATATATATATATATATATATATATATATATATATATATATATATATATATATATATATATATATATTCCTGGAAATTGAAATAAGAACACCGTGAATTCATTGTCCCAGGAAGGGGAAACTTTATTGACACATTCCTGGGGTCAGATACATCACATGATCACACTGACAGAACCACAGGCACATAGACACAGGCAACAGAGCATGCACAATGTCGGCACTAGTACAGTGTATATCCACCTTTCGCAGCAATGCAGGCTGCTATTCTCCCATGGAGACGATCGTAGAGATGCTGGATGTAGTCCTGTGGAACGGCTTGCCATGCCATTTCCACCTGGCGCCTCAGTTGGACCAGCGTTCGTGCTGGACGTGCAGACCGCGTGAGACGACGCTTCATCCAGTCCCAAACATGCTCAATGGGGGACAGATCCGGAGATCTTGCTGGCCAGGGTAGTTGACTTACACCTTCTAGAGCACGTTGGGTGGCACGGGATACATGCGGACGTGCATTGTCCTGTTGGAACAGCAAGTTCCCTTGCCGGTCTAGGAATGGTAGAACGATGGGTTCGATGACGGTTTGGATGTACCGTGCACTATTCAGTGTCCCCTCGACGATCACCAGTGGTGTACGGCCAGTGTAGGAGATCGCTCCCCACACCATAATGCCGGGTGTTGGCCCTGTGTGCCTCGGTCGTATGCAGTCCTGATTGTGGCGCTCACCTGCACGGCGCCAAACACGCATACGACCATCATTGGCACCAAGGCAGAAGCGACTCTCATCGCTGAAGACGACACGTCTCCATTCGTCCCTCCATTCACGCCTGTCGCGACACCACTGAAGGCGGGCTGCACGATGTTGGGGCGTGAGCGGAAGACGGCCTAACGGTGTGCGGGACCGTATCCCAGCTTCATGGAGACGGTTGCGAATGGTCCTCGCCGATACCCCAGGAGCAACAGTGTCCCTAATTTGCTGGGAAGTGGCGGTGCGGTCCCCTACGGCACTGCGTAGGATCCTACGGTCTTGGCGTGCATCCGTGCGTCGCTGCGGTCCGGTCCCAGGTCGACGGGCACGTGCACCTTCCGCCGACCACTGGCGACAACATCGATGTACTGTGGAGACCTCACGCCCCACGTGTTGAGCAATTCGGCGGTACGTCCACCCGGCCTCCCGCATGCCCACTATACGCCCTCGCTCAAAGTCCGTCAACTGCACATACGGTTCACGTCCACGCTGTCGCGGCATGCTACCAGTGTTAAAGACTGCGATGGAGCTCCGTATGCCACAGCAAACTGTCTGACACTGACGGCGGCGGTGCACAAATGCTGCGCAGCTAGCGCCATTCGACGGCCAACACCGCGGTTCCTGGTGTG
Organism: Schistocerca cancellata; assembly: GCF_023864275.1. Classification (NCBI taxonomy): domain Eukaryota; kingdom Metazoa; phylum Arthropoda; class Insecta; order Orthoptera; family Acrididae; genus Schistocerca; species Schistocerca cancellata. The sequence continues at coordinate 408,038,049 of NC_064628.1, forward strand.
TCCGCTGTGCCGTGCGTTTGATCATTGCTTGTACAGCCCTCTCGCAGTGTCCGGAGCAAGTATGGTGGGTCTGACACACCGGTGTCAATGTGTTCTTTTTTCCATTTCCAGGAGTGTATATATAGGGGAAAGCCTCTCAGATATGGGTGGCACTGGGGAAATGAAATATCCGGGATGGACCAAAACTAGCAACGTGGTGGCGTCTGTACTCTAGTGGACCGTCCTACCTAAGGCGTCTGTACGCCATGTCATGGGCGGCCTGGAAATTATATCGCCAATCCGTTCTGAAGCAAGCGTGGCGATTATGCTTCTCACCTTCGAGTTACGTTGTGTGACATTAATGTTAAATTTTCCGGAGTAATAGCCCCACAGTCGGATCTCCGGGTGGGAGCAACTTTCATGTCCAAAACACCAAGAGGTGCTGAGAAGAAGATACAGACTCTTCAAGTCTGTACATATAACTGTCGCTCTCTAATAGGCAAAAACAGACTAGAAGAGATCGAGACAGAGCTTACAAAAATCAGCTGGAGTATTGTTGGTTTAAGCGAAGAACGCCGAAAAGGGGAAGACTGTCTCCGTTTGCACTCTGGCAACTTGTTTTACTTTTGTGGCGACGCAGAAGGAACACTCAATGGATCTGGGTTCTTAATCAACAAGAATATTGCTGATAAAGTATTTGTCTTAGAAGATACTTCCAGCCGGACAGCTCGAATGGTCCTGAAGGTGTCGAATAGGTATAAAATACAGATTTTTCAGGTGTACGCTCCCACTTCAAGACACCCTGACGAAGAAATTGAATCCTTTTATGAAAGTCTGGATAGCACCTGTAGAAAAAGTAGCGATTCTCACTTCCAGATGGTCATTGGCGATTTCAATGCAAAAGTTGGCACCAAGAAACAAGGCGACACAGTGGTGGGCAACTATGGGATCGACGACCGAAACGATAGTGGTGAGAGATTAGTCCAGTTCGCTGAGTACACCAATATGTCCATCATGAATACGTTCTTTAACAAGCACCCTGACCGAAAATGGACTTGGAGGAGCCAAAATTTCAGTGTAAAAAATGAGATAGACTTTATTCTGTCAAACATTCCGCAGATTGTAAAAGACGTATCAGTGATAAATCAGCTCAACACTGGCAGTGATCACCGTCTTGTGAAGCAAGGGTCGAACTCAATGTAAGAAATGAAAGGAATAAACTTATGAAGGGGAAGAGAAGGGTAATCAGCCTCAAAAACTTGGAAGAACATTCCTCGAAATTCCAAGAAGTCCTCCAAAGCAAGTTCCACGTAACTAAAGATGGTGATTTGGCGGAAATGATTGTTTAAAGTGCACAAGAAGTCGGTGGCCTATGCCAAAAAAATAAACAACCAAAGAAATTCAGTGCCAAAACTGAAACCCTCTTACAACAGAGGAGAGAAATGAAAATCCAAACCGATCGTGACATGGTAGCGTATTCCGAACTATGTAAGGTAGTGCGAAGAGAAATAAAAACTGACATGAAGAAATTCACTGAAGACACCTTACGAGCAAGTCTGGAGAACAAGACAAGTTTAAAGTCAGCCAAACACAAACTCACAATCGGTAAGAAGCAGATTATCGCACTCGATGGGAATGACAGTCGAATCACTGAAAAGGAAGAGGTTTTGAAGTTCATCAGAGACTTTTATAGCAATTTTTATAGCAATCCAAGGGAAAATTTAGGTGTATCTAAATTAAATGATGTACCTAGTGTTCCAGATATACTCCCATCGGAAGTCAAGTGTGCTCTAGATAGCATGAAGAAGGGAACAGTGCCGGGTGATGATGAGCTCAGCGTTGATATCCTCAAACTGGCAGGAGAGGTAACAATAAATCACTTGGCAAAGGTATTTACTTCCTGCCTGCACTATGCTTCAATCCCACTATCGTGGAACAAGGCTAAGATTACTTTGGTACACAAGAAAGGAAGGATTCACAATGTTAAAAACTACCGTCCTATCAGCTTGCTCTCAATTTTGTACAAAATTCTCACAAAGATCTTGTTAAACCGAATTAGTTCCACCCTAGACTCAGCCCAACCTATAGAACAAGCAGGATTCCGAAGCAATTTTAGCACTATTGTCCACATTCTGACCGTTAGTGAAGTGATAAGCAGAGCGAATGAATACCAACTGCCTCTCTGCATTGCCTTTGTTGACATTTAAAAGCCATTTGACTCCGTTAGCCATGTAGCTGTCCTCCAAGCTTTGAGTAAGCAAGGAATGGGAGCAGCATACATTGAAGTGCTGAGGAAAATCTAAGAGAATTCTTCAACTTATGTTAACATCGGCGAATCAAGAATTCCGCATCATGAGGGGTGTCAAGCAAGGCGATCCCATCTCCCCAAAACTGTTCTCTCTGTATTGGAAATGGCTATGTCAAATCTGAGCCTGGAAGGTAAGGGAATTAGAATTAATGGAAGAAGGCTTACCAACTTGAGATTTGCTGGTGATATTGCCTTACTGGCCAAAGACTTCGCAGAGCTCCAAAACTTAGTCACAGATCATCATCGGAATGTCAGCTGGTTGGCTTGAACATGAACCTTTCCAAAACAAAAGTAATGTCCAACAAATAGGTCCCAGCTGGAGATGTGAAAGTCAAGGACAGTCTACTAAAAGAGGTCAGTGAATATGTCTACCTTGGCCAGATTATAAATATGAAGGGAGACATAAGGCCAGAAATCTACCGACGTATTTGGGAAGAATTCAACAGTATTCAGATCAAAAATGCCAGTAAATATGAAGAAAGCAGTATTTGATCAATGCATTCTTCCTGTGATGACGTATGGCTTCGAGACATGGACACTGAACTCATTTACAAAAGGGAAACTTAGGACAGCACAGAGAGCCATGGAGAGATCAATGCTGGGCTGTACAAGAAAGGATAGGAAAAGGGCAGATGACATCCGGTCTGTGACGAAGGTTAATGACATCTTAGAGACAGTGGGTTCCTTGAAATGGCAGTGGGCTGGCCACGTCGCAAGAAGAAAAGACAACAGATGGACGAAGCTAGAGCACCGCCTCCCATGAGGAGAGAGGGAATGCCGAAGGATTACCTCGATCCTCATGTCCTCATGAGATATTCGTGATTTTAGGTACGGTGTGATATTCGCAATTTTGGTTTCATTAAAACAGCAAATAGTTAATACTTTCAGCCAGAAGGCAAATACTTGTTTATAAAGAATGATTAATGTATAATAAGGCGTCGCATAGCAGCGGTGGGATTTCCTAAGTAAAGTAATTCGTCGTCTTTGGGCGGCAACATAAACAGAAGAATACGGATAGATATGCGATCCTTCACTATTTTGTTCGCTGGAGAACAAATGAAGCCTTGAGCGCTAAACACTTGTATTGTTTTTCTTAAGTAAGACGGACGCAGATTTGTGGTGGTCTGGTCTAATTTTTTTTACCAAATAAATAAAAACGAGTTCCGTCTAAGTTTGAGTGAAGTGTAAAAAGAAGAACTGTTATAACTTATTGTGACGACGCACGAGCGACTCAAGAGGACAAAGGCTATATAAAATAGCGCTCAATGGACATGAAACGGACATAAAAATCTACCGTCATTGTAGTACTAAGCTTAAGGTACGATATATGTTTTAGTTATAATTAATATCTTTTCTGGAAATATTGAATCATTTAGCAGTGCCCATTCCTCTCATCTCCTAAGTATTATTTTCATTCGGCTTTAATACTGAATTTCTCTTTTGTGTGATGTTACAGTTGTTTTTGCGCCCTTAAGAACTTTCTGGTCCCTTAGGAAATTGTTTTCTCATAACAATAACTTCACGACCGGGTATGATCGTATCTACGATCATGAAGTAATTAGAAAGACGATAATGCAATTTCTTAATCAGTAGCACGCTAGATGTGACTGCTTCAAGCAACGCGAAACTGCAAGTAAAGACTATTCACATTTCATAATGCAATATTTTATGACATTGTGATTGATAAAACAGTATGCGAAATCTCAAATTCCAACTTTTCCATTGAGTAACAACATCACTGTTATTTTGTTACATCGCAATACCCAGGTGACGTGTGGAAAGGTGTGTGACGTGATTATGGCCTATCGATGGAAGCAACAGAATGTGATGGCGGAACGATAGTTGGAGCTAGACGCACGGGAAATTACATTTCGAAAATCGTTGGGGAATTCAATATTCCGAGATCCACAGCGTTAAGAGTGTGTCAAGAATACCACATTTCAGGTATTACCTGTCACCACGGACAATGTAGCGCCGACGGCTTTCACTTAATGACCGAGAGCAGCAGAGTCTGCGTAGATTGTCAGACAAGCAACGCAGCGTGAAATAACCGCAGAATCGAATGTGGAACGTACGATGAACGTATCCGTTAGGACAATGTGGCGCAATCTGACGTTAACGGGGTAAGGAAACAGGCGACCGACACGAGTGCCTACGGCAACAGCACGGCATCGCCTGTAGCGCCTCTCCAGAGTTATGAACATATCGGTTGGACCCTAGGCGACTGTAAAATCGTGACCTCGTCAGATGAGTTCCGATTTCAGTTGTTAAGGACAAGAGGTAGTGTTCAAGTGTGGCGCAGACACCTCGAAGCCATGGACTCAAGAGAGTAACAGGGGACTGTGCAAGCTGGCGGCGGCTCTATAATGGTGTGGCATGTGTTTACATGGCATGTACTCTGTCCTACGCTCCAAATGAACCTATATTTAGTGGAAATTGTTACGTTCGGATAGTAGGAGACCATTTGCAGCCCCAAGTGTGCTTCATGTTCCCAAACAATCATGGAATTTTTAGGAACGATAATGTCACCGGGCGACTATTGTTCGCGATTGAAGAAAATTCTGGACGATTCGAGTGAGTTATTTGGCCAACCAGCTCGCCTCACATCAATTCTATCGATCATTTATGGGACATAATCGAGAGGTCGGTTCGTGCACAAATCCTTGCAGCGGCAACACTTTCGCAGTTATGGACGGCTATAGATGCAACATGGCTCAATGTTTCTTCAGGAGGCTTGCAACGATTTGTTGAGAGCACGCCACGCCAAGCTGCTCCAGTATGCCGTGGAAAAGGAGGTCGGACACGATATTAGAAGATGTTCCATAACTTTTATCAACTCAGCTGTAGCTGAGAATTCATAGGCGAGTAGTTCATAGCTAAGGAAGTAGTTTAAAGATAGTTTCACTCATTTATGTGAGAGTGGAATGTTCGTTCAGTCTTCTAATACAAGCATATTTCAGAGTACTGCCTCCAACAAATCATTTGTATAAAGATGCATGGCCAAGAAAGTCGAATTTTTTATTTGACTTTATAAGCAGCATTTGAGATAAAGCTGTCCTGACACAAGAAATAGTTCCTTGATAGGAGAGTCGTGGCAGTTCAAAATTAATGTTTTCTTTCATGTAGAGGAACTGCCCCACTTTAAAGATGTTTTTCATATAGCTTATTTTACATGAGCCGCAAAGCGACAGGTGTTAAAAAGCTAAGCAAATGTCCCACTGAAAATCATTTATTATGTTGCTTGAGAGTTGCTTAGTTTTAACAAAGTATTTATATGTTGGGTGCTGTAAGTGAACCAGTTTTTTTTAGAAAGGTCCAATAGTGTGATATATGAATGTACAGTCCTTATTAAAAGACAATCTGGTTCCTAAAGAAATGGTTAGACGCTACTTCTACGTTTTTCCACCCAGTCAGCTCAGACCATTAAGCGAAAGTACGATATTGCAGTGTATGTGTTATTTCGAATTACTATGCAATGTATAAAACTATTTGTTTATGATTCATCTAGTTTTTCGTGACACTTTGCTTTAAATTTTCTCATATTCTTAGTATATGTATATCTAAAGTAAACTGTGCCCTACTGGAGTTTGAAGCTCTTTGCATTGTATGTGAGGAATGTATGCAAAATACTATGTAAATTGTTTATTATGTTAAATAATTTTCTGATGACTTTTGTATTTAAAAATATTTGTATGTATGAACTGTTCATGTTGATGTAAATTTGAGAACTGTAAGAAATGGTCACGCTTAGAAACAATATATGAAATAGGTGTTGTGTAAAAGCCAGTTTGCTTTGGTCTGAAACAAAACTGGCTTAGGGCAGTGAGAAAGATGGCAAGGGCGAATTGGCACGCTACCTAGGGCGAGCGCGGGAAGTAAGTCATGCAGTCTGTAGGCAGCAGTCATTGAGGCAAGACCTTAATGGAGCAGGAGAAGCTTTGCCTGAAAATTTTCAGAAGAATCCCTCGGATTAAGTCTGGAAACGGCTTACGGTTTACCTGTGAATTGTTGGGCTACTGTATGTAAAACTGAACGACGCCAAGAAGAGAAATTGAGCCCATACAGCAAGATACTTGCAGGCCGGATTGTGGGTATTGTGGGTATTGTAGCCGCTATAATTGTTCGCCACTCACAGGCCTACAGCCACCAGATAATTTTTTTTTTTTTTTGTATGTTACTTTTGGTCAGCATGAACCATGAATTTAAACTGTGTTTTGATAATCAGTCTTGAACATTAAAGAAACTGGTTCACCCTATTATTTCATCCTAATCGTACACCTATATAGGGTTCCTTCCTGGTGTTTGATTAATCCGAGTACCCTGTTCTACAGGCTTATGAAGTGCCAAGTTAATATAAAGAGGCACCATCTAAGTTGTTTCTGTGTAAATTATGAGAAAGTTTTCTTAACTACTGCAAACAGTTCTAGTAAAAGTTTGCCTACGTAAAATTTAGCCAGAGTGAAGCAAAGTTACTATATTCGTACATCCGTGATGTATATTCCCACACAGGGGAGACATTTTACTTGAAAGCCGCTATCCCGGTGTCGGCTGACAAATACGATAACGCAGTGCCTGTGTTATTCCGACTTACGATGCGAAGTTCCTTCATACGTGTATGCATGAGCAGGAACTTCGACGTCTATAACCGTTATGAAATAATTGAAATGTATTCGCAGTTGCGATTATTGTTTACTATCAGCTGCATAACGGAGTAACGACAGTGAAAATTTGTGCTGGACAGGAACTCGAACCCTGTTTTCTCTCTTTTCGCGAGTGGTTGCCTTCCAATATGACTATCCGAGCACGACCCGCAATGACACCCTAACTGCCATGTGCCCACAACCTGTACTTGTATATCCATTTTGTATATTCACGTACTGGTAAGCCATTTTACTTGAAACTCGCTACCCGGTGTCGGCGGATAAATAGGATACTGCAATACCTGTGTTACTCCGAATTACGATGCAGTAGCACAGTCATTGCATCATCGTATTTATCAACTGACAACGGACAAGTGACTTTCATCACTTCCGCGAAAATGATGGTGAACCATGTATTTGAACCGAACCACTGCGCTACAATATTGGGTACAGCATCAATATTAAGTTACTTATTTTGATTTTCACAGTGTTCGGTTTTCTTTACTATACAGAGGAAATGACGTGTACAAGCGCATTTCATTAGTTCCCAGAGTGTGAAACGTGTGAGGACTGCACAAAGCAAAGAAAGATTATTATTGCAGCTTGCCTTTGACAGGATCGGTTGAATAAAAGTACGAAAACTAACTGGAGTCTTGCAACATTCATGAGTTACCTAACATTTTGATCTGTATTTGCACAATCATTTGCTGCGATTGTTATGTATTCCAGTTTATATTTCGCACACGCTTAAAAGGGGGAAATGGCGAAAAACGTAGTGTACTTTATTGTAACAGTCATCGATAACACAGGGTGTAGCGGCTATAACACCAGATGTTTTTGTATGTGATACCTTCATGCGTCAACGCATCATTGTGTTAGTTGCTTTTTTCTGTGTCGAAGAGTCTTCCCCGAGATATGTCACAAACTTTGCGACTTGACATTTTCTGCTAGGTGGATTAAACCTGTTACTACAGATGTACCGGTTTGTGTCCACGTGTCCACAGTTCAGTACCTGACCTGCCGCCAAGGGCAAAATAAGCATCAGAAGCTTGCACTTGCCATATGTAAGCAACCTAAAAACATACATTATTATTATATAAGTGAGGTAAATACTGAGGTAATGTTGTTCAGAACACCATACTTAGTCATCAACAGAAATATCTGCATTTGTACCTTTTGCACCCTGTAGCTAACAGTAGCAGCTGCTGTATGTGCACAAGAGACATTCATTCTATCCGTGAGTATTTTTCAAGAAGAAATTTTAAAAATCATTTTATTCGTGACGGGCCCATTGGATGCATCGGCGCTGCCACAGATTCTGAATGGATGGTGGAGCAATTTTTTGTAACATTTCTGGACCATTTTATTAGGCAAGCTAGACCAATAAAAGAAGCTCCTTTCCTACTACCGCTGGACAACATTCATCCCATTTCGGTATAGAAGCTCTTAATAAATGTAAGAACGCTGGTGTACTACTTCTATCATCTCCTCCCCACTGTTATCACAAATTACAGCCCCTTGATGTAAGCGTTTATAGTCCTTTCAAGAAGATCTGCTCCAGGGGAATCGATACCTGGTTGAAAGAAAATCGAGGAAAGAAACTAACAATCTCTAATTTCCCTTCGTGTACAAACAAAGGACTTCTCACCATTTTCATACCAGAAAAAATCACTTCAGGATTCTCTGTAACAGGCGTATTCCTATTTGAGCCAGAGAAATTCCAAGAAAGTAGTTTTTCTGCATCTTTTGTGACCAATAGGCCAGTTCCAGGAGAAAAACTCTCAGATTCTCTGGCTAGCTCCGAGAATGTGGAGAGTGCTATTAATTCTGTTCCAGGCACTTCAGCGGAGAAACATTTTCCCTTGGACATACTCGCGCTTTCCCTAAAGCTGGACCAAGGAAAGAGAGCAACCGTCGAGTAAAGAAGAAGAAATTTCCTCTCTTAACAGACATACCCGAAAAACAGGCACTAGAAAAAGAAAGAGAGGAGAGAAATTACTAGATGGCACCGAAGAATGGAAAGAGAAAAATACCTGATAATGAAGCAACAACTAGCAGCAAACAAAAAAAAAAAAAAAAAAAATTGCAGTTTCATCCACCTTCTGAAGAAGAAGAAGAAGAGAATTATTGTTTGATCTGTGGAGATGTTTATAGAAAGGGAGAGGAATGGATACAGCGTACTAAATGCAAATTGTGGTCTCATTGGTCGTATGCGAATAATGATCCTGTCTACGTTTGTGCAGACTGTGGACACAATTAAGACACTTCTGTCATGTCAGATATTTCAAACTGAGTAGTCTCTTTTCAGTAAAATTTTAGTATGTCGCAATGTGTCCCGTGGCGGGGTAAATTGAAACACGTGTCAACCTTTCCCCTATACTTTATTGTAGCCATTATAATGGTCTAATCGGACATTTTATTTGTGGTTTTTACGTGTAAAATATGAAGTCTCTCAATACTATTTTCAAATTTAATCAGTTTGTAATAAGAAAATAATAAAAATTTGTATCTCCTTTTTGTTGCAACATGCCTGTGTCTTCCCTATATACTGGGTGTTTCTGTAGGAGATTGCAAAAATTTAAGAGGACGTAGAGGATGCTCCAATGTACAACTTGAGGTAGGGAACCTGGAGTCGCAGAAACCAGCTTAAAGAGATAATAGGAATAAAATCACATTACTGTGTTCTTTTTTACTTACAATTAACTGCAAATACCATCACTGACACAATGAATGTCCTATATGTACTGTAACTTACAAAATATGCTGAAACTGATGGCCATCACCCTCAAGGTAAGCATGGCAAGATTATGATGGACCCTGACAAATATCCCTGGTGTGTTTCGAATCACATCACAGACAGCTACAAATCTGGCAGCTAATTACGTCTCCTGTCCACTGAGGTCTTGAGCTATCCCTATAGGAATTAATCAATGGGATTCAGGTCAGGTGACCTCGCATGCCATGGAATAGGTCCCCCCCTTCCAATCCAGCGACCAGGAAATATAGCACTGAGATGTTTGCAGACATCCACACAGAAGTGAGGGGGGGCACCGTCACATTGTATCCACATTCTTCCCCGAAAAGCCAAGGGTACGTTCTCTAAAAACTCAGGCAGAACTCTTTGCACTAACCTCAAGTAGAGGTGGCCATTCAGACGGGTAAGTAGGCTTCCTAGTAATCAGGCTCGTCATCCTTGTTTCGTTGCAGGAACTAAAGAATGTACATGTAAATAAACAGCACAGTACTTGTAAACTTGTACACAGGTGAGTTGTAAATAAGCTGGAAAACAGTAATGCTAAACAGCGGTAGACAAATTTACCTCCATGTATCCTTAAGCTGCCTGCTCCGACCCCACGTTCCCTACCTCAAACTGTTCAGTGGAGCATTCTCTACGTCCTGTTACATTTTTGCACCCTCTTACGGAAACACGCTGTATAACGTAAAGGCTTTTTACTAACAGATAATTCGTGGTGTTTACGACAATGAACTTAATATCCACTCATCCATAAAAATTAATGTATGTTTTTCATAGTTCTGCTTCATTGCATCAGACGGATACGGGCGTGCTTCTAGACCAGAACTCCATCTATTTCTGACACCGTTTGAGCGAATTTTAGATCGTGCTTCTTCTATAATGAACGTGATCTTGGTCAGATGGTTAATTGTAACCGTTCTCCCCATCTTCCCTGTTGTTCAAATGGCTCCGAGTACTATGGGAATTAACATCTGAGGTCATCAGTCCCCTAGACTTAGAACTACTTAAACCTGACTAACCTAAGGACATCACACACATCCAGGCCCGAAGCAGGATTCGAACCTGCGACCGTAGAAGTCACGCGGTTCCGACTGAAGCGCCTAGAACTGCTCGGCCACCACGGCCGGCTTGTATCTTCCCTGTGACTTGTGTTATGATGACACAGAGGATTGACACGGAAGAATGAGACAATGACCCATGTGTCAAAACCAGTCATATCTGTGGACGTAATAAAAGCTGTGAATGGGTTTCAAGATACAGCTACCAGCCACAAAATTTGTGGACTACTAAATTATTTATTTAGCGACATGTTTCGAGTTAACTTCATCATCAGGCTTTACTGGCATTACAAAAATACCTGAGTCTATACAGATATTGAAGTTTGATTACATGACTGTTGTGATCTTCCTGTGGATAAACAGAAGGATAACCTAGTATGAGGCGATGTCACTTTGTATGTTGGTCTATTTGTTCACATGAAAATTTAAAAAAAGCAGTGACTCATCTCGTTCATGTGGTGTAGCATCCTTCTTGTGATGTGATAAGGTATCACTAGTTCCACGGTTTTCTTGGGTTTCTTCATCACTGTTCACAAATTCGTGAGGGTGGCTTTGTAACAAGATAACATAAAACATATCAGCACTGCAGGAAACAAGACCGCGGTCAAAACAAGGCTACTTTTCATTTCACTATCGATATGTCCATCCTGGTGTTGTCCATTCTCCAGCTCTTTTCCGAAGTATGCAGTACTCTGAGGTCGTTGTGTATTGCAACACTGTGTCCTGTTTCATTTACATGTTTCGCTATAGCTGACTTATTAGGTTTGTCCAGTCTGAAACAGTCGGTAAGTTCTTTAAAGCGCCTTTTAAAATTTCTTCCCGTCTAGCCAATATTGTATTTGTTGAATGAATACATGTAATTTTATACATTCCTGATTAGCTCAGTTTCTCTGAAGGTTATATGATGTCATGGACTAGCCCGTTTCTTAAGCTGTTGTTGGTTACAAAAGTGATTCTGATATCTACGTTTTTAAACAGCTTAGCTAGTTTGTCTGAGAAGACCCTTAAATATGGTACTGTTATATACTCAGATTTTTGTATGCTGTGAAAGTGAGACGTGTTTGTTTGGTTTTGTTTTTAGTTACGCATTATGAGAGTGCATATTTTTCCTGTTCATGATAGCCGTGTATTTAATAACGTTTATGTGTTTATGTATGTCTCATAGTCAGCAGCATTGAATCGGAATTTCTGTGCTCTTTTTAAGAGGGATCTGAAAGCAGGTTGTTATGTGACTTTGGGTGTGTGGAAGATTTATTAATGACAGTGTCTATATTTGTTGGTTTTCTGTACATTGATGTTTAGGATCCAGAAATTTATTTTATTATATTTCTGGTGATCTGTGGCGAAATGAATGTTACTGCGTAAGTTATTGGACCTGTTTAACAGTGTTTCTATTTCTTCATTGGTGCCATTATGGACAATTAATATGTCATCTAGGTGTCTGCAGTAGCGCACAGTTTTCTGGGTAATTATGTACTTGTTGTTCAGAATTTTATTTTCGTGGTGATTGATGAAATGATGAAACTTTTGCTGTGATCCCACTGAGAGGACTTCCCATCGCTAGGCGTACCTCTTGTTTGTACATTTGCCACTGAATGTGAAATAACTGAGGGAGAGGACAAGTTCTAGCAAATTCTCTTAGTACAACTGTTCTGGCTGTGGACGTAGTTTACATTTTAATAAGCTTTGTTTGATTATATGTTCAGGTTCTTTGATTGGTGTGCTGCTGTATCAATTTAGGCAGTACGTCAAGGGAGATGTCCTTTGCATTGGGTGGAATCTAAAAATCTCTGATAGCACGGGAGATTTCTTGTGTGTGATTATTATGAAAGAACTAATGTATCTTACCTACATATTCGCATTTGTCAATGATAACTACTGTAGGGTCATCTTCAGATTTCACTGTCAGTGAAAAATTTGAAATTAATCGTAGTATAAGACAACTCAAGCTAGATATTTATTTTTTCTGTAGCTCCTTGATATTTGATTCCATTACTTATTTTTCGTTTCTTGTGTACCTAGTCTTTCGCGTTACTTTCTAGAGGTTCCATATTATTGCAGATTGCGTAGTTTGACTTAAAGTAACATATTATTTGAAAGTTTTAATAACCACGGTAGTCTAATTTGGTCTTAACGAAATGTTAAGGACGTTTTTAAGTTCTCACATGTTGGTGATGCGATTTTATTTGTGCATGTGTTTCAATTTTTCGACAGTCATTTCAGTCCAGTTTTTTGTGTAATGCAGTGTCGGATTGTGTCAGTTGCCGTTGGTTGGACTATCTGTAACACATGTTTCAAATCACGCTGCAAGACAGTACGAATACCAAGTTGAAGTAGATGACAAATTAAACTTTGCTGCAACAAAACTCAGTCGCTGTTTCTTTGTACGAACTGCATCACGCGACAACGTTTTTCCAAGATGCCACACTGTCGTAATTCTTACCTGTAAAATTGAAGTCGTAGTTGAGGTTCAGGTCGACACCTGTACAGTTCTGATAGGGCTGAATGTTCTTTCTCCATAGACGATCCTGTAAACAGATGAACTGAATATTTTACAGAGTGCTACCATCTACGAGACTTATAGCCTCTTAGCAGTAGTTGAGCAGTCAAGTGCGTTATAATTAATTCTAGCGTATCTTCATAACATCAACAACAATGAACAGAAAAAGAATAAGTTTCTTACGATCCTATGTAGCTATGTATCTCATTAAGTCATTTACTGGTTACATTTCACACAGTATTTTTAGACGTATATTTTCACAAATCTGCTAAAAGGAGATGTTACATGATATATTAAAAGCTGAGCTGGATAGGAATTCAGAGCTAGACGATGTGTCACATTTCAAAAGCTTTTATTCTCTGCTTCTCTGAGGTTTTTACAACAAGATTTGAAACCTTTACTTCTTATGATATTAATTCCGTTTAATGTTAAAAATTTTGATGTCATGTGCCTCCTTGACAACAAAAGAAAATGAACATAAGATTAGATTTGAACACGGTGCACTAAATTTCTAAAATCGTACTCTTAGCTACTGCTCTACAAGCACACTTCTTTTTATGGCGCTAGTAGTCTGATGAAATCGCTTCGAAGCTTTGACCGCCATTTCATCGGCAGCTATTGAGTGTTGGGACGTAAAGTAAAATAGGTACCCCTCTACTTTCATCCTCGTATCACCGTGCCACGTTTGAACTTGGTGACAGTGACGGTAATCAATTGTGAGAGTTTCGGGTGATTACATATTCCCGCATACTGTCGGTTCGAACATTTGGATATCGACAGACACGAAAAAAAAAGAAAAAGAAAAACAAATCTAATAGGCTTTAACCTACACTTGTACTTCTATTTCCCAAATGATTACCGGTTGCGACAACAAGTACCATCATCAGTCTGTCCTACGATCAAAATTACACAGTGCTCGATTAAAATATACTTTAGAAAATATTTACGAAATATTTTTCCATTTGATAGCTAAACTATGGCACAAACTGCACTTTTAAAATACAGGGAACCCCTACCTACGGTGCGTAATCACTAAGCGCTTACCCAAGCAAATGTGTGAATGTACGAGTAAGTGAACGTCAATTCTGTAGAAGCGAATAGCCACTACAAGTAATGAGGAAGCACGTTCCACAATGTAAGAGTTTCTAAAAGCATTTAGTGCAAAATAAACATTTTATTTATCTTCTGAACTACTGTTTAACTGTGATGTTTTATTTTCTACATACACATCTAACTGTTAAAGTGATTTTGATGAATGAACAACAGCGGTGACGGGCTGCCTATATTTCAATGATTCACTTTGAACCATATTTACATACAGAAAAACATTTTATCAGTACTTCCGGAAAAGTATTTCAGTTGTACAGTGTGGTGACTGCGGCCCTGTGTTGATATGAAGATGGTACATGGCACCGAAATCTGTAGTCATGGGGCGAAACAAAGGGTGTGACAGTAGATTATAACAAATAAAAATTTCTGTGTAGACTGATGTTTACATCTGCATCTACATCTGTAATTCACAAGCCACTTTATATTGTGATGCAGACGGTAATTCTTTGTCCACTGCCACGTCCCCCCCCCCCCCCCCACAGCATCCATCCAGTCACGAATAGTGCTCACGAAGATTGTTGGTAATCCTGTGTATGCCCTTTAGTTATTCAGATTTTACGTTCATTGTCTGTATGACGAAGAAATGTGTTACTTAATTCTTATTGGAAAGTAGGTTCACGGAATTTTAACTTTAAACCACAGTCTGATGCACAGTGCCTCTTGTAAAGTCTACCATGGGAGTTGGGTGAAAATCTTCGTGACACTTTTGCGCTTACTGAATATACCTGAAACGAAGCCACTGCTCTTCTCTGCTGCTTCTGTCAATCGTCCGTCTGATGAGAATATTCAGGTACCTAGAGACGAGAGTTTTGTAAGGTACCTCTTTCGTGGATGGACTACGCTTCATGAGGATTCTCCCAATGAATCTCTGTCTGACATCTAACTTACCAACCATTACTTTTAGCGGTCGCTCCACATGAAATCTCTCCATATGATTACTCTACTGATTGTTCCGAAATCGCGTAAGCATAAAATAATGTGTATTTGGGCGTATTGATGCGCGATACGTTACATTGGCTTATGCTGAGAGTCAGCTGCTAATCAATTATCAGGCAATGGCCCTCTGCAGGTCTTCCTGCATTTCGCTACAATTGTCTAGAGTTGAGACCTCAGTGCATACATAAGCTTCATTCGCGAACAGCCTCAACGCGTTTCCGATGTTATGCCCTAGGTCATTCGTGCACGAAGGGTGAATTACCTAAAACCTGCTCCGCAAATATTTCTGAAATGGAAAGTGCTATTGATGAATGATTTTCACAAAATGGATTGGTAGCCAGCCAATAAACAGATTGTAATAATACCTAGAAGGTTCATTTTTTGTGGAAACATACAGTTTTTTGAGTGGAGGAACGCCTCACAATATTAACAAACAAAAAGAAGGGTAAATTAAATTATCAGTGGTGTTTGTTGCAGGATTACGAGGCAATAATATTTTGAAAAGTTCTCACAATAACACTTGTACAATATCTGTAGTGTTACACACCAAAGAACAACGCAAGTTTACACACTAGTTATGTGGACTGTGACCGCTAAAGGGACAACTGACCGTCACAGGTTATGTTCAAAACGATCATCGGCAGTGGAACTATCGCTGAAAACCTGCTCAACTGCTAGAGTTTCAGCGGAGATTCCGGATCAAGCTGCAGTAATGCGTCGTTGCATATCACCGGATGTAGTTGGTATGTCTTTGTAGACAGCGTGTTTCAGCTTTCCCCACAGAATAAAAAGTCTATAGGTGTGAAATCCGGGGAACGGGCCGGCCAATCCAACCATTTGGAAAAAAATACATGAAGACGTACTGTAGTAATTCGTGCACCGTGGGATGGACAGCCATCATGTTGGTCTCATATGTCATCCTAATCTACAGAGCAACGTCTTCTAGCAACCGTGGAAGATGATCCGTTGGGAGGCTGCGATAGTTGTGCGCGGTCAGTGTTCTGGCTGTGAAATACGGGCCTATGACCTGATGTTTCACTATCCCACACCACACGTTTACACTCCATGGATGCTGAGGTTCCACCCGAAAAAGCCAACGGGTGTAGTCAACAGACCAATAGCATATGTTTCGGTAGTTTATATGGCCATGATTGGTAAATGTGGCCTCATCACTAAACAAGATACGTGGTAATCTAGAGTAGCTCGTCTTAAGGCCCATGTAGAGAAGTTAACACGATTCTCATAATCGTTTTCATATAGCTCTTGATGGAGAGAGATGTGATAGGGATGAAAACTATGTCGATGGATAATGCGTAGGGCATTTGCGTGACTCACACCGCTTCTTCGTGTGTTTGCGTGGGAGCTAATGTGCGGATCAACAACAGCAGCAAGAAAATTAATTTCCCTCTCTTCTGTCGTCACGTATTTCATTCTGTTACTTTGCCTAAGTATTATACTACCACTTTCACGTGACTGGTTGAAAAGGTTGATATATAACTGCCGAAATGGTTGACGTCTATTGGGATATCTTGCCGCATACACCGTGCCAGAACAGACTGCGTTCTTCCACACAGTCCGTACGCTATGAGCATACCGGATTTTTGTCCATTCGTCCACCCCATCGTCCACTCACGACCAGCTGCTTGGACTGTCACACACTAACTGAATGGCAAAGCACAGTATACTCAAGGAGCACACAAGCACACTGTATGCAAACAAACCAACAGCGTTGTACCTAGCAACTACCCTGCTTGAATGGCGTACACAACTGTCGGTGTGGAAACGTTTGAAATAGTATATCTTCTGAAAGACTCTCACCAGAATCGTGCAACACACGCCACTGACAATCTAATTTACCATAATGTTATTAATGTCAATAGGCATTGTTTCTTTCAAGAGAGCGTACGTTTGCACAAAATATACATTTTCAAAGTATTGTTACAGTTTGTTTATTGGCTAACAACACCAGTTCCCGACTACCAATACATTCTGTGAAAACCGCAGATCAGAAACATCTTCCATTTGCGCAATATTTGCGGTGCAAGTTTTAGATGATTCATCTCGCATGCTGAATAATGACGGTCCTGTAATACTCTCTTGGGCTATGTTTGAAGGTACCTTTAGGTCCGAAGATTTCTCTCCGGTAAGATTCATGTGATGTGTTATGTTTTCTACAAATGCTCACTCTATTGGCAAAGCTCGTCTTATATTGAGGACTCACTAGTTTCGTTCATTCCGCGACACTGCCGACCTGTATCGAATGCCTTCGGAAAACCAACTAGCACTTCAAACTAGGCGCGGTTGTCTAGTACCTTCTTTGTCTCGTGGATGAACAGAGCGATCTGGGTTTTACACGATCATTGTTTGCGAGATTCATGTTGATTCACACAGTGAAGATTTTCAGTCTTTGGAAAGGTCATCACATGCGAGTATAACACAGACCGGTGCCACTGATGTAGGCCTATATTTGTGTGCGTCTGTTCGACGATCTTCCTTGAAAACAAGAATGACCTGGGCATTTTTATGATCTTGTTTTCCCAGTGACCTACGTTACACTGCAGTTACAAGACGAGCAGACCCTTCGCATATTCCATGTAGAATCGTGTAGGTATACCATCAGCTCCAGACTCTTTTCTTCTGTAAAGTGATTTTTATTATTTTCCTGTCTCACACTTGAGAAGATTGAAAGCAGTAAACATAGTACGATATTCCTCAGCGAAACAATTTCTGGCAGGGGACTTTAATATTTCGACTTTATCTCTCTCATCTTCCGTATCTGTGTCATGGCGTTGGTCCGTTTACTGATTTAAACTTAGACATAAACATTTAAAGACTTTTTATCAGATGTAGTTAGAATTTAGTTTTGAATTTACTGAACGCTTCACACATTGTTCTCCTTACGCAAATTTCGTCTTCCTTCAGTTTATGATTGTCTGTGAGATTTCAGTTTAGTCTAAATCTGTTGAGAAGCTGTTTTTGTATCTGGATGGAACTTTCCAACATCATTTAGGAACCACTACAGTTCTTTCGAATCCTCACAATTTTCCTCGACACATACATGCCTAAGGAGTGTTGTATAATACCTAGTACTTAAATAATGAGAATTAGATAGTGAGATAACCAATAAATAACGATTTATATTAAAGCATCACAACAATAGGAACACTGCTGGGATTATGTCCCATCTTTTGTGAAAATACGTGATTTATTCAATTTGGAAACACATGTTTCAGAAAGAAAATTATGAAATTCTATAAACAGTGGTACCACGAATCATTATTTTCCATAATTTCACATAAGCATCATACATGTAATGGATATCCGTTTATTCTGCCTATGTACTAATCTGTGTCCAAAAAGTGTTACGCTAATAGGCCTAGTCAAAAATCAAGCGGTAAAACTGCACTAACAGACATGTAAGACCCTCCGCTATGCATGTCATGGTAATTACTGCAGGCGCTCATATTTGCGCTCATATTTGTATGTCTATGCCATAGTAGAGTCTAAAAGCATTGTTTATAGGTCTTGATAACGAGAGCTTGTTCTTCGCGATACAAGTTGTATTTTAAAATTAAACGAATCACACATTTGGACAACTGGTGCTTCATAATCTCTGTGTTGATGACTTGTTACACGTACACAACGGGCTTCACAATGGATGAAACCAGAATAATTTCAGTGGAAACGTTGACTTCGATATTCCAACAACGACTTGGAAATCTACATTGATTGCGTAAAGACGAAGCTGATTTACGAATACGTCATAAAAGACACTCAAAAGAAGAATTATATTACAAGCAGTTACTCACTGTCGTCCAGGTATAGTTGTACCCATCAGGATTGCTGGAGGGCAAGATGTTGAACGTGACACGGGTGATGACGTCCCTGACGTCTGCGTCGTCTGTGGTCAAGATCTCGTTGATGAACCAGTTCATGCAGGCGGTGGCGATCCACTCATTGCCGTGCATACCTGTGAAGTTAAAGTTAATTCAACGCCGAAAGGAGGCACTCCATCGGCAAAATTTTTTAAACCCAACAATACTGCCACAGAGACTTCATGTTCTCGCTCCTTAGGGGTATATATTAACGGACAAAAAAAGTAAAGCACCGAAAGACGTTTTCGGATGTCAATGTAACACAGTACACGCACACACCATTAACCGGTATATAATTCATTACAACTGCGATTCTCTTTGAAAGGTAAAACGGCCATCAGAGTGCTCTGATGTTGTTCGCGTTTAGTGTTGTTACCAGGTTTAGTAGGATATACAAGGGGAGTGAAGAGCGTCATATGTTGATTACGTTAAGTCGTATGGCATTAATGACTGTGAGAACCCGATGGATAGGTTTAGTTACCTAATTGGAAAGATTTCTCCTATCTTTCGCGCCCGCAGGTAGATTTCCTTCGCGAAATGTGAGAGTTGTATGGGTAAGTGTACCTGTTAAGTAGAGGTGACTGTAGTGTGTGTTCGTGGAGTGTAGTGTCGTATCGTGTTGTCGTCTCTAACACGACGATGAGATAAGGAAGAGGGTGAAAATGGGAGCCAGCTTATAGCTTACACCTCTCTAATAACATAAAGGGGCCCGCCCAGCTTAACGTCTCCATCTGACAGACGGATCACCATCAACAGTGTCGCATGCCCTCATTTCACGAAACACTATCGAGAGGATTGGTATTTAATCCACGACATCGGCGCAAAGGCTAATGATCGAGAGGATTGGTATTTAATCCACGACATCGGTCCCTCCACCGTAAAGACAATGGGGAAATGGTCAAAAGCACGTGACGTAACAGGGCGGCCACCCATTGAAGTATGGACCGCATCAGAC
The DNA here is from genome assembly GCF_023864275.1 of Schistocerca cancellata. Taxonomy (NCBI): domain Eukaryota; kingdom Metazoa; phylum Arthropoda; class Insecta; order Orthoptera; family Acrididae; genus Schistocerca; species Schistocerca cancellata. The sequence goes on from NC_064628.1 coordinate 408,058,165, forward strand.
GGTGTTTGACTTCGGTGGTCTGACGTTAACCGGTGTAACAACTTGGCACGGCCATTCAAGACGCAGAGTGACAATTGATAAAGACACGGAGATGCCGCGTGCTCGTTTGAGAGTGTTACAGCAACCGACAGAGTTTGATGGGGCCTCGTTGTGCGTCTCCATGTGGCGTGATAGTCGAATCGTGCAGTATCCTGACCTGTGGAGCATTTGGCTGTGGCGCTGCCCAGGCGTTGGACTTTATGGGAATGTGAGGACAGGCGTGTTGTCGTCGAGGTACCAGTCGCCCACGTCTGACCAGAAGGGGGGATCGCCGTATTGTGCATCAGGAGCATCGTTAACCCATCGTATAGGTGCCTGCCATCCTACAGCAACTGCACCTTTGGTTGGAGACACCAACCGGACTACGGAATTATCTTTCCAAACGTAGACTACCGTTAACACCACAACACAAAAGGTTGCATTAGGAGTGGTGTCGTGACTGAAAAGCAGGTAGTGGCGATGAATGGCGTCGGTTTGTACTTAGCGATGAATAGTGGTTCTATACTACCCTGGATGATCATCGTCGGCTAGTACGTTAGCGACCTGGGGAAAAGTCACACTTTTCCAATCTATTGGAGAGGCACAAAGTATTTGTTCCTGGTGTCATGGTTTGGGGAGCCGTCTGTGGTGACGTAAGGTCATGGATGGCAGCGATTGAGGAAACACTGATGGCACAATGGTATGCCACTGTTACCCTCCATCCTCATGGTTATCTCTCGTGTGGCAGTACTGTAGTGCTATTTTTCAACACAATGGTGTGCCACTGTTATCCTCCATCCTCATAGTTATCTCTCGTGTGGCAGTATTGTGCTGCTATTTTTCAGTAGGAAAATGCACGTCCAGACATAGTGTCTGTATGAACTGTATGCGTGATTTTGAGGTACACCTGTGGTCCGCAGGATCCCCACATCGGTCCACAGTAGAAAATGTCTGGGGACATCTCGGATGTCAACTCATCCCAGTGCCACTGTGCAGAATATGAGGAACAGCACTTTGGACCAGTTTGTCTCAAGAGAGGATACGATGGCCTTATGAAAGAAAATTTTTCAAACCGAATGAGTGCTTGTATACTGCAAAAAGGTGGTGCAACATTATACTGATAAGTGGTCTCATTCTACCAAGTTATGTGTAAATAAGGATTTGACCACAGTATTCACCGTGGTTTAGGGTAAGCGTCTTTGGCTCACAATCAAAATGTCATTGGTCCCGAGTTCGAACCCTGCCACCGCTTATAATTTGAACAAAAATCGCCACCAATGGTGCCCGAAGACATCCGGCATAAGAAGTCACCTTCATTCTGCCAACGGTCTTGTCAAAGACGGTAGAAGAGCTACTAGAGTTTCAGGGCCCTCTTGTCCTTGGCGTGCAAAACTCACCCTTATGGCAGAAGAGTCGCTAATGATCAACGGCATCAGGATGAAGAAAGAAAAGGAATTAAAAACAAATGGCATTAAAAACACATAATCTGTATCAACAGGACATGTAGCATGTAATCGACAAATTGGAATGATGACCTCCCCATAGGTAAAAGATTCGACTAGTCACCCATTCGGATCTCCGGGAGGGGACTGCCGGTGGGGAGCTAACTATGAGGAAAAGCTTGAATAACCAACGGAGTGATAACGTTGTACGAGTCAGGGCACTGAACGTGGTAGCCAAGCTAGAAAATTTCAAAAGGGAAATGCTAAGGCTTAGTCTAGATGGAGTAGGGGTCAATGGAGTCATATGGAAAGAAGACTAGAATTTCTGAACAGGTGAGTATAGGGTAGTTTAAAAAGAGGAAGTAAGATCGTATTTAACGTACCGTCGACATCGGGGTCATTAGAAGCGGAGCACAAGCTCGTATTGCGTCATGGATAGGGAAGGAAATCGGCCGTTTCCTTTCGAACGAACCACGCTGGCATTTCCCCGGAGCGATTTTAGGGACATCATGGAAAGTCAAGATCAGGCTGCCCGGACGCGGGTTTATCCTCCAGAATGCAGGTCCAGTGTGCTAACCCCTGCGGTACCTCGCTCGATGGTAGTATCAACAACAACAAAATGGTTCAAATGGCTCTGAGCACTATGGGACTTAACTTTTGAGATTATCAGTCCCCTAGAACTTAGAGCTACTTATACCTAACTAACCTAAGGACATCACTCTCATCCTTGCGCGTGGCAGGATTCAAACCTGCGACCATAGCGGTCGCGAGGTTCCAGACAATAGCGCCTAGAACCGCTCGGCCACTCAGGCCGGCGTAGTATCAACAGCAGTAGAAAGTGATATAGCCGGAATAAGATTTGTGATGGATAGGAACGTAGGGCAGAGAATGTGTTACTGTGAACAGTTCAGTAATAGGGTGGTTCTCATCAGAATCGACGTCAAACCAACATGGACAACGATAGCTCAGGTATACATGCTGAAGTCGCAAGCCGAAATTAAAGAGATAGAGAAAATACATGACGATGTTGAACAGGTAACTCAGCACGTAAAGTAAGACGAAAATCTAATAATCATGGGGGGAATTCGGTTGTAGGGAAAGGAGCGGAAGGAGGTGCTGCGGGAGAATATGGGCTTGGTAGTAGGAATGAGAGAGGAGAAAAGCTAACTGAGTTCTGCAAAAATCTCGGATGGAAATATCGAATACTCTGTTGAAGAAACAGCAGAGGAGGAGGTACACTTGGAAAAGTCCGGGAGATACATGAAGATTTCACTTAGATTACATCATTGTCAGGCAGTGATACCGAACTCAGATACTGGGTTGTAAGGCGTTCCCTGGAGCAGAAGAATGAAAAGATACGCTTGAAATTCTCTGACATTTCAATAAGAAACAGTTCATTAGTCAGTTCAATGTAAGAGGAATGGACATCTCTAAAAAGGGTGATCACAGAGTTGGAAAGAAAAACGTAGCTACAAACAAGGTAACTGCGAAGAAACCATGGGTATCAGAAGAAATACTTGAGTAGACGAAAGAAGAAAAAGGATAGAAAAATACAAGTCTCTTAGGAATGAATGATATAGTAAGTTCAGAGAAGCTAAGGCAAAATGGCTTCATGAAAAATGTGAAAAAACGGAACTGAAATGATTGTCGGAAGGACTGACACAGCATATAAAATAATGGAAACAAGCTTCAGTAAAATCAAAAGCAAGGGTAGCATCATTAAGAGTGCAATGGTAACAGTGCTGTTAAATGTAGCGGAGAGAACAGGTACGTAGAAAAAGTACTTTGAAGACCTCTATGAGCGCAAAGACTGGTCTAATGGCGTGATATAAGAAGAAAGACGAGTCGACATAGAAGGAATAAGTGATCCAGTATTACAATCAGATTTTAAAAGAGCTTCGGAAGACTAAAGATCGAATGGAGCAGTAGAGATAGATAACACTCGATCAGAATTTCTAAAATCATTGGCGGAGTGGCAACAAAATGACTGTTCACTATGGTGTGTAGAATGTATGAGTCTGAGGTTATACCAACTAATCTTCGGAAAAACATCATCCACACAATTCTGAAAATTGCATCAGCTGACAAATGCGAGAATTATCATTTTAACAGCTCTTGCATACAAGTTCCAAATAGAAAAGAGAAGTGAGCATCTGTTAGATGGCGATCGGTTTGGCTCTAGGAAAGGGAAGGGCACCAGAGAGGCGATTATAACGTTACAATTGATAATAGAACCGAGACTAAAGAAAAATCAAAACACATTTATAGGATTTGTCGACCTGGAAAAAGCGTTTGCCAATGTCAAACGGAGCGAGATGTTCAAAATTATGAGAAAAATAGGAGTAAGCTATAGGGAAATACGGGGAATATACAAAATGTACAAGAACTGCCCAATCTATACATCGAAGAGGCAAGGACGGAAATGAAAGAAAGGTTTCAGAGTGGAATTAATATTCAACGTGAAAGGATAGCAAGGATAAGATTGGCTGATGACATTGCTATCCTGAGTGAAAATGGAGGAGAAATACAGGAAATGCTGAATGGATTGAACAATATAATGTGTACAGAATATAGATTGAGAGTAAATCGAAGAAAGATGAAAATAATAAGAAGTTATAGAAATGAGAAAACCGATAAACTTAAAGTCAGGATTGGTCATCAATAAATAGATGAAGTAAGGAATTCTGATAGCGGGGTAGCAGAAAAACCAAAGATGGGCAGATCAGGGAGGACATCAGAGGCAGACTAGCACTAGCAGAAAAGGCATTCTTGGACAGAAGAAGCCCGTTAGTATCAAACATAGGCCTTAATTTGAGGAAAAAGTTTCTGTGAATGTACATTTGGAGATCAGCATTGTATGGTGGTAAAATATAGACAGTGGGAAAACCGGAACAGCCGCGCGGGATTAGCCGAGCGGTCTAGGGCGCTGCAGTCATGGACTGTGCGGCTGGTCCCGGCGGAGGTTCGAGTCCTCCCTCGGGCATGGGTGTGTGTGTTTGTCCTTAGGATAATTTAGGTTAAGTAGTGTGTAAGCTTAGGGACTGATGACCTTAGTAGTTAATTCCCATAAGATTTCACACACATTTGAACATTTATTATTTTTTATTTTTTACAATCGGTGAGGAAAGGAATATATGGATAACACTGACAGGAAGAAGCGACAGGTTAGTAGGGCATCTGCTATATCCACCTAATAGCTGAGGAAATAGGTTACAAGTACCCTGAGATGAAGAGGCTGGCGACTTACGAACAACTGTATGAAGCAGAACCACGTCCTCTCTATCGGACGGTCAGAGAAGGGAAAAGGTCGCCAGGAGTCATGAGTCACGGAACACCTTCGATGCTAGGGGATTAGTACCTCAAAAATCACATGTGACAGTGTATCGAAATTGCCAACAGGACACGCTACATGTAAGTAGTGGAGGGATTGTCATGTACGAGATGGTTATACGGAATGAAACAAGGCTCCTGAATCATCAGTTCTCATAGCCGAACTCACTCGCAAATTAAATGCATTCATTTCTTCCCCTATAGCGCCCTGCACACGAATTACTGACTGGTAGTCTATGATTCAGTTTCTCAAGGGTGTAACTATGTGAACAGAAGCAATAAATAGCTCCAAAGAAGAGAACCTCCAACGAGAGACGTGAATTCAGTAACTCAGGAGGCTGACAGTAAATTATAAGAGACCTGACTTACTGAATTGTATATGAAACAGTTTCTACATGTTAATTTGCTGTGTTTAAAACTCCTTCACTATAAGCTAAATAGTACTACTTTACTGTAAAAGAAACAGTGGCGTACAAAATACGTAGGGTTGAAAGAAGCGAATTGGATATACTAAAAACGTAGCAGACGTTCTGCAATAGTAAGTTTATAAAGTTTCATGGCAGATTGCACATACAAATTTTTAAACACGTAATTTCACATTACTTCCATCTAGTACAACATGCCATCATCATTGTAATATACGCGGAAACTTTGTCTATGTTGCCGAATATGTGTCTTTCTTTGAGAGACGTTCTTTCCACTTAAGAAACGTCAACAAAATTAGCGTGGCAAATTACGAAAAAACAATCTCGAAGGAAATATCTACTTAGGTCATTATTCACAGGTATAAGAAAAAGTTTACGTTGTTTGAGCTATTGAACATGAAAGTTTGTAGAAGAAATAAATGCCTGAGGATAATGAGTAAATAGTTGTAGACCCATCCAAGGCACCCAGCACGAGAAATTGCGTCAAAGCTACACAAGAAATTATATTGAAAGAAATTCACTCACTCACTTATTTTATTATAAAGCAGTTGCAGACTTTACTCCGCCATCTCTTTAGTGTTTATCTCTTCAAATAGTTAACTTGTACCGCTATGTATTTGGCGAAGCTGATATTGGTGCAACTTGCACGCTCACTTACTCTTAATGAGAAAGTGAATTTCTCGCTGTCGACAAGTCTCATAAATAGACAAGTAAGATCTCTATGTTGGCCACGACCACGATGAGTTACGTATTGCAAATGGATCAGTATGCTTATAAACTAAGTTAAAAATATTGGTTATAAAGTATAATGTGGTATACGTACCTCCCTCAAGCATTACTAGCCTGTTGTCCTCTGCAAATTTGATCTCCATACCTAATTGTAGACCATTGTATGCTGTCCCAAGTTCAATAAACCTCGCAGTGCCAGGGTACTTCTCCTCTAGTGATGGCAACCATGCGTAGATCTATGAACGAGAATGAATGTTTTAACTACAAGCTATACTCTAGTGAACAAAAAAAGAAAAGTTAAATGATCGTATGACAGTGATGGCAGTGAGTATCCGCCAGGAGAAGTTTGGAGCCCGAGTTGCATGTCTCTACAGTTGGGACCACACTGGACGACTTACGCGTCGATGATGAGGACAACGCAACAACCAGTCCACGACCGAAGGAAAATACTACTGAACATTTCATGCATTGCGTTCGCCATACTTAGGAAGCTTCTGAGCTACCGCACAGTCTTCAAACCCTACTGTGAGTTACCAAAAGAAACTAGCTAGGACTATACACGTACTTTTTTTAAAAAAAATCTTACACTTGTTTGTTTCCTATGAACTTTCATTTTTAGTACATATAAAATGAATTTTAATTACATTTTATTTTGGAAGCTACCAAATAATAAATACGAAACTCTAAAAATGCAGTTTAGGTCAATTCATCGTCGTAGTAAGATTTCTTATTCTGTGCAGTAATGTCTGAAACTCGGAATGACATTTCGATTGCTGCTTAGACTTAGTACTACTTAAACCTAACTAACCTAAGGGCAGCACTCACATCCATGCCGGAGGCAGGATTTGAACCTGCGACCGTAGCAGCAGCGCGTTTCCGGACTGAAGCGCCTAGAACTGCTCGGCCACAGCGGCCGGCTGGTTGCCGGTTTATGTGGAATATTGATGAATGACATTGTATACATATTTGGGGGGCGATGAAGTAGCCACTAAAATGAAAACTGAGTTTTCACCAAACCATCTTAATTGACGGAAGCTTGCCTTTAATACGTTTTGAGCCTACTTGATATAAGCATTCACACTACATATTTTTAAGTGATGTACAGGAATTATGAGCATTTTTGAAGGTTCACGTAGTGGCCACTTTTCCCTACCTTAGTGGATTACGTGACCAGTGCCTGACCACATTACGGTTCAGGTCATTAGTATAAAAACGATGTTGTATTTTGTTTTCTTCTGCCAACTAGATTGCTAATCACCATAGGTTATTCAACTAAATCCATAAAATCGTTTTTTCGTTTCAAAATTATTATTAACGATTTCTTGTTCGTTTTCTTCACTGAATAAATTCCTTAAGCTTTCAATGATTATTTGACCACCTACTGCGTCTCAGTTTTTTGCTATAACTCTTCTTTTCTTTTATAAATTGTTTTGCTGATTTAGAAAAAGACATCATGCTTTCAATCGCACTTTCCATCGCAACAGGATCGCATGTTTGTTCCTGTGATTTCTAGACGTATCTGCATAATCTTCAGGCCCTAGTGCCTAAAATAATACCGGGCGGCTGCAGAAGACCATTTTCAATCGGATTTTTGTACAAGTATAACAGAACGGAAATGGTTTCAAATATAAGTAATTAATTAATTCAAAATCGTCATAACGAGTATAATACAAATGATAGCTTTGTATATAAGCATATTTAGAAGTCCATCTGTACCAATGCGCCTAACATATGGAAGTAATTAACTCTCATTGAGTTAAGCGGATACAAAATAAATTCCAGGGAAAATAGTCAACTTGGCGACGAGTAGCGTGGTCTCCCTTTCACTGGACGACATGCTGGCATTATTGGTTCACAAATGAAACCATAAAACCGAACGAAACAGCAAAGCACTATATTAGAAAACCAAAATATGTTTTTACACACAAGTTTTTAAAATGTATTTCCTTATGTATAAGAGAGCTAGAAACAATTATATAAATGACTTACCCTACATTAGAGAACTGAAAGTCAGGAAAGTTTTTCCTAAACAATAACGGAACAAGCTCCGTTTGTCAAACTCACTGACAAAAATGAAGGTATATACACAGTCGCTCATCAACTTCACGAAGGCTTCAGGACACCGTGAATACAAAATACGGGAGCTCTCTTGAGTCACTGATATGCTGACACGAGTGTAGGTGGCTAAGAGAGGCTTCGCAGACTGGACAAGCGAGATTCAAATCTCAGTCTGGCCATTCAGGTTTTGGTTTTCTGTTTATCTATTATGCCACTAGAGGAAAATGCATTTGAACTGGAGGCGACGAATTGTTCTTCCCCCCCCCCCCCCCCTTTCCCCTTATCGGAACCCAGATTGTGATCCTTCACGAATGACAACTACATCTTCGACGAATTGTCAAATCTAAATCCTGATTGGTTAGGGATGTATTTCATTAATAATATTTCGTCTCCTGTCACTGTGCCTTTATATTCTAATTACTGTACTAATACTGTGACTGAAAAGGAAATACTATTAATAAAATATACTCCTAAAGTAGAAGCTAGAGTCACGGACATCCAACGACTTATTACCTACAGGAAACGTGTTCGCAGTTGCTAATATGAAGCGTCGTCGGCAGTATATTCGAATGACGATTGTGAAAATTTGTGCTGAACCAGCACCGGATTTCGGAATTACGTGAGCGGTCGCCTTCACCGCTTTGGCCGTCCGATCATGAATCAGTGCCACAGCCAAACCTTCATATGTCGTCGTCCATGTGTCACATTCTGCATTCTTATTTTACATAAATTCCTGTCCAGAAAGGACGTATTTGTTGATGTGTTCATGGCAAATAAATACGAAATAAAAGTGCCTGTATTATTTAGAAGTACGATACAATGTTCCTTTGGACATGCATGCCCACGTGCTATTTCGTATTCGGACTTAATATCCATTAATAACTGAATCCTCCTTATTGTTCGCACAAGTAGATACAATTGTAAAAATCTCATCATCTTTAAATGCTTAGAAATTAATAATTGCTCGTAAATTTTTCTACAGGTGAAAGTTAACTGGTAGTATGTGCAGATATAGGGCTGTGAAGCTTTTACGTTTTTTGTAACGTCGGAAACTGGTACAGATAATAACTTTTATAAGATGCAAAGAACAGTTTTGCAAACGCATCGCGCTGTTAGTGGTGGGAACTACTCAACAGTAGGCTAGAGTTTCGCATTCGGAGAGGATTCGACAGGCGCTGTGTAGATGTCGGTCTGTGCGTGGATTGGAGAAGAGACAGTGTAACAATACATTTTAAGTAACAAGTACAATCGTATAAGGCTCTGACCCGTTAATAGCGATAAGTATGGCTCACGTACAGCAACGCTTATGAAGGAGAAGAAACAGCTTTTACAACTGCAACTGGAGCGGGCTTGATAGAATTACGTTCAAGAGAAAGGCCATATTATCGGTTGATTGTAATTAAATGGCACTTATTCATAAAAAGCCCAGTGTGGACAGTAATTAACGTATGGCAGCGAAAATTGGTTGATATGCTGATACGTTAATGCAGAACCGATTTACGCTGGAAAAAATTTGTTCTAATTTTGACCACCAGTAGTAAATCGTGCGCTGTGCAGCATCTCGTCGACGTCTCCAGTGCTCATATTGAACAAATTGTGTAAGTGACGGTTAATAATAAACTCTACACTATACTTTTCTCACCTCTTTGACTTTTACTGCCAGCGTCCCGTTCGTAATCCATTAGATATGGAAACATTTTGTAAACCTCTTTCTTGCATTCACAGCGCCACAGATATGTGCCTGGTGGCGAAAATTGGTAGCAATTTTTTTGCAGCGTCAATCGATTCCGCATTACCGCATCAGAATATCTACCAAGCTTCGCTGGCACAGAATAATTACAGCCACTGGACTGGACTGGAACCGCGCATAGTGTAGAAGCGCCGAACTACAACAGGAAGTGGGCGTGCTGGTTGGTCCCTTCCAGGCTGTAATACGCAGCCAACTAAATGGCACGCTGGATGCACTGGTGCACTGTTTGTGAAATCGTGCAGGGTACACCTTGTTTAACCTTGGCCGATATGAGTAAATGAATTTGGTGAGCATCTTCGTGAAACATATGCCCACACCATTTGAATGTCGTGATATTTACATCTGTGGGTGCGTGAGCTTGTTTGGCTCCTTGTTTCAGCACGTTTAGGCTAGGACCGTTGAAGATATTTCTTGCTGTCGTTGTGTGACAGTATAAATCTGAGAACAGGAAATTTTGCCGCCTTGTTTGTTGCTGAAAGGTTTTGTGATTTAATTATTTATTTTTATGTTTAAAGACTCTTTCAATTTACTGTCCCTTATATACGCGAAGAAGGGTGTCGAGTTCCTACCCAAGACATTGAGATTGTTGTTGTTATTGAAATTCTAAGTTCTGTGGATCTTTGGAAATCAGTTATTCTGTGTTTAACTGAAGCTTCTTGAAGGCTTTTGCAAAGTTCTTGGATCATAAAAAGCAACTGTTTGTCCTATTTAAGCTGTAAATTGCTATTTTATTTTTTTATTAACCTGTCTCAAGCTCAATTGATTCTTTTTATTGGTATAATTATCACATTGTAGAATTCTTTGCATTATCGGTGTTTCCGGCTGTTTATATTTTGTTAATCATTAGGGCTTAGGAATATCCATTCTCTGGTCCTCACTAAAAATTGCTACTTAATGAGCGCCCCGGTATATTGTAGTACAGCAAATGGATGCTAGAACTTAGACCAACTTCTGAGGGTGGGTAGGGGGGGGGGGGGTGCGACGGGGGTGTAGGCATCTCCAGTCCTGGTGATAGTCGTCGACTTCTTGCTGGTTGTATTATCAGGTCATTGTAAACGACTTGGTTGCTTTTTCAGAACGTACAATTTTTGGCAGTTATTGGCGTGTTAATTTAAACCATTACAGCCGTGGTCTAAGTAAACACACATTTTCTGTCTTCATGTGAATAATTTTTATATGGTCACCGAGTAGTTCCACTCCCAGCTCCGCTCTCCTAACGTTTCTGTTTCCTAATTAATTTCCGGAGTATCGTATGATGAAATTCGACTAAATTCCATTACCATTGAGTTACTTTTGTTGACGATCATCTCGTATTGTTCCAAGACACTATTCATATTGTTCAACATTTTTCCAGATTCTACCACATCTGTGACAAAATTACAGTGTCATCAGCAAATTTTAAATTTTTGTTTCTTCTTCCTGAACTGTAATTCCCTTTGCAAATTGCTTCTTGGCAGGCACGCAGGTTCGTCAACGAAGTACAACACATAGCATTAATACCACAGTTATTATTGATACCAACGTACAGCCAGAACACAGCTGACTTCATAGGCGGAAAGTGGAGCTATTTATACAAACATAGAATATTCCAGAATATACAAATATTAGATATTTCACCGACCATCCAGAAATATCAAATACTAAGTAACAAGCCATTACTGCTTATTTAATTTACAGATTCAATAACACTGGGGACAGGATACAACACTGTCCCACTCTATTCTCAAGCACTGGTCCCATTTCATATCCTTCGACTCTTATAACTGCTGTTTGGTTTTTATGCAAGTTGTGGATGACATTTCGCACGCTGTGTCGTGACCTTGCTACCTTCCAATTTTCATACAGCGTAGTTCGATCAGCATATTTAAAAAGCTTTCTCTAAGTCCACAAACGCTATGAACGTAGGTTTGAATTTCTTCATATTGTCTTCTAACTCGTAGAGTAAGTATTGCCTTGTATGTACCTGCAGTTCTCTAGGACCCAAACTGACATTCCTCAAGGACGGCTTCCATTAATTTTTTCATTCCCCTCTGAAATGTATGCTGTGCATTTCTATACGCACAGTCCTGGTAGAAAAGGGATTCTAATACTCCACGATTAAACAGGTGTCGCTCTTTATCACAGCAGACTGTTGATTTGTCCGTATACCTCTGTGAAGACGATGTGACGACGCTTCGACGAATACGTCTAGTCGTTTACGGGTGTGGAGTTATCGTCTCTGCGATACGGCACCCTGATGTTGTTGTGGTCTTCAGTCCTGAGACTGGTTTGATTCAGCTCTCCATGCTACTCTATCCTGTGCAAGCTTCTTCATCTCCCAGTACTTACTGCAACCTACATCCTTCTGAATCTGCTTAGTGTATTCATCTCTTGGTCTCCCTCTACGATTTTTACCCTCCACGCTGCCCTCCAATGCTAAATTTGTGATCCCTTGATGCCTCAGAACATGTCCTACAAACCGGTCCCCTCTTTTTGTCAAGTTGTGCCAGAAACTCCACTTCTCCCCAATTCTATTCAATACCTCCTCATTAGTTATGTGATCTACCCATCTAATCTCCAGCATTCTTCTGTAGCACCACATTTCGAAAGCCTCTATTCTCTTCTTGTCCAAACTATTTATCGTCCATGTTTCACTTCCATACATGGCTACACTCCATACAAATACTTTCAGAAACGACTTCCTGACATTTAAATCTATACTCGATGTTAACAAATTCCTCTTCTTCAGAAACTCTTTCCTTGCCATTGCCAATCTACATTTTATACCTTCTCTACTTCGACCATCATCAGTTATTTTGCTCCCCAAATAGCAAAACTCCTTTACTACTTCAAGTGACTCATTTCCTAATCTAATTCCCTCAGCATCCCCCGACTTAATTCGACTACATTCCATTATCCTCGTTTTGCTTTTGTTGATGTTCATCTTGTATCCTCCTTTCCAGACACTGTCCATTCCGTTCAACTGCTCTTCCAAGTCCTTTGCTGTCTCTGACAGAATTACAATGTCATCAGCGAACCTCAAAATTTTTATTTCTTCTCCATGGATTTTAATACCTACTCCGAATTTTTCTTTTGTTTCCTTTACTGCTTGCTCAATATACAGATTGAATAACATCGGGGAGAGGCTACAACCCTGTCTCACTCCCTTCCCAACGATTCTTATAACTGCCGTCTGGTTTCTGTATAAATTGTAAATAGCCTTTCGCTCCCTGTATTTTACCCCTGGCACCTTCAGAATTTGAAAGAGAGTATTCCAGTCAACATTGTCAAAAGCTTTCTCTAAGTCTACAAATGCTACAAACGTAGGTTTCCTTTCCTTAATCTTTCTTCTAAGGTAAGTAGTAAGGTCAGTATTGCCTTACGTGTTCCAATATTTCTACGGAATCCAAACTGATCTTCCCCGAGGTCGGCTTCTACCAGTTTTTCCATTCGTCTGTAAAGAATTCGTGTTAGTATTTTGCAGCTGTGACTTATTAAACTGAAAGTTCGGTAATTTTCACATCTGTCAACACCTGCTTTCTTTGGGATTGGAATTATTATATTCTTCTTGAAGTCTGAGGGTATTTCGCCTGTCTCATACATCTTGCTCACCAGATGGTAGAGTTTTGTCAGGACTGGCTCTCCCAAGGCCGTCAATAGTTGTAGCGGAATGTTGTCTACTTCCGGGGCCTTGTTTGGACTCAGGTCTTACAGTGCTCTGTCAAATTCTTCCCGCAGTATCATATCTCCCATTTCATCTTCCTCTACATCCTCTTCCATTTCCATAATATTGTCCTCAAGTACATCGCCCTTGTAGAGACCCTCTATATACCCCTTCCACCTTTCTGCTTTCCCTTCTTTGCTTAGAACTGGATATCCATCTGACCACTTGATATTCATACAAGTGGTTCTCTTTTCTCCAAAGGTCTCTTTAATTTTCCTGTAGGCAGTATCTATCTTACCCCTAGTGAGATAAGCCTCTACATCCTTACATTTTTCCTCTAGCCTTCCCTGCTTAACCATTTTGCACTTCCTGTCGATCTCATTTTTGAGACGTTTGTATTCCTTTTTACCTGCTTCATTTACTGCATTTTTATATTTTCTCCTTTCATCAATTAAATTCAATATTTCTTCTGTTACCTAAGGATTTGTACTAGCTCTCGTCTTTTTACCTGCTTGATCCTCTGCTGCCTTCACTACTTCCTCCCTCAGATCTACCCATTCTTCTTCTACTGTACTTCTTTCCCCCATTCCTGTCAATAGTTCGCTTATGCTCTCCCTGAAACTCTGTACAACCTCTGGTTCTTTCAGTTTATCCAGGTCCCATCTCCTTAAATTCCCACCTTTTTGCAGTTTCTTCAGTTTTAATCTACAGTTCATAACCAATAGATAGTGGTCAGAGTCCACATCTGCTCCTGGAAATGTATTACAATTTAAAACCCGGCTCCTAAATCTCTGTCTTACCATTATATAATCTATCTGATACCTTCTAGTATATCCTGGTTTCTTCCATGTATACAACCTTCTTTCATGATTCTTGAACCAAGTGTTAGCTATGATTAAGTTATGTTCTGTGCAAAATTCTTCCAGACGGCTTCCTCTTTCATTTCTTAGCCCCAGTGCATATTCACCTACTACGTTTCCTACTCTCCCTTTCCCCACTCTCGAATTCCAGTTACCCATGACTATTAAATTTTCGTATTTCTTCACTACCTGAATAATTTCTTTTATCTCATCATACATTTCATCAATTTCTTCATCATCTGCAGAGCTAGTTGGCATATAAACTTGTACTACTGTAGTAGGCGTGGGCTTCGCGTCTATCTTGGCCACAATAATGCGTTCACTACGCTGTTTGTAGTAACTTACCCGCACTCCTATTTTTTTATTCATTATTAAACCTACTCCTGCATTACCCCTATTTGATTTTGTATTTATAACCTTGTATTCACCTGACCAAAAGTCTTGTTCCTCCTGCCACCGAACATCACTAATTCCCACCATATCTAACTTTAACCTATCCATTCCCCTTTTTAAATTTTCTAACCTACCTGCCCGATTAAGGAATCTGACATTCCACGCGCCGATCCGTAGAACGCCAGTTTTCTTTTTCCTGACAATGACGTCCTCTTGAGTAGTCCCCGCCCGGAGATCCGAATGGGGGACTATTTTACCTCCGGAATATTTTACCCAAGAGGACGCCATCATCATTTAACCATACAATAAAGCTGCATGCCCTCGGGAAATATTACGGCCGTAGTTTCCCCTTGCTTTCAGCCGTTCGCAGTACCATCACAGCAAGGCCGTTTTGGTTAATGTTACAAGGCCAGATCAGTCAATCATCCCGACTGTTGCCCCTGCAACTACTGAAAAGGCTGCTGCCCCTCTTCAGGAACCACACGTTGGTCTGGCCTCTCAACAGATACCCCTCTGTTGTGGTTGCAGCTACGATACGGCCCTCTGTATCGCTGAGGCACGCAAGCCTCCCCACCAACGGCATGGGGGAAGACTGCACCCTAGACACAAGAATTATTGTGTAGTGTTCGATGTGCTACTGTCACGTGGATGTTACAATGAAGAACAAATCAGAAGGCAGCGTCGCCAACGAAGTGCAACACTTAGCACTGATATCAGAGTTATTACTGGTACCAACGTATAGGCCGGCCATTGTGGCCGAGCGGTTCTGGGCGCTTCAGTCTGGAACCGCGCGACTGCTACGGTCGCAGGTTCGAATCCTGCCTCGGGTATGGATGTGTGTTACGTCCTTAGGTTAGTTAGGTTTAAGTAGTTCTAAGTTCTAGGCGAGTGATGACCTCAGATGTCGTTTCACGGTGCTCAGAGCCATTTGAACCAATGTATAGCCCGAACAGAGCTGACTTTGTAGGCGGAGAGTGCAGCTATTTATACAAACATGAATATTACAGAATTCACAAATATTAGATGTTTCGAGGACCATCCAGAAATATGAAATACTAAGTAACAAATAACTGCTGGTATCGGGACAGAGCAGGCGCACGCCAGCCAGCGGTGCTGATCACTAAGCCACACTGCATGCAGTGGCACAGCTCTCCCTCCTGGCGAAACAGCGATCCGCTGTTCCAAGTTGTCAGTCGAGCCGACTACAGTTCCCTTGATTTACATCTTGGCAGTCCTCTGTACGGCAGTGCTGATGAATCGTCAGGTTCTGGTCGAGTTGGTACACCCTCTTCACTAATGTAAGCACCAAAGGTGGATCCTCCCATTCAAGATTCACGATCGTCGAGTAGGTTTTCTGTTTCCTTGAACTTCCCATAATTGATCTGCGCCTCTGGACTGTAGTAGGGATTCATACAGAGGACGGGGACGACCTATCTACTTTCTCGTCTTCTTGATGCTCTCAGTCCCCAAATTTATTTATGGCGACTGACAAGCTCCGACCAATACCATACGGTCCAAAGTGGCGCTTTAGTTATTTTTCCGATAGTGCCACTTTCCGCAACAGCGTAAAAACCAATACCAAGTCTCCCGGGCTGTATCACAGATCTACATATATATCTATTCGCCCATACATATGTCCGTAGCTGCCGTTCATCCCTATCATCTATGGCTCGTGGTACACTCCAACTGCCGCGACGCCGGTCTTGGACAGCTCCATTTTGTCAAGCACGTTATACTTATCCACAGCGGTACGCGAAAACTTTACAAACTTAGCCGTTTCGGGAATGCTTGCACCCATGGTCCGAAAGCCAATAATCACGTCCTTTTGGACGTCAGATAAATCGCTTCGTCTCAACATTACGACAACGACTGTGCTGTTTCCCGCGTCCGCCGAAACACTTTATATACCCTCCACTGCTGGTGCTACCACCTTTCGTCTGTGAATGGCGACTGCATGTTAATGTCTAACATAGACAGTGGTCACATTTAAGTGTTTTTATCGTCTAGTTTAAACGTCGGACAGTACAATACATGGAAAACGAGCACTGCTGGCAAAAATACCGCCTTGCCATCCTGATCGGGTCCGATCTGTTATGAAGTTGTTACGGTGGCATAAAGTCCAAGTCAGATATCTAACTGTATAGTGTGGATAACTGTGTTGTTTACTTACGTGGTAAAGTTTTATGTTTGTGTTGTGGTGAAGAAGACGGTAAAATGCAGTACTAGCTTCCACTTACTCCTCTAAATAAGCACAAATGACAGCCTCAGGGTTTCAATGAGAGGACGCTGTGCAGAAGCTCTCAATTTAACATTTAACCCAGATCAGGAAAATTTTACGCCAGTCAACTCATTGCTCCTTTTCATCTTTTCATCACTCATCATTTTGCAAACGTTTCCCCCCCCCCCCAACCCCCTCCCCCCACGCCCCTCCACAACATCGTCAAGTGCACACAGACAGACAGACACACACACACACACACACACACACACACACACACACACGCACACACACGCACACACACCACATACATACTCTTTTTTGACAAAACAGAACAGATGAACCTTTCTTTCGCAATCCCGGTTCGAAGCAGCTACCTCAAGTTTAGTGCCACCACAACCGTTAATAATCTCTACTATGCAAATAGATCATTGGTATGAAGCTTAACTCACAAATTTTCAGTTCTTAAATTTAAAGCTGGCCATGATAAACCCTCAGAAAATAAAGGACACGCTGTGCCTAATTTTTACGAACTTGTCAGAAGGATTTTTCAAAGAATTGCTCACCTCCTCAATGGTGTGATATTCATCTAAGGCAAAGTCCTCTCTCGTAGCTTTTGCTCGCCTCTGGTTGTCTATCAGTCTGAAAAGCGTGAGAAGTAATGTAATAATCAACGATGGTTTGAAATTCAAAGCAATTTGCCAGAGGTAATCAGACCAACTGACTATGATGTCTGCTCTTGTTTCAGACACAGCTTACATTGCCATTTGTGTGCATCAAAATAACATTAAATCAATGTAAAACTTAAGTGTTTACTGTTACACTGTTATTTTCGAGAAAAGCTAGTCTTTCCATGTTCTGGTAAAAAAATTCTTTAAGGATCCACATATAAAATACAAACTATGCCCCTAATCAAACATGCCTGCACATGTTATGCGTATTTTTTCTGCTTTTGCTTGTACTATTTCTATACCGCCTGGCGGTACTTGGCGTGGAATAGTTTGTGTAACGGTGTCACTTGGCACTTTTCCTGTTCCAGTCAGTGAAAGTACACAAGCAGTCCGATTGCTTCTGGGCCCCCGTGTGAATTCTAATCATCTGTATATATCTCAAGAAAATAACCTAAAGCGTTCTGACATTTCTATAAGCAACAGTTTTATGAGAGTATAGTCTCGTGTGCGTTTCCACGTTTTCCGCTAGAATGACATAGTGTGTTCTACTTGGTCACAAAGCTGGTCTTATATTCTCTATCACCATATTTTGTTCATTAGGCAAAACTGCGGAAGTGTGGGCGCCCTCTGAAAGTCAAGCAACCTGACTGCAGAGCGTTACTAAGTACACTCTACGATCTGTTTGGCTTTCACACGTGTCGTAAGATGAAAAAAAAATTTTTTTCTCATAACTGTAGATGATTTTGCTACATTGTACAGTGGTATGGGAGGATACTGCGCTTGGAAGAATTTCAGAGGTTTGACAGAGATGTCACTGGTTTTCCAGGTATATCTGATGATGGAATTAGTAGTCTGAATCGAGGCTATGTCTCCTATAAGTAACCTATATACACCTTTACATACATAAGACAGGATGTATGTACGTAGGTCCAGCATCGTCTCCTAAATCAATGGAACTATTTCATCCTGGTTTGGTATATATAATGCTTGCTATATGAGAATCAGCACTGTGGGGTTTAGAGCCTCGTAGGTCCCGTAGGAGTAAAGATAGAGTTGTGCAGATAGTATTAGCATGCCTCTCAGGGCTTCATGTGTTTAGACAGAGAGAGTGTGTAAGAGGAGGAGATGGATATAGAGAGGGAGGTGAACAGGTGGACAGAGAGAGGAGGAAGAAGGAGTTGGACAGAGGGAAGGAGAGGAAGAAGCAGACAGAGGGGGTGGAGGGGAGAGGTGGATAGATAGAGAGTGAGAATGTGGAGACGAACAAGGAGAGCGAGAGAGGAGGAGGTGACAGACAAAGATAGTAGGGAGGAGGAGATGGATAGAAAGGGTTGAGGATGAAATGGTCATAAAGAGGGGTAGGATGAGATGGACAGAGGTAGGGGACATGGATACAGAGAAAAGAAGAGGACGTAGACAGAGAGAAGGAGTAGGGGAGACAGAGAGCTGTCGACATAGCGTAAGGGAAGTGCAGGCAGTTGGGTAAGCTTTCAATTACAATGCGCTATTGACTAGAAAATCATGAAGATATCCGTTGACATAACACCAGCTGCACTCAGGCGTTTCCATAGAAACATCAACAGAATACCAGCTGCACAGTAGCGTTTCCATAGAAATGTTTACTAGTTCGGCTCACCTGATGTCTTCAGGCAAGCTCGTGAGGCAGTAGCGCCATGCACACTGCATCCATCCTTATTCATCTTACATCAACGCTACAACAGGATTACGCCTAAGGTAATGACAAAACAGACAAATTTCACTTATTGGGTTTCAACGCAGTATTCCTGTACCAACACAAATGTCTTTCATTCATTACAGCTGTTCAAGTTCCACATGTAACTGTATTTACAGGAACAAGTGACAACATACACCAACAATTATTCTTCGACACAGTTCCAACAACATTGAGGTCTTGGCACTGAGACGTGCACAAATTTAGCTCACGTAACTGGTTGAAGCAGGGGTAGAAGTGGCTACACACAGGCTCCTACTTTCTGGCTGCATATCACGCCAACGCGACTATTACAGAGACATTTCACACTGTTGCATTAGCAGTTACAGTCTGAAGTAAATAACAACTCCACATCTCCTGCACAGAGAGATTAGGGGAGGAAGAGCTGGACATACAGATGGGGGAGGAGGAGATGTGTGCGATATATACGTCAATGTCACAAGGCCAAACCCGCGGGGAAAAAAATTATCATCAATAAATTTCAGCATCACGAAGTCCTCATTCTTTGTTAATAAATTTTTATTGATTAATTTTTTATTTATCAGATAGCAGTGATAAAGTTACCACTCAAGCCTTTAGTATAGAAGTAAAAGAAATGCAACCATTAACTTTTATGATGACGGAAAACGAGGGAATCCAGACATGATGCAATCGAGTTCTGTTTACTCCGTACAGTGATGATAGTAGTAATGATTCCTGGTAACTATATGGAAAATTAATTTGGGCCAGGCAGGTGTCTTAGGCGATGTTACATGAAAAAGATGACGGATGTACCTGGTCATAAGAATTAATAGGGCTGATGTCGGGATTAGAGGGTTATAGGATTTGAGAGAGGATGACGTGGAGTGTTTATTCAGAATGATGCAGGTGAGGTGGGGTAGCTACATTTAGCAGGATGGGTAGATTCCACGGATTTTATGACGGCCTGGAATAGGGAGACAGAATCGTCCTGGAAGTGTATTTGGAGTGTTTCGAGATGGAAAGAAGGTTGGATGTGCTTACATAGGCGTGGCAGAAGGTCTCGGTTCTCAAGACTGGGCATTACAATGGGGTGTTAGGACTCATGTTAACTGCGGACGTAGGACTGGCGAAGGTGTAGGTGGATATGATGAAACTTTATAAGCTGCCATAGCATACAAATCGGAGAACGTATTTGGCTGCAGGAAGCAAAGACGAGTGTTTGTTTTTCAGGAATTTGGACGGATTCCTAAAAATGGGAGGAGCGGAACACAAATTCAATCCCTTTTATTCTCTATTTTCGTTCCGAAATTACAGCTACGGGCACGCAGCATTCATGCTACCCTCTTCAGTCGTTGATTAATACAATTAAAAAACTAAATAATACACGATGATGTGGGATTGCTAAGTTGACATGCTGTGAGAATACTGGTGCTGTGGTGCCTTGGTAACATTTTCAAGGTGTGGAATTTAGATGCGGATGAGATTGGAGTGAAAATGATTGGAGAACGAACGTGGGATAAGTACTGATGAAGGACTAGAGATGGGATGTAAACAGGAATCAACAGACGCAGGGAAACAGCAGGTTCGAGAATTCACTGGAAAAAGGAGCAGCCAGGTTAGGTTACAATTGATAAAATGAACAGTTCTCAGAAATTATCCTGAGAAAGGACACAATTTCAAAGTACACGAGCCACAATATAAACTGAAAGTTTATAGCATACGAAACGCACCGATAATTTCGAAGTCCAAACCGCTTTTTCACCGCAATAGCAGCGAAACCGAAAAGTAAAGAGGTTCGCTGCTAGTGCTAAAAGCGAGCTTCTTTATTTTTCGACTTTGTCGACGTTACGGTGAAAAAACGATTTGGACTTTGAAAGTATCGGTGCTTACCATATAATGTAAACTTGCAGTTTTTATTGTGGCTCGAGTACTCCATTTCATCTTCAATACAGTCAAGTTTCTACCAGTGAACTTTTGAGACACATTTAGTGCTTTCAATATGTAAATGTAAACTGATTGCTTCTTTGACCAGAAATGTATGTCAGTAGACACAAGTTCCGCAAACATGCAGTCACTACTCAGATGGTGGAAGCTGAAATCAAAATACTGTGTATCGACTGTAACTAAGCTCATAAACGTTTAACTGTTTATATTGTAGAGCATTACCTGCATACTCATGTGTGCACCCTGTGTGAAAATTTTAGTGTAAGATTTCCTCACTCACCATATTCATCGAACTGAGAAATGCTCCCATCAGTGAAAACTTTCCAGCTTTTCTATTTGTTTCAGCATAATTCTCTTAGAAGCCACATCTAAGTTTTAAAGTGCTCCCTAAATACTGAACATGTGCAGTAATATTTAATCATATTGTTCCTCTGCGATGTCATCATGACGTTTCACCATCATCTCTCAAAATAATGCCATGTGTTAAGATGAGAAATAATCCACACGTGAATAACTTCGTTCAGCATTGTAATTCTTCCCCGCAGCCTCCCTGAGTTGTCGCGTGGACGATAGGAGTTCTATTTATTACTAGCTAGTATGCATTTACTTCAGTCTTATTAGTCCACATCCTCTTCCTTCCTCTCCCTTTCCATCTCCGCTGCCTGCTGTCCTTCCATCTGCTTCTCCCCCTTATTTATGTCCACCTCCTCCACCACCACTCTCTGTTCAGCTCTTCCTGTGCCACCGTCTATCCATCTGATACTCCCCCCCCCCTCTCTGCCCACCTTCTCCTCCTCCCCTCTCTGTCAACCTCCATTTGTCCCTCCTCTCTGTTCACCTTGTCAACCCCAATCTCTGCCCATCTCCCCCTGCCCCTCTGTTTATCTATCAACTGCTATTCTCTATCTCTGCCCATCTGCTCCTCCCCTCTCTAGATCCATCTCTTTCGCTTTCCTTTCTATGTCCACCTCCTTTCCCCCTCTCTCTCCAGCCACCTCACCCGCTTTCCTTTCTCTGTCCATCCCCTCCTCTCCCTCTGTCTGTCTGTCTCCCCTTTCTCCCATATTTCCTGAACTATGAATCGTACAATGATATACTGAAGAGCCAAAGAAACTGGTATACCTGGCTAATACTGCGTACGTGCTCCGCGAGCACACAGAAGTGCCGCAGCACGACATGGCATGGGCACGACTAATCTCAATTAGTTCTGGAGGAAATTCACACCATAAATCCTGCAGGGCTTTCCATAAATCCTTAAGAGTACGAGGGGGTTGAGACCTCATCTGAACAGCACGTTGTAAGGCATCCCAGATATGCGCCACAATGTTCATTTCTGGGGAGTTGAGTCAGCAGCGGAAGTGTTTAAACTCAGAAGAGTGTTCGTGAAGCCACTCTGTAGCAATTTTGGACTTATGGAGTATGGCATTGTCCTGCTGCAATTGCCTAAGTCCCTCGGAATGCACAATAGACATGAATGGATGCAGCTGATCAGACAGGATGCTTATGTACGTGTCACCTGTCAGAATCATATCTAGACGTATCAGGGGCGAGATATCACTCCAGCTGCACACGCCCCACACGATTAAAGTACCTCCACCAGTTTCAACAGTCCTCTGCTGACATGCAGGGGCCATGGATTCATGAAGTTGTCTCCACACTCGTACACGTCCATCCGTTCGATACAGTTTGAAACGAGACTCGTCCGACCAGGCAACATGTTTCCAGTCATCAACAGTCCAATGTCGGTGATGATGGGCCCAGGCGAGACGTAAAGCATTGCGTTGTGTAATCATGAAGGGTGCACGAGTGGTGCTTCGGCTCAGAAAGCCCATATTTCTTTGAATGGTTCGCATACTGACACTGATGGCCCAACATTGAAATCTGCTTTAATTTTCGGAAGGGTTTCATTTCTGCCACGTTGAACGATTCTCTTCAGTCGGCATTGGTCCCGTTCTTGCAGGATATTTTCCGCCCGCAGCGGTGATGGAGATTTGATGTTTTACAGGATTACTGATATTCAAAGTACACTCGTGAAATGGTCGTACGGGAAAATCCCCACTTCATCGCCACCTCAAAGATTCTGTGTCCTATCTCTCGTGCGCCGATTATAGCACCACATTCAAACTCACTTGAATCTTGGTAACCTGCCATTGTAGCAGCAGTAACCGGATCTAATAACTGCCACAGACATCTGTTGTCTTGTATGGGCGTTACCGACCGCAGCGCCGTATTATGCTTGTTTACATTCCTCTGTATTTGACCACGCATGTCTATACCAGTTTCTTTGGCCCTTCGGTGTATAATTCAGCAGGTATATTGAGCACCAAATTGGGATACTGTTTGCAAGATTTCTTGCGAATTGAGTTAGTAGCAAAGAAGCTGTAAATGTAAACGTCATGAAGTCGTACGTGATGCTGCAGTTTTCCTGCATAACTAGCGAAAACGTAGTAAGCGATCATCTTTCTTTTCATTATTTTGTGGATATTTTCAGAAGGAAAAGTTTCATGTAAATGTTTGAAATCATGTGTAGAGTTTGTTACAAGTCACTAGGTGCTCTCGTTTTCAAGTACTGGTTGAATAAAATATGGATATTCGTGCACCGTGGAAAACCCTTCTTTCTCACCCCTACCCCTTTGATACGCAGTAGGTTCTTACCACAACAGTGACTATTTCCTGAAACTAAGTGGTGTGATTACCAAATTTGGTTGAAGTAGTTCCAGTGGTCTCAGAGGTCATGTGGAAATATACACATTTTTATAATATTTATGAATTTTTTTTTTTTTTTTGGTGATCCGATTTTCATTAAATATAACCTATACGGTGCTCCTAGATTCACTGAAATTAGAAGTGAAAACTCCATAAAAATCCGTCTAGTAGTATTTGAGATTAGTGTGTTAAGACAGACAGAAAAGAAAGCTGGAAGCATGTTATTTTAAATTGTGGACAACCGCAGCTAAATTTCCACACTTTGAATGAAATTATCCGCACTGGTTGCAGAATACCTTTTATTAAATGCCACGACCGGTTTCGCGTCAATTGAAGACGCATCCTCAGCTGATCTGTACAAATAATAAGAAAACGTCTTTTACAAACAATCCTTAACAATGACAATGGTGGAAAGAAGAGAGGGACACCGTAAGATTGTATTATAGAGCTGTGCTTGAAGCGTAGTCACAAAGTTTCCTTTCAACAACTCATCGCCGAAAGGAAATTGTCTTAGAACCACTCCCCATCATTTAAATCAAGTTATAAACAAATAACTCGCTGAAGAGGTAGTTCATACTTAATATGAAGGGGAAACCTTTAAAAATAAAATCTGGATAAAAACTGAAGAGGCCAAACGAAGTTGTAGATAATAATGTACATAGACAATTTCAAAGAATAAACCCAGTAAACGAGAATTGCCGTCTGAGTTATTGGCCGTTTTTGCGAACGACACGTTCGGGCTGTCGTCTGCGTTGCACTTTTTATCCGTCGTAGCAATACGGCGGAGGTCATTTAACTTTTAGTTCTGGACCTCCGTTTCTCTATGGTGTATTTTATAGACCTTCCTCCACGTCCCTGTTTTACCTGTTTGATCTTCCGTCGATTGAAATTGACATTTAGTTGTTTTTAACTCCTCTCTTTGTCTTCGTGTTTCACAGTTTTGACATGGGAGCCAATGCCCCTAGTGTTTCTTCTCGTCTTAAAACAAAAGAAACAAAAAAAAAAACCGCAACACAAGCAGGAAAGTGGTTGAGCGGCATCAGGCAAGGCACTACTGACCGCTCTGGAATCGGGAAAACGTTTATAGGTGGTGTCAGAGGCGACAGGAACAACACCGACACTACAGCTGGCGTGATGGAGGGGTGGGGGGAGAAACATGTGCTGAAATACTTAAAATAAGCAAAAAAAGAAAAAAGACTTGCCCTACTTATAAAAATACTGAAAGTGGAAAATGTGCAGCATATTAATAATCCATGAGTCATAAAGTAAATTTCCTCTTTGACGAATATAGTTTATAAAAATACTGAAAGTGGATAGCTAAAATTGACAATATTAATAAAGCCCGAGTGTTAGTGCTAATGCCCTCTTTGACAGCTACAGTGCCACGTTAGCGGACAAACGCAAAGGATAATGTGGGAAGCTAAAAGCTTGTGGTAATAAAATAGTGGGCTATAAGAGTGCTGTATAGACAGCACAAAAAACTTTCACTAACATGCAGTATAACAAGCAATGTCTAACACAGAAAATTATTCCAAATTATGTCAAGTTTTTGTTTCGCAAAAATAGTTGTGATACAAGAAATGGTATGTGGAATATTACGCTGTTTTGCTTTCGAAATGAAATACGTTCTCTATAGTCCAAAAAAATATAGTGTAAATAAGTACCCATATCTAGCTCATTTGCATTTATCTTTGGTATTGAATGGACAGCAGTTTCAGGGAATTGAAGAGCAGTTTGGTGTGTATCTGGACATTATTTGACCAAAAACCAGGATAAAAAATTAAATAAACTTCGTGACCTGAAACGGTGTAGTTTTTGTAATTCAGTAACAAACTGTGATTTTATGTTTTTTTCCCAAAAACGTGTAATTTAACGACTATCGCCTTCGATAAGAAAGGGAAATAGTTATTTTATAAGAGCTTATCATACAATACCTCATAGAAATTATAGCAACAATAGTTCGGACAGTTAATCTCCCTTACTCTTCCAGTTTTGGACGGAAAATTATTGACGGTGGCCCAGCGCAATGAACTGGCTATAGGAGTAAATAAGATAGGTGAGAATAACTCTAGTACTTCATGTATTCCTAGAGACCCATCTTCTATAAGATCTACAGAGAACACTACCACAAACAGAATTCATAAAAAAACTTCAGGATAAAAATAAGCTTGTAATACAGGTGGAAAAATCCAAACCAGCCGTGGTTATATCTGAAGAGCAATAAATCACTAAAGTGCAACATTCCACTGAGGCGAATCACATTGAAAAAAGTAGGTATAATCCAACTGCTAAATATGTAGCACGTACTAAAAAACGATAAAGAACAGTATATCATCTCTTAGTCCCTATCTATTATTCCGGTGATCCACTGTGCCCCTAGACTTCGAAGTGTTGTACAGTTGCATAAAGAAGGTATGCTGATTGAACAATTGTTAACTCCAGGAGTAGACCCGGTTTTCATCAGGAGAATTTATTGGCAGAATATTTGAATAGGAATTTTAAAATCCAGTGAATTTCAATATTTCGAATAAAGAGGAGCTGTTTAGTGAATTTTATGACTAGTTAGCCCTAGAGGGCACATCTCTAGTTTCCTTTGCCATATATAATACGTATTCAAGCATACCTGCAGACCAACCTCATCACATAATCAGCGAAAATCTCAGGGGGCATAGCGGAAGATCTTTTGACGAAAGTGGCGAAGTTTCTCATTTACTGAAAATGATTTTAGGTCCGAAAAACTGGGTTTGACAGTGGCCTCACCTGTGTCTTACTGCCTTGCCAAATTTTTTATGATTTTTTTAGAACACAATATTATGTCGAACTAAAGCAAATTTCCTAGTCAGGATCCAATTCACTATGAAACAAAGCAATTATGAGACCCTCGCATTTTCTCATATATATATATATATATATATATATATATATATATATATATATATATATGCCAAAACCGATGGCTGTTCGATTAGTTACGATATTTTTAGGAAGCTGATCGCCTCTGACATCGTTATACACAAAATATCTAACCACACATTACAATTCAAAAAGGTTGCATTCAGGCCTCTACTCCACAGACTACACAGTGTCCCAGTGTCCCGTGAAGCCACCGACAACCGAAAGAACAGGCAGGTACTACATTTCGAAAGCAAAGGCAATACCCTTAATATTTTAGAAGAAGTCGAGATTTAGCGTGCTTGAAAAGCATTCCCTGAATCGCAGACAAATCAGTGAGACAGGGGCCTTTTAGCAAATTTTGACTGCCTAAATAGACAGGCATCTCTCCTAAGGCCCACTATTTTATTACCACAATCGTTTAGCTTCCCTGATTAGGCTTTGCCTTCGTTCACTAATATGGCGTTGTACTTGTGAAAGAAGGAATTTGTACCACCACTCGTGCTTTATTAATATTTTACATTTTAACTACCCACATTCAATATCTTTATAAATTGTACTTGCCAAAGAGGAGATTTACAGTATCATTCAGGTTTTATAAATATTTTGCATTTTAATTGTCCACTTTTTATATTTTTTATTAATAGGACTTGGTATTTTTACGTATTTTTAAGTAGTTTAGCCCATATACAGATTACCCCCCCCCCTTTCATTTGCGGCCTCTATAGCGTCGCTTTTGTTCCTGTCGCCTCCGACGCCAGCTGTAAACATCCTCCCCATTGCTTGGCGGTCAGTTCTGCCTTGTCTGCTGCCGTGCAACCCCCTTCGTGCTTGTGACGCGGTAAGGCTCGTCTCGATTACTGGGCTCAGGCTTTGACGTTATCTTAATGCTTTACTAGTTTACAGCTTGACTTGGCCCTTTGAGATTTCATCGAAATATAATTTTTATAGGTTCCGCTACCCCTCCTTTTTAAATAAGGACTACTGCTTTTGGGATGCTGTTTCTTTACAACATGACACGAATGATGGGGAGTGGCTCCAAGGTAATTATCTTTCCGCCATGACTAAGTAGAAAGAATCTGTTGGCAACTCTTGGAGGACAGCTCAATAATATTCCATTTCAGTACACTTTTTTTTCTATAGACCATGGTTAAGAATTCTTTGAAAAAAAAATTTTTCCTTATTATTTGAACAGATCACTAGATGATGCGTCTTCAGTTGACGTCAAACTGGTCGTGACTTTTAACAAAATGCGTCCTACAGCCAATACGGACCATTTCATTCAAAAAGGAAGTTTCAAGAAACATGGTTCAAATGGCTCTGAGCACTATGGGACTTAACATCTATGGTCATCAGTCCCCTAGAACTTAGAACTACTTAAACCTAACTAACCTAAGGACAGCACACAACACCCAGTCACCACGAGGCAGAGAAAATCCAGGACCCCACCGGGAATCGAACCCGGGAACCCGAGCACGGGAAGCGAGAACGCTACCGCATGACCACGAGCTGCGGACACCGAAGTTTCAGTGAAATTTTAAATCATGTTATCTTTTTTCCCCGTGATCTGATTCTGGCGATGTAAATCCTGTACGGTGCCACAAATTACGCTAAAACCCCTTGAATATTCGTTTTGTAGTTTCGGAGATCAGCGTGTAGAAAGCCAAACAGAAAAGGAAGTCGTTTCTACAGATTTATTATTACTGTACGTATAAAGAATTTTACCTACTGAGAGTTGTAAATGGCTCGTTTTACATTGAAACTTACTCCTGTACGTTGTAAATGAGGACGGACTCCTCGATAGAATTCGCTTGAAGCCATGTCATGAAGCTGTTTTGCATCTTTGGCGCCACCATGACATCCGCTGCCACGTTGACGGCTCTGGCATCTTTCCAGAAGCGAATCTGCGAAAGAATGGAAAGTTGTTTGTCAGTATGATGTCTTAGTTTTTAAGGCGGAAGTTATCGTTAACGCAGAAGGGAACCAAATAATCATACACATAAATTAATTGCTATATTAAACATACATTATACTGTAAGTGAGATAAAACCGTTATCGTAGACAATAACTAACTGAAAGATTCCCTGCAGTGTTGTGCACAAAGGCAAATAACAGTTTTGTGCTAACATTGCAATGTACGAAAATTTCGCTCACGTTAAACATCTTCATCACATCATTTACGAATATTTCCGATGTTAATGTGCTCCATAAATTTATTTATCTCATGTGTTATTTTAGTGAATTAGCCAGAGATACACACAAACACACATACACGCACGCTTGCATGTATGCATGCATGCAACCACATTCGCCAGATAATGAGTTATCCATATACAGTGACTGTGTATTTAACTGTGTGATGTAAGAGAAATGTATTTATTGTAATTTGTACACAAATCTACTAGACTCACGTCTAGACAAATAATCCTTCGAATGCTGTAGCCATATTTGTGTGAAGTCAATAGCGACCTGTGAGTCACTTGATGTACTGCAAAAACCTGTAGATTAAGGAATTTTCCTTTTTCTGTTTCGTTAGAGAGTGCATGAAGTACTCACACCAGTGTATTAACGAAAATAGTAAATAGTGTGAATTAAAATGTTGTGGTGAGACTAGGAACTCAGTGGAAATAATGTGTAAAAACGATAGTGATATACATCTTCATAACGGATTGCAATTTTTTGAAATATTGTGTGTATCTGTTGATGTACACTGATGTAAACAGAATGTGACATTGTGATCTTCCATTAATGATACTGGAAGGAGTTGATAAGGCGCAGTCATGCTCTTAGGATACTGTGATTCCTCCAAAGGAATACATAAAATATGCTTGAACACTATTGTAATATAAACGAAATGCTGTAATGTCTTTCGTCACAGCAAGTTATTAAAAGCAACTAGATTGAGTAGAGCACTTAGAGGAGAGGGCCTTTCTTAGGCCTTTATCCCTGAATGCAATTAGATGTTAGCTGTTACCCCCACCCCACCTGCCGTCTGTTGCCCCCCCCCCTCCACCACATTATCACCCCTCCCCTCCCCACCACATTATCACCAAGTTTAGCACTTAACTAAGCTGTAGTATGAAAGACTTTCATTGGAACACTTTTATTTTTAAAATGATGAAACGTGTGAAAGGTGAATGATACATAGCGCGCGCGTGTGTGTGTGTGTGTGTGTATGTATGTGTGTGTGTGTGTGTGTGTGTGTTTTAGAAAGAATGATGAAGTAGGTTATGATGCATCGCAAGTGCCACCACCCACAACTCCTTCTCAGACAAGGAAACTCTACCCACAGTGAGGATAGACACTAGGTACAAAACATACTTCCCGTGAATTACTCCTCACCATTGCGGCACTTGCGTGACTTCCGTAGTTACTGCTGTGTCGTTCTGTCAGTTAATTTATATATCTGTTTCGAAGCAAGTAACGAAGCAATTTCTGAATGACTGGAGGTACTATCTGCAACTTGAAGATGTTTGTTACGTGTGTGTCTCACTTTTATCAGCAATGTACGGGAGAAAGCAGAACATATTTGTGTATTGGGTGGACTATGTGAGGAATCTGTAACCTCTACCGGATTAATGCCCCTAACTGAGAAAAAGTAATTATTGATAATTTATATAAACAATGTTATCCCACCGAAAATTTCATTTCACCCCTCAGGGGTCGATTAGCCCCAGGTTGAGAACTACTAACTTAGACCCAGTGTTTGCGACCTTTTTTTTTATTTTGGATACTTTGTTATCAGGATTGAGTTAGTGGCTTTTTAAATTCGTGTAGTTTGTCACGTGACAGTGCCACAGGAGTGGTCTGGTACTCATGTGTGGATCACCGCTCGATACACGAGGGGGGAGGGAGCACTGGGTTGTAGGCTCACAGGTTTTACTGTCTCTCTCCCTCTCCCGCTCCCCCCTCTCTCAAGCAGAACTAGCTGTAACCATCATTTATAACAAAAGCAAATGCCTACGTTTTTAATAACGAAAATAATAATAAATAAAATTATTTTAATGCACTGTTGTCCAAAATTAAAGGAACAAACGGAAATTTTGTAGGCTGCCTTTATTTTGCCACGAAACAGTATCAACATGTGATACTAAAGTAGAAACTGTGTAAATAACTCAGAAAGTAAGCTGCA
Organism: Schistocerca cancellata; assembly: GCF_023864275.1. NCBI lineage: Eukaryota > Metazoa > Arthropoda > Insecta > Orthoptera > Acrididae > Schistocerca > Schistocerca cancellata. Next base: position 408,089,069 of record NC_064628.1, read on the forward strand.
ACGTGCATAGCGGTAGATAAAAATGTTCTTAGTTTCTCCATCTTACCGACTTTGCACACACATTCCGGCAACTGACTGCTGTGCTCAGTATGGGGTGTGACCACCTGTGGCACCAATACAGGCCTGACAACGACGGGACATGCTGTGGATGATGTCATGAATCTCACAGTGAGGCAATAATGACCATTCTTCCTGCCGAGCCGTTCGCAAGTCTTGGAGAGTGGTTGGTGGATGCTGACGTGATGCAATTCGTCTCTACAGTGCATTCCAGATATGCTCTGTGGGATTCAAATATATATATATATATATATATATATATATATATATATATATATATATATATATATGCAAGGTTTTACAAAAACCGGCAAAACTTTCAGGAAACATTCCTCACACGCAAAGAAAGAAAATATACTATGTGGACATGTGTCCGGAAACGCTTACTTTCCATGTTAGAGCTCATTTTAACACTTCTCTTCAAATCACATTAATTATGGAATGGAGACACACGACAACAGAACGTACTAGCGTGACTTCAAATACTTCGTTACAGGAAATGTTCAAAATGTCCTCCGTTAGCGAGGATACATGCATCCACCCTCCGTCGCATGGAATCCCTGATGCGCTGATGCAACCCTGGAGAATGGCGGATTGTATCACAGCCGTCCACAATACGAGCACGAAGGGTCTCTACATTTGGTACCAGGGTTGCGTAGACAAGAGCTTTCAAATGCCCCCATAAATGAAAGTCAAGAGGGTTGAGGTCAGGAGAGCGTGGAGGCCGTGGAATTGGTCCGCCTCTACCAATCCATCGGTCACCGAATTTGTTGTTGAGAAGCGTACGAACACTTCGACTGAAATGTGCAGGAGCTCCATCGTGCATGAACCACATGTCGTGTCGTACTTGTAAAGGCACATGTTCTAGCAGCACAGGTAGAGTATGCCGTATGAAATCATGATTACGTGCTCCATTGAGCGTAGGTGGAAGAACATACTGACGAAACTAAAATTAGCTCTAATATGGAAATTAAGCGTTTCCAGACACATGTCCACATAACATCTTTTATTTATTTGTGTGTAAGGAATGTTTCCTGAAAGTTTGGCCTTACCTTTTTGTAGCACCCTGTATATCAGTTCATGATATACAGTATTAGAAATTTACTCTTTCTCATGGACACACGTCCAGATAGTCCGCTCTCAAAATTCTGCAATCTCTCTCCCCACATCCACCACTGCTAGCGGCTCACCTCCAACTGCACAGTCAGTGATTTTCATACAGAGCGTTACGTGGCGTTACCAACATAAAAACCTAAACAGCCTACTTACATAGCCCCCATGCTCCCCACAAAAATTTTATAAATTGTTTTGGGAAGTGGCCAATACAGATTTGAAAACATTTTTCACAATTACAATGACAAAGATATCAAATGCACACAGTTATTGATGCAATGTTGGTCAAAATCAAAAATTGTTCTCATAAAGACAGTCCTGATCATTCATCACAATAGTAATTACAGTTTTCTTTTTTTTTCTCAAAGTCTGAGCAGTAAATGAAAATGCACACGGAAGTAATGAATTTCCATGCAGTCTTGAAGAAGTAGTGTTGTCCTTCCAACGGAAAGACAGTGCTGTCTCTTGACATGCAGACAGGTAATGGGCCACAACAGAGCAAACCCACAAAAGAGTCAGTCAAAGTTTTGAAGAATATTGGTAGGTAGGTGATCACAGAGCAGACCCACTGTAGTCCTGGTTGAGAGTGTGGTATTGGTGGGCAATTAAAGGTGCAGAACCACTGCAGTCCTTGTAGAGACGGCCAGCAGCCATCTGTTGCGACTGTGCATGTGCACAATCACCATCGAAGAGTCTTGCAGACGATGTAGCAAGTCCATTAACCACCCACCACCTGTGCACTCACAAAATATTTTTTTTGAAATGTCCTTTAAAGATGTAGTTATGAAGTTTTCAAAGGCGACTTTCTGAATGTAAAGAATACTGAAATTTTTCTGTGTTACTTTTCTCAAGCCCAGCCGGTGCGCGTGACAGTACGTCCGCAACAACGTTCTCCTTGCTGGGAATGTAGACTATTGTGAAGTGGAATTCTTGCAGAAACAATGCCCAACGTTTTAAGCTGTCATGATTTAATTTTGAAGACATAAGAGATTGTAATGCATGATGATCACTGTATACTTTTACGTGCTTACTAGAAAGAAAGAAACGGAACTTGTTAAATGCCCAAACGATAGCTAAAGCTTCAAATTCGGTAACGGAATAATTTTTTTCAGGTTTTGTTAGCACTCGGCTAGCAAAACCAATGGTTTTCTGAACAGTAGTGTCATTTTCCATGGCTTCTTGAAATAAATGGGCACCAAGACCGACTTTAGAAGAATCAGTGTTAAGGCAGAAATCTTGTGACGGATCTGGATGAGCTAGTATTGGCGCGTTAAGTTGCGCTTCTTTCAAAGAATTGAATTCCAACTGTGCCTTTTCGTCCCAGTTCCAAATAGTATTTTTTCCAGTGAGAGAACAAAGTTTTGGTGTAACTAGAATTTGCATATTCAGAAAACGACAGTAAAAATTTACGAGACCTAGAAAACTGCGGACTTGTTTTTTTGTGGATGGAACTGGAATGGCTCTGATTACTTCTAACTTTTCAGGATCCGGCTGAATGCCTTCAGAAGAAATAATGTGTCAAAAAAACTTCACCTTTGTCCTATCGAATTCAGAATTTCCCAAGTTAACTGTAATTCCAGATTCTGCAAAAATACGTAAAACACTGTTGAGGATACGATTATGCTGTTCCCATGAGGATTCTGCAATCAGAATATCGTCCACATATAAGGTGATGTGACGTTTTAAGAAATCAGGTAATATGGAATTTAGCCCGCGAATGAATGCTACCGATGAAATGTTCAAACCAAAAGGAAGTTTCCGAAATTGGTAGCAAACGCCGAAACAAAGAAAAGCTGTGTATTTTCTACACTCTGGATGAAGTTCGATCAGATAAAATCTGGATCTGAGATCAATGGAAGACAACACTTGTACACCATTAAAATTTTGAGGAAGTTCTTTCAACGTTTGCGGCCTGTCTGTTTCAGGAATGATGATAGTATTGATTTGTCTCGAATCTAAGACAAGCCTGATCGATCCATTTTTTTTCTGAACAACATGTAATGGATTGTTGTATGAGCTTACTGCAGGCTCAACAATGCCCTCGTCAAGCATAGATCGTATTTCTGTTCTAGCACGATCCCAAAAATGTACCGGATTTACGTTTGGTGTAACACAAAATTTAGTATGCTCACGAACACAAAATTGGTATTGAAATCCCTCGATCGTTCCTGTTTTGTGAGTAAAAACTGTGGAATGTGCTTGTAAAATCTCAAAAAGGTCCTGCCTATCAGTGTCATTACAATTCTCAATTGTTTGAATTTTATTCTGAATTAACTCATTAGTATCAAATACGCAGTCGATATCATCCCTGTCAATACTTTCAGAGTGATTGTTAGTGTCAAGTTCTGTCGAAAATTCCAAACTGTTGTCTAACAGGAGGTAAAACCGATTAATTTCCTCGTCATGGTATGAGAGCCAATCTTCAAATTTCAAAGGTATTGACTTACCTTCTTTCTCTACACTTATTTCAGCATCGTGGAAGTTTAAGATTGCTTTGCATTCATTCAAAAAGTCTACTCCTAATATAATTTCTGTTGACAATAACGGAACGATAAGGAAGTTCATAGAGAAACTGTGGCTTTGGCAAAGGAATTCTACGTTGGTTTGTTGGCATACATCTACACTTTTTCCAAAGATTACATAACGGAAGTGTGGGGCAATCGTTCGATTGTTGCATATGCTAAAGACTGTTTCACTAATTACTGAAATGGGACTGCCAGAGTCAAGTACTGCTATAAATTTTACGTCATTTACTATAATATGAATTACAGGATATGCGATGTTGTTCTGTTCCTGGAGTAAGATGTCCCTAATGTCTTCCATTTTTACGTAATTACTAGCCATGGCAGCTACGTCATCAGCTTCATAAGTACGTTTTGTGGCTGCTAGCGGTGTGAGTCACTGCCTATTGTCTCTTTGTTGGCGCACATCGCCATTGGGATTAGGAGACCTTACTTCTATAAATTCACCTTGCCGAGAGGGCCCTGCCTTGTTTGAATCCCGCCAGTTCTGATGACATTCAGGTCTGTCATTATATCGGTAGTTTCCATAGTTTCTTGTTTGTCAGTCATGTGGTGGTGAATTTCTCCTGGAATCGTAACTGCGTGGTGGACCGTTGCATCTGAAGTTATTCTTTCTCCCTTGATAATAATTATTTTGGTTCCCATATTGTCTGTTACTCTGATTTTCTCTGTCATAGTCATTACAGCGGAGAAACGATCTTTCCCTGTAATTATTACTACTCTGCCAATGGTTGTCATACGGGTGGTGTCTGTTTTGGTCACGATTTGCGTTGTAAAAATAGCCTTGTCGTGTCCAGTTTTTATTTCTTCCATCGCGGAAATGTGACGGATGTAATCTGTAATTGTTGTGTTCCTGTTTTCGCGTCCCGCGATTGTCAGTGTCAATTTCCAATTCTTCTAACAGTCCCTGAAAAGCTTCAATGTCGTCTTTCCAACGTCCTTCCGAAATAAGATGTCGTAAATGTTCAGGCAATTTGATTAAGCAAATGCGGATGAGTTCTGAGGGGCTGTATGGGTTTGACAGATACTGATTCTTACGCAACATGTCTTCAAAATATTTCACAAGACTGGAAAATTCAGATTGTTCGAAATGTTTCATCCTCATGATGCTATGTTTTACTCGGTCTTGTGTAGCTTGAGACCAATATACTGAGAGGAAGGCATGATAAAATTCTCCTTCACGGTGACAATCGTGAATGACCGAATGCATTCTTACAGCTGGTTCATTCTCTAAATTGCCACACATAAATTCTAACTTTGCTCCAATGACCAGTTTGGAGGAAAACAATAAGAGAACTGATGAAGCCACGCTTGTGGATGAATGTCGTTGCCAGATTTCTTAAATGTTTTAAATTTACGTGTAGTAATGAACAGCTTATAGTCAAAGTCATTATGTCGGTGAGTCGCACATCGGTCATTTTTACGTCATGTTGGCGGTTCCATCTCGAAATTCGGTGCACCTTGCCAATTTCTTTCATAATTTCCTAAATGCCCTGTGTTATTATTTTGTGGCTTTTTCCGTATTTCTGAGTCCCTCTTCCCATGTTGGAGTGCAAGTCTCCTCTGAAATATGTAATTCCTGTATTACTTGTGCCAACTGATCCTGTACTTCCCAGATTTCTCTTTTGTGTTGCGTATTAATTTGATTCTGGTTTTGTTTGAATTTCCTGATTTGTTCGTACTCCTCTGTGTTATTAAAGACTACCGATCTTGTGTCATTCAGATTATCATCTACCTTCATAGATAAATTATTTAGCTGATCCGAAAGTTCGACTACTTTCTCTGATAATGAACTAATTTCCTCCATGTGTCTTTCTGAACCAATTTTCAAAGTATCTACTGTGTCCTTTAAGTTTTCCTGAGTTTTTGCAAGTTGCGTAACCGAATCGGTAGATGTAACTGAGTCAATTTTAGCCGCAAGGTCTCGTGATTTTCATGAACAATATTTTGCAGTTCTTTTATGGCTGCTTCGTTATTCTGTAATGCATTTTCATGCCGCGACAAAATAGGTTGAAAATGCTCACAAATTTGTGTTTTTACGTCATTACAGACTTTTTGACATTTCTATTCGATGTTACGTAACTCAGTAGTTAAATCTTCACATGTTTGTTGAAGTGTTTCTTTAATTTGTTTCTGATTTTGTTCCATTTGTAGCCGTGACTGTTTTTTATTTCGTTCCATTGCTTCTAACTGTTGCTGTGTTTGTGTCTGGTGTTGTTCCATTGTGTCTAACTTTTGAAGATTTTGTTCCATTGTGTCTATCTTTTGAAGCATTTGTCCCATTTGTTGCATTAATTGTAATAACAATGCACTGGTGTCTGAAACATGTTCCTCAGTGCTATTTGGCACTGCATTTGAACCGGAAATATTCGCATTTTGAAAAGCAGAAAATATGTCTTGACTTATTTGAGAAAACGGTGAGGACGCAAAACCTGAATCTATAGTATTGATTGTGTCCTGTCATTTCGGAATCCTGAGGCGAGCTGTTGCCCACCGATCGATCGATAATGCTTCCCTGTTTACTAATTGTTTCACTGTCTACATCATTATTTGCCGCCCGCTTCATTTCCCTATGCACAGTTACCAAAGTACTACTTTAAATGTCTGTTAATTCATTACACGGTGGTGCTGATAAGCTACGCTCGTCGTCACTATTATTTCTCAATTTAGTTTTGAGATTAGTGTTACGTTTTTCACACGCCATAATTGTCACAATATTTCACATGATAACACAGAAAAGCACAATTTGAAGAGTAAAATAAGAAAACACATTAATATAGCACTGAAAATAATATCTACTTAATTGCAAGCGCAGCTGCGAAATACTTGATGCAAATCTACAAGAATGCCACAACTGCTTTGCAGTACAACAATGAAAAACTGCAACTACAAAGAAGATTCTCTCTGCAATTACGCGTTAGAAATAAACAATAGCTAACTAATTACACAAACTACAAGAAAAATCAGAAGATTCCAGTGAGGTAGCCTCAGCTAAGGGCCGACATATGAAACGTCCCCTTAGAAGAATTAATGAGTTACTGTGATGATGATGATGTTTGGTTTGTGGGGCGCTCAACTGCGTGGTTATCAGCGCCCGTACAATTACCCAATCTTTGCTCAGTCCAATTTCGCCACTTTCCTGGATGATGATGAAATGATGAGGACAACACAAACACCCAGTCATTTCGAGGCAGGTGAAAATCCCTGACTCCGCCGGGAATCGAACCCGGGACCCCGTGCTCGGGAAGCGAGAACGCTACCGCGAGACCACGAGCGGCGGACGAGTTACTGTGCTGATAAACCTCTTACGTCATTTGATTTTCAAACTCCTGAGCAAAACTGAACGTACTCAGACATTTCTCTCTTTACTTATTCTGATCATCACTATACTGACACACAATATTTTTAGCGCAACGCAGTTTTTCAATTATCCCTACAGAAGAGTGGCCTTGACTGACAATAACCTATACCTTTCATGAATGACTTACCTCACAAAAATCATCGTTATTCGAACTACTGCAATACAGCGAGCGCCAATACTGCCAGCTAAATAAAAGATTCTAGCTACTGAAGGCGCTAACTACTGATAGGCATAGTTAGCAAATGATTTTGATAGAGAACAAACGATGTATTTACCTTATTAATATTCAAAAGTCATTATATATATATATATATATATATATATATATATATCAGTTCATGATATACAGTGTTACAAATTTACTCTTTCTGATGGACACACGTCCGGATCGTCCGCTCTCAAAATTCTGCCATCTCTCTCCCCACATCCACCAGTGCTGGCGGTTCACCCCCAACTGCGCAACACTACGCGCTGTTCACATCCAACTGCCCAACACTACAATAGCAAAAATTCCAACAATGCAAAGCAGCCACAGACTGCACACAGCACAGGCAGCGATTTTCATACAGAGCGCTAAGTGGCGTTACCAACATAAAAACCTAAACAGCCTACTTACATATGTTATGTTAACTTTGTGTTTTCGCAAACTTGCCATCCGCCACACAATTTAACCAAAGGGTCGCAAGTGTCTAATTTAGGGCATGTAATGCCACTCGTGCGGTTCAGTCACTAGACGAGTTTGAGCCAAGACATTTCGACGAAGAGGAACCGAAAGTGAGCCCGAACATCTTTGAGATGTTAGCTCGCAACTCACTACATTTTCGCTGCTCGTGCAGTAAAACTGCCGTACCAGTCATGACGTTTCAATTTGTTACTTCTTTACAAGTAAGTGTATTCGCAAAGCGTTTTGCAGACAGTATTTACATGTATTATTGAATATAACTGCAAAATTGGATCATTATACGATACATGGTTCAGTAGATGTGACGTCTTAAACGCTGAATAGCTTGAAAAATTATCTTTCGCTTAAAATTTAGTGCACATTGCCCGGAATATACGCAACCTTTATTTGTTAATTATAACACTTAGCGAGTCCCAATAAACTTTCAACCTAATATCAAATGTTTTGCTAAACTTTTCTCGCTTACATTCTTAACGTCACATACTTAACCCACTAACTCATTTATAAAGTGATCAGATGTTTGAAAATGTTTCATACATTGGAATTCGATTCTTTGGCTTTGAGCGCTGTGAGACTTAACTTCTGAGGTCGTCAGTCAATCCGATTCTTTAAAGAATCGGTGGTTTACTGGTGTATCAAGAAAGTGTAAAGTTCTGGGCAGACTCGTATTTTGCACAATATTTGTTTTGTTAAATTAGACACAAGGTAACCATGGTAAGTTGTAATTCATTTGTATTGGACCAATGCACATTTATGTAGCGTTTTTCACTGGTTTTTTGAATATAACAGAAAGACAATAGAGAGAAATTAATCATCAACAAAAACAGTCTGATGATGGTTCTGAGGCTGGTTTTCGACTCCGCATCTGTAGAAACCAACTGGTTCAGCGATAATGATGTCGTCAGTCCAAATTTAAAGTAAATTTTCTGCCACAAAGAAATTTTCATCAGAGCTGTTCAATAAGAAGCGAGAAAGGTCAGTGCTTGAGGGCGCGTGATTAGAATAAGTGCAGTAGGAATGGTTTTCCAGCCAAGCTCCTGGAGAGATCAATTTGTACAATCAGCAGTGTGGATAGAGGCGTCCTTGTACGGTATAAATACTTGATTCAGATTCCTTGGGCAGTTTTCTTATACTGCGACCACAAAGCGTCTCAGTAGTTGGCAGCAGATGCGAGCTTGGCGATGGACACAACCCTGGAATACAGTTTGTAACACAAAACTCATTCTTTGTGCCACCAGGTACATAACTTTACAGTCTGAGGGCTCACACTGGTCTTTGTTCTGAATATTTTTTTGTTAGAGTCAACCACTATTTTTGTTTTCTGAAGTTAGCAAACAATGTTTCAAATTCCCATTTTGTCATCCTAAGCTAAGCTTTCCGTTACTTCCTCAATTCGTCAATTAGTCTTCTTAAATGTAGCGAATAACTGATGTCAAAAAGATCCTACTTGAAACGAAGACTATTTTCTGACGTGATGTCCACAATGAACTTACCCCATACATAGCACACGGGTTTCCAGCTGAACATCCAACAAAATGTCACAAATTTTAGAATTTTTGTGTTTCACACTCCATTTCCTTACGCTTCAACAACACTCAATCCTTCAAATCTGCAACAGTCAATAAGTAACAGGAAGAAGAAAGGAGAACCTCAAATAAAGAATGACTGCTGGTGAATGTACTTATAGCAAGCTACTTACAACAGGCCTAACAAAAGCTCCACGAATTTATGCATCAGTATAAAGTTTTTAGGGCCATTATGCGTGGATCGGAGAGTACATACTTCAGTATTCTTTACGCTCGACGTTGCATGGGCAATGGTCACAACACTTTTGCCTATGCAATTATACGAGACCTAACGCTATTCAAAACTAAAGAGAGCAGTGCTCGACATCTAGGCTTTCCGTTTACTTTGAACCCTATTTGTCCACATACCATAAATACATACAGCGCTGTAGCAGTTAGAAAGCAACATGCTTGCTGAAGTTTTCTTAAGTTACAGTACTGGCAGCCCGTACATATGTCCGTTATGTAATTTTATGTCGGTGTTTTCAAAATCAAGTCGAAAGTATGCATTGGGTAGCAGAGGCTGCTGGTAAAACGACGCGGACGAACCAGGAAATATTTGAGACATTGTGGCAGATTAAAGTAGTATACTGGATCGGAACTCAAAATTAGGCCGACTGCGTTTTACTGGCAATTACTCTAATGACTGAGCATTGCAAGCAGAAGACACGAGCAGCAGTCATAACTTTTTTCTGCCTGTACTTGCCCGCATCACAGAAGTTCTTCCTTGCCATTTGTTGGAGATTGTTTCCAAAATTAATTTTTTACTCTGCAGCAGTGTTAGCCTGATACGAAACTTAATGGCTAACTAAAATTGTGTGCCCAATCGGTACTTAAACGTGGTACCTGGCTATTGTAAGGCTGCGAAGAGGGTTTGCGAGTCGCGATTGAGTAGATGAGCCAGTGTAGTAAATGACCGTGAAAAGCAAGTTCGTGGCTTTCGTTTCCCGTGAAACACAAGGTTTTCATCTGCCAGAAAGTTTCATATCAGAGCTAAAAATTCATCAACGTACTGATTTGTTTATCAGGCTGTTATATGTCTGCCAGAAATGAAAATTCTCGTGAAGTGTGGAACATCTTTTGTTACGACAATGTAATAAGTCATGAAATGTATTCGCAACTGCGAATGTGGACTCCATCAGCTGTATAATGGAATAACGACAATGAAAATTTCTGCCGAACAGGTACTCGAACGCAGATTTCCCGCTTATCGCAAGCGCTCCCCTTAGCATTTTTTTTATCTCATTTCGTTCTATATTCTATCGCTTGAGCCTTGTCCCGCAGTTACGCACTGTCAGCCATTGTTAATCGGAATTGGCACGTTAATGTTTAAGGGGTGGCCGGATGCCCATCCTGCCGCCACCCTGTAACCTCCGTGATGGAATTAGTGTACCCCAACTGTCTGCATCGAGCGTAATCCATGGAATAGTGTGAAAGTGTACAGATATCTGCGAGCCGTGTAACTGAGGCGGAACATGGGGACCATCCCGGTATTCACCTAGCGGTATATGGAAAACCGCCTAAAAACCACAACCAGGCGGGCCGGCACACCGGCCCTCGTCGTTAATCCGCCGGGCGGATTCGATCTGTGGCCGGCCCGCCTAGCCGAGTCCAGGAAGCAGCACGTTAGCGCTCTCGGCTACCATGGCGCGCCTCATTTCATTCTATATAGTTAGTTTAATTTGTTCGGGGCAGACGTCCGATGACACCCGTTCAAATTCTTCGTCGATACGTTCACTCGGTTTTATATTACAGAGGTTAGCTAACCCTCTGATCGAACACACTGAGCCACTGTGCCGGCAGCATTTGGCTCTTCGAGCACAACTGATGGGCGGAACCAAACTTCCATATGTCGTCAACCATGTGTCTGTACTCGTATTCCATTATGTATATTTCCGTACAGGGCAGACATATTATTTGAACGTCGCTCGCCGGTGTCGGCGGATGAACTCGATATTGCAGCACCTGTATTATTCCGAATTAAACAGCGAAGTCCCTTCGGACATGCATGCGGAAGCTTGGGTCTGGTCGTGAGTCGTGCTCGTGTAGTGAAATTGTAAGGCAGCTGCTCGCGGTACTCGAGAAATCCTTGTTTGAGTCCGTATCCTGTAGAAGTTTTCATTGTCGTCATTCCATTATAAAGTCGATGGTATTCCATATTCGCAGTTGTGAATACAAAAAAAAAAAAAAAAAAAAAAGGTTCAAATGGCTCTGAGCACCATGGGACTCAACGTCTGAGGTCATCAGTCCCCTAGAACTTAGAACTACTTAAACCTAATTAACTTAAGGACATCACACACATCCATGCCCGAGGCAGGATTCGAACCTGCGACCGTAGCGGTCGCGCGGTTCCAGACTGAAGCGCCCAGAACCGCACGGCCACCCCGGCCGGCCTATACGTTGGTACCAGTAATAACTCTGATATCAGTGCTAGTGTTGCACTTCGTTGGCGACGCTGCCTTCTGATTTGTTCTTCATTGTAACATCCACGTGACAGTAGCACATCGAACACTACACAATAATTCTTGTGTCTAGGGTGCAGTCTTCCCCCATGCCGTTGGTGTGGAGGCTTGCGTGCCTCAGCGATACAGATGGCCGTACCGTAGGTGCAACCACAACGGAGGGGTATCTGTTGAGAGGCCAGACCAACGTGTGGTTCCTGAAGAGGGGCAGCAGCCTTTTTAGTAGTTGCAGGGAAAACAACCTAGATGATTGACTGATCTGGCATTGTAACATTAACCAAAACGGCCTTGCTGTTGTGGTACTGCGAACGGCTGAAAGCAAGGAGAAACTACAGCCGTAATTTTTCCCGAGGGCATGCAGCTTTCCTGTATGGTTAAATGATGATGGCGTCCTGTTGGGTAAAATATTCCGGAGGGAAAATAGTCCCCCATTCGGATCTCCGGGCGGGGACTACTCAAGAGGACGTCGTTATCAGGGGAAAGAAAACTGGCGTTCTACGGATCGGAGCGTGGAATGTCAGATCCCTTAATCGGGCAAGTAGGTTAGAAAATTTAAAAACGGAAATGGACAGGTTAAAAATAGATATGGTGGGAATTAGTGAAGTTCGGTGGCAGGAGGAACAAGACTTTTGGTCAGGTGAATACGGGGTTATAAATTCAAAATCAAATAGGGGTACTGCAGGATTAGGTTTAGAAATGAATAAAAAAATAGGAGTGCGGGTAAGCTACTACAAACAGCGTAGTGAACGCATTATTGTGGCCAAGATAGACACGAAGCCCACGCCTACTACAGTAGTACAAGTTTATATGCCAACTAGCTCTGCAGATGATGAAGAAATTTATGAAATGTATGATGAGATAAAAGAAATTATTCAGGTAGTGAAGGGAGGCGAAAATTTAATAGTCATGGGTGACTGGAATTCGAGAGTAGGGAAAGGGAGAGAAGAAAACGTAGTAGGTGAATATGCATTGGGGCTAAGAAATGAAAGAGGAAACCGTCTGGTAGAATTTTGCACAGAGCATAACTTAATCACAGCCAACACTTGGTTCAAGAATCATGAAAGATGATTGTATAAATGGAAGAATCCTGGAGATACTAGAAGGTATCAGATAGATCATATAATGGTAAGACAGAGATTTAGGAACCAGGTTTTAAATTGTAATACATTTCCAAGGGCAGATGTGGACTCTGACCACAATCTATTGGTTATGAACTGTAGATTAAAACTGAAGAAACTGAAAAAAGGGGGGAATTTAAGGAGATGGGACCTGGATAAATTGAAAGAACCAGAGATTGTACAGAGTTTCAGGGAGAGCATAAGCGAACAATTGACAGGAATGGGGGAAAGAAGTACAGTAGAAGAAGAATGGGTAGATTTGAGGGAGGAAGTAGTGAAGGCAGCAGAGGATCAAGTAGGTAAATAGACGAGGGCTAGTACATATCCTTAGGTAACAGAAGAAATATTGAATTTAATTGATGAAAGTAGAAAATATAAAAATGCAGTAAATGAAGAAGGTAAAAAGGAATACAAACGTCTCAAAACTGAGATCGACAGGAAGTGCAAATTGGCTAAGCAGGGAAGGCTAGAGGAAAAATGTAAGGATTTAGAGGCTTATCTCACTAGGGGTAAGATAGATACTGCCTACAGGAAAATTAAAGAGACCTTTGGAGACATGAGAACCACTTGTATGAATATCAAGAGGTCAGATGGAAACCCAGTTCTAAGCAAAGAAGGGAAAGCAGAAAGGTAGAAGGAGTATATAGAGGGTCTCTACAAGGGCGATGTACTTGAGGACAATATTATGGAAATGGAAGAGGATGTAGATGAAGATGAAATGGGAGGTATGATACTGCGGGAAGAATTTGACAGAGCACTGAATGACCTGAGTCGAAACAAGGCCCCGGAGTAGACAACATTCCGTTAGAACTATTGACGGCCTAGGGAGAGCCAGTCCTGACAAAACTCTACCAACTGGTGAGCAAGATGTATGAGACTGGCGAAATACCCTCAGACTTCAAGAAGAAACTGTTTCGCCAGGAGGGAGAGCTGTGCCACTGCATGCAGTGTGGCTTAGTGATCAGCACTGCTGGCTGGCGTGCGCCTGCTCAGTCCCGATACCAGCAGTTATTTGTTACTTAGTATTTCATATTTCTGGATGGTCCTCGAAACATCTAGTATTTGTGAATTCTGGAATATTCATGTTTGTATAAATAGCTGCACTCTCCGCCTACAAAGTCAGCTCTATTCTGGCTATACGTTGGTTCAAATGGTTCAAATGGCTCTGAGCACCGTGAAACTTAACATCTGAGGTCATCACTCGCCTACAACTCAGAACTACTTAAACCTAACTAACCTAAGGACATAACACTCATCCATGCCCGAGGCAGGATTCGAACCTGCGACCGTAGCAGTCGCCGGTTCCAGACTGAAGCGCCGAGAACCGCTCGGCCACAATGGTCGGCCTATACGTTGGTAACAGTAATAACTCTGATATCAGTGCTAAGTGTTGCACTTCGTTGGCGACCCTGCCTTCTGATTTGTTCTTCATTGTAGCATCCACGTGACAGTAGCACAACGAACACTACACAATAATTCTTGTGTCTAGGGTGCAGTCTTCCCCCATGCCGTTGGTGGGGAGGCTTGCGTGCCTCAGCGATACAGATGGCCGTATCGTAGGTGCAACCACAACGGAGGGGTATCTGTTGAGAGGCCAGACAAATATGTGTTTCCTGAAGAGGGGCAGCAGCCTTTTCAGTAGTTGCAGGGGTAACAGACGGGATGATTGACTGATCTGGCCTTGTAACATTAACCAAAACGGCCTTTCTGTGCTGGTACTGCGAACGGCTGAAAGCAAGGGGAAGCTACGGCCGTAATTTTTCCCGAGGGCATGCAGCTTTACTGTATGGTATTGGAGGGCAGCGTGGAGGTTAAAAATGGCAGAGGGAGACCGAGAGTTGAATACACTAAACAGATTCAGAAGGATGTAGGTTGCAGTAGGTACTGGGAGATGAAGAACCTTGCACAGGATAGAGTAGCATGGAGAGCTGCATCGAACCAGTCTCTGGACTGAAGACCCCAACAACAACAACTACAAGACGTTGCAGCGTAATACTGCACGGTCGAGAGAATAAAGTGTCTGTCATTTCGAACCTAGCCGATCGCGGCCGCTGGGAGCCAGCATGGAGTTGGATATCAACCTCCTGACAGCATCGACTCGACGTTCGCATGACAGGCCTGTGATACGGACGAATGGTAGCCGATCGTTCTCGACAAGCAACGCTCCCTCCCCTGACAAATTCCTACACGTGTTAGTACAGGTTTAGCCTTCTTACACGTATCGCAACACCAGCTGACATACAACCACCATTCAAATGAGTTTTCTGTATAAAATCTTTCCTGATACAGTATACGGAATGTAAATGGTGTTACTTCTGTCTACATCTCGCGGTGATGTTGAGATACTAAGCATTTGCATATTCAAACGTGTAGCACACTGTAATCTAACATGGCGTTTGTTACACACCTCTTTCATGGTGTTGCAGTTTTAGTGGTCAGCAGTGGATTTGTATTGATTTTGTTCGAACTTATTGTTTCCGTGCAAAACAAGAAATATTACAAATGTTATGAAATTGCATTTTATTTGTGTACGTACTGCAATTGTGTGCAGTTTAATTGCTCCCTGAGGGTAAAATATCCTTTCATTACGACAGTAGTCTCCACCCACGAGATAAGGAAATACTGATGGTTTTGGCGTGTAGAGTCTTACGTCGTGAGGAGAGCGTAGTACCCGTTTTGTAATTGTCCAAGTCAGAACGCTGCAATCTGATGACTGGACGCCCAACTGTAGTAAGGCACAATAAATCATCCGTTCTTTTATTTTTGTAAGAAAGATATAAGCATTACTTATTTTTGCTTTTCATGTTTGAAAAGTACAACACATGTGATTATTACAATCTTACCAGTGTATCTGTAAGCACTGCGAACTGAATTTGTAATATAATCTTCCCTTTTCTGGTACAGGGTGCATTCTGTTCAACAACAATTTCATTTACTAGTTATTGTTGCGATATCTCTTCTATTGTGTTAGTGGAAATGTAATGTTTCAAATCATATAAATTTAATGTGGCAACTAACTGAGAACCAGTTTCGATTTTACGTATGTATCGTTATCATTTAAGTGCGAAAACCACAAAGTACACTAGTATTGTCATGAATGCTTCGATGAAAAGGTTGCTCCTTTATGATAATTAGAGATCCTTTCGTGTACAATATGTAAAAGGTGAACTAAGTTTTCAAAAGAGAAAAGTAATTTAGATCTGATATAAGTATAGGGAGCTATTACATGATCCACCATCTTGTTCTTTGTCAGAGAAGAAAAGTTTCACAACACAAGATATTGATAACAAATTGGTTAAAGCAGAAACTAAATAATTGTGAAACTGGGATTGGGTATTTATTTGAAATGTAACATATTCCTGAGTACAGTTTTTAAAAGGTTAGTTGTTGTGGTCGCCGCTTGTGTTGTAAGTGTTTTCTTTGGAGTTCTCGGAAGAAAGAATAGAACTGTAGTCGATACCGATAGTAAATGAAATTATCAGTATTCGAGTGCGCCAGGTACGGTGTTTGATTGCACACTAGGTTCTTAGGAATTATAATATCCTTCGATGAGTTAAATATAGGTTTTCACGCTACATTTAGTTATTTTATAACTTGTTAATCAAAGTGAATATTATTTAGATTCTGTACTGAGGAAGTAGTTCCATTGAACATTAAGAGTTTCTCCTTCAGAAGCCGATAAACCTTCACTCTACGACTGTCCAATGATAATTTAACATAAACTTTATATTCTGATTGCTTGTTGCGTTAAACGGCACATTAATCTGAACAATATAATTAAATTCACTCATTGAATATTTCTTAATTATTGTAGTTATATTAAGCAAGGTTAGACATCCCGACTTACATTTCAGTCCCAATGCTGTTACAAGGACAGCAGCCAAAAACAATATGGAACATTCCGCTAGGGTGGTGATGCAATACTCACATCGGGATGATACTTGACGAGTCCTCTAAGGAACTCCAGCTGGTCCTTATCCGCTGGCACCAGCCGGTAGACTCGGTAGCCGTCGTAGCGCACCATCTCCCCGGCAACCAGCACCACAACAGCCACCAGGAACATCAAAATTCGAGGATCCATCCTGAAGCTGAAACCCAGAGGGATAACTCTCATGTCCTGGACCATTACTGTTGTACTCACAAGAGCCAAAAAAAGTGAGAATAAATGTCTACAGCGCGTTCTTAACAAACTTAATGTCTGTACGCGATTTGTGTCTGAAAAGCGGATCCTTTCCATTCACGGTCAGTGCATAAAAATTTAAGCTGATCTGCAAAAGAGACCAACCATTCGAATCCGAGTCGGATTAAAAGTTTCGATTACTGAAGACCGTCATTTCATTGCCTACGCTGGTGGAGGCTATGGTTACTTTCTTGGTTTCCTAGAAGGCTCGACAGTATAAACAAATCAGGATATATATTCTTCAGCAAAGCTTAACCAGCATTATGTTCATCAGTCGCTTGCTACTGAAGGGTACAGGCCTCTTCTACTCTTCTCCATGCATCAAGGCTGTCAGCTGCTGCCACAGCACGTAGCTCCTGCATATTTTCCAGTAGTACCCGGCCATCCACTATGTGCCCCATTACGTCGTGCATCGTGTATTCATTTATCAAATACGCCGCAAAATGAGTTAAAAGATGAGCACATGTTCCCCTTACACACCCCCTATGGAGCGTTTCCTATGTTACTGTGCTCGCTGCTTGAGTAATACTAAGCAGACCTCCTCAGATCTAGCAACTAAATGATCTTAATTGTAAAAACTATTTCATTCCACCTTGGTGTTGTGGTAGAGCAATCTTCTATTACTACTATTTAATAAATAGTCGTAGGTTGCAGATTGTTTTATATTAACTTAAGAACGAAGCGTTTCGGCCGGATAGGGATTACCAGGTTATCTGAAAATTTAAGGTAACGACTATATCACAATAAATTCGGCGTGGTCTTATTCTGGATTACTATAAAAGCAAATAAGCTTCAAAAACCGACAGAATAAAATTATACAGAGAAACGTAATGTAACTCACGTTGAAATATCAGAAATTGTCTACCAGAAAGTATCCGTGAATAAGGCATGCATCCGCATAAAACATACTGAAAGGCAACCTATGTGAAAAAATACCAAAATTTAATGAAATAAAATCAACGGGATCAGGCACTAGTAGAGAGCGAAGAAGAAACCAAGAAATGCTTATCACCTTTCAGGGAGGCGACGACAGGTATAGCAGCGCAAAACGGGACCTCGCACGCAAACCGTTAACAGCCATACGCTGTAACTGCCCCAGAGGTTCGTTCGTATTCGCGTGGAGTATACATAGGAGCTCATGCAAAATATTGGGCTAGTGATAATGACAGTCACCATGCGGCGCTGCCGTCAGTTTTACAGTGTGATAATAGCGTAAAATTGGAATAGTAAATGATAAATTAAGAAATAAATTAGAAATAACTGAGTAAATGGGAATAAACAGTACCTGCAGGACATGCCAGATCGAAAGCTATGCACAGAGATATAGAAAATCCTTATGCTCAAAAGCGGTTTAACAGAATAATGAAATAGAAAATTTCTTTTCTTTTAACCTGAGTTACATTACGTTTGTCTGCGTAATTTAATTCGATCGGATGTTGAAGCTTATTTGCTTTCATAGTAATCCAGAGTAGGACTACGCCGAATTCATTGTAATATAGTGATTCCCTTAAATTTTCAGATAACATGATGACGCCCTAGCCGAGAGAAACGCGTAGTTCTTAAGTTAATAAAAGCATTCTGCAACCTACGAGTGTTTTTTAAAATAGTATATACGTTCTATTCATCTGTAATGACAGCATGTTCTTTAAGGTTACTGTGGGGAACCCGTAAAAGAAGAAAATCAAAGCGTTTGACATGTGCTGCTTTAGAAGAATGCTGAACTTGAGATAGCCTGATAAGATAAGAAATGTGAAGATTCTCCGCAGATCCTACGAGGAAAGAAAGATATAGAAAACTTTGCTAAGAACAAGGAACGAGATGACAGGGCATCAGTGAATAACTTTCATTGTACGAAAGGCAGCTTTAGAGGCTAAAAACTGTAGGAGAACAAGGAAGTTGGAACATACCCAACAAGTAACTGAGGACGGTGGTGTAAGTGCTGCCCTCAAACGAAGAGATTTGGTCGTCTGCAGAGTATACTGTCTTTTATCGCCTAGTAAAGTCAACAGAAGGTCGAAACAAATAGCAAAATGATTTACAAAAGATATCTGACTGAGGCGAAAAATGACAATCAAGCCTAAATAATGAAAAGTGTGAGGTCATCCTCATGAGTGCTAAAATCTTCGGTTACACGATAAAACAATCGAATAGAAAAGCCGTAAATTCAACTAAATACGTAGGAATTACAACTACGAACTACAAAATCTGGAAAGAACATATATAAAATGTTACGGGGAAGGCGAATGGAAGACTGTGATTTATTGGTTAATAGGTTAACGGAGTGCATCGAGAAAGTTCAAATAGGAGCAGTACGTTTTGTGTTATTGAGAAGTAGGGGAGAGAGTGTCACGTATATGATACAGGATTTCAGGCGGATATCACTAGAACAAAGTCATTTCTCGTTGCTGCGGGATCACGAAATTTCAGTCACCAACATTCTCATCCGAATGCGGAAATATTTTGTTGACTCCGACCTAAAAGGGAGAAACTATCATCACAATGAAATAAGGGAAAACAAAGCTCTCGCGGAAAGATACAGTTGTTCGTTTCCTCCGAGGGCTGTTCGACAGTGGCATAATAGAACATTATTGTTGAGTTATCTACTTCTAGAGAGTCTCCACACTACATCTGTTTGAAGCAATCGTATTGAGAGTGTTTCTTTAAAATGGTAATCTGAAATACTGTACTGTTTTGTAATTCTTTATTTATGACGTTTGTCGACAATGGTATTTCGTTCAAAGTCGGTGAATGTTTGTTTGTTAAGGGCCTGATATTTCATTTTCAACAGTTAATAATAGAATGGTTAGTTTCAAAAGTGGTCCTATGGCTCTTAGAAGATGTCTAAGGACGCCCAACAACAGCGAACACGCATGGAAACTTGCCGAAAATGTAAAATAAAGTAATGGGCTATCGGCGATTACAGGTGCGTGAAAGAAAATTGTACACTTTGCGACAAGAATTAACTGTAGTAAAGATTTCTTCAACATAGGCGTAGCATTGGTTTAAGTTATCTGAAGGCCAACAAGAAAAGAACTTCACAGTACGCTTGGAATTCAATTGACTTTACATGATGTTGAATGAAACAGTGAATGAAATCTAGGTCCACAAATTCCCATAGAAGGGACACTATCTCGAGAAGCTAATGAGTTTCTACGTTAGAACAAACCGTTTCATTGTCAGTTTGAAACCTGCTGATCTGGTCCTGCCATGAGGCTTTCTAGGTTCTTAACAACGGATCTACATCTACATCTATACTCCGCGAGCCACCTTACGGTGTGTGGCGGAGGGTACTTATTGTACCACTATCTGATCCCCCCTTCCCTGTTCCATTCACGAATTGTGCGTGGGAAGAACGACTGCTTGTAAGTCTCCGTATTTGCTCTAATTTCTCGGATCTTTTCGTTGTGATCATTACGCGAGATATATGTGGGCGGTAGTAATATGTTGCCCATCTCTTCCCGGAATGTGCTCTCTCGTAATTTCGATAATAAACCTCTCCGTATTGCGTAACGCCTTTCTTGAAGTGTCCGCCACTGGAGCTTGTTCAGCATCTCCGTAACGCTCTCGCGCTGACTAAATGTCCCCATGACGAATCGCGCTGCTTTTCGCTGGATCATGTCTATCTCTTCTATTAATCCAACCTGGTAAGGGTCCCATACTGATGAGCAATACTCAAGAATCGGACGAACAAGCGTTTTGTAAGCTACTTCTTTCGTCGATGAGTCACATTTTCTTAGAATTCTTCCTATGAATCTCAACCTGGCGCCTGCTTTTCCCACTATTTGTTTTATGTGATCATTCCACTTCAGATCGCTCCGGATAGTAACTCCTAAGTATTTTACGGTCGTTACCGCTTCCAATGATTTACCACCTATGGCATAATCGTACTGGAATGGATTTCTGCCCCTATGTATGCGCATTATATTACATTTATCTACGTTTAGGGAAAGCTGCCAGCTGTCGCACCATGCATTAATCCTCTGCAGGTCTTCCTGGAGTACGTACGAGTCTTCTGATGTTGCTACTTTCTTGTAGACAACCGTGTCATCTGCAAATAGCCTCACGGAGCTACCGATGTTGTCAACTAAGTCATTTATGTATATTGTAAACAATAAAGGTCCTATCACGCTTCCTTGCGGTACTCCCGAAATTACCTCTACATCTGCAGATTTTGAACCGTTAAGAATGACATGTTGAGTTCTTTCTTCTAGGAAATCCTGAATCCAATCACAAACCTGGTCCGATATTCCGTAAGCTCGTATTTTTTTCATTAAACGTAAGTGCGGAACCGTATCAAATGCCTTCCTGAAGTCCAGGAATACGGCATCAATCTGCTCGCCAGTGTCTACGGCACTGTGAATTTCTTGGGCAAATAGGGCGAGCTGAGTTTCACATGATCTATGTTTGCGGAATCCATGTTGGTTATGATGAAGGAGATTTGTATTATCTAAGAACGTCATAATACGAGAACACAAAACATGTTCCATTATTCTACAACAGATTGACGTAAGCGAAATAGGCCTATAATTATTCGCATCTGATTTATGACCCTTCTTGAAAATGGGAACGACCTGCGCTTTCTTCCAGTCGCTAGGTACTTTACGTTCTTCCAGCGATCTACGATAAATTGCTGATAGAAAGGGGGCAAGTTCTTTAGCATAATCACTGTAGAATCTTAAGGGTATCTCGTCTGGTCCGGATGCTTTTCCGCTACTAAGTGATAGCAGTTGTTTTTCAATTCCGATATCGTTTATTTCAATATTTTCCATTTTGGCGTCCGTGCGACGGCTGAAGTCAGGGACCGTGTTACGATTTTCCGCAGTGAAACAGTTTCGGAACACTGAATTCAGTATTTCTGCCTTTCTTCGGTCGTCCTCTGTTTCGGTGCCATCGTGGTCAACGAGTGACTGAATAGGGGATTTAGATCCGCTTACCGATTTTACATATGACCAAAACTTTTTAGGGTTCTTGTTTAGATTGTTTGCCAATGTTTTATGTTCGAATTCGTTGAATGCTTCTCTCATTGCTCTCTTTACGCTCTTTTTCGCTTCGTTCAGCTTTTCCTTATCAGCTATGATTCGACTACTCTTAAACCTATGATGAAGCTTTCTTTGTTTCCGTAGTACCTTTCGTACATGATTGTTATACCACGGTGGATCTTTCCCCTCGCTTTGGACCTTAGTCGGTACGAACTTATCTAAGGCGTACTGGACGATGTTTCTGAATTTTTTCCATTTTTGTTCCACATCCTCTTCCTCAGAAATAAACGTTTGATGGTGGTCACTCAGATATTCTGCGATTTGTGCCCTATCACTCTTGTTAAGCAAATATATTTTCCTTCCTTTCTTGGCATTTCTTATTACACTTGTAGTCATTGATGCAACCACTGACTTATGATCACTGATACCCTCTTCTACATTCACGGAGTCGAAAAGTTCCGGTCTATTTGTTGCTATGAGGTCTAAAACGTTAGCTTCACGAGTTGGTTCTCTAACTATCTGCTCGAAGTAATTCTCGGATAAGGCAGTCAGGATAATGTCACAAGAGTCTCTGTCCCTGGCTCCAGTTCCGATTGTGTGACTGTCCCATTCTATACCTGGTAGATTGAAGTCTCCCCCTATTACAATAGTATGATCACGAAACTTCTTCACGACGTTCTGCAGGTTCTCTCTGAGGCGCTCAACTACTACGGTTGCTGATGCAGGTGGTCTATAGAAGCATCCGACTATCATATCTGACCCACCTTTGATACTTAGCTTAACCCAGATTATTTCACATTCGCATTCGCTAATAACTTCACTGGATATTATTGAATTCTTTACTGCTATAAATACTCCTCCACCATTGGCGTTTATCCTATCCTTGCGGTATATATTCCATTCTGTGTCTAGGATTTCGTTACTGTTCACTTCCGGTTTTAACCAACTTTCCGTTCCTAATACTATATGCGCACTATTTCCTTCAATAAGAGATACTAATTCAGGAACCTTGCCCTGGATACTCCTGCAGTTTACCAACATTACGTTAACTTTTCCTGTTTTTGGTCTCTGAGGACGGACGTTCTTTATCAACGATGATAATGTCCTCTCTGGTAAGCCGTCAGGTATTTTATCGTTTCGCCCAAGGGGGGGTCCCTCTAACCTAAAAAACCCCCGTGTGCACGCCACACGTACTCTGCTACCCTAGTAGCTGCTTCCGGTGTGTAGTGCACGCCTGACCTGTCTAGGGGGGCCCTACAGTTCTCCACCGAATAACGGAGGTCGATGAATTTGCAACCATTATAGTCGCAGAGTCGTCTGAGCCTCTGGTTTAGACCCTCCACACGGCTCCAAACCAGAGGACCGCGATCGACTCTGGGCACTATGCTGCAGATATTAAGCTGTGAGAAGTGAATCAGAAAGTAAGACTTGAGACACTTGTTTCATATGTGGGAGTACAGGGATCAACCTCCAGTCAGATATTCTTTAAATGGCTTATTCACCACCACATCAAACATTTGTAGATGCGAAGTCAGGCCTTCTGGAATGACGATGAGATCTGTGTTTAAGTTCAGAATTTCTGCCTTCATTGCTGGTGCGATATGTTCCCTGAAAGTATCAAGGATCAACCTCCTACGATTCTTTAGAAGAGCACCTGGAGTCCTACTCCAGACTGTACGAAGGCAACTCATTGCTTATCCATTCTTTTCCGTTGCAACGGAATATGTCACCAACCAGCAGCTTTTCCTTTGCTATAGTTTTACGGTTGAGGAAGGCATCGACAAGCACACACATCACGATGATTCATGATTTCTCACTGCCCATAGTGCGGACCAGTATACTGTCGGCGCCTGTTCCTTCGACTGTTGTGCTGGATGGCATATCGAAGTAAACGAGAGTCTCACCAGAGTTTCAGATTTGCCCTAAGGAGTAAGCAAGCTTCTTTCTCAGTTTTATAACGTGTCACTGATACGAGACCTATTTCTTTACATATGAAGGTGGAGGACGCTAAACAAGGAATGTTCGATACTTCGACGTTGCAACACGAATCCATTGCGTTTCATCATTCATGTACCACCACACAGAGCTGGCTTTAAATTTTACGACGTGTTCCCGTGCCAATCATGAGCTGTGTTTCGTATGACATCGCATAGAAGTGTCATTCCTTCTCTACGTTTCTACCCGCAAATGCCGTTACTTCCGTTTCAGTATTTGGGTATGGCCACTTTGTGGGCCACTGAAAGCTTTCCTATTCGACGTCTCATTTTTAGGTGTCCATTGGCCTGCCCTGCAAAGCAAGTTGATTTGGCAGGCCCGTATTGTTCGTACAACATGCCTGTAGTGCAGCGCAGCCTAAAAGCCTTCTCTTCCCATATCTCCACTCTTGTCATAACTAGGCAGTTATAAACTGCACCGTGTTGATACTCAAGAAGTCTGCTATTTCTGTGCCAAATTTGCTTGAAATCGATGAAGGGGTTTTGGAGGATATCCTCCACACATACACATACACTGAACTTCATATATATTACAGATAACAGATTAAGAAATTCCTCAACACAGAGTTTGTCTCCGATATACACTGGGAACGTATTATAATAGTAATTATTGTAAATATTTATTATAATGAATATTGCATAAGAATCAATCACAATCCCTTGAAGATGTTCCTCCAGGTATTTCGATCTTATGAGTCCTCTTCTTTTGCACCAAATCTTCTCATTGTCATCTGTACATTTGGTAGCCAAGTAGTCATTAGCCAATATCTTCTTCTTTTCTCAGTTTCCTCTCCATGATCCGTTCTGAAATTAGTTTTTTCTTTATTACTCTAGTGCTTCTTACATGTTCTATGTTGGAAATTCCTACTGATCTTCTCCTAAAATCCATTTCTAATAATTTCAGACTGTTTATATGTCTCTGATTAGCTACATTCTCTCTAATACGCAACTTCAATATGAGTCTCCTTGCTGGACTTGTTCTAGTGAAGTATGGCGTTCAGATTAACTCATGCACCTAAAATCTCTCTGACGTTGGAGTCCAGATTTCCCTTATTGCACGAAGCCTGTAACTTTCATAAACTGACAGAATCCTATGAATCCTATCAAAGTGGTAGTGTCCAACATACTTTCATCGTCATAGCAATAGAACAGGCTGAAGGAGGGTAACTGTAGAAACACTACATATTGCTATTCAATGCGACACTTAAAACACACATAGGTAATGTACACCCTGAGACGTTTTCAGTATATATAAATGATCTAGTAGAAGGCGTCGGAGGCTCTTTAAGACTGTTTCCAGGTGATGTAGTTGTTTATACCGAAGTAGCGACACCAGAAAGACCTGCAGAGAATTGATTAATGGTGCAAAGTCTGGCAGTTGACCCTGAACGTAAATAAACGTAACATATTGCGCACACGTAGGAAAAGAAATCCACTACTATACAGCTACACTATTGATGACTAACAGCTGGAGACAACGTCTGCCGTAAAATATCTAGGCGTAACTATCCGGTGCGACATTAAGTGGAATGACCATGCAAAACAGATAGTGGGAAAAGCAGACACAAGACTCAGATTCATAGGAAGAATCTTAAGGAAATGTAACTCATCCACGAAAGAAGTGGCTTATGAGGAACTTGTTCGCCCGATTCTTGAGTATTGTTCACGTATCTGGGATCCCTATCACGTAGGACTGATAAAGGAGATAGAGAAGATCCAACGAAGAGCGGCGCGTTTTGTCACGGGATCGTTTAGCTGGCGAGATGCTAAACGAACTCACTGGCAGAGAGAAAAAGTTTTGCATCACGGAGAGGTTTACTACTGAAATTTCGGGACGCACCATTAGGTGGCTTGTGGAGTATGATGTAGATGTAGATGAATGTGTATACTAGCAGCAATCTACTGTGACTTTTGTTGGCGCTAACCTTAGGTGGACAACAACATAAGTATGGTTCTTGCAATCCCTAGGTAACACTACTCTAAAGTCAGATTGTTTGGCCGTTATTTTTCGTTCACTATCCGTAAAACCACAACATTCACTCAACTATCAATACTCTCATTTGCAGTCATACTCCCACATGACAAAAACACAACACACATCATCTCTTCCACCCACCTTGAGCAATATTGACTCCCTGGCTTTGCAGTGACAGTACCTCAGAGCGGGGGCGGCAGTAAAACATACCAGACGGATAACTCGATATGTTTCAAGTGGTAGCCGAGACAATGGCACGCGGGTGACATTTCCGCCAACTTCGACGCAGGCAGACTCACACCTGCAGGAAAGCTGCGGCGCAGATTCAACATTGGACGAACCTAAGCGTCAGATAATGGACATGATAAACAAACGCCTATTATTTCGCTAAGCAGCTACTTTGCCGAATCTGTCACTCTTTTATTGCTCCTCTTCCATCCAGTGGTTCTACTCAAACATCACTGTCGTCCAGTTATGCCCAACGTAGATCGAAATAATGTAACATAATAATAATAATAATAATAATAATAACCGTGGAGGCACGGGAAAAGAATAGGCCTCCGGTATGTTCTGCCAGTCGTACAAGGCGACGAAAAGAACAAACCACTAATAGGGCTAACCCCCCTTTTAGTGTGATTAGTTGGTTCAGGACAGAACTAATGAAGCCTCGGACAAGTGCTGTCATGGTCGGGGACGACACTTGAACCCTATGCCCGGCCACAATGGTAACGACACTGCTAGCCACTCGGAAAATGATTTAAATTCAAATAGAGGTGTTTTGCAGGATATGCTTCCTGCAACCACTCTAGAAGGAAAACAAAGACAGAGGATGAGATGGTCAGATGAAGTTAACCGACACATCATGTTCTGTTATTACCAAGCAACAAACTTAGGAACAAACACAACTGGATACAGATCACAAGTATACACAACATTTATTACCAGATACCCACAACTAAAATTTTTAACAGAACAACGACTAGCTGATCAGATCTGTGTAATAACCAAAAATAACAGGATACCCCAGTCAGAATTAGAAAACATCAAACAACAAGTACAACAAATACTGGAACAAAATAATGTGCAACCAGAAGAAGAAGAAAATACAGTAATGGACTCAAACATCCCAGAGCAAACAAACTATGAACAACACGCATCAATTAAACAATCAGAGGAAAACGAAATCTTAAGACAGCCACCAGAACAAGCACAAATAGAACACGAAGTGACACACATGTTAGATATAGAAGAAAAATTTCAGCTGACATATATAGAATACAAAGACGCAAATACACACATTAGACCATTCTTGCATAGACCACCAAATAACCCACAAGTCGAAACAACAATAACAGCTATCAACACAATCATACACAACAAAATAAATGAAAATACAACTATGGAAGAGTTACAACTACTGATTTATATAGGAGCACTCACTACACTAAATATACACACTAGGCAGAGATCAGAACCAACGAACACATAGAAGAAACCCACAAAAGCAGCATGGCAACACAGGCTACAGATCAGAATAGAAAAACTGAGAAAAGACATCTGACAGCTAACACAATTTATAAGAAATGAAATATCAGACAAAAAACGAAAAAGGTTAGCTAAAATCTCACGACAAGAAGCGATAGAGCAATTAGATGAAAAGAAGCAGAAATTACAAGCATTGGCCAAACGACTTAGAAGATACAAAAAAAGTGAAAATAGAAGGAAACAAAACCAAACATTCAACACAAACCAAAAGAAATTTTACCAGACAATAGATAACACACACATTAAAATAGACAATCCACCAAACATAACAGACATGGAACACTTCTGAAGCAACATATGGTCAAACCCAGTACAACATAACAGGCATGCACGGTGGATACAAGCAGAAACAGACACATACAAGATGATACCACAAATGCCTGAAGTGATAATTTTGCAACATGAAGTCACACAACCAATTAATTCTACTCGCAAGTGGAAAACCCCTGGAAAAGATAAAATAGCAAATTTCTGGCTAAAGAAGTTCACCTCAACACATTCACATCTAACTAAATTATTTAACAGTTACATTGCAGACCCATACACATTCCCTGATACACTTACACATGGTATAACTTATCTGAAACCTAAAGATCAAGCAGACACAGCAAAGCCAGCTAAACATCGGCCCATAACATGCCTACCAACAATATACAAAATATTAACTTCAGTCATTACACAGAAATTAATGACACATACAACAGAGAACAAAATTATCAATGAAGAACAAAAAGGCTGTTGCAAAGGAGCACAAGGGTGTAAAGAGCAACTGATAAGAGATGCAGAGGCGACATACCAAGCTAAAACTAAACAAAGGTCGCTACACTACGCATTCATTGACTACCGAAAAGCTTTTGATAGTGTATCCCACTCATGGTTACTACAAATATTGGAAATATACAAAGTACATTCTAAATTGATACAGTTATTAAACATAGTAATGAAAAATTAGAAAACCACACTTAATATCCAAACAAATTCAAATACTATCACATCACAGCCAATACAGATTAAGCATGGAATGTACCAAGGAGACTCATTAAGTCCTTTCTGGTTCTGCCTTGCTCTGAACCCACTATCCAACATGCTAAATAATACAAATTATGGATACAATATTACTGGAACATACGAACACAAAATCACACATTTGCTATACATGGATGATCTAAAACTACTGGCAGCAACAAATCAACAACTCAACCAATTACTAAAGATAAGAGAAATATTCAGCAATGATATAAATATGGCTTTTGGAACAGGCAAATGTAAGAAAAATAGCATAGTAAAGGGAAAACACACTAAACAAGAAGATTACATATTGGATAACCACTGCGACTGCATAGAAGCGAGGGAAAAAAACAGATGCCTATAAATATCTAGGATACAGACAAAAATAGGAATAGATAATACAAATATTAAAGAAGAACTAAAAGAAAAATATAGACATAGACTAACAAAAATACTGAAAACAGAATTCACAGCAAGAAACAAGACAAAAGCTATAAATACTTATGCTATACCAATATTAATCCACTCATTTGGAGTAGTGAAATGGAGTAACAGAGACCTAGAAGCACTCAATACACTTACACGATCTCAATGCCACAAATATAGAATAAATCACTTACATTGAGCAACAGAAAGATTCACATTAAGCAGAAAGGAAGGAGGAAGGGGATTTATCGACATAAAAAACCTACATTATGGACAGGTAGACAATTTAAGAAAATTCTTTCTAGAATGAGCAGAAACTAGCAAAATACACAAAGCAGTCACTCATATAAATACATCAGCTACACCACTACAATTTCATAACCACCTCTACAACCCTTTAGATCACATAACATCAACAGATATGAAGAAAGTAAATTGGAAAAAGAAAACACTACATGGCAAGCACCCGTATCATCTAACACAGCCACACATAGATCAAGATGCATCCAACACATGGCTAAGAAAAGGCAATACACACAGTGAGACAGAAGGATTCATGATTGCAATACAGGATCAAACAATAAACACCAGATATTAGAGCAAGCATATTATTAAACATCCCAATACCACAACAGATAAATGCAGACTCTGTAAACAACAAATAGAAACAGTAGATCACATCACAAGCGGATGTACAATACTAGCAAATACAGAATACCGCAGAAGACATGACAATGTAGCAAAAATAATACATCAACAACTTGCCATTCAACATAAACTAATAAAACAACACGTTCCCACATACAAGTATGCACCACAAAATATACTGGAGAATGAAGAATACAAATTATACTGGAACAGAACGATTATAACAGATAAAACAACAGCACATAAGAAACCTGACATCATACTGACCAATAAAAAGAAGAAATTAACACGACTAATCGAAATATCCATGCCCAATACAACAAATATACAGAAGCAAACAGGAGAAGAAATTGAAAAATACATCCAACTGGCTGAGGAAGTCAAGGACATGTGGCATCAGGATAAAGTTGACATTATACCGATTATACTATCAACTACAGGAGTCATACCAAACAATATCCACCAGTACATCAACGCAATACAGCTACATCCAAACTTATATATACAACTACAGAAATCTGTAGTTATTGATACTTGTTCAATTACCCAAAAGTTCCTAAATGCAATGTAACATATACCATACAGTTAAAAGGAAGTCACGCTTGATCAAGATCCGCGTCACTTTCCATTGTCAACGAGACATAATGCCTGAGAAAGAAAAGAAACAACAATAATAATAGCAATACTTATTCACCCTTATCTGATTTGTACAGTGATACGGGAACGTTAATCAAAGGGGTATATTGGGATATGATAACATGGAAACTAACAATAGTTTAAAGCAAGTACAAAAACTATGGACCTGTGTAGCTGGTGTATAACTGGTGCCAGAGGATTGGGTGACCCTTCACTGCAGACATGATTCCATTCAATGATTGTTTCAATTTTTACATATAGAAAAACCTTACTACAATACTGTTGTATGTATGTGCCAGGAGGTTGCATGGAATCATTGCAATAAGATGGATCGACATGCAGACGTGACAGAAAAGAGCTATTAGGTTTGAACTTGCCCGTGACCACACCATGGCCGAAGTTGCTCGAGTTGTTTGCACATCAACGCAGACCCTCCAATATGTCTGCAATGTATGATGTACTAGTCGCAGCTACGCAACAAGCGTAAGGGCGGTTGTCGTGAAACGGACAAGAGCCGTAGAGCAGCGTCCCGCTGTGTCAGTGACAAACGGTTTCAAACCCAACAGGAATTCCTGCTGACATCTCAACCATTTTCCGAGCGAACATGCCGAAGGAAACAGCATGAGATCGGCACTTGGAATAAATGTCTGAGGAAGGGCCATTACTTATAGTGGCCTACAAAGTTCATCGATCATTGAGTGAAGACCATTCGCTATCATTCATGGACTCCATGTTCCCAAACAACGATGGAATTGCCACTGGGCAACAGTGGTTCGTGATTTGTTTGAACAACATTCTGGGAACCTCGGGCGAATGATTTGACCTCCGAGAACGCCAGACATGAATGCAATCAAACATTTATGGGACATAAATCGAGAGTCCAGTTCGTGTACAACTTTACAACTTCCTGTAGCGGCAACACTTTCACAATCATGGACGATTATAGGGGCAGCATGGCTCAGTATATCTGCAGGGGACTTCCAATGACTTGTTGAGTCCTTGCCACGTCGAGTTGCTGCAATATACAGGGTAAAAGATTTTCCGACACGATACTAGGAGGTATCCCATTAGTTTTATCACCTGAGTTAATATCAAGAGTCACTCCCAAGCACACGCCTCCGACTGCTACGAAATCCACTTACAAGTCAATGGGCCACTCAAAAGCTTCCCAGCTGCGCTACAAACAAGATATCTCTGGAGACAGAAATCAAGACTTCAGCACTCCTTGGAAAACACATTGTTATCTACACTCCTGGAAATGGAAAAAAGAACACATTGACACCGGTGTGTCAGACCCACCATACTTGCTCCGGACACTGCGAGAGGGCTGTACAAGCAATGATCACACGCACGGCACAGCGGACACACCAGGAACCGCGGTGTTGGCCGTCGAATGGCGCTAGCTGCGCAGCATTTGTGCACCGCCGCCGTCAGTGTCAGCCAGTTTGCCGTGGCATACGGAGCTCCATCGCAGTCTTTAAGACTGGTAGCATGCCGCGACAGCGTGGACGTGAACCGTATGTGCAGTTGACGGACTTTGAGCGAGGGCGTATAGTGGGCATGCGGGAGGCCGGGTGGACGTACCGCCGAATTGCTCAACACGTGGGGCGTGAGGTCTCCACAGTACATCGATGTTGTCGCCAGTGGTCGGCGGAAGGTGCACGTGCCCGTCGACCTGGGACCGGACCGCAGCGACGCACAGATGCACGCCAAGACCGTAGGATCCTACGCAGTGCCGTAGGGGACCGCACCGCCACTTCCCAGCAAATTAGGGACACTGTTGCTCCTGGAGTATCGGCGAGGACCATTCGCAACCGTCTCCATGAAGCTGGGCTACGGTCCCGCACACCGTTAGGCCGTCTTCCGCTCACGCCCCAACATCGTGCAGCCCGCCTCCAGTGGTGTCACGACAGGCGTGAATGGAGGGACGAATGGAGACGTGTCGCCTTCAGCGATGAGAGTCGCTTCTACCTTGGTGCCAATGATGGTCGTATGCGTGTTTGGCGCCGTGCAGGTGAGCGCCACAATCAGGACTGCATACGACCGAGGCACACAGGGCCAACACCCGGCATCATGGTGTGGGGAGCGATCTCCTACACTGGCCGTACACTACTGGTGATCGTCGAGGGGACACTGAATAGTGCACGGTACATCCAAACCGTCATCGAACCCATCGTTCTACCATTCCTAGACCGGCAAGGGAACTTGCTGTTCCAACAGGACAATGCACGTCCGCATGTATCCCGTGCCACCCAACGTGCTCTAGAAGGTGTAAGTCAACTACCCTGGCCAGCAAGATCTCCGGATCTGTCCCCCATTGAGCATGTTTGGGACTGGATGAAGCGTCGTCTCACGCGGTCTGCACGTCCAGCACGAACGCTGGTCCAACTGAGGCGCCAGGTGGAAATGGCATGGCAAGCCGTTCCACAGGACTACATCCAGCATCTCTACGATCGTCTCCATGGGAGAATAGCAGCCTGCATTGCTGCGAAAGGTGGATATACACTGTAGTAGTGCCGACATTGTGCATGCTCTGTTGCCTGTGTCTATGTGCCTGTGGTTCTGTCAGTGTGATCATGTGATGTATCTGACCCCAGGAATGTGTCAATAAAGTTTCCCCTTCCTGGGACAATGAATTCACGGTGTTCTTATTTCAATTTCCAGGAGTGTATATCAGAATTCACGTTTGAAAATCTTAACAGGAAAAAAAATTCTTTCCGTATATCTTACCAGCAAAAGATCGTCTGCTTACTGCAGTGATTAATGAGCAACTTTCGATGTAGTTATTGGCAACTGAAGAATATGAGAACTGATGTAGCTTCTTTACAGGCTCCATTTTCTATAAGCCACTAACTCTGTACAGTTTACGCGTTACTCATAATAGACAACGTAATACAACGTAATAACTTCATAACTAATTAAAAGACTGTGTTCGAGAAGAGCAGTAGATTAGAGTTTAACACCGGGTCGTCGATGAGATTATTTGAGACGAAACATAATGTGTGAATGTTGGAGATGAGAAATAATGTTCGACAAGCCCTCTTTAAAGAAACCCAAGACAGTTGCCTAAACCAAATTACAAAACAATGCTCTGAAACTTAATTTAGGATTGCAGACGAGATTTAAAGTGAATACTTAAGGAGCTAAGAGCACTTGTTCCTCTTCGCTATTGTGAAATTTATTTCCTCTACTGAACAAGTTCTCATAGCTCTTAAGGTATGCATTTTAGAGACCATGTAAACTAGAAATTCTTTTTCTTGTTTTAGACCATACCACCACCTCTGAAATTTGCCTGCATAAAATCTTAGCAACAACTGTACTACTCCCAGAGGTATTAGAACGATTTTCGCTTATAACTTCTGACTCGTTCGTTTCTGGGTTAGGGTCCGTTACTTCAGACTGATACATTTAACAAAAATTAACACATTAAGCTTCCTAGAGAAATTTGTTGTTTGTTATTTTTGTAAAACTAATAGTTGGCGCTCGGCTAGCGAGAGAACATGAAAATCTCACCCTTGATTTTTGAAGACATTGGGGGTTGCATAAAATCCATTGGTAAGGGCAGCTGTATGCTCCTCTATATGAGAGCCAGCACCTAAAACTTCGACTCTCTCTAATGTCTTTGGATGATGTTCCCCGACGAGTGTTCCTACCCTCCTGTTGTTCCTCAAGACATCTTCTACATCCCCTCGAAATCTGTCTGTGTAATTTTGATACACCTTATATATATTAAATATATAAAGCCTATGTGCATCAAAATGTTCATTAAAATATCATGTAAAAACATGAAATAAATCGGCCTGGAACTTTTCCAGATTTTTTGCTGACAACGTTATCCAACATGTGTGTTTGTGTGTGTGCGTGTGCGTGTGTGTGTGTGTGTGTGTGTGTGTGTGTGTGTATGTTTATTACGTTGATTAACTGTTCTGAGGGTTCTTGGTAAAATATTTTATACATTTTGAAGGAACCAAAGACATCAGTGACCATATTCATACTTTCAAGATTTACAGGAAACTCACCACCACAGATATTGTCATATCAGCGAATTCTCAACACTCAGTGATCCATAAACGTGCTGCCTTTTATTCAATGATACATCGCCTAATATCCATCCCCATGAGTGAAGACAAGTTTAAAATGGAATTAAATGCAAGAGATCATGAACCATCAATTAATGACTACCCTCCTACGTTAGTGGACTTCATAAAGCACAAAAAACAGATGAAAACAGGAGTACTCTCTTCTCTACAATGTTTTCGACCCATCACCTCAAGATCACTATATATGGTGCACGATTCCTTATTTAGGAAAAGTCTCATTGCATGTAGCCAGAAAGCTTAAATCTAGGAACACGAAAACAGCATTTTGTGTGCACGACACTGTTCGACACTTTTTGCCCAATGGTAGAGACAGCAGTCCATCTTTGGAAAAGAGTGGGATATATAAAAGTACTAGTGATTGTGACGAATTCTGTAAAGGTCAATCTGGCAAGGCAATATGCACCCGCTTGAAGGAACACCACAGAAGTTGGAAACTTAGAAAAATAGAGTTTACTTTTGAAGGCTACCTACTTGAAGATAGCCATAGCTACAAGGTGAAACATGAAGTGTCACTCACATCTGCAAAGGAAGTAATATGAATTACCTTGAAAAAGGGGATATTAATAAACATGTGTCCATCAGCCAAAGCTTAATTCCTTATCACCATTTCTATGTGTAGATTCTACTCATAATCCCATCCAGTCCATGTTGTAGATACACCTCTTACTCACATGCCATATTTTCCTTTATTTCAGTTACTATACTTTCTCTTGCTGTGTTAAAAAATATTTTACTTTGTTCAAATACATGTGCTTCACTTACCTCCATAATCTCACTAGCATGCCTTGCATGTTTGTAATTTAGGACATTTAAAGACAAGATTATTTTGTTCAGCCATACGTTTGGAATATGTCACCAAAGTTTATTATTCAATTTAACAACTGCTGTAATTTGTATATCGTTCATTAGTTTATATGTCACATATTTTATCTTAGTCAAATAATCTTACCTCGCATTTACACTGAAATAATCCCTATTGTTTTATTCATAAACCTATCGTTAACATTTTCATCTCTGGAAATGGAGATTTTCTGTAGCTGATCTTTTTTAAAATGTTTGATCCAACAACATTTCACTACACCACACACTTACCTTTGTACCAGATGACGTAACAGCCGAACACCGGTTTGTGAAATAACAAATAAATGTTGTAGAATATTGCATGTGTGTTCTGCGTGCTTTCATTCGTAATATGCACAGGGTGTAAACGGTATCAGCTGCCAGAATTATAGAGACGGTACATCTCGGTGTGCTTGACAAACAGGTCTAATGAAGTACATTGTATCATGTTCTTTATTTTGACGCTCCTAAAAACAGATATTTGTAGGTATGATTCGAGACGCTTTTCCATTTATT
Organism: Schistocerca cancellata; assembly: GCF_023864275.1. Classification (NCBI taxonomy): domain Eukaryota; kingdom Metazoa; phylum Arthropoda; class Insecta; order Orthoptera; family Acrididae; genus Schistocerca; species Schistocerca cancellata. Next base: position 408,124,796 of record NC_064628.1, read on the forward strand.
TCAACTGACTGTACACGACCTTGAATGTCTACTACCGCCATCGACGCAGTGCTCAGAGAAAGCCGACGGAAGAACCAGAGCAATGTAAACATTCGACGTGTACAACGATGCTGCGCTGTGGTCAGGTGCTACCGGAACAAGCAATTTTAACAAAGTTTTAGTTGTCAAGAACGTGTAATTCATTTCTCGTAAAGAATGAATTAAATGCAAGCAGGCTTTCCACTTCTACAAAGTTACCTTAACGAAGGTCGTGATAGTAAAGAAAAGCTAACATTAAATAAGATGTGTTTCCGTTAGTACAAAATTAACCAATTACCAATTCGATCTGCATCGGTAATGGTTACCCGTCAGTAGCGCAAGTAAAAACATAAGGCCCAACAATGTAATCATCGATTATACCCACCATTAAATTCACGAAAAGCGGCCCTGAAAATGCGTTGCTGCTAAATGGCACGGACTGTGTATACTTCACCTGTACGTGTTATGGAAATTAGTTATTCCGTCGCAAGTGAAACACGCTTCATCTGTGCGATACAGCCACTTGGCGGGCGATGCTTCTAGCACACTAAGTGGATGCGGTCCAGAATTTCTCAGCTTCCAAAATACGTTCTTCACGTTGTGGGCCATTGCCTTCTGCACGGTATAGTAAAGAGCCAATATCTCTCAACCTATGCAAATACTCGTAAGTTGTATTCTGCCATGATTTATTTAATAATAAATTGGAAGCATTTGAGAACAGACAATATGTTTCGCATACGGAATTAAATGATAAAATTGTATAGTTAACTACTGTATTTCGTCACGAATGTACTCCAAAATAATCGGGTAAAAGCGGAGAATTATGATGATTTAAATCTTTGGTGAACTGTATCAAATGTCGATTGTGCAGGAAGTCTTCGTTGTGGGATGCGTTCTCGATAAATCCGCACAACTGCCCTCGCAACACCTTTTGCCTCACCATAAATTAAATAAATACCCCATAGTTCAGCGATAGGAAATCTGCCTTCTATTATAACGTTTAACAGAGTTGCAATAACGTCTGCACAAGTAACTCGACGACTGTCGACGATTGGCGTGTTGCAGTACCTCAACGACGCGTACAGTAGATGCCTATGTGTATGCGACTATTCGATCTCGGTGTCAACAAGAGCAGGCAGCGGTGAATAACACAAACCGATTGCTCAGATATGAGGAGCTGTGCAGTCGGAGGGGGCGGAGCAGGCAATCCATAGTGTTTTGATCCCGTTTAATCAATTCCCACAGTATACTGTGCATAAAATTTACACAAGTCAGTCAAATCTGGAAGCACAGTCCAGTGTATACTTGCACAAACACTTGTCTCGAGGTGAGCTGCTTTTTTTTCTGAAACAACCGTAATGGACAGTCATGTTACTCGGCGTTTTAAAGCAGTTACTTGTGTTCTATCACGATTTTTTGGAAACTTAAACCGTTTACACCCTGTGTTTCTATATTAATATATGGCACTCCGTATTCAAATGAAACGTTGTGTCAGAATTTGAAGAACTTTCTGAGATTTAAGATTCTGAACACAATTTACATAGATTAAGATTAGCATTTATTGTTTCATGCCGTATTGAGCAATGTTTACTTGTGATCTCAGGCAAGTATTGTAAATGTGGATAATAAATGTAAGATGTCCTCAGGTACTGTGATGAGTAGCTACCATTGGATATTGTGTGTTTTATCATATTAGGGTTGAACCGAAAGTAGTACCTAAGTCGTTGATTCTTTTTATTTCTCTTTTAGCTTTATCCTGTACCTCCACGAAGTCCACATATTTACTGTCGGGTTTGAAAATGTTAACGTTAGCGAGTGGCCGGAAGCCTTTCCTGTCTCCATAATAGGTAACCCGTTTTGCGTTGTGCAAATATGAAAACAAGAAAATGCGTCTTTGTTCTATTAATAGTTGATTTCGAACAAGTTTCAGGCTTACTGGACCATTGCTGAGAGACAATTGACTATCGTCCAGTAGGGACGCTAGTGTGAACGAAGCCATATGTCAGAAACAATGATACCATCAACACAAGCAGAAACTTTTGCGATAACATGAGGTAGTAAACGTCAAATCGAGGGTTCAGCTTTCGCGTTTTGCAACGGACATGTTAAATTACAGTATTAAATTACAATTTACAAAATGAATAGCATAAGACACAGTACATTATGGAAAAACATAAAATTAAAATGTGCATGTCATGTGTATATAATACAAAAACTATAATTAAAAAGAAAGTAACATATAATTACAACACTCTCATCGTTCAAGTTCAAGGAGATGATTCTCATCATTTGACTTGTGGTTTGGAAATGTGTGGCTAGTCGATTGCATTATATGATGCTTAAGAGTAAGGACGTCTCTGCTGCAACCGATCAGTTACAACCAGGTGTGATTTTCGATATAAAACTTGCTTACCTCAGGTGCTTCTAATCAGGTACTGTTTTCCCTTTGTTTATCACAAATACACTCTAAGAGGAAAAAAGCGAAATACCACGAAGGAATTATGTGAGTGGGACGGAAATCGGCAGATTATATGTATATGTACAGTCTGATAAGTGATTACAATTTCAGAAAAAATGAATGATATATGCAAGAGAAACATCTTCATAAACTGAGTAAATCAATAACGCGCTGATACACCTCTGGCCCTTCACCAGGTAATCATTCGACTTGACATTAATTGATAGAGTTGTTAGTTTTCCTCCTGCGGGGTATCGTGCCAAATTCTGACCAACTGGCGCGTTAGGTAGTCAAAATCCCTAGCACTGCCCACAATGCTCCAGACGTTCTCAATTCGGGAGAAATCCTATCACCTCGGTCACCAAGGTAGGGTTTGGCAAGCACGAGAAGAAGCAGTAGAAACTCTAGTTGCGTGTAGACAGGCATAATTTTGCTGAAATGTAAGTCCGAGATTGCCCGCCATAAAGGGCAACAAAACAAGGCGTAGAACATCGTCGACGTAACTCTGTGATGTAAGTTTGCCACGGATGAGACCTGTTATGAAATTGAAATGGCACCCCACGGCACCACATCTGGCTGTCGTGTTGTATAGCAGGCGACAGTCAGGTTGGTAACCGCCGCTGTCCGGAGCGTCCTCGGAAACCTCTTCGGCATGGAGTCTCATTGACTGGAGTAGAACTGTCTTCAGTAGTGAGTCCCACTTAGAAGTGAGCCCCGATGACCAATGAAGAGATGTCTGGACACGGCTCAGACAGGATGGAATACCAATATGTCAGTCACCTGCTATACGGACCGACAATCAGGTGTAATGGCTAGGGGTGTCATTTCATTTCATCGTCATCTGCGGCACCCTTACAGTTCGGTGGTACGTTGACGGATATTATACGACCCATTTTGTGGCCCTCCATGATTAGCCATCCTCGGCTTACACTGTAGCAAGATAATGGACGCCCACACAAAGCAAGAGTTTCAACTGCTGCTCTTAGTGCTTGCCAAACCCTACCATGGCCAGAAATTCCTCGGATCTCTCCCAGTTGAGAACTTTTGGAGCATTATGAGTAGGGCCGCCCAAACAGCTCAGGTTTTTGACTATCTAAAGTGCAATTTGGACAGAATCTGACACGATATTCCTCAGGAGGACATATAGCAACTCTATCAACCAGTACCACGCCGAATAACTGGTTGCACAAGGTCCAGGGGTGGACTAACACATTATTGAGTTCCTCAGTTTGCGAACCTCGTTCCTTGAATAAATAATCCATTTTTTTAAATTAAAATAATTTGTTTTTCAGTAAAGGTACATCAAGTCTACCGATTTTCGTCCCAAGGGGACAATTTCTTCGTGGTGCGTGTTTTTTATGTTACAGTGTGTATTCAGACAGCTGCCATGATGTGTTCCTGAAATGTACTGACCTATGCTGGCCCAGTTTTTATCCCACTGGGTAGCAACTCTTCGTTAATTTTGTAACTGTGACCTTCCATCCATACGTGTACAGACGATGTGGTATCTCACATGAATAAACTAGAACCACGTTCATTCACAGCCAGTCTAGCCAATATATCTCTGCCTGTTTGACTAATATACAGTTCGTTACAGTTAATGCAAGTGACTTTATAAACTTCTTTATTATTTAATAAGACGGTTTATCCTTCACTGTAGTATAATTAGAACCGTGGTGTTTCTTACATATAACACATTTTTGTACTTATAGTTTTAGAGTTATGACTCTTACTGTAGAGTGAGCATATAGGTAGGGAAAGATCCATGTTGTTCCATTTGTAGAATGTTGCAATTCGGAGCTATCGTCATTGCTAGACTCACAAGTTAATAGTGTCTATATCTAACTGGAAATCCTGTTTTCAGATTGGTATAGATGTATATTACTCAAAATGCACATGCAGACTCTATTAGATTTGAAAGCAAAAAATGATTCTCAAACATAATTTAAGTGGGATAAAAGGCTAGGCCTAGGTAGCTCAGTACATTTGAAGGATACATTACGGCAGTTGTTTGAAAAAAATTTGTGGTCAAAAATTGGTTTATATTTGGCGTTCAGGATCTTAAGAACGGCGGCTTGTCAGTTAAGAAAATCTTTCATCAGCTTCAACGTAGGTGCTGTTAACGCTATTCTACAGTGTTAATATATCTATTTCTGCTGCTCGATAACGTTTGCCTAAAATTCAGCATTCAGAAGGAATGGATCTTAACTCAGAGGAAATGTAAAACAAGGTAAAATTAATCATCAAACGAACTTTCTGTTTCCTCTTCGGAAGCATAAGCCATTAGAGAATCATTAACTTGTGGTATACCAGTCTCACCTAAGGTGCCTTATATCAGATCTCAAAGGTCTCCTCGAATATTTGCACTCATCTAGCATGATGCGGACACCTAATAGATGCCAAGCAAGAAGTGGTAACAAAACACTACACAGTTGGCCAATATAAACAGTTCATGTGGGTAATGGACCACTCACGAACAATATTCGGGGATTCGTGGAACAGGAGGACAGAACAGTAAAAGAGGCAATTTATGTACAACAGAATCTGATTTAGAACTGCACGAACTGATAATAATACAATCGTTAGAAGATGAAAACGTTATACTGGGTGACTCAGGAGGTACTCACATAGTTTACGATGTGATTCTACGTGTGAAAATAAACCGAAAAGTGCTACGAGCATGTGTCCAATTTTCGACCTTTACGGAAATGGAGTGGACTGAAGACTACACACATCCATGAATGAAAATGAGGACAAGTGTGAATATTACTTACCGAAATCCTGTGTATGCGCTGTGGTGGACGGAGAGTAGTGATGGGACAGCTGATTGATCCATCCTACAAGGGATGTTAAAAAAGTCGCTCATCCATCTCAAAGCACAATGTCAGTGCGTTCGAGGGTGTATTGTGTTGCACATCTAACATCATCTCGGTGGGTATTAATGCACACAACAGCGTCGGTGATGCGAGGGTTCTTCATGTGTATCCAGCTTCGTAACATACACATCTCCATTTGGTGAGTCCCAAAAACAGAAGTCTAATGGGGTTAGCTCGCGTGATCTGGCAGGTCAGTTAATGAGTACCTCACGACAAATTCACCATTGAGGAAATATACATATTATTCAGAAACTGGGTAATCCATCATGTTTCAGGTACAGCTTCCGTCATTGCTATAATGTCACATCTTCCAAAAATGCAGGTAGGTCTCCTGTCAGGAAACATGCGTATGCTGTGGCTGTCATACCCTATCACCAGGTCATCAATCATACCACACTAGACGTTCACTGAGAACCTGACTTCGAATCTTGTTTTCGTAATGTCGTGTCGGTTCTCCATCGCCCTTGTACGAGAATTGCAGGTTTCATGACACCACTGGGTTTCAATTTAGCCTCATCTGTAAATAAAGAGTACCCACGACGTCTCTTTGTGCAGCCAACCATTCTCAGAACTCAATCGGTGTTGATCCATTGTGGACACGGGATTGTGGCTCGTCCAATATTTACCAAAGAAAATCGCCAAGCAGCCGTAGGGTTTGAGAAGTTGTCAAAATAAAATAAAATCATTTCTCAAAACAAACGGTTGTTTGGCGATATTTGTTGGTACATAAAACTGCACAAAATAGTTGTCTGCTTACTGAGTCACCTGGATGCAGATGTTGCACCGGCTGCACATGGAACGGGTAAAAGCCCTCAGATTGGAACGTACGCCACACTCGTGTTTTTAGAATATCGAACTGACGGCTGACGCATTGTGTATTGGTGTTTGGACTCCGTGGTTCCATTGCAATAGTGAAGTTTTTTCGTCTCATGACTTGGCAACCTCACGTTCTGGTGTAATGTGTACACTGTGTAGTGCTCCGGATTCACGTGATGTTGGAAAGGCTTGGGAAAATACCTGGGACATGGGGCTCGTCTATGAGGGAAACGTCTGTGGTATTCTGTCACAGCTGCACAGGCTCTGCTATTGCAATACTCCTACATAAATAACATGTCTATGTCTGCATATTCTGCATGAGTGAATGCACGTGGAGTGTTGGTATTTACGGACACAATGCACTTGCTCAGTGGAATAACAGTCATGCACGGAACGCACACGGCCTCGCTAATTTCTCACTGATCCAAACCAGGACTGCACACTGGTTACGCTTGCAGCTGTTACCTTGTTGCGACGTCACAATACTGCCATCTATTGGAGGACCCTCACACCTCTTTTAGGATGGATCAGTTATCTGTTCCACTCTTATACTGTCCGCCACAGCATCTACACAGCATTTCGCTAAGTATTTTTCACACTTTTATTCATATGCATTCACGGCTGTGTGTAGTCTACAACCTGCTCCAGTTCCGTAACCATATAAAATCGGACACATGTTCGTAGGTTTTTTTAGTATATTTTCAAATGTAGAATCACCTCACAAATTACACTATGTGATCAAAAGTATCCGGACACCCCAAAAACATACCTTTTTCAAAAAAATGGTTCAAATGGCTCTGAGCACTATGGGACTTACCAGCTGTGGTCATCAGTCCCCTAGAACTTAGAACTACTTAAACCTAACTAACCTAAGGACATCACACACATCCATGCCCGAGGCAGGATTCGAACCTGCGACCGTAGCAGTCGCGCGGTTCCGGACTGCGCGCCTAGAACCGCTAGACCACCGCGGCCGGCATACATTTTTCATATTAAGTGCATTGTGCTTCCACCTACTGCCAGGTGCTACATATCAGCGACCTCAGTAGTCATTAGACAATTTGAGAGAGCAGAATGGGGCACTCCGCGGAACTCATGGACTTCGAACATGGTCCGGTGATCGAGTGTCACTTGTGACATACGTATGTGCACGAGATTTCTACACTCCTAAACATCCCTATGTCCACTGTTTCCGATGTGATAGTGAAGTAGAAACGTGGAGGGACACGTACAGTGCAAAAGCGTACAGGCCGACCTCATTTGTTGACTGACAGAGGCCCACTGACAGTTGAAGAGATTCTTAATGTGTAATAGGCAGACATCTATCCTCACCATCACACAGGAATTCCAAAATGCATCGAGATCCACTGCAAGTACTATGACAGTTAGGCGGGAGATGAGAAAACTCGAGTGGCTGCTCATAAGCCACTCATCACGCCAGTAAATGCCAAATGACGCTTCGCTCGGTGTAAGGAGTGTAAACATTGGACGATTGAACTGTGCGAAAACGATTCGTGGAGTGACGAATCACGGTAAACAATGTGGGGATCCAATGGCAGGGTGTGGGTATGGCGAATGACCGGTGAACGTCATCTGCCAGCGTGTATAGTGCCAACAGTAAAATTCGGAGGCCGTGGTGTTGTGGTGTGGTCGTGTTTTTCGTGAATGGGGCTTGCACCCTTTCTTGTTTTGCGTGCACTATCACAGCACAGGCCTATATTGACGTTTTAAGCACCTTCTTGCTTCCCACTGTTGAAGATAAATTCTGGGATGGTGCCTGCATCCTTCAACACGATCGATCACTTTTTCGTAACGCACGGCCTGTGGCACAGTGGTTACATGACAATAACATCCCTGTAATGGAATGGCCTGCGCAGAGTCCTGACCTGAATCCTATGGACCACCTTTCGGATGTTTTGGAACGCCGACTTCGTGCCGGGCTCCAGCGACGACATCGGTACTTCTCCTCAGTGCAGCAGTCCGTGAAGAATGGGCTGCTATTCCCCAAGAAACCTTTCAGCCCTTGTTTGAACGTATGTCTGAGAGAGTGGAAGCTGTCATCAAGCCTAAGTGAATTCCAGAATTACCGATGAAGGGCGCCACGGACTCGTAAGTCATTTTCAGCCAGGTGTCCAGATGCTTTTGATCACACTATCTATGTGACATTCCTCCTGAATCACGCCATATATCATGAGAAATGGCAGGATCATTTGGAAGGTTTGCCATAATGAGTGTCTCTGTTACTCTTTGGCTACCAGATGTGTATTATAAGTAATGGACGACAATGACATAGAGAGAGAGAAACATAGAGAGAGAGATTAGCTTTGATAGCTGACATGAGGGATAGAGAAAGAATTTTATTTGAGATGCCTTCTGGTGTTTCTGACAATAGAGAATGGTTCTGAGATGATCTAACAGAGAAACAGTACATCTGGATAAAACGTAGCGTGGATATAGTTCTTATTTGCTGGCAGCGCTAGTCGAGTAATTATTGTGGTGTAAAGATTACATTTTATTCAGCTATATTTGCGGTTTGGTATCCAGGGCGAACTGTCGGTCATGAGTCGAACATATTAATTACTATTATTTTGTCACCCTCCACTTTTACTTCAAAGCATTTTGTAGGAAAAGCAAAGAGCAAGTTTGATAACTGAAGTACTGTTTGTTTGAATGGGTGTTCATTTTATACCTTAATGCAAAGAAAGATCATAGACTCACATTAGTACGATTCACTTCTATGTTATTAAAAGGACCACCTTACCATTTAAATTCAGAGCAACCTCTTCATTCGTTTGCAAACATTTCATTAAATTTATCCTCACGTTCTTACATTACAGTATGCGGATAACGCTATTACGTGAACAGTTAGCTGCATTTTTGGAAAGATAACAAAATTATACTTTAGCAAAGCAACTTAAAGTAAATGATAAAGTAGTAATCCACGCAGTGATTTCTTTCAGAATCATGCAGTTCGGCACTTCATGTTCTTACGACTGAACAACACACAGCAGAGGTATGTTACCTGTTGTAGGAAAGAAACTGTAGCAGTGCCGAAACGAATCTTGCGAGATGGAATTAGGAAATTGTATACATTTGTAAAATTCTCACATGATTCAATAGGTGCATGTCTCTAAGAGGGCACAGTTTCCAAAACAGAGCAATTAGCCAGTGTGTTATGATTGGTTGATGAGGAAGCTGTTGTGTGTACTATTGATGGTCATTCCTTGTATTCAGTTTGATTTGCAGATAGTCATCCCATAAATCTGAAGTAATCCACGTTGTTAACGTACTTGTTCAAAAGTAGTTTAGCAAAGCTATTCTAGACCAGACCACTTGGGCGACACTGTAATCGGACTTAAAAAGTCACGCTGGAGTTAGAGTCATCCACTTCCCTTGCAGCGTAATATAGTTTCCGTATGGGAAACAGTGGTTGTAGCTTCTTCGCAGAAGAGCACTGCCTTAACAGTACTAGCCGCTAAAATGTTTGCATCTGACTTCAGTAGTTAATGAATCTCCGTTAATTGATATGACACCTAGCATATCTTAATTCAGTACAATAACGATATAGGTAAATTGTACACTTTTCCGTAAACGACCATTACACACCGGCGTGCAAGATTTCAGGATGAAAGTAGCTTTCACATGATGTGTCACTGCTAAATAACATAGCTCGACGGAACTTAGGCCATACGTCGAAAGAACTGCTACTGTAAAATAAAAAAGGTAGCTGGAATAAATACCGAGTGGGAAGAACAGAAATAACACTTTTTTCAAAGAGAATAATTACAAAGAAGTCACCGCATTTCTTGATCATGCCCTGGATATTTCATAAGGCGGTACGTGGTTCTTAATGGGGTTTGTCATCAACACACGCGGCTGTGTGATTCCATGCAGGACGCAGGGTTGGTAGACAGTTCTTGTGGTTGAGTTTTTCACACCTCCACCAGTGCTGTAGACAAGTGCTGGATAATCGTTGATGCATATGGACGTGCCGCAATACTTTCATTGTAAGGTATCGGTGTCTGAGCCCCATTATCACGTGTATCTAAAATCTAGCAGTAGTAGGAGGTCATGTCCGTGCCCTAACAACTAGTAGGCAAACATCTACCGTTGGTGTACCGTCGAATAACGTCCCAAATTTTGACTGCGAAGAACTCCAACTTTCAGTCATAGCCTCAAAGGGGGATGTTATTTGATGGTCAGCCTACGGTAGATGATTTTCTGCCAGTTGTTAGGGCATTGACAAGAAGTCCTACAACTGCTGGATTTCAGATACACCTAATGACGGGGCTAAGACACCGAAACCATGGTAATATACAGTGACTTCTGTCGTGCAAGACTTTGGTCAAAAAACATTTCACAACTTTGGAGGATTTATTTACCATGAAAATGTTGCAGAACAGTTGTGAATTCTCACAGATAAAAACTTTTGCTGCAGTACATCCCCCCAAAGCATCCTGCACGTGGTCGATGGGATTTAAGTCGCACCCCAGTCCATTCCTCGAATACTTCACCGTCTGAGCTGTTCGAAGTTATCCATAAAAATGAACTCAGGGTTGAATACACCTATGAAAAGACGGCCATTGGGACCAGAGAGCATACCGTGTTCAAAGATTTTTAGGTCAGTATGCCCATGCAACATTGTGCCTCACACCATGGACCTCCAAAGTGACCATTTGCGACAATTCTGCTGGGCCCATTACATACCCTCGTATGGTGGGAAGTGGAAACAGGAACTGCACCTAGGAACATTTCCGAACAAGATCGTTTTGTTGGTCCAGGTGTTATGTTGTCAGGAGTCATAATGTTGCATGGGTGTACTGACATCCAGGTCATTGGAAAGTTATGCTCACCTGTCAACGTTATGGTGAGACTGTAGTACTTCCCTGTGTCATTTGGCCCTGATTTCATTTCTTTTGAATATTGTGCGAGACCTTACCGAACAGCGAAGATGGAGGAACTCTTGGAAAGAGAGGGTATTCGGCGAACGGGTTCGTTGACCCGTTCCCCCGACTTAAGTCACATAGAGTACGTGTGGGATGTATTGGGGTGGGTATATTGCACCAACGGCCACCCGGCAGCTGTCGACAAACCTGGTTGAGGAATGGAGTGCCTTCCCAGAAGCGTGTCGAAGAGCATACATTGGCGACCGTGGTGATCCATCATTCCATTAAGAACCATATCCCACGATTTGTAATGCCCAGAAGGCCACAAAGAATCGCGGCGACTTAAGAGTGGTTATTGTATTTGCATAAAAAGTCATTCCTATTCGTCTTTTTCGGTATTCCTTCCTGTTACTTTCTGCATTTGACTGTAGAAATTCTTTCTATACGTCCATATTTGGTCGACCTAAGTTAGTTGGCAGTGATACATCATGCGAAACATTTTTTCGTCCTTTTGCGTATTTTTACTCATCCAACATACAATTTTCAGACTTCGTCCTTAAGGGTATTTTTACGCATCCAAAATGCAATTTTCAGACTTTGGAGGTGAAAGAAGTTACAGCTATGTAGAATGTCGCTTATACAGAAGATACATACGAGGACTATTCGTAAGGTAAGGTCTGATCGGTTGGGAAATGGAAACCACAATGAAAATGAAAAATGTTTTGTTCGGAACAGTTCGCTATACCGTCCAGCTACTTCTCTACACAATCACTTCTTAGATTTTGACGTTTGTCGCAGCGTTGTACGAACTTCCCTATACCCTCGTCATAGAAGGCAGCCACCCGTGCTTTCCGCCACTTCTCTACCCTAGTCTGCAGTTCGTTCTCTGTGCTAAAATGTTGTCTGCGGAAGCAGCGGTTCAAGTGAGCGGAGATGAACATCAGAGGGAGCGAAGTAAGGACTGTGTGGTGGGTAATCAAAAACTTCCCACCGAAAATACTCCAGGGGCGCCCTCATTTCTCCTGCAGTGTACGGCGGGTAACTGCATGAAGAAGCAAATTCGTAACAGAAACGTTATATAGTATTGCATGAAATCAGGCGAAAGCTCTCAGCAGGCACCGACATTTAGCTGGAGACGTTATTGTTCTAGTCGTCTTTACGAGCTTTACGGTATGCTCCGAACTGAAAAGAACGACGTGACTCAATCGACAGGGATACTAGACACGCCACCCAACACATATTTGCAAAGCTTCGTTGTTATTTCACAGTTGTTTCCATTTCTCGACCCATCGGACCGTACTTTCCGAAGAGCCCTTGGATATTCGTGACGTACCTCCCTTCGTTGATATCGAACGCTGCGTTGCCGATGGCCTAAGAACAATATCGGTTCCAATGGCCAGGACCCGACTGCACCTTAATGTGACGTTTGTGACGTTAATAACTTGGCAGAAAACACTGATCCGTATCTTTTGCCTCCGATAAGACTTGTGATAATTGGAGAGGCTTGAGAGCGTCGGTATTATCGACCAGGCAGGGATAACATTTAACGCACAGCTACTCTTTGACTTGATATCAATACGAGTACTTCAAAACAGGTACTAGCAGGAACATCACTCAGATTCTGAGTTTCTACACTGATGATTGGCGTGAACTTGTTGCCCAACTCTGAATAAATACACAAACGTTTCTGAATATTTCTGCAGCAAAAGGGTGCATTCGAGTGAAAACTTGACGCCCCACAGTCATAAACATGAGAATGCACAAATAATAAAGTATATAAAACTGTACATAATCTCTGACTTGGAGATTGGGTGTAAAGTCTCCAAATACTGCAACCATAGCCTCCATAGGTCACGACATGGAATCAAGAAAGACTTGAAGTAATGATCACGAGTCTTTGTCCGCACTTCTAGCGGCTGTATGTTGTTAGGCACTGGGGCAACGAAGGGTTTTAGGCCACAGAAAAAAGACACATGACATTCTCGTTTTCGAGAAAGCTGATCGGACAGGTCCACATAATTCTGTTTAAATATCTTTTGCGTCAGTTGTGTGTAGAATTATGAAATACGTCTTATGCTTATGTCTGCTCACCTTGGAAAACTAAAATATTCTCTGCAGGAACAGCATGGATTAATTGAAAATAAATTTTATTAAAATCTCCTTGTGCAGTTCTCCCGTGAGATCGAGAAGACCGTAGACAACGTCGATCACGTTGATGTTATGTACCTTGACTTTAGAATGCGTTCATTATACTTCTGCTGCGTTGTGTAGGGAAAAATATCAGATTATGGAATATCGAACCGGTTTCGTTATTTCATTACCTCCTTAACGTAATGAAATCGTCAGAAATAAAAACAGCATAAGCGTACCCGAAGAGAGTGTTACGGTGCTCTAAGATTTCACGTTGTACGTAAATCATACTGTGAATAAAATCGAAAACTTTGTGACGTGGTTTGCTGACGATGTTTTAGTATACTGGGAAGAAGTAAATTGTACTGATATGCAAACTAAGCTGGAAACGGTTGACAAGGCCATGCGATTGCACTATCGTCAAGCATTTCTGGAAACAGTATCAGTAACACCTGTCCGGAATGACCTAAAGTGGAGTGAACACATAAAACTGGTTCGTAGTCAAGTTGTTTAAATATCTGGGCGTAGCGTTACCAAGCGATATGAGGTGGAACGAACATGTCAGAACTGTGCTAGGGAAGGCGAACGCTCGACTTCGATTTATTGATAGAATTTTAGGAAAGAGTGGTTCACCTGTAAAGGAGACCGCATGTAGGACGCTCATACGACCTATTCGTCTACATCTACATCTACATTTATACTCCGCAAGCCACCCAACGGTGTGCGGGGGAGGGCACTTTACGTGCCACTGTCATTACCTCCCTTTTCTGTTCCAGTCGCGTACGGCTTGCGGGAAGAACGACTGTCTGAAAGCCTCCGTGCGCGCTCGAATCTCTCTAGTTTTACATTCGTGATCTCCTCGGGAGGTATAAGTAGGGGGAAGCAATATATTCGATACCTCATTCAGAAACGCACCCTCTCGAAACCTAGACAGCAAGCTACACCGCGATGCAGAGCGCCTCTCTTGCAGATTCTGCCACTTGAGTTTGCTAAACATCTCCGTAACGCTATCACGGTTACCAAATGACCCTGTGAAGAAACGCGCCGCTCTTCTTTGGATGTTCTCTATCTCCTCCGTCAACCAGATCTGGTAAGGATCCCACACTGTTGAGCAATACTCAAGTATAGGTCGAACGAGTGTTTTGTGAACCACCTCCTTTGTTGATGGAGTACATTTTCTAAGGGCTCTCCCAATGAATCTCAACCTGGTACCCGCCTTACCAACAATTAATTTTATATGATCATTCCACTTCAAATCGTTCCGCATGCATACTCCCAGATATTTTACAGAAGTAACTGCTACCAGTGTTTGTTCCACTATCATATAATCATAAAATAAAGGATCCTTCTTTCTATGTATTCGCAATACATTACATTTGTGTATGTTAAGGGTCAGTTGCCACTCCCTGCACCAAGTGCCTCTCCGCAGGAGATCTTCCTGCATTTCGCTGCAATTTTCAAATGGTGCAACTTCTCTGTATACACAGCATCATCCGCGAAAAGCCGCATGGAACTTCCGACACTGTCTACTAGGTCATTTATATATATTGTGAAAAGCAATGGCCCCATAACACTCCCCTGTGGCACGCCAGAGGTTACTTTAACGTCTGTAGACGTCTCTCCATTGATAACAACATGCTGTGTTCTGTTTGCTAAAAACTCTTCAATCCAGCTACACAGCTGATCTGATTTTCCGCACGCTCTTACTTTGTTTATCAGGCGACAGTACGGAACTGTATCGAACGCTTACCGGAAGTCAAGGGAAATAGCGTCTACCTGGGAGCCTGTATCTAATATTTTCTGGGTCTCATGAACAAATAAAGCGAGTTGGGTCTCACACGATCGCTGTTTCCGGAATCGATGTTGATTCCTACAGAGTAGATTCTGGGTTTCCAAAAACGACATGATACTCGAGCAAAAAACACGTTCTAAAATTCTACAACAGATCGATGTAAGAGATATAGGCCTATAGTTTTGCGCATCTGCTCGACGACCCTTCTTGAAAACTGGAACAACCTGTGCTCTTTTCCAATAATTTGGAACCTTCCATTCCTCTAGAGACTTGAGGTACACGGCTGTTAGAAGGGGGGCAAGTTCTTTCGCGTACTCTGAATAGAATCGAATTGGTATTGCGTCAGGTCCAGTGGAATTTCCACTGTTGAGTGATTTCAGTTGCTTTCTTTTTCCTTGGACATTTATTTCGATTTTAGCCATTTTTTCGTTTGTGCGAGGATTTAGAGAAGGAACTGTAGTGCGGTCTTCCTCTGTGAAACAGCTTTGGAAAAAGGTGTTTACTATTTCAGCTTTACGGGTGTTATCCTCTGTTTCAATGCCATCATCATCCCGGAGTGTCTGGATATGCTGTTTCGAGCCACTTACTGATTTAACGGAAGACCAGAACTTCCTAGGATTTTCTGTCAAGTCGGTACATAGAATTTTACTTTCGAATTCACTGAACGCTTCACGCATAGCCCTCCTTATGCTAACTTTGACATCGTTTAGCTTCTTTTTGTCTGAGAAGTTTTGGCTGCGTTTAAACTTGGAGTGGAGCTCTCTTTGCTTTCGCAGTAGTTTCCTAACTTTGTTGTTGAACCACGGTGGGTTTTTCCCGTTCCTCACAGTTTTACTCGGCACGTACCTGTCTAAAACGCATTTTACGATTGCCTTAAACTTTTTCCATAAACACTGAACATTGTCAGTGTCGGAACAGAAATTTTCGTTTTGATCTGTTAGGTAGTCTGAAATCTGCCTTTTATTACTCTTGCTAAACCTTCCTCCCTTTTTTTATATTCCTATTAACTTCCATATTCAGAGATGCTGCAACGGCTTTATGATCACTGACTCCCTGTTCTACACTTACAGAGTCGAAAAGTTCGGGTCTGTTTATTATCAGTAGGTCCAAGATGCTATCTCCAGTGTTTGGGATCCATGACAGATCGGATTGAAGGAAGACATCGAAGCAATTCAGCGGCGGGCTGCTAGATCTGTTACCAGAGGTTGGAGCAACAAGTAAGTGCTACTGAGATGCTTCAGGAACTCAAATGGGGACACCTGGAGGGAAGGCGACGTTCTTTTCGAGAAAACTATTGGTGGGTTAAACAAAAGGTTTTGAACGCTAGGCATATTTTTTGATTTAACTAAGCCATTTGATTGTGTTGATCACAAAATATTGCTCCAGGAGCTGGACCATTACGGAATATGAGGAGTAGCCATAACTGGTTCACATCTTACTTTAACAACACACAGAAAAACGTCGTTAATCACAGTTTTGAAAATGGCTATGATGTGGGGTGTGAGTAGGGTAGGGTATGGTCAAATGTGGGATGCCCCAGGGATCAGTATTGGGGCCACTCCTGTTCCTTATTGATATAAATGATATGCCCTCCAGTATCACGAGTAACTCTAAAATATTTCTGTTCGCTGACGACACTAACTTGGTAGTAAAGGATGTTGTGTGCAACACTGGCTTGGTTTCAAATAGTGCAGTTCATTACTTAAGTTTATGGCTTGTAGAAAATAAACTAACGCTAAATCACAGAAAGAGACAGTTTTTACAGTTTCTAACACACAGTTCAAGTAAACCCAACGTCTTAATTCCACAGAATGGGCAAATGATTAGTGAAACTGAACAGTTCAAATTTCTAGGTGTTCAGATTCATAGTAAAGTATCGAGGAAAGCCCACATTCAGTATCTTGTTCAAAGACTTAATGCTGCCATTTTTACTATTCTAACGGTATCTGAAGTAAGTGATCGTTCGACATAAAACTTAGTCCACTTTGCTTATTTTCGTTCGCTTATGTCGTATGGTGTTATATTTGGGGGTAACTCTTCCCATTCTAAAAGGACATTTTTGGCTCAGTAACGGGCGGTTCGGGCAATAGGTGGTGTACGTTGACGAACCTCTTGTCGACCCCTCCTCATGAGTCTGGGTATTTTGACATTGGCCTCCCAATATATGTATATTCCTTACTGACATTTCTTGTTAACAATATTAGCTTACAATCAAGAATAAGCAGCTTTCACTGAGTTAATACTCGGTAGAAGTCAAACCTGCATTTCGATCTGACTTCCTTAACTCTTGTGCAGAAAGGTGTGCAGTATACTGCTGCATCCATTTTCAATAAGCTACCACAAGAATTAAAAAATCTCATCAGTGATCCACGCGCTTTCAAATCGAAACTGAAGAGTTTCCTCATGGGTCACTCCTTCTATTCTGTTGAGGAGTGCCTCGAAAACTTAAGGTGATTCTTATGTTATATTGTTGATGGCTTTTACTTAAACTCATGGCTTCACTTTTTAGGGATACAGCAACTCATAGTTCCAGAAAGGCAAGTAATCGGCCAGATTGCAATTAACGAGATAATTATTATCTCAGTGCCAGTAATCTCTACTGTGTCGGTGATATAAAATGTAAATCATAATGAAACATCAACACATCAGACTTACTGAACTCAGTCAGTTGGGAGAAACTTCTGGGATAATCGCATTCTGTTCTAATTAAGATACAATGAAGTTGTATAACGCAGTGCTCTTCATTTTCGTCTGTTAGAAAAAGTACCTGAAGCAAAGTTCGGAATACCATATGAAATGGTTACTATCCACCTGTATAACAAATGTTTGTAGCGAAAGTCACTAACTTTCAAGGTGATTAAGACAATTTGCGGAATTATAAAACCCAAACACGTCAACAAACCATAAAAAGATACTTTCTGTGTAAAAAAACAGAAATGCTGTTTATACTAGCAAAAAGCGTTGTCGGTTTTATACAATTGATGCAAATTTATGTTATAACATCGTTATTTGATGGAGCTCTACATCTGAAACTAGTAAGAGCATCTGACACAATTTTGTACGTATGTCAGATTAAATTCACTTGATAATTTTTAGCTCCAGTTAGTAAAAAGTGTACTGTTAACAATGGAGCAGTTGTTCAGAAGCCTTTATAAGAGCGAGAGTGGGCTCTCTACAGTAGCATTGTTCATTAGACGTTTTGTGACATACTACTTGTGTGACTTTTAGCAATAAAAATGCAATAAATAGTAAAAAGACGTGTCATTTATTTTATCGACGTAGGTAGTAGGGCAAGAAGGACACCAGGACAATTTGTTAGTTCAGGTTGTCTACGTCAGGGGCAGGTATACATTCAGGGGCAAACCTACTGTTCTCTTTTGATTGACAGGTCCTCAACCTATTGTTCCATTGCAGTGTACGGTATTCCGTTTAAACAATTTAGATAATGTGTGTAATATTGTTTATTTAAACAATTTATGGGGTAAAAGGCAGTGTTTGGAATATAGTTTAATTATTTATTTGTTTAAAGAATTTGGTGGGAAATCGATTGCAGTCCACGGGATATGGTTTATACAATTTCTGGTAGACAAGGCAATGTGTGGTATATTATTTAAATAAACAGTTTATGGGATACAAGGTGATGATTTATTTAGTTAAGGGATTTGTCGGGAAACTGGCAGTAGTGTATGGGATACTGTTTATTGAAACAATTTGCGGCTGACGACGCGGTATGGAATTTTTAGCAATTGTAGCGCTTTTTTATTTTGATAACGTATGGAAACGCTGAGGCGGTTTAGTTTATATTTGCTGCCGGAGTTAGGGACGTTAAGGCTCTTATTATTTTTATTTTTCTCACGTTTTGAAGCACTCTGGTGTCCAAGCACAGAGGGGAAAATCAAACAATTACATATCTAAAAGTTCATGACATAATTCGAAATCCATCGCCACTTTCTGCAGGCGGACAAATTCTTAGACTCTTAGCGACAAACTATTTTTCACAGATCAAGAAACATACAGCAGTCATATTACATTGATAGTTAAACCCTGCAAAAGTGGTGTACAGATAATAAATGGAATTAAGTGCAGTGTAGTGGCCACAGCTTTGGGTCTCCGGTGGGTGCATCTATCGTCACGGCGTCGCCACGAAGGTCAAAACCGCCCAATGTCCTAATTACAGATCATATTACCAAATACTACCGACCACAGACCACACACCGGCCTCCTTCGAGCTCGCGGCCCCAAAACAAAGCATCAGGTGGTGGCATTCTGATGATCGACAAATTCCAGACTCGCTTCCTATCTCCGTCTTTCTCAAGAGGCCACTACCTGTTTGTCTGTGTGAACCAATGGCTTGAAACATGCAGACAGAGGTTTTCATTTCTCAGAATACTGTGTTCCTTTTGGCATTTGACATATGGTCCATCTGATAGGAGTGACCTGGGAGGGATAGAATGCTCCCAGAACTGCGTGTGAAACACAACACACACGCGCCTTGGCCACCACCATCTCCACGCAGAGCTTCAGAAGGGGCATGCCATCTACAGCTCAGGTGGCAACCCGCTTTCTAGAAGTCACCGGCCTTGAAACAGATGTAGCGAACTGTGATAACCTGAGCCAGCTGCTGGGCTCAGCAGATCCTTCACTGGTTTGCTAAGCCACCAGCCACCACAGGAAATACGGCAACTATTTGTACACAGAAAAATAAACGAAGTAATATTTAATTCTATTTTATAGCCTGCAGCGACACCACTCAGGTTCCTCGGCCTTCATGCTGGCAAAACTGTAGGGCTACCAGCCTGGAAGTGACTGACCCCTACGCACCTGTCCAAACAATAAAGACATGTTGTTACTACAAAGCGCCACTTGTTTAAAACATCCCAATTAGTTAACACGTCCTGCCTGTTAATATTAAGTTTCCGCAGAGCACCTGGATCAAAAGGTACAACGTTTTCTATTTTCAGAAATCTACTGTTGTTGCTGAGGATAGTTTTGTCACATTTTAAATCTCCTCTTCGCATCACAGGATGCAGGCATTCTAATGTTGTAGCATTTTCAGAAAGACTGTCAAAAACACATTGTGTAATATTCAGGATTCTGCCGGACAATGTGTTGCAATTTGTTGTTCACTTCGTCAGACACTTAGCTATTACCTCGCTCCAACTCACTCTGCACATGTTGCACAACATCGAGGGCGTCATTCAACCGAGTACCAGCAGCTTTCAGTAGTATGATGGCTTTTGATACTATTGAAAAGTTGGCGTTGATTTATCCCAAGCGTCCAGGTAAGGTATCAAGGACCTCCTTCACACTTTTGACGGCACTTGGTTCATCACTAGCACTCTAACAAAAATTTTCTTTATACTGGGGTGGATGGTGCAATATTAAACCAAGAGCCCCATTGTGTAAGAAGAGGAGAGGCAGAAAGGCGGTTGCTCCTTTAATCTCTGTTCCAGTAGCTGAGCTTTCATATTGATATTCTTGCCACAGGAAATCTGCAAGTCCACATCAGCAATTTGATCGTACCTCTTCTCCAACTCTGTGTAACGTACGTGCAAAGCAAGTGACTTACACGTAGTGGAGTATAGAACCTGAAGCCCTTTGGTTGCTTTAGCAACGTATGAAGCACTGTCTGTCGGCAGCAAAAAATTGTCTCTGTTCTCTCCATCTGGCCGTAGTAGCTTCATAGATATGTCCAATAAAATAGTCATTGTCGAGTTGTTTGCTCTCTCAAGAGCTTCACACGTTAGGAGGAATACTTCTCCAAGCCTGCCACTTTCAGAACACCAACAACAACATATGCAACGTAACGCCCATCCACATCGGTGACTGATCACTTCCTCGTAGTAAATGGATACGTATTCTTCCGCAATGTCAATTCATCAGGAAATTAATATGTTGTGAACTCCTCCAAGAACTGTCAGAAGCGTGGAATCTTCAGCTGCTCCATTGGGATGCTGCGAAACACCACTGTCTCACATAAGCCCTTGAGCAATCATCATTGATAAAATCCACTACAGTTGAAAAAATTATTTGTTTGTAAAAAGAAAATCACAACGTGGTTTCTGGACTTATGTCCCATCTTCAGGTGAATTTTAAAATCTGAGTCCATAATGGATGCTAAAAAGGATAAACTAAATAATTTTTGGATAACGGATCTCAACATGTATTATGAATAATTGTTGTGTACGTCCCATCAAAACAAACGTTTGACTTGAGGAATGATTGCACAGTTGACGATGGTCCTGTCTGCACAAATAAAAGCGTCTAGTTGGCTGTCATTTTCAGCACTTCTCTTCACACAGTAGATGTATTTGGCACTGTTCCAGTGTCGCTGCACATTAAGCGTTTTTCTGCACTAACTTTAACTTCAAATAGTCCACAAAATAATATTCCCCGTCAGAGCTGAAGTACATCTCTCCAAAACCACAAACAAAATCTAACTCCTTCATACTGTTGGAGGCCTTTACTTACGGCGTATTGAACCGGACTGAGTTTGTGTTCAAACTGAATAGTGCGACCATGCGTGCGATATCGCGCGTCAGAAACCGCGTGTACTGTCTTCGAGAGCGTTTTGTCGACCGTATACAACAGTGTCTTCCTTCAGCGTCCCGGCTAGTATGTTAAGCTGCTTGTTTACTATACTCCTAATAAAGTTTTGGGTTGCGTTTATTTGTAGAAACATCAACTAAAAAAGCGAGAGGTAAGCAACACTGTCATATTTTTATGATACGACAAATATATACATCTTTGGCTGAAGTTGGTTGAAATGTGACTTGTGCGGCACCGCGACAAGTAAGGTCGCTGACCAGCGATTCCGCTTTGTGAATATCGAATACCTTTTTCAAACAGTCTTGTTTGCTAAACAATGATTATGTAATAACACGTTTCTCACATTTGGGGAATCGCCAGATTATTTAGTAATTTTGTAAACAGACATGCATCAAAAAACGTGCGAACTATGGAGAGACCCTCAAACACACCAGCATCAACACACACGAAGTTAATAAACAGGACCACGCCTACAGATCTTTCCAAATGTGGCGACATTTCTATACGCAGCAGTAAATTCCTCATATATATACATGGTGGTCCATTGATCGTGACCGGGCCAAATATCTCACGAAATAAGCGTCAAACGAAAAAACTACAAAGAACGAAACTTGTATAGCTTGAAGGGGGAAACCAGGTGACGCTATGGTTGGCAAGCTAGATGGCGCTACCGTAGGTGAAAAAGATATCAACTGCGTGTTTTTAAATAGGAACCCCCATTTTTATTACATATTCGTGTAATACGTAAAGAAATACGAATGTTTTAGTTGGAGCACTTTTTTCGCTTTGTGATAGATGGCGCTGTAATAGTCACAAAGATATGAGTCACAATTTTAGACGAACAGTTGGTAACAGGTAGGTTTTTTAAATTAAAGTACAGAACGTAGGTATGTTTGAACATTTTATTTTGGTTGTTCCAATGTGATTCATGTACATTTGTGAACTTATCATTTCTAAGAAAGCATGCTGTTACGGGGTGATTACCTGTAAATACCACATTAATGCAATAAATGCTCAAAATGATGTCCGTCAACCTCAATGCATTTGGCAATACGTGTAACGACATTCCTCTCAACAGCGAGTAGTTCGCCTTCCGTAATGTTCGCGCATGCATTGACAATGCGCTGACACATACTGTCAGGCGTTGTCGGTGGGTCACGATAGCAAATATCCTTCAACTTTCCCCACAGGAAGAAATCCGGGGCGTCAGATCCGGCGAACGTGCGGGCCGTGCTTCGATCACCAATCCACCTGTCTTGAAATATACTATCCAATACCGCTTCAACCTCACGCGAGCTATGTGCCGGACATCCATCATGTTGGAAGTACATCACTATTCTGTCATGCAGTGAAACATCTTGTAGTAACATCAGTAGAACATTACGTAGAAAATCAGCATACATTGCACCTTTTAGATTGCTATAGATAAAATGGGGGCCACCCGCCAAGGTCTCTGACTTGTCGCAGCCATCTTGGATTTTCGTGCATAGAAATATGGTATGGGTGCAATCGATGTTGATGTAGCATTCTGAACACCAAAGTTTCTGAGATTCCCGATTCTCGGGCAATTTGTCTGCTACTGATGTGCGGATTAGCGGCGACAGCAGCTAAAACATCTACTTGGGCATCAAAATTGGTTGCAGGTCGTGGTTTACGTTTCATATGAGGGTTAACACTTCCTGTTTCCTAAAATAACGTAATTATCTGGCGAACGGTCCGGACACTTGGATGATGTCGTCCAGGACACCGAGCAGCACACATAGCACACGTCCGTTGGGCATTTTCATCGCAATAGCCATACATCAATACGATATCGAGCTTTTCCACAATTGGTAAACGGTCCAATTTAACACGGGTACTGTATCACGAAGCAAATACCGTCCGCACTGGCGGAATGTTACGTGATACCACGTACTTACACGTTTGTGATTATTACAGCGCCATCTATCACAAATTGAAAAAAGTGGTCCAACTAAAACATTCGTATTTCTTTACTTATTACACGAATATGTAATAAAAATGGGGGTTCCTATTTTAAAAAATATCCGCTTGACCTAAGGCAGCGCCATCTAACGGATCAACCATAACGCCATCTGGTTTCCCCCTCTAAGCCAGACGAGTTTCGTTCATTGTAGTTCCTTCGTTTGATGCTTATTTCATGAGATATTTGGCCCGGTCACTATCAATGAACCACTGTGTGTGTGTTGACACGTCTGTTTTGAGAAACTACTGCTTTGTTTACATGATGCCACTTTTTTACAGATTTGTAAGCATGGTCCAATTTCTGCGCCTCTACGTCTGATTAAAGTGATTAAGTTAGTTTAAGGTAGGAGTTTTGCAATAATGAAGTTACTTAAAATTTTCAGGAATAATGGGGACCAGAAGTCGTGTGAGTGTTACATTCTGCTGCACCGGTCAGTGGTACGGTACCGTGACGGAAACTGGTCGCCGGAGGGTCGAGTTCATCACCGACATAGGAGGATATGACAAGAAGCAGCTGGCCCTAGAGTCAACTTCGACTACAGTAATCGGATCAGTTACGCCAGCTAAGCAACACCAGCGTATTCCACCTACCTACTGGGAGAAAGAAGCGCAAACACCAGTGGCAGGAAGCCGTATTTAAGGACCGGCAGCCAACTCATCACCATCGATTGTCGTGAGGCGTTGGAATGACACAGTGCCTCCACCAGTTCAGAGACGTCACTGGCATCACGTCAGACAGCAAGTGTATGAGCAATACTGCAACGACCCCACTCAATATGTTACCTTACAGTAATCAGAGAATCAAGTACGAATGACATGAATGCCATTGGTCCTACTCCTAGACTACCCCTAGGCTAGGCTGGTGTAGTATTCATGGTGGCAAGGAGTGGATTTGCTGTATGGCATCAGTTGTAAAAACGGAATCAGTCACCTCATTACAAGTTGTCAGCAATCTTCAGTTTTGATGCATTAGCTTAATCAAATTGTTTCAGTGTCATAACTGGTTCGTCAAAACCAAGAAAGGTTGTTGTTGTATCCGGAGTGCTTCTTACATAATGTCAGGATAGTAATGGAGACACGTCGGTTTGCAGTAGTCTTACACTTTCCAGCTGGGCTCACTTACACTCACATACAGAAGTGTTGATGTCGCACTCTTGGTGACCGACTAACCAAGTAAAAATGTTTACACCAAGTGGCTCGCTGGTGCCGATACTTCCGTTCGCATAATGAATGACAGGATGTAAGTACTTAACGAAAATTTTCTCTCAGCTTTCCCCATACTATATTGCTGCGGAACAATTACTGGAGGAATGAAAGGACAGACAAAGAAACTACTGTATGTTAAAAAAAATATTATATGAAACAATACCTTTGGTGTAATATTCAAGTGACTCCAAGATCAAATATAAGCATTATTTACGTGATAATACAGATTACTGTGTTCATCCCCGATTATAATAATTTCACGGTCGCTGGGCACAAGGCTTCCTCACTGAATCTAGCCTTATCTTTCACTGTGAGAATTTTGTAAAGTTATGTCGGTAAGTGAAAGAAAATTCTCGAAAAATTTGTTCATTATCTGAAAACTACCTTGAGCAGTTAAACTGAGAACCGACTCGTGGCGATAACATATTAGACCTTCTGGTGACAAACAGACCCGAACTATTTGAAACAGTTAACGCAGAACAGGGGATCAGCGATCGTAAAGCGGTTACTGCATCGATGATTTCAGCCGTAAATAGAAATATTAAAAAAGGTAGCAAGATTTTTCTGTTTAGCAAAAGTGACAAAAAGCAGATTGCAGAGTACCTGACGGCTCAACACAAAAGTTTTGTCTCAAGTACAGATAGTGTTGAGGATCAGTGGACAAAGTTCAAAACCATCGTACAACATGCGTTAGATGAGTATGTGCCAAACAAGATCGTAAGAGATGGAAAAGAGCCACCGTGGTACAACAACTGAGTTAGAAAACTGCTGCGGAAGCAAAGGGAACTTCATAGAAAACATAAACATATCCAAAGCCTTGCAGACAAACAAAAATTACGCAAAGCGAAATGTAGTGTGAGGAGGGCTATGCGAGAGGCGTTCAATGAATTCTAAAGTAAAGTTCTATGTACTGACTTGGCAGAAAATCCTAAGAAATTTTGGTCTTATGTCAAAGCGGTAGGTGGATCAAAACAAACTGTCCAGACACTCTGTGACCAAAATGGTACTGAAACACAGGATGACAGAATAAAGGCCAAGGCCGAAATACTAAATGTCTTTTTCCAAAGCTGTTTCACAGAGGAAGACTGCACTGTAATTCCTTCTCTAGATTGTCGCACAGATGACAAAATGGTAGATATCGAAATAGACGACAGAGGGATAGAGAAACAATTAAAATCGCTCAAAAGAGGAAAGGCCGCTGGACCTGATGGGATACCAGTTCGATTTTACACATAGTACGCGAAGGAACTTGCGCCCCTTCTTGCAGCGGTGTACCGTAGGTCTCTAGAAGAGCGTAGCGTTCCAAAGGATTGGAAAAGGGCACAGGTCATCCCCGTTTTCAAGAAGGGACGTCGAACAGATATGCATAACTATAGACCTATATCTCTAACGTCGATCAGTTGCAGAATTTTGGAACACGTATTATGTTCGAGTATAACGACTTTTCCGGAGACTAGAAATCTACTCTGTAGGAATCAGCATGGGTTTCGAAAAAGACGGTCGTGTGAAACCCTGCTCGCACTAGTCGTCCACGAGACTCAGAGGGCTATAGACACGGGTTCACAGGTAGATGCCGTGTTTCTTGACTTCCGCAAGGCGTTCGATACAGTTCCCCACAGTCGTTTAATGAGCAAAGTAAGAGCATATGGACTATCAGAACAATTGTGTGATTGGATTGAAGAGTTCCTAGATAACAGTACGCAGCATGTCATTCTCAATGGAGAGAAGTCTTGCGAAGTAAGAGTGATTTGAGGTGTGCCGCAGGGGAGTGTCATAGGACCTTTGCTATTCACAATATACATAAATGGCCTTGTGGATGACATCGGAAGTTCACTGAGGCTTTTTGCAGATGATGCTGTGGTGTATCGAGAGGTTGTAACAATGGAAAATTGTACTGAAATGCAAGAGGATCTGCAGCGAATTGACGCATGGTGCAGGGAATGGCAATTGAATCTCAATGTAGACAAGTGTAATGTGCTGCGAATACATAGAAAGATAGATCCCTTATCATTTAGCTACAAAATAGCAGGTCAGCAACTGGAAGCAGTTAATTCCATAAATTATCTGGGAGTACGCATTAGGAGTGATTTAAAATGGAATGATCATATAAAGTTGATCGTTGGTAAAGCAGATGCCAGGCTGAGATTCATTGGAAGAATCCTAAGGAAATGCAATCCGAAAACAAAGGAAGAAGGTTACAGTACGCTTGTTCACCCACTGCTTGAATACTGCTCGGCAGTGTGGGATCCGTACCAGATAGGATTGATATAAGAGATGGAGAAGATCCAACGGAGAGCAGCGTGCTTCGTTACAGGATCATTTAGTTATCACGAAAGCGTTACGGAGATGATAGATAAACTCCAGTGGAAGACTCTGCAGGAGAGACGCTCAGTAGCTCGGTACGGGATTTTGTTAAAGTTTCGAGAACATACCTTCACCGAAGAGTCAAGCAGTATATTGCTCCCTCCTACGTATATCTCGCGAAGAGACCATGAGAATAAAATCAGAGAGATTAGAGCCCACACAGAATCATACCGACAATCCTTCTTTCACGAACAAAATGAGACTGGAATAGAAGGAAGAACCGATAGAGGTACTCAAGGTACTCTCCGCCACACACCGTCAAGGAGCTTGCGGAGTATGGATGTAGATGTAGATGTATTTAAAAGCCTTAAGTAATTTTTCCCTAATTTTACTTTTTAGGTTCTGAACTGTAGATAAATTGAAAACTACTAATGCAGCTTGCCTTAAAGTCACAGAAGTGGTATTCAGGAAAAAAGATTTGAAGCCAAACCTGATTTACATAAAATCCAATTTTGCGCATTTTACTGCTGCATCGATGAAGTTGGCAGCCACATGTAACTGTTGGAATCTCTGACTGTTATTGAAGAATCTGAAAAATCTTTGGAATCATGCTACAGAGAAGTGCATGTTGCAGCAAAATACGAATAAAGTTATCGGGAGACATCCTGTTTCGAGTTTATAGAGGTGACACAAAAAATTGCAAAAATATAAAAGACTTTCCACATAATCTGACTTTGTCCAAACTTTCTTCACTTACGTATGTATGCACGTCATTTCTCGTGGCGTAGAATATTTATTTACTATGTACACAACTGTCGTATCTGATAAACGCATGAGCTAAAGTAAAGAAAATTTGGGGAAACTGGTTATTGTGCACAGCTCTAGAAGAATTGCTCAGTTTTATTGTTTTGTTGCCTCACTGAGCGTGTTTAGTAACATGATACTGCATGAATGCAAAACTATTTTGCGATTAAGTAGTGCATGAAAATCTGGGCTCTAATTATTAATGTTAGTTTGGTTTTGTGAATTTCAAGGGTGATGTGACTGTTTAGGTTTTCTCTACATACAAACTTCTTTTTTAAAAATCTTACCTAGTTAGTGCACGAAAAACGGAACCCTAGCAATACTTCTTGTTTGATTTTTCGAATTTGTAGAATGACTTGATTGTTTAGGATTTGTTCCATAAGCACTCCTTTTCTAAAATTAAAAGTAAATCTATTTTTTGTATCTCCTTAGGTCTTACTTCTCCCTTTTTTACGAGTGCACAGCGCCATTCTTTGGGGATTTTCTCAGTTTGCGAGTTGTCCTGCAATATTTGTTGAGTGGTTTGGACCACGACATCACCATCTATCTGAACATGTCCGAATTTATTTCGGCTTCTCCTGGTGCCTTGTTAGTCGACTATCTGATTGTATGTTTGACTTTTTCCTGTGTGAACAGTGCTAAGACGTGATACGCATACATTTGCACAGATTTATTAAAAGTTTGTTGATACGTTGCGGTTTCACAGTTTGGTCAGTTCTGGAATTAATTAGCAAGGACCTAATAAGTTTATATATTTGTTTCACTGTGTTATCTGTACTTGTTGATATCAACCATTCTGGCTTCTCTTTTGTGGCTTTCTAATATCAAATCACCTCCTTTGTCTGTGGATGTGGATGTGGAAAGGTCAACAGCCTGTACTCGACTCACGCAGGACTTTCTGCAGGTGCATTACTATTACCCTTTTATCTTGGTGTGTGATGGAAATATGCTTGATGTTTCAGAAAAAATAGCTTCATAGAGGGTAACTAGAATCACTTCACTTGTGACTTAGTGGCAGTAGAAACTCTAATGCTCGTAATTTAATTAATTTTGTCCCAGTAGTTGACACAGGCAGTCCGCTGACTTCCGAGATTTCGCGTGGACTTCAAATCCAACAACTTGCGAACAGGACCTAGACTTGCCATACACCGAGAAATCGGCCAGTGGAATCATTTCATTTCATTTATCACATATTTAAAAACCTGCTGCCTATTTTAGAAAGCAGGTCGTACATTTTATAATTTTACGTGTTACAGTATATGGTTCCATATTTATAACAAAATTTGTATTGAGTACTAAAGCAAGGGTATCAATAACTAGTTAATACTGGTATAAAATGGACGTAATTTGAGCAAAAGAAAACATAAACAATCTGAAATTTCCTCTCAGATTAAAACTGTGAGAGTCCAACTCGGGACCTACGCCTCTACGCTAGCAAGGCTCACGACCTCGTCTCTTACCTTCCAAGCTTCACAGAAGCTCTTCTGCAGACCTTGCAGAACTAGCACTCCTTGAGGAAAGGATTTGCGGAGACACTGATTATCCACAGCCTGGGGTGTGTTTCCAGAATGAAATTTTCATTCAAGAAACAATTTGATTATTTAAGAAGAAGCTAATAGATTGAGGAGAGGTTTTTAACAGAAGAGGGTGTCCCACTATCTGGTTGTTCCAGGTAGGAGGGCATTGGAACAACTTTTAACCAGTCCCAGATGGAGCAGCAAATTGCTTAGATCTAAATACACATTGTATTTCATTATGTTATTCACAGTTTTTCATTATATAGATAATAAATTAGTATATATTTCTCACATTAATTTTACTATTATAGTGCAATTTCTAGTAATGCATTAGGGAAAATTATCTGTTACGGGAAATTTACAGCTTAGATGGAATTTGACAATAGTATTATACTCTAGAATAATTAGTGGCAGTGACATGCCTTTCCTATGGGAGGGGTGCCTCGGGAGTTCATCGAGCCTTGTCTTCATCGGAAGTTTTAGCTCAGAATATTTCCGTAATGTAAGCAGTTATTAAATTAAACTTAGCTATTATTTATATGTTACTTATCTATAGTTACACTCCTTATACATTTTATATCGTTGGCTAATGATCTATACATACTTTTCTTTCTTCATTGTTCTATTATTTACTGTTACATTGTTCTGCGTATCCATATCGTCTTGCTCTGAGTTTGTGAGACACCTGTGTCAGTGGCTGTGTTGTGGTCAGAATCGTTCCATGTGTTGTGTTCTCTTGTAAGGCGATTCCCTATTCTCCATGTCATGTAAGGTTGTACCTGTCTACATGCTGTATGGAGTGCTTGTGAATTTTTCTTTGCGATGGTGATTAGTTCTAACTATTCATCCTGCAGTGTTATCCTTTGTCATATGCCATTGTCGTGATGTTGTGGTCGTATGTATCTAAATATGTTGCAATGTTTTTTGATGTGTTCCACTGAGCCACTCCTCAACATGTATGTATGTCTGCCCCACTTAGTCCGAAACGATGGAGATATTGTGGGTACATTCCATGCCCTGTATTAAAGTGGACCATAACACGCTTCGAATCTATGCATTTAATCCTCATTCGTTCTTGGATGTTCAGGAAGAATGTGTGGCCGCGCGGGATTAGCCGAGCGGTCAGGGGCGCTGCAGTCATGGACTGTGCGGCTGGTCCCGGCGGAGATTCGAGTCCTCCCTCGGGCATGGGTGTGTGTGTTTGTCCTTGGGATAATTTAGGTAAAATAGTGTGTAAGCTTAGGGACTGATGACCTTAGCAGTTAATTCCCATAAGATTTTACACACATTGGAACATTTTGAAGAATGTGTGTACTCTGCGCTCCTAGTCTGTTATGCCCCATTCGGTCTCCCAGGTGTCATTTCGCCATCCATTAAGTTGTTTCTCGTCAGTTATTTGTTGACTTGTAATTTCCTGTTCTTCGTCTTGTCGTTCATTTTTCATACAGTATGCTGCAAGTCTGAAACCTGCGGTAATGTCTATTGGGAACACACCCAGGACGACGGATAATGCCTCTGTAGATAGTGTTCCAAACACTCTTCATATTCTTAAAAGGATGCTTCTCTGTCCATGTCGTACTATGGGTTTGTGTGATGTGAGGCAGCGACGATGGGCCCATGTGCTGGCTCCAAAGCTCAGAATGAAGTGAAACAAGGAGATATGGTACGTTCGTAGCATCTGTAATGGTAGTCTAAACTGTGCACTCTTTGAGTCCGGCTATTTTATGCATCAGTTTGGTCGCTTTGTCAGTCCAGAGTTTTTCGTTGTCTTTAAATGAAACTTTTACATCTACATATACTCTGAGGTATCCTGTCGTAAGTTTTCGTTCTATGATGGCATTGTCGAGTCTGATTGTTAGGTTTCATTTTAATGCTCCCTTTAGCAGTAGGAGTACAATTTTGTTGGCTGCTATTTGAAGTTTGTTGTTGTTGCGCCAGTTATTTACTTTTTCGAGTACCTTTGTTGCCTTTAGTTCAAGATTTGCTCTTGAGTTGGCCGATGTAATTACCAGTAAGTTGTCTCCCTGTAAAAAACTTCTGTCACTCTGTTGTTCTCATCGAGAGTGTTTACAAGAGGCTCTATAGCGATGTGATAGAATATGGGACCTGTGGGCAGCCTCTTGTAATTATTTTGACGACCCCCTAACGACCTGCAGGCTAGTCTGTAACTCTATTGTTGAAATAGTCTAGGAGACTGTAATATAACGATATGGGTACCTGCTTTTCCCCTGAATGTTGCAAATCATACAGGCCACCACAGGTCATCAATGATGCCGGCTATATCGATTAGCACTGCAACTACATATTCGTCTTGTGTCGTTTGTATTATCTGCGATGCGTTGTCATTCCCATGACCTATAGATTTCTGTGGTCTAAACCTGAACTGGTGGGGGCTAAGGCCGAAGAGCTGTCTGTGCGACTAAAGTCTCTCCTGAAACTTAGCCAATGTGTGTATCAAGCAAATTGGTCTGTATGTCTTTGGATTCGTCAGGTCTCTGTTCTCAGGCTTCTTGACAATTACTGCATCTGTCGATTTACATATTGTGAGTATCTTGGGCAGCTGTAAGGCGTCGTTCAATAATTTATTCAGAAATGGTGTGATCTGCGGTGCCATTTTCCTACTGCGTTCTGGGTGAATTACACTGAGGCCTGGGGCTTTTTGGGTTTGAGTTTGTTAATTATCTGGCACCTTTCTCCTGAGCGAAGGGGATGACTACATTGCCAGTAATGTAGTTAATTTCTATTAGTCGGCCGAGACTGATATATTGGTGTTCGCCCTGAGTTGGGCCATCGTCAGGGAGAAGCTTTCGTAGAAGGCATTCTGCAGAACTTCTCCAGCCTCGCGTAGTAGAGCAGTCTGGGCATCTCTGTGTGAAACGTACAAGTGGTGATTTTAGTTTGTATAGTTCTCCCCATGTATTATTTTCCAACTGAGACCGCACAAACTTGCCCCAGTGGTCCTGTCTTGTCTAGATAAGTTCGGTTTTATACCTGTTCTAAACGTCGCGATAGATTTGAAGTCTAATTTCCCGTTCTTGTGCCGTTTTTGATAGTATTGTCTTTTGTCTTGCGAGTCTTTCTGGAACGTAGCCAATGTTGTGGACCATGGTATTACCTGTTCGCGTTTATCATTTTCTGCTGGTATGATAGCTGATTGGACTTTTTGTAATTTGTGTGTCAGTGTGTCAATTCTGCAATCAGTACTGCCGTGTGGGGTGGAGATGTGTGTATTATCGATCTCCTTTCTCACAGTTTGCCAGTTTGCCTTGTGGTAGCAGCAACTGTGGATACTGTGTTGCATGTGTTTGTGTCAGTAGTGGTTTGCTATGTTTGTGACTATTACATTGTGATCACTATGTATGACTTTGTCAAAGGCATGCCAATTTACAATATGTGTGACTGATTTTTCATTTGCGAGACTAATGTACATCTCACTGATTCCTGTGCTTATACACAGATGGTCGGTCTGCCCTCTGGCGTCCGTGGAAGCTGACTGAAGGGAGTGTGGAGGCGAGGCAGGGCTGGACCCAGTGGGCCGTACGTGCCGGGTTTTTCCCAGCATGCCCATGTAGTCATAGGTGAGGCAGCTGAAGAAGAAAGAATTGCGGCTACGTTGTATCAGGTAAAAGATGGATAATATATTCTCAGGGAAACTGCGTTACAGACCTTATAAATGACAAACTATAAAACAGATACACAATAAAAATCAAGGTGATGAGAAAATCTCAGTGCAATATTTAAAATAATTCTACAATTGTTTTTAGTAATGAATATTACATTTGGCAACAGAAATTAATAAAATTAAAATCACTGGGCTGATCACATCAAATAAAAAAGTAAATGAAAGCTGACCACATCAACTATAACAGCATACACCACATTTATAACTCTGCATGTATGTCAAAACTTACAGACGATTTTATAAAATACAGACATGCAAGTCTGTCACAGCCGTAAATCCTCCACAGGCTACACGTAGTATGAAGGCAGAATGGGCTACATGGTTCCTCGCCTAATTAAGTGGTCCAAATGGCTCTGAGCACTATGGGACTTAACATCTGACGTCATCAGTCCCCTACACTTAGAACTACTTAAACCTAAGTAACCTAAGGCCATCACACACATCCATGCCTGAGGCAGGATTCGAACCTGCGACCGTAGCAGCTGCGCAGTTCCGGACTGAAGCTCCTAGAACCGCTCGGCCACAGCGGCCGGCCCTCACATAATCATCTTAGCTAGTGACTACCTACAGTTAACTATCAATAATACTTTAAGTGATTGTATATGTAAGTGTCCATTAATAACAGTGTAATAGACTATTATTGAAGTGTAAATTACCTTCGGTTTTAATAGTGGTCGTTGTTTCAATGTTTAACGCGGATTCAATACCATGTGATGTCACTGTAAATACTTAAGGGCTGCCAGTGATTTGCATGGGGGTCTTTCGTCTTTGGCTTTCAGTCTTCTGTCTGGAGAGGCTATAATCTTTTGCGAGTAGTATTGTGACAACATGTGTGCCGAGTGGCAGTGGAAATAGTGTCGGTGGGGAGACTGCTACGCTAATAATACACTTTAATTTTCCTTTGATGCTGAAATAGAATAATTTCATGAGTGCAAACTCCACTTTTTTTTTTTTTACTGGACTTTGGGTATCACTGGCCTGATTTCATTCAGCAGGTCCTATAGTTCGTCCTAATATTTATCGAGAACAGCGATGTTATCGTCAAATCTTATCACTCACAGCCCCTTAACGTCTCTTTTATTCCCGACGTTCCTCCTCCACTGGACAGGTTGAAAAGTGGTGGAGATAACTGCAGCCTTGTCTTACGTCCTCTTTATTCTGAACTGCCACAAGGACTTCATCTTTATTTGTGTCACTTGATACAGCTGAGTAATAACTATTTTGTATCAGTTAATATTGAGACTCGTGTGTAATTTACTTATGCCAGTTTCTACAGTGATTATTTACGATAATTAATTTTAGTTTTATGTGATGACTAGCTGAATACCCAGCTTTTCGCGAGTAAGTATTTATTCGAATCTTCTGTTAGTCCGTCTTCTCCTTAGCCCTCTCTCTGCTCACCTCCTCCTCCCACTTCACTTACCATCTTCTCTCACATCTCTGTCCACCTCCTCCAACCCCACTCTTAGCCCATGGTGCCCATACCCAGGGGAAAGGAGAGGCCGCAGGAGTCAATCCCTAGCTCTCAAGGAAAGGAAAAATGTGGAATCAAGGATTTGTCTTTCAGGAAAGTGATTTAAATGTCGGTATTAAGTACGTTTTTGACAAGATCGGAATTAGTCATTTACAAGTCGCTATCCGTATTTCAAAGATAAGAACTCATTACACCCTGGGTCTACCTCCTCCACTACAAACTGTCATAAGGACGCCCTGGCCTCTTTCTCTCTGCCCATCTGCTCCTCAGCTGTCTCTCTGTGTATCTGCTCCTTGCCCCTCTGTCCACCTCATCAAACCTCTATCTCTCCCTGCCCTCTCTACCTCCTCCTCACTCCTCTAAGCCATTTCGTCTTCCTCCCTCTCTCTGTCGATCTCTTGCCTCCCCCTCTTCTCTCTGTCCATCTCCTCCATCCCTCTCTCTACGTCCATCTCCTCCTTTCCCCCCTCCCTCCACTTCCCCCTCCCTTCTCTCTGACGATATCCTCCTCCCCTAAGATGTGTCTATCTCCTCCTTCCCCCTTTCTGTTCGTCCATATCCTCCTCTCCCCTTCACTCACCCCATTCTAACCCTCACCCCAAAAGGAGGTTGCTGGTTTTTACACTCACTGTATTTCTTTGCAGATATTAAGCAATATGTGTACCATCTTTATTTGAAACTGCTCCTGGGGTTTAGGAGGAGTTTTGTACCCATGGCAAAGCCCGCATAAGCATATTTATACACTCCTGGAAATGGAAAAAAGAACACATTGACACCGGTGTGTCAGACCCACCATACTTGCTCCGGACACTGCGAGAGGGCTGTACAAGCAATGATCACACGCACGGCACAGCGGACACACCAAGAACCGCAGTGTTGGCCGTCGAATGGCGCTAGCTGCGCAGCATTTGTGCACCGCCGCCGTCAGTGTCAGCCAGTTTGCCGTGGCATACGGAGCTCCATCGCAGTCTTTAACACTGGTAGCATGCCGCGACAGCGTGGACGTGAACCGTATGTGCAGTTGACGGACTTTGAGCGAGGGCGTCTAGTGGGCATGCGGGAGGCCGGGTGGACGTACCGCCGAATTGCTCAACACGTGGGGCGTGAGGTCTCCACAGTACATCGATGTTGTCGGCAGTGGTCGGCGGAAGGTGCACGTGCCCGTCGACCTGGGACCGGACCGCAGCGACGCACGGATGCACGCCAAGACCGTAGGATCCTACGCAGTGCCGTAGGGGACCGCACCGCCACTTCCCAGCAAATTAGGGACACTGTTGCTCCTGGGGTATCGGTGAGGACCATTCGCAACCGTCTCCATGAAGCTGGGCTACGGTCCCGCACACCGTTAGGCCGTCTTCCGCTCACGCCCCAACATCGTGCAGCCCGCCTACAGTGGTGTCGCGACAGGCGTGAATGGAGGGACGAATGGAGACGTGTCGTCTTCAGCGATGAGAGTCGCTTCTGCCTTGGTGCCAATGATGGTCGTATGCGTGTTTGGCGCCGTGCAGGTGAGCGCCACAATCAGGACTGCATACGACCGAGGCACACAGGGCCAACACCCGGCATCATGGTGTGGGGAGCGATCTCCTACACTGGCCGTACACCACTGGTGATCGTCGAGGGGACACTGAATAGTGCACGGTACATCCAAACCATCATCGAACCCATCGTTCTACCACTCCTAGACCGGCAAGGGAACTTGCTGTTCCAACAGGACAATGCACGTCCGCATGTATCCCGTGCCACCCAACGTGCTCTAGAAGGTGTAAGTCAACTACCCTGGCCAGCAAGATCTCCGGATCTGTCCCCCATTGAGCATGTTTGGGACTGGATGAAGCGTCGTCTCACGCGGTCTGCACGTCCAGTACGAACGCTGGTCCAACTGAGGCGCCAGGTGGAAATGGCATGGCAAGCCGTTCCACAGGACTACATCCAGCATCTCTACGATCGTCTCCATGGGAGAATAGCAGCCTGCATTGCTGCGAAAGGTGGATATACACTCTAGTAGTGCCGACATTGTGCATGCTCTGTTGCCTGTGTCTATGTGCCTGTGGTTCTGTCAGTGTGATCATGTGATGTATCTGACCCCAGGAATGTGTCAATAAAGTTTCCCCTTCCTGGGACAATGAATTCACGGTGTTCTTATTTCAATTTCCAGGAGTGTATATAAAACTAAACTAAAACTTAACTCCATCCAAACAGGCCTCATAAGGCCCAATGGTACAGACCAACTGCCGTGGCATCTTCAACCGATAGGCGTCACTGAATGCAGATATGGAGAGACATGGAATCAGCACACTTCTCTCCTGGCCATTGCCTCACCCCAAAAGGAGGTTGCTGGTTTTTACACTCACTGTATTTCTTTGCAGATATTAAGCAATATGTGTACCATCTTTTTTTGAAACTGATCCTGGGGTTTAGGAGGAGTTTTGTACCCATGGCGAAGCCCGCATAAGCATATTTATATATAAAACTAAACTAAAACTGAACTCCATCCAAACAGGCCTCATAAGGCCCAATGTTACAGACCAACTGCTGTGGCATCTTCAACCGATAGGCGTCACTGAATGCAGATATGGAGAGACATGGAATCAGCACACCTCTCTCCTGGCCATTGCCAGCTTTCGTGACTCTAGCCGCTCTCGACAGACACAGGCGGTCGCCCATCCAAGTTCTAGCCAAGCCTGGCAGTGCTTAACTTCAGTGATCTAACGGGAACCATTGTTACCACTGTGGCACATGTCACATCCATTTACATGTTTCACACATATACCTACACATATTTTACCTGTATATCCAGCGAATTTGAGCCTGCACTTTCGTTGTCACGCAGTTTAATGCTTACGTCACATCTCCTGCGCAGTGTGTCGTGCAAGGGTATAACTGCGCAGATACAGCCAGCGAGGTATGTGGATAGTGTCTGAGAAATCCGTTGCGAATGGAGTTGGAAGTAAAGACGTAGTGGAGTTAGTAGTAAAGATGTAACAAATTAAAACGTCATTCATGATGCGGAAGTTTTTCACGCATCTTTGTGTTTACGACATCGTATCTCCTGAACTAGTTATTGTACAATGGCATCTCTTTTAAAGTAGATTCAGTAGCATATCTGAATGTTATATGCAAAGTGCGTTGCAAATAGAGTTAGTAGTAAAGAAGTAATAAATTAAAAGGTCTTCTTTGATGTGGCACTTTCGCTACATAAACAGCGAGTGTAGTGGGGGACGATTTATTATTTCCTTTCAGCATTTAGTGGCGATGTCAGCGAGAAAGAGTCTTGTAAGGGTTCGAAATTAAACGCCAAGTTAGCTGCAAGACTAAGTGCTTTCATTCTCAAGTAATAGATGTCTATAGTTTGGCTATCTGTGCATCCTGAGCTACGCTTCTTTTCACTCCCTCACCTTTGAGAGGTAGACGGTTCTTATGCCAAAGTGGCTCTTTCCACCAGTAAGTGATACATCCACCAAATCTGGATGAAGTCAAAAAAATGGCTCTGAGCACTATGGGACTCAACTGCTGTGGTCATAAGTCCCCTAGAACTTAGAACTACTTAAACCTAACTAACCTATGGACAGCACACAACACCCAGCCATCACGAGGCAGAGAAATTCCCCGACCACGCCGGGAATCGAACCCGGGAACCCGGGCGTGGGAAGCGAGAACGCTACCGCACGACCACGAGATGCGGGCGGATGAAGTCATTCAGATGGATTAAGAGTAGTTGTGAGATATACATACATACATTTTTGGAATATGTATGGATTAACAGTGCAGCTCTGAGCATATGCTTTAGAACTTCATGAGTAATGGGGTTCTAAACGAAATTTACATGCACGTACACGCCTTATGTTATCTTTTGCATTAAATTATTCATCATTTGTCTTTGTTTTCATGTGAATCCACAGATATGTAAGGCCGCCATCCATAAATGTCGAAGTGTTTGTAGTAAACAATAATTACAATGACATCTTGGGTTGTCGGGTGTTCTGCCGGGTATCAGCGTCGTACTTGCACGATATTTCGGTCACGTAGCTCGTGACCTTCATCAGGTGCGACCTGAGACTGCTCCTCGAGTGGACCTAGTCCAGTATTTATGCCTATGGCCTTCCTCCTCCACCAACGGCTGCAGGCGCTTCCTCTGTGGTCAGCGCCCATTCCCTGCGACCTGCTGGAGCGTTGCTGCTCCGTTTTCCGTCCGCTCCGGTTCTAGGTGTTCCCTCTGCGGTCCGCTCCCACCAAACCCGCTCCTGGGGGTTTCATCTATGGTCTGGGGTACCAAGCGTTCCCCCTGCGGTCCGCGCCCGCTCACCACGACCTGTTGGAGCGTTGTCGCTCCGTTTTTCGTCCGCTGCGGCTCTGGATATTCCCTCTGCGGTTCGCGCCCACCAGTCCCACTTCTGGGAGTTCCATCTTCGGTCTGGTGCGCCTGGCAGTCCGTCAGGGGCTCGTTTTTCGTCTCCATGTCTCTGGTTCTTCAGTTTGTGTAGTGTTGCAGCTGGCCCCGTTGCTCAGAGCCGTATCCCAGGCTCTGCTTAGGTGGTACCCTGTGTCACGGTTCATAAGATCGTCAGCTGTTTTAATTTCTATCGATTCTCTTATAACACTGTCGCAAAATCTGGGTGTTTGTGCTAGAATCTTGGTATCCTCATACTTCATGGCATGATCTAGTTCTAGACACCTGTCTTAATCTAGTGTTCCTTTGATGTTCTTTGCACCTGATCTCCACAGTTCTTGTCGTCTGGCCAATGTAGGACATGCCACATTGACAAGGAATATTGTAAATCCCTGGTTTTCGTAACCCCAGGTCGTCTTTGACACTCCCCAGCAGTCCCCCGATCTTGTTGGATGGACGGAAAACACACTTGATATTGTGTTTACGGAGGATCATACTGATTCTGGCAGAAATAGAGCCAGAATAGGGCAGATATGCCACCTTCTTTTCTTCATCTTGGTCTTCTTCAGGAACCTGTGGTATAGTGGCTGGTTGGAGTGCCCTCTCAATTTGTCTGTCCGTGTATCAATTCTTGGAGAAAACTGTTTTGAGACGTTCTATCTCTATAGGTAGATTCTCTTGGTCTGACAGGGCACGTGCTTTGTGGACCAAAGTCTTCAGAACCCCATTCTTCTGTTCAGGATGGTGGCAGCTGCTAGCCTGCAGATATAAATCAGAGTGTGTTGGTTTTCGGTACACACTGTGGGCAATTGATCCATCTGCTTTCCTCTGGACTAGTACATCCAGAAATGACAGCTGGCCATTCTTCTACAGTTCCATGGTGAACTTGATATTATGGTGGCATGAGTTAAGATGTTCAAGAAACTCATTGAGCCTGTCCATCCGATGTGGCCAGATCACGAAGGTGTCATCCACATACCTAAAGAAGCATGTGGGTTTAAATGTGGCTGTCTCCAATGCCCTCTCCTCAAAACTCACCATAAACATGTTGGCAACCACAGGGGACAGTGGGCTGCCCATAGCTACACCTTCAGTTTGCTCGTAATATTGGTTTCTGTACAGGAAATACGTGGATGTCAGTGTATGACTGAACAGGTCCAACAGAGAACTGTCAAATTTCTCTGCAATCATTTCTAGTGAGTCCTTCAGTGGGACCCTGGTGAACAGCGATACCACATCAAAACTAAACATGATGTCCGAATCTGTGATGTGCAGTTGCTTGAGGCGTTGAAGGAAATCTTCTGAGTTGCGGATGTGGTGAATACATTTCCCCACATATGGAGGCAGGAGACCTTTCGAGTACTTGGCTGTTGTGTACGTAGGTGCCTCAATATTACTGACGTAGAACGTAGGGGAACGCCCTCCTTGTGTATTTTAGGCAGACCATACAGTCTAGGTGGCACTGGCGCTTTTTCCCGTAGTTGTCTGATGATCTTATCGGACATCCCTGTTTCCTTCAAGAGAGCACTAGTCTTCTTGGCCACCTTGTCCGTGGGGTCACACTCCAGAATTCTGTATGCAGGGTCCTCCAGAAGTTAGCGTACTTTCTCATCATAATCCACCCGCTGCAAGATGACAGTGGAGTTCCCTTTGTCTGCTGGCAGTACCACAATGCTGTTGTCTTCCCGTAGTTTCTTGAGTGCAAGCCTCTCCTCGGTTGTGATGTTCGATTTCGGCGGCGTGGCCTTGGTGAGGGCCCTGCAGGTCTCTCGGCGGACTTCCTCTGCCACTTTAGGTGGAAGTATGGCTGCAACTTGCTCTACTGCACTGACGAAACCTGATATGGGTACGTTTCTAGGGGTCATAGCAAAGTTGAGACCCTTGCTGAGTACCTTTAAGGTTGTATCATCAAACTGTATGCCACTCAGATTCGTCACAGTGCGTGTCTCTTCCATCTGCTGTGCTTTCTTACTCATGCGGTCAAACTTTGCAGATTGGCAAGATGAGGCATTCCTTCTAGCACACTCAGCTAAAGACCAGGAGGCACGGTCTACTCAATCCCAATCTTCTCTTGTTAAGGAGGCTGCCATGTACAGATGAATGTGTAACAGCTCCCTGGCCGCAACATCTAACCTGTGGCGCATATCTCGAATCCTCTCTCTCACCAGTGCCATGCTGGCTCTACGTTTTATCTTGTTCGCCGCTCTGGAGTTGATGTGATGTTTAATTCTGGCAAATACTGCTACCACTTCTACATCTCGACACCTCAGCAAAAAACTGAGAGAATTCAGCATCTTCCCTTTCTTCTGCCGTAGCTTGTCCAGCTTCTTGATATTCTGATACATCTCCTCCCCGTAGAGACTTTTGATGTAACTCCACAGAGGAAGCGCCTGCAGCCGTTGGTGGAGGGGTAAGGCCATAGGCATAAATACTGGACCAGGTCCACTGGAGGAGCAGTCTCAGGTCGCACCTGATGAAGGTCACGAGCTATGTGACCGAAATATCGTGCAAGTACGACGCTGATATCCGGCAGAACACCCGACAACCCAATATGTCATTAGATCGCCGGGAAAGCCTGAAGAGTTACAATAATTACAGTGTTTTGAAAACAGCACTAATACCATAGGCTTTGTCTATGAAGTTTATTTATTAAAAGATTATTTCGCTATGCTGCCTCTACATATCATGGGCTATAGGTCAGTTCAGGAGGGTAATTAAAATTAAAGGTGAAAGGATTTCAATGATACGATTCGCTGATGACATTGTTATCCTAAGTGAAAGTGAGGAAGAACTATAGGACCTACTGAAGGGAATGAACAAACTAATTAGTACGGAATATGGATTGAGAGTAAATCGTAAAGAGACGAAAGTAACGAGAAGCATCAAAAATGAGATAACCGAGAAACTTCACATCAGGATTGAATACTCCTATCTAGGTAGTAAAATAGCCTTGACGGTCGGAGCAAGGAGGACATTAAAAGCAGACTTTTTTTTTGGTTAATCTCTCTTCTGACTGGTTTGGTGCGACCTGCCACGAATTCCTCTCCTGTGCCTATCTCTTCATCTCAGAGTAGCGCTTGCAACCTAAGTCCTAAATAATTTGCTGGATGTACACTAGTGGCCATTAAAATTGCTACACCACAAAGATGACGTGCTACAGACGCGAAATTGAACTGAAAAGAAGAAGATGCTGTGATATGCAAATGATTAGCTTTTCAGAACACTCACACAAGGTTGGCGCCGATGGTGACACCTACAACGTGCTGACATGAGGAAAGTTTCCAACCGATTTCTCATACACAAACAGCAGCTGACCGGCGTTGCCTGGTGAAACGTTGTTGTGATGCCTAGTGTAAGGAGGAGAAATGCGTACCACCACGTTTCCGACTTGGATTAAGGTCGGATTGTAGCCTATCGCGATTGCGTTTATCGTATCGTGACACTGCTGCTCGCGTTGCTCGAGATCCAATGACTGTTAGCAGATAAGGAATCGGTGGGTTCAGGTGTATAATACGGAACGCCCTGCTGGATTCCAAAGGCCTCGTATCACTAGCAGTCGAGATGACAGGCATCTTATCCGCATGGCTGTAACAGATCGTGCAGCCACGTCTCGATCCCTGAGTCAGCAGATGGGGACGTTTGCAAGACAACAACCATCCGCACGAACAGTTCGACGACGTTCGCAGCGGAGACCATGGCTGCGGTTACCCTGGACGCTGCATCACAGACAGGAGCGCCTGCGATGGTGTACTCAACGACGAACATGAGTGCACGAATGGCAAAACGTCATTTTTTCGTATGAATCGAGGTTCTGTTTACAGCATCATGATGGTCGCACCCGTGTTTGGCGACATTGCGGTGAACACACAATGGAAGCATGTATTCGTCACCGCCATACTGGCGTATCACCCAGCGTGATGGTATGGGGTGCCATTAGTTACACGTCTCGATCACCTCTTGCTTGCATTGAAGGCACTTTGAACGGTGGACGCTACATTTCAGATGTGTTACGACCCGTGGTTCTACCCTTCATTCGATCCCTGCGAAACCCTACATTTCAGCAGGATAATGCACGACCGCTTGATGCAGATCCTGTACGGGTCTTTCTGGATACAGAAAATGTTCGACTGCTGCCCTGGCCAGCACATTCTCCAGATCTCTCACCAATTGAAAACGTCTGGTCAATGGTGGCCGAGCAACTGGCTCGTCACAATACGCCAGTCACTACTCTTGATGAACTGTGGTATCGTGTTGAAACTGCATGGGCAGCTATACCTGTACACGCCATCCAAGCTTTGTTTGACTCAATGCCCAGGCGTATCAACCTCTGGCCAGAAGTGGTTGTTCTGGGTGCTGATTTCTCAGGATCTGTGCACACAAATTGCGTGAAAATGTAATCACATGTCAGTTGTAGTATAATATATTTGCCCAATGAATACCCGTTTATCATCTGCATTTCTTCTTGGTGAAGCAATGGTAATGGCCAGTAGTGTATTCCTATCTCTGTCTTCCTCTACAGTTTTTGCCCTCTACAGCTCCCTCTAGTACCATGGAATCATTTCCTTATGTTTTGACAGATGACCTATCATCCTGTCCCTTCTCCTTATCATTGGTTTCCATAATTACTTTGCTCCGATTGTGCGCAGAACCTCCTCATTCCTTACCTTACCACTCACCTAATTTTCAACATTCGTCTGTAGCAACACATCTCAAATGTTTCGATTCTCTTCTATTCCGGTTTTCCCACAGTACATGGTTCACTATCATACAATGTTGTACTCCATTCTCAGAAATTTCTTCTCCAAATTAAGACCTGTGTTTGATGCTAGTAGATTTCTCTTAGCCAGGCATGCCATTTATGCAATGCCAGTCTGCCTTTGATATCCTCTTTGTTCCGTTCGTCATTGGTTATTTCCCTGCCTAGTTAGCAGAATTTCTTAACTTTATCTGCTTCGTCACCATTAGTCCTGATGTTAAGTTTCTCGCTGTGGTCATTTCTGTTGCTTCTCATTACTTTCGTGTTTCCTCACTTTACTCTC
Source organism: Schistocerca cancellata (assembly GCF_023864275.1). Lineage (NCBI taxonomy): Eukaryota > Metazoa > Arthropoda > Insecta > Orthoptera > Acrididae > Schistocerca > Schistocerca cancellata. The sequence continues at coordinate 408,168,720 of NC_064628.1, forward strand.
AATCCGTATCCTGTACTCATTAGATTGTTAATTCCATTCAGCAGATCATGGAAATATTTCTCACCTTCACTCAGGATAGCAGTGTCATCAGCGAATCATATAATTGATATTCTACTTCTGAATCTTTCTTTCATTTCCATCATTGCGTCATCTATGTACAGACCGAACAATAGGGGCGAAAGACTACATTTCTATCTTACATCCATTTAATCCGAGCACTTCGTTCTTGGTCGTCCACTCTTATTATTCCCTCTTGCCTCTTGTACATATTGTATATTCCCTGTCCCTCCCTATTGCGTACGCCTATTTTTCTCAGAATTTTGAACAATTTACACTGTCGAGCGCTTTTTCCAAGTGGACAAATCCTATGAACCTCTCTTGATTTTTCTTTAGTCTTACTTCCATTATCAACCGCAACGTCAGAATTGCCTGTCTCGTGCCTTTACCTTTTCTAAAGCCAAACTGATCGTCATCTAGCGCGTTCCAAATTTTCCTTTCCATACTTCTGAACATAATCTTGTCACCTACTTGGATGCATGAGCAGTTAAGCTGATTGTGCAAGAATTCTCGCATTTGTCAGCTCTTGCCGTCTTCGGAATTGTGTGGATGATGCTTTTCCGAAAGACAGATGGTATGTCGCCAGACTCATACATTCTACACACCAACACGAATAGTCGTTTTTTTTTTGCCGCTTCCCCCAAAGATTTTAGAAATTCTGGTGGAATGCTATCTATCCCTATTGCCTTATTTGACATTAAGTCCTCCAAAGCTGTTTTAAATTCTAATCCCCCATCTCTTCTAAATCGACTTCTGTTTCTTCTTCTGTCATCTCGGAAAAATCTTCCCTATCATAGAGGCTTTCAGTGTATTCTTTCCGCCTATCCGCGCTCCCCTCTGCGTTTCTCAGTGGTATTCCCGTTGCACTGTTAATGTTACCGTTCTTGCTTTTAATGCCACCGAAGGTTGTTCTGAGTTTTCTATATGCTGAGTCTGTCCGTCTGACAATCATTTATTTCTCAATTTCTTCACATTTTTCATGCAGTCGTTTCGTCTTGGCTTTCCTGCACTTCCTATTCATGTAATTCCTCAGCGACTGGTATTCATGTATTGCTGAATTTCCAGAAATATTTTTATACTTACTTCTTTTGTCAGTCAGCTGAAGTATTTCTCATGGTTTCTTCTCATGGTTCTTTCGCAGTTACATTATTTGTACCTGTTTTTCTTTCCAACTTTTGTGATGGCCCTCTTTAGAGATGACAATTCCTCTTCAATTATACTGCCTACTGCTCTATTCATTTTTGCTATATCAATTCCTTAGAGAACTTCAAGTGTATGTCGTCATTCCTTAGTACTTCCGTATCCCACTTCTTTGCGTATTGATTCTTCCTGACTAATGTCTTAAACTTGAGCCTGCTCTTCATGACTACTATATTGTGATCTGGGTATATGTCTCATCCTGGGTACGCCTTAGAATCCAGTATCTGATTTCGGATTGTCTGCCTGACTATGATGTAATCTAATTGAAATCTTCCCGTATCACCCAGTCTTTTTCAAGTATACCGCCTCCTCTTGTGATTCTTGAACACAGTTCTCGCTGTTACTAGCTGAAATTTATTACAGAACTCAATTAATCTGTCCCCTCACTTATTCCTTCTCCCAAGCCCATATCCTCCGGTAATCTTTTCTTCTACTCTTTCCCGCAAACTGCATTCTAGTTCCCCATGACTATTACATTTTCTCCTCACTTTATGTACTGTATTATCCTTTCAATATCCGCATACACTTTCTCTATCTCTTCATAATCAGCTTGCGATTTCGGAATGTATACCTGAACTATCGTTATCGGTGTTGGTTTGCTCTCGATTCGATAAGAACAACCCTATCATTGAACTGTTCACAGTAACGCGCACTCTGCTCTACCTTTCTGTTCATAAAGAATCCTACTCCCGTTATATCATTTTCTGCTGCTGTTGGTATTATCCTAAATTGAACAGAAATCCTTCTCTCCCTTCAATTTCACTTCACTGACCCCTTCTATATGTGGACAAGGCCTCTGTACGAGGGTTGGGACTTTAATAGTAGCAACTATTTATTTATAGCTCGTACAAAATAGATATGTGGTTCAAAGTTTTATTGATCTTCAGAACAGTCACCAGCATTGTGTATAACCCGTTGCCAGTGATGTGGAAGTCGTAGGATACTCTTAGCAGTGCCAGTTGTGTTGACAGTTCGTGCGGTGCGGTCTACTGCATGACGAATTTGTAGCAGTTCTGAAGCGAATGCCGTGATGTGTTTCCTTCAGTTTAGAAATTGAGTTGAACTTACTAGGGCTTAAGTAAGGGGAGGTGGTATAGCACTTAGCAGCCCCATCAGTCAAACAAATCAGTAACAGCTTGCACTGTAAGTGCTTGACCATTGTCCTGCAAAATGATGGTCAGATCCTGCCGAAAGTGTCATCACTTCTGTCTCTATGCTGTTCATTTTTGGAACACAACCTACGACCAGCAGGACTATGCAACACACCACGACTACCTCCAATAACCTAAGTCATCCGACGACCACCTCCTCCTAGGAATTGGTGGGAAAAAGGACCCAGCCTGTGCTGAATAGGATGGATGTAAGTCTTTATTTTCAGTCTTTATTCAAACAATTTGAAGCAATACTGTCATAAAGAGTGTTCACTGACCTAGTACACAGTACCGCCACCAGAGGCTGCCATCGTCCCTACCATGATGCAATCGAAGATGATGATCTGGAGGGGGGTAAATGGTGGGAAAAGGACTCAGCCTGTTCTGGGCTGCTGGAGTGAGGAAGGAGTGTACTTTATTTATTATGGAACAATTTATTTAGAGACGGATTTGACATAGTATATTTATTCCACTGATACAAAACATTCACCCTTACATGCTTGAAGTCGCAATGAATAGTCTACAGATCTGCAAACTACTCGTAAATAATACCTAATGTTCAGCCTTTTGCTGTCACTTATCCTATTGTCCTGTTAAGTGGTTTTTCATGTCACCCCCATTTCCTTAAACTATTGTACCGCCTTTGATACCAAATTAAGTAATGAGTTATATCCTCCCACCATTTTCTGGTACACTTTTCGATTTTCGCATACTTTTGAACGCCATATCTAGAGCATTCTTCTTTGTCACCCACCGCCTTAAACTATTGTACTGTGTTTTACATAAAAATTATGCAAAGTAACCTAGTGTCCTGCACATAACCTGATGTTCTGCTCCATGTCACCCACTCACACATACCCTCCCCTTAAATATTTTACTGCTAGCGCCACATTGATATAAAAGAATTTGTGCAAATTAATGAAATCGATAATCTTCACATGTATGGGATGGTCTTTTTTTAATTTTCAGCATCCTATTGGTCAATGAAATTGATGGAATATAGTTTAAAGAAAAGATCGCTAGTAAAAAACGTCCCACTGCCCCCCTTCCACTAGACCACACAGGACGCTATAGCACATGCTCAGGAGACAGGATGCACTGGCGGCCCCTGCGTAGTGACGACGCAGCCGTCAGCTGCCGAACCACGTGCAGGTGTTAGTTCAAGCCCCACAAGGCTGAGGTGGCGGCATCGCTTTCATACTTGACAGCCAAGAAATTCCTGTCAAAATACGTGTTCACCTGGGCAGCATTGCTGGAGCGATGACACAGAGCTGTGAGTCCAGTGTTATAGAAGCCTATTCCAATGCTTCCCTGGATAGCGCAGGGTGCATCGTTCCTAGTGATCTTAAAGGGGCATGCAAGCTATGTCTTGCCGTTCGCTCATGTTTACCTTCCCAGTGTGGCTGATGCATTGCTGCGAAATATTCATCCTGCAGACAACATATGTCTTGTAAACATTAAAGTTTCTCACTGCTAAAAGCCTTCACAATGTCTGTGCATGCTCACAAAAACACTGTTAATCATAAAAGCGTTCATGTGGTTTGGAAAGAGAGCACTGTCTAAGCACAGATGGGGGAAATCAGGACAATTCCACAAACAGAATTCGCAGCACTGTCTTACAGAAGAGAAAAATGGCGGGAATTTTCGGTATTCCTACAGCTACTGGTCTGGAGATGTCCTAATGCACAGTGGTGGATGAGTGATGGCATCCCAACCAGAGATGGATGGTCGGCTTCAACTTGTCTTTGAACACTCGCTTTCTCAGAACTTTCTGCAGATATTTTGCCTCCATCTTGTTTGAATCAGTTTATAGACACTTCTGCATCCCAACACAAAGGATGTCTTGTGAATGAATGGAGCATTATGATTGGTTCTTATTTAATTTATGCGTTGAATTACTGATACCGCCAGTGTGGAAACACCATCTGCCTTTTTCTTTTTCTTTCTGTAGATAAGACTTTCAGTGGCAAAAAACTCTTTTGTACAGATCACCATATTGCACTGAGAATTAAACCTTGCAAAGTGACCTACAGATCGTCAAATACAGAAAGACTCTTACTAAATTACACTGCTCTGCCACTGAGGGCAGGAGCCTGAATATTAGAGCATGAAACCGATCTCCAACCTGGCAATATATCACCGCATACTTTGCCGATGTAGTGAACATACATTTTGTATTCTGCACCACACAAACAGCCCCTTTTACATCATTCGTATAGCTGTCGGCTGCTAGATACTCGATACATATACCACGAAGACAGACAGCATAGGCACAAGCACTGTAGGTTACTCCTCGCTGCACTAGAATTTCCCATGAGGTCAAGCAGTCATCCACTCCCACTGCATGACCAGAGAGCCCTCAGCAGATCGAAGTCTCTTTCATAAGTTTTCTAGAAATTCAGGGTGAGCTCCTCCTGGCACAAAAGCGGTACTGCTTCCAGACCCCACCTGCACCCTAAATAAGTTGTTCCATAATAAATAAAGTACACTCCTTCCTCTCTCCAGCAGTCCAGAACAGGCTGAGACCTTGTCCCACCATTTTTCCCCCTCCAGACCGCCATCTTGGATTACATCATGTGAGGGTCGATGGCACCCTCTGGTTGCGGTACTGTGTACTAGGTCAGTTGGATTCCGGACCTCATGGTGAACACACTTCATGGAGGTACTGCCCCAAACTGTTTAAATAAAGACTGAAAATAAAGACTTACGTCCATTCTATCTAGTACAAGCTGAGTCCTCCCGCCAATTTTTAGTAGGATGTAGCAGTCAGATGCCTTAGTTTAGTGGAGGTAGCCAAATGGCCTATTATCCTGCCAGTTTTTAGGTTAGTGGAAGTAGTCATGATGTGTTGCATTGTCCTGCTGGAATTAGAACTTCCTGCCAATTTCTGGGGGGATGGGAGGGGGGATGGTATGGGTTTAGGTTAATTAAGTGATCAATTTAATGAAGTAGTCAGTCAAACTAATAAGAGTGAGAGGGGCTTTTCCAATAACTCAGACCTGAAAGTGTACCTGTAGCAGCAAGGGGAGAGGTTTCCGGAGGGGTGAGGGTGGGTTTGGGTGATTGGGGGGGAGGTGGGGGCGGGGAACAATAGATTAAGCGCGTATCAATCGAAAGGAAGGATTCTTTTAGCGGAAAAATATGTTAATGACCCTTCAACCGTAGGAGAACAATAGGTTTACTCCTGAATGCATACCTGCCCCTGATCTAGGCAACCCGCACTAACAAATTGGGCTCATGTTCGCTTCGGTCCACTACTGCCATAGGATCGTCACTATCTTTAGGTACTTAAACTACTGGTTTCCGACAGCACTGACCACCCTTGACATCTTTTTTAAAATACATTCTAATGTAATGAAGACTCAGCAACATCACTATGGCTTCATTTTATTAGGACATATCTTAAAACGGATCTGAAGATGATAACTGCTGACTGAAACCAGGACCTAACAATTTTGTGATCATAGAAGAAACTAAAAGAAATGTATTCTACACTTTCTTGATCACCGCGACCATGATGCAGCTAGTGAGATGTTTATCAGGCTTGAATAAATCGAAATGAAATGATATAAGACAGGAAAGTATGTGATGAGTCCTACCATGTACCACCTAGAAATAAGATAAACAGAATATTGGTAACTATAGTGTTAAACAATCTAAGTTCTACTAGATACCACCTACAAATAAGATAAACAGAACATCGGTAACTATAGTGTTAAACAATCTAAGTCATACCAGATACCACCTACAAATAAGATAAACAGAATATCGGTAACTATAATGTTAAACAATATACATGTGGACTATATACCACCTGATCCACAGATAAAATCTTTACTACTAGTCAGTGCAGAAAGTTCAAGACGGTAGTGAAGGGAAACTTTGAAAGAGAAGGTGTTGATTGTGATGTGAAATTAAAAGAAAATGCAAGGAAAAGGCGGAGGGGGAAATTAAAAAAAAATTAGTATGACAGAACAAGCCCTTTTGTGTATTGTAGCCCCCTCACCCCTCCACCCATCACTATTTCTTCTTCAGTCAGTATCAGTGTGGTATTAAAAATAAATCAGTTAATCACAGCACAGTAGTTTATTTGAAATGTAAGGCCAGATTCTCATTCAGAATGATCGAAAATTCAAATTTTATTTTGTTGATTTTTTGAAACGTATATGTTTCTGTAATTTTGGGGCGAAAATGTTTTTTAATCCATGTGATGCCAAAGTTTCCACATCCCATTGTTAGAAGCAGTGTCACGTCTGCTGTGGGACGCTCTCAGACAGAGACGGCTATTTCAAGTAGAAAACTTGTTGTGTCCTGACACATGTTCACAAAACGATTTATATTACAGTATGCTTTCAAATATACTCGCCGAAAAAGCTGACGAGCAATATGTGCACTCTGTCGAATGCCGCATATCCAGCACAGCCAGATCGGCTTTCCTCGCCAAGATGAACGATGGAATGGGTCTCCAGGGGCAATTCGAGTTGGATGAAGGGTTGATATATGGTCTTGAAATTGTAGGCTAAATGTAAGTAACAGAAACCTTTTCTTTGCCACTTTTTGATCAAAACTGATCAAAATATAATTTTTGGTCGCCATTCTGGATTAGCTATTTTAAATTTTGAAAATCTAACTTCAGATTTGTGTTCAGTGGTATCAAAAATACATAACACATATTTTTATGCAAATTGAATTAATAATAGATATAAAACTTTTCCCTAAACTTTAAATAAGTTTTTCTCGAGTAATGGGTTCTTGTACAGCATAAACAAAAACAGTTCAACCTATCAACCTCCATATTTGATCCCAAAAAGTAATCACTTTTCTTGGGAATTTATACCTATAATATATGAAATTTGCTAAAACTAACTATTTCTTGTAAGGCCATAAAGAGTGAAACAAGTCTCCAAAAATCGAATTCAGAGCTCGAGTTAGCACCACATCATTTAATTTAAGGTTACTTCGTTGTGATTAGGTATACGTTCCCATCAATTTAATGTAGTACCGACTGATGTTATCCATTTTTGATTTCAAATAACTCCTGAGGAACTACACTGCCTGCAATCTGCATACTTCAGACTCGCAGGCCCTTGATGAAACCATATTACGAGCATTATTTTGTTTCTTTGTTTGTATTGAAAATCTAAAATTCCCAAACAGATCCTTCCTATGTCTTCTCACTGTCTCAAAAATAATTCTCAAACTTTATCTTTTTTCTGCTCATTTGAATGAGAACCTGGCCTTAATCGAAATAATAGTGTAGCCACAGAAGAGGTTGCTTGACAGGGCTTAAAATTATCCAAATAATCTAATTTTTTACTCCATTTTCTAATTTTCAAAACTATTTTTCTGAAAACTTTGGTAAAGGGAGCAGGTTGAAGTATTTCGCATCTATAATGTGCTGGCAACACACACACACACACACACACACACACACACACACACACACACGCACACACACACAAATGTGAAATCTTTATGAACTTGCAGTTTAAGCAGCTCTAGTGAGTGCGCAAATTTCAGTTTCTGTACCACAGATGGAATAAAACACACCTGAGTATTAAATTACTCATTTTTAATATGTGAATTGTTCTAGGTCTGCTGTCAATTTTCACGGTGTACTTTACAAGTCTAAAATGTATGCTGAAACACATTAGCAATACAGATAATGTAATATTTCTGTCAAATGTCACGATGTTATTATTCTCAAACTTAATATTTTCCACATACAGTTCGTTCTGTGATGTTTCTCAAGTGTCACAGTGTTCTTTCCACGACTAAAATGTGTGCAAATACACGTCATAAACATAAGAAAATCATTTTTTTGCATAAAGAGTCACAATGTTATTTTCCACATTCAGAAACCTATAGCCTTCAATATTATTGCATGAAACGCCACTAAGGATTATAAAAATAAGTGTCTCAAAGCTAATTCCACATGCAAACATTTGCGGCCAAAACACAGCATACTAAAAAGACTGCTGATATTTCAAGTTAGGCCTAAATCAGGCTACGTAAAAAACTAACCTGACAGATTATAACTATAGAAAACCTAAGTTGTCTAAAATAATACTCTAAGGAATCAAACACACAATTGAGGTAATATCAGTTATTGCCAGATACTTGAAAAGTGTAATTAGTTCGATTATTTAGGTCTACTCTTAACAAAAGACACTACATACCCACACATTTAACATTTTCGTATATAATTGTTCTATGATGCTTGTCAAGTGTTAGAATGGTATCTCCACATCTGAAGTATGGAAAGAGTGTTGCCATTTCGATCTCTGACTGTGTTATTGGTGGTTCATAAACTAACTGTAATCATGTGTTGTTTATACAAAACAGTTTAGTAACAACCATTTTAGATGGACCAGTACAGTATACGGTGTACTGCACTAGAAAATACACTCTTGGAAATTGAAATAAGAACACCGTGAATTCATTGTCCCAGGAAGGGGAAACTTTATTGACACATTCCTGGGGTCAGATACATCACATGATCACACTGACAGAACCACAGGCACATAGACACAGGCAACAGAGCATGCACAATGTCGGCACTAGTACAGTGTATATCCACCTTTCGCAGCAATGCAGGCTGCTATTCTCCCATGGAGACGATCGTAGAGATGCTGGATGTAGTCCTGTGGAACGGCTTGCCATGCCATTTCCACCTGGCGCCTCAGTTGGACCAGCGTTCGTGCTGGACGTGCAGACCGCGTGAGACGACGCTTCATCCAGTCCCAAACATGCTCAATGGGGGACAGATCCGGAGATCTTGCTGGCCAGGGTAGTTGACTTACACCTTCTAGAGCACCTTGGGTGGCACGGGATACATGCGGACGTGCATTGTCCTGTTGGAACAGAAGTTCCCTTGCCGGTCTAGGAATGGTAGAACGATGGGTTCGATGATGGTTTGGATGTACCGTGCACTACTCAGTGTCCCCTCGACGATCACCAGTGGTGTACTGCCAGTGTAGGAGATCGCTCCCCACACCATGATGCCGGGTGTTGGCCCTGTGTGCCTCGGTCGTATGCAGTCCAGATTGTGGCGCTCACCTGCACGGCGCCAAACACGCATACGACCATCATTGGCACCAAGGCAGAAGCGACTCTCATCGCTGAAGACGACACGTCTCCATTCGTCCTTCCATTCACGCCTGTCGCGACACCACTGGAGGCGGGCTGCACGATGTTGGGGCGTGAGCGGAAGACGGCCTAACGGTGTGCGGGACCGTAGCCCAGCTTCATGGAGACGGTTGCGAATGGTCCTCGCCGATACCCCAGGAGCAACAGTGTCCCTAATTTGCTGGGAAGTGGCGGTGCGGTCCCCTACGGCACTGCGTAGGATCCTACGGTCTTGGCGTGCATCCGTGCGTCGCTGCGGTCCGGTCCCAGGTCGACGGGCACGTGCACCTTCCGCCGACCACTGCCGACAACATCGATGTACTGTGGAGACCTCACGCCCCACGTGTTGAGCAATTCGGCGGTACGTCCACCCGGCCTCCCGCATGCCCACTATACGCCCTCGCTCAAAGTCCGTCAACTGCACATACGGTTCACGTCCATGCTGTCGCGGCATGCTACCAGTCTTAAAGACTGCGATGGAGCTCCGTATGCCACGGCAAACTGGCTGACACTGACGTCGGCGGTGCACAAATGCTGCGCAGCTAGCGCCATTCGACGGCCAACACCGCGGTTCCTGGTGTGTCCGCTGTGCCGTGCGTGTGATCATTGCTTGTACAGCCCTCTCGCAGTGTCCGGAGCAAGTATGGTGGGTCTGACACACCGGTGTCAATGTGTTCTTTTTTCTATTTCCAGGAGTGTATAATCTTTTTAAATAACTGTGTAACATTGTTTTTTTTTTTTTTATTTGCACTAGACATAGTAGAGTTATATTGTAAAGGGTAATTCCAAGGAAGTTTGCAACATTTACCAGTCAGAACTATGGTGCCAAGGCTCTCTTAAAATTTGTTTGTTTTAATTATCTATCCAGTGACACCAAAATCTAGTCAAAATACACGATGTAAGAAAATAAAAATTAACACTCACACATAGCCAAAAGACAAAGGAATTCGTGAAACACGATTTATGGAAGGAAGGAAGAAGCTGTCTTGAGAGATGTTATTGTAATATATGTAAAGGCAGTAGTGAGACTGTCCTGAAGCCGCGTTTGATAAAGGAAGGAAGACAGAAGGAAAGTCAAGGAACATTCATAAAAGTTATCCACCTGGAAAAGCATTTGACAATGTAAAACGGTGTTAGAAGTCCGAAATTTTGCGAAAAATGTGAGTAAACTATAGGGAAAGACGAAGAATACATAATATGTAGAAAGACCAAGAAGACGGTCCTCTGATTAAAATGAGGGCAGACAGGGACTATATCTTTCCATTTACTGTTCAATCTGTACCTCAAAGAAGCAATGACTGATTTGAAAGAAAGATTCAAGAGTGGGATTAAAATTTTGGGCTAAAGGATAACAATGGTAAGATTCGCTGATGACTTTGCTACAATAAGTGAAGTTGAAGGGGAATTACAAGATCTGTTGAAAGTTGTGAACAGTCAAATGAGTACAGAATGTGGGTTGAGAGTGAACTGAAGAAAAACGAAAGGATCGAGAAGTAGTAGAGATGAGAAAAACGAGAAGCTTAGCATCCAAATTGGGGACCACAAAGTAGAGGTAGCTAAGGAATTCTGTTATAATGGGAGCAAAATAATCCATGCTAGGCAAAGGAAATGGGACATAAAAACCAAACTCGCACATGGAAAGAGTGCATTCATGGTGTAATTAAGTCAAGTAGAATCAAACATAGGCTTTAATTTGAGGAAGAAATTTCAGAGATTGTACGTTTGGAGCGCAGTATTGTATGACAGTAAATCATGGACTCTAGGAAATCTGGAACAGCAGAGGATCGAAGTGTTTGCGATGTGATGCTACCAAAGAATGTGAAAATTATTTGAAGTGGTAAGGTGATGGATGAGCAAGTTTTCCTCAGAATCGGCAAGGAAAGGAATATATTGAAAAAACTGACGATAAAGAGGTACTGGATGAGAGCACATATCTTAAGACATCTGGAAATAAGTTGCACAACGGTAGAGGGAGCTTTGGAGGGTAAAATCTTTAGAGGAGGGCAGAAATTGTAATATATCCACAAAATAATTGAGGACATAGTGTGCAAGTCGTACTCTGAGATGAAGAAGGAAGAAATTCATGGCAGGCTGCATGAAACTGGTCAGATTACTGATGACTGAAAAGGAAAAAAGTCATCATTTATCGAGTTCATAACACATGCAGGTTGCTTACACAAATCAGAAGTATAATAACAGATTTCTCATTGCAAACGAAAATTCAGACTTCAGTGGATTATAAATCGATGTTATTTCTGAAAATGTATAATTTGGAACACGAGAACTACTATCATAAATCAGTATTGCTATGCAATATTTTAAAAAATAGTACACATGGATTGCGTACTGACACTACCAATAAAAATGTACAGATTAATCAGTACTTGTTACAACCAAAGTTCGATTGTTCTACCACGCTTGAGACGCACAACAGACATTAAAATTAAATTTGTAAATAATATTTATTGGCAGATGTAGATTTCGGCTAGGAACTAGCCATTCCCAATGCACTATCCGTTTTTGGTCAATGCATGTAATGCTTGTTGGTCTGGCTTTGTACACAGTTAATGGAATTCCATGAAAATCACCCTATTTCCCAAAGATTCAGTCGACTTGGTTGTCTTTTGTAAAATTTACTGTTCTGCTGACCATTATGTTGAAATGTTATTTTGCATTATATTATAAGTTTAATAATATGTAACCTACATAGAAGTTAGGTCAGAAACTTACCTGCTATCGGGTCCTGTAGATATGGCTGAAATGACTTTTCCAGAATAGCTGATGTGTTTATTTCCCTCTACTTTGCACCTTTTGATCTTATTCTGTTTATATTCTTTTGGGTTTCGTTGGCCATTTTTGCGTTTTCGAGGTGATTCATTAGTATCACTGTCCATATTTGCACGCTAAACTACACTCAACCAGCTGGTTGAAGATTTTACTAAAATGGTCACCAGATAGCAGCAGCGTAGTTGTCTTGAAAGAGGCATGAGTTCAAGACTAATGCCCTTTCCAAATCATTCAACAAACTCATTGCCTTCCACTGCCTATGTTATGCACTGGACTGATGCCACTTTCACACAAAACGATGTACCAGTCTCTATAGATACCGAATTCAAGCATAACTCAATATGGCAAAAAATTTGACTCATGCTGTTTTCAAAATAAATGATTCAATTAAGAAACTCTATATATCTTAATTATTGGTTACAAATCTAAAGATTGTCAGCAGTCGTAAATAGAGTATACCCAATAAGGATGTAGAAAATGGTTCCATGATCTTTTACATTATTCTAGCCACTACACGTTATGTAAACCAAATTGCTGTAGCAACATACAGAGCATCAGAATCAGCAATATCTAACGTAGCCGTTTTCCAAACTAAAATGAAGTTTCCGAGATCGCAGAACGTTCATATGACATGATAAGGGCAACAGTAACCGAAATCTTAAGTAAGAAATCCGAAAGCTCACAAGTAACATTTATGCGAAAATCTGCTCATGCTAATCACTCACATCGCACCATTTAAACAAATCCGTTTTAAGGCAACACATTATAAACATCTATGTGCAAATAGGACGCCCACTGCCCTTGCTAACGTCTCTGTGGATGTCTGCGACGAGACATTAGGCCACTAACATCTATGATAAAGGTCGGAAACTACACCTACGATGAGTCATGTTGAAGTCTATTCCGAGTCCGTGTTCATCTATTAAACGAGTGACATCACGCAGAGAAGTCTCATACTCGGAGTGAATCCATGTGACTGAACTAAAAGCTGCGCGGAGTAGCCGCACGGTTTAAGGCGTCTTGTCATGGACTGCATGGCCCCTCCTGCCCTCGGGCATGGGTGGATGTGTTGTTCTTAGCGGAAGTTAATTTAAGTAGCATGTAAGTCCAGTGACCGAGGACCTAAGCAGTCTGGCCCCTTAGGAATTCACACACATTCGAATTGAATTAACAATTAGTTCTCGCTAATGAATTGTGACATAGGTCGTGAATTTATCATTGAAACAGCCTTCTGCCACCGAGCAGTGTGTCAGCAGTGCGCAAGTAGCAGCAAGTGGCTTATTTAGCGTTCATGTAACTGTTGTAGTCAAGTTGAAAATTTGTCTGAGTGTTCTTAGCGCACTTGTTTAGTTAAATCCGTCAAATCATTGTGTAGTTCCGTATTTAGCAGGGACAGATCTGTATTTTAATATCTGTGACGTGTAAAGTCACGTATCCATCTGTCATTTGTTTATTTCTTTCAAATAGTCTTTGTACGTTACTGACAGTATAGCTAGCCTTCTGCCGCCTAGCAGTGTGTGAGCAAGCGCAAGTAGCGGCATTACTGCATTTACTAGGCAGTCTTGTATTTTAATAATCATTTATATTTTGTTGCTTGTGCTCTCTGTAGATTAGTTCAGACGTTCTTTGCACAACGGTATTTAGCATGGATAGGGGCTGCGACTGCTATGTTCGGATGCGGGCTGAGTTGGCATCCCTTCGCTCCCAGCTTCAGGCAGTGTTGGCTTCAGTCACACAGCTTGAGGCTGTTGCCAATAGGCATCACTGTGGGGGTCCGGACGGGGGTTTGTTGGGGCCGGCCAGCTCGTTCCACGCATCCCCCAATCGGACTACAGCTGTGGCTGCCCGGGATACTGCCCACATTGAGTCTGACCCCTCACCCGTGGTAGAGTGGGAGGTCGTCTCGAGGTGTGGCAGGTGGCAGAAAACATTCCGGAGGGCTGAACAGAAGGCCTCTCCAGTTTGTCTGACGAACCGGTTTCACACTCTGTCTTCGGCTGATACTGATCTTTGGCAGGACATGGCTGCTTGTCCTGTTCCAGAGGTTGCCCCTCAGTCTGCAAGATCTGGGCAGTTGCAGAAGGTGGGCTTACTGGTAGTTGGGAGCTCCAGCGTTAGGCGAGTGATGGGGCCTCTTAGGGATATGGCTGCAAGGGAGGGGAAGAAACCCAATGTGCTTCTATGTGCATACCGGGGGCAGTCATTCCAGATGTGGAAGGGGTCCTTCTGGATGCCATGAAGGGTACAGGGTGCACCAATCCGCAGGTGGTCGCTCATGTCGGCACCAATGATGTGTGTCTCTATGGATTGGAGGAAATGCTCTCTGGCTTCTGACTGCTATCTGATTTGCTGAAGACTGCCAGTCTCGCTAGCGGGATGAAAGCAGAGCTCATCATCTGCAGCATCGTCGACAGGACTGACTGCGGACCTTTGGTACAGAGCCGAGTAGAGGATCTGAATCAGAGGCTGAGACGGTTCTGCGACCGTGTGGGCTGCAGATTCCTCGACTTGCGCCATAGGGTGGTGGGGTTTCGTGTTCTGGTGGATAGGTCAGGAGTCCACTACACACAGCAGGTGGCTACACGAGTAGCAGGAGTTGTGTGGCGTGGACTGGGCGGTTTTTTAGGTTAGGTGGCCTCGGGCAAGTGCAGAAAGGGCAACAGCCTCAAAGGGTTTGGGGCAAAGTCAGGACATGCCGGGACCAAGCAGCAATCGGTATTGTAATTGTAAACTGTCGAAGCTGCGTTGGTAAAATACCGGAACTTCAAGCGCTGATAGAAAGCACCGAAGCTGAAGTCGTTATAGGTACGGAAAGCTGGCTCAAGCCAGAGATAAATTCTGCTGAAATTTTTACAAAGGCACAGACGGTGGTGGCGTGTTTGTCGCGTTAGTAGTAGTTTATCCTGTAGTGAAATATAGCCGGCCGATGTGGTCTAGCGGTTCTGGCGCTGCAGTCCGGAACCGCGGGACTGCTACGGTCGCAGGTTCGAATCCTGCCTCGGGCATGGGTGTGTGTGATGTCCTTAGGTTAGTTAGGTTTAAGTAGTTCTAAGTTCTAGGGGACTTATGACCTAAGATGTTGAGTCCCATAGTGCTCAGAGCGATTTGAACCATTTTGTAGTGAAATATATGGTTCAAATGGCTCTGAGCACTATGGGACTTAACATCTATGGTCATCAGTCCCCTAGAACTTAGAACTACTTAAACCTAACTAACCTAAGGACAGCACACAACACCCAGCCATCACGAGGCAGAGAAAATCCCTGACCCCGCCGGGAATCGAACCCGGGAACCCGGGCGTGGGAAGCGAGAACGCTACCGCACGACCACGAGATGCGGGCAGTGAAATATAAGTGGGTGGTTCCTGTGAATTGTTATGGGTGGAAGTCATACTCAACAGCCGAGCTAGGTTAATAATTGGCTCCTTTTAGCGACCTCCCGATTCACCAGCATTAGTGGCAGAACAACTGAGAGAATATCTGGAATACATTTCGCATAAATTTCCTCAGCATGTTATGGTCTTAGGTGGAGATTTCAATTTACCAGACATAGACTGGAACACTCAGATGTTTAGGATGGGTGGTAGGGAGGGAGCATCAAGTGACATTATACTGAGTGCACATCCGAAAATTATCTGGAGCAATTAAACAGAGAACCGACTCACAGAGATAACATCTTAGACCTACTGATAACAGACTCGAACGTTTCGACTCTGTAAGCGCAGAATAGGGAATCAGTGATCATAAGGCCGTTGCAGCATCCTTGAACATGGAAGTAAATAGGAATATAAAAAGGGAGGAAGGTTTATCTGTTTAGCAAGAATAACAGGAGGCAGATGTCAGACTACCTAACAGATCAAAACGAAAAGTTCTGTTCCGACACTGACAATGTTGATCGTTTATGGAAAAAGTTCAAGAAAATAGTAAAATGTGTTTCAGACAGGTATGTTCCAAGTAAAACTGTTAGGGACGGGAAAAACCCACCGTGGTTCAACAACAAAGTTAGGAAACTACTGCGAAAGTAAAGAGAGCTTCACTGCAAATTTAAACGCAGCCAAAACCTCTCAGACAAAAAGAAGTTAAACGATGTCAAAGTTAGCATAAGGAAGGCTATGGGTGAAGCGTGCAGTGAATTCGAAAGTAAAATTCTATGTACCGACTTGACAGAAAAACCCAGGGAGTTCTGGTCTTACGTCAAATCGGTAAGTGGATCGAAACAGTATATCCAGACACTCTGGGATGGTAATGGCATTGAAACAGAGGATGACACGCGTAAAGCTGAAATACTAAACACCTTTTTCCAAAGCTGTTCCACAGAGGAAGACCGCACTACAGTTCCTTCTCTAAATCCTCGCACAAACGAAAAAATGGCTAAAATCGAAATAAATGTCCAAGGAAAAAGAAAGCAACTGAAATCACTCAACAGTGGAAATTCCACTGGACCTGACGCAATACCAATTCGATTCTATTCAGAGTACGCGAAAGAACTTGCCCCCCTTCTAACAGCCGTGTACCTCAAGTCTCTAGAGGAATGGAAGGTTCCAAATTATTGGAAAAGAGCACAGGTTGTTCCAGTTTTCAAGAAGGGTCGTCGAGCAGATGCGCAAAACTATAGGCCTATATCTCTTACATCGATCTGTTGTAGAATTTTAGAACGTGTTTTTTGCTCGAGTATCATGTCGTTTTTGGAAACCCAGAATCTACTCTGTAGGAATCAACATCGATTCCGGAAACAGCGATCGTGTGAGACCCAACTCGCTTTATTTGTTCATGAGACCCAGAAAATATTAGATACAGGCTCCCAGGTAGACGCTATTTCCCTTGACTTCCGGTAAGCGTTCGATACAGTTCCGTACTGTCGCCTGATAAACAAAGTAAGAGCGTGCGGAATATCAGACCAGCTGTGTGGCTGGATTGAAGAGTTTTTAGCAAACAGAACACAGCATGTTGTTATCAATGGAGAGACGTCTACAGACGTTAAAGTAACCTCTGGCGTGGCACAGGGGAGTGTTATGGGAGCATTGCTTTTCACAATTATATAAATGACCTAGTAGATAGTGTCGGAAGTTCCATGCGGTTTTTCATGGATGATGCTGTGTATACAGAGAAGTTGCACCATTTGAAAATTGCAGCGAAATGCAGGAAGATCTGCAGCGTACAGGCACTTGGTGCAGCGAGTGGCAACTGACCCTTAACATACACAAATGTAA
Source organism: Schistocerca cancellata (assembly GCF_023864275.1). Taxonomy (NCBI): domain Eukaryota; kingdom Metazoa; phylum Arthropoda; class Insecta; order Orthoptera; family Acrididae; genus Schistocerca; species Schistocerca cancellata. Next base: position 408,186,252 of record NC_064628.1, read on the forward strand.
TGTATTGCGAATACATAGAAAGAAGGATCTTTTATTGTATGATGATATGATAGCGAAATAAACACTGGTAGCAGTTACTTCTGTAAAATATCTGTACGGAACGATTTGAAGTGAAATGATCATATAAAATTAATTGTTGGTAAGGTGAGTGCCAGGTTGAGATTCATTGGGAGAGTCCTTAGAAAATGTAGTCCATCGACAAAGGAGGTGGCTTACAAAACACTCGTTTGACCTACACTTGAGTATTGCTCTGCAGTGTGGGATCCGTATCAGGTCGGGTTGACCGAGGAGACAGAGAAGATCCAAAGAAGAGCGGTGCGTTTCGTCACAGGGTTATTTGGTTAGCGTAATAGCGTTATGGAGATGTTTATCAAACTCAAATGGCAGAATCTGCAAGAGAGGCGCTCTGCATCGCGGTGTACTCGTAGCTTGCTGTCCAGGTTTCAAGAGGGTGCGTTTCTGGATGAAGTATCGAATATATTGCTTCCCCCTACTTATACCTCCCGAGGATATCACGAATGCAAAATTAAAGAGATTCGGGCGCTCATGGAGGCTTTCCGGCAGTCGTTCTTCCCGCGTACCATACGCGACTGGAACAGGAAAGGGAGGTAATGACAGTGGAACTTACAGTGCCCTCCGCCACACACCGTTCGGTGGCTTGCGGAGTATAAATGTAGATATAGATGAGTGAAAGATCTGAACGCCTGTTTGTTCTGTAACGGCGCAAATATTCTTCCCATTAAGTTACGCCTCCAAAGATGTAGTACAGCCATTGTTGACATAAACAGAAGCCCTAACTGCCACTTTTTCATTGTGTCGAATGTGGACTGTTATTGTGATATTCTGTCACTATTGGTACTATATTGATGACTGATATGGTAAAAGGGCCAGCATGTATAACTTATTTAATGAGAAAACTGGAACTGTTCATCATGGATTTAATAGATCCAATAATTGTGAAAAATTCAAAGTAAAAAATTGCTGTCTGGTGAGCATTGTTGAAACAAATTTTCAGAATCCATTTTTACTGAATCCGAGGACAGATTGAAGGTTGCAGGTAGCGTACTGCACCACCTTCTAGATACCATTAATTCGCAAGAGATATACTGTATGATCGAGCTCTATGAGCACTTCAGTACGTAGGTGAAATGCAACGTTGGCCAATGTAGCTCACTCTCGTAATACTACAATAAGCTGTACTGACAAGTCCTCAACGACGTAACCTGTGTGACTTAAACTAATCGTCCATAATTCAGCTTCTCACGCTATAAATCAGACTCAGCTCGCTACGACGTCACTATGTATGAAAGGATAAACACAATAATACTTTTCGTGGTATAATGGGGTCAGTGGTAGCTATCTAGAAGTTAATTACAACAGCGCATCTGACTATCAGGTTTTACTAAGTTCGGAAGATAAAGTACCACCAAAGCTAGTATCATGCAGCAAAAAAATATTAAATGTGAGAATCTACGTGGGATAGGAATGATGTATTTACATCACCAATAACAGCAACCTACAGGTAAGCTTACTCTCTGTACTCTGACAACACAACTAAACTTCATCAACATCGTAGGTACGAGAAACGATAGCTTTCGTATATAACAGATGAATATGTCATACAGATCCGTTGCCTCTAGCAGTTGCTCCACTATTAAAGCTTCAACGAATAATAGTATATACACTCAATCGATGTGAACGTCATACTCGTAAAGTTTTAAGTAAATCGGAGAATACATTCACAAGACCAACATAAAATTTTATATTGCTTATATCTTGTTGTCAATCAACGATAACCTTGCTACAACAATGTCCTTGGCTCTACTGAAATTTTATCTTAATAAACTATTTCGTTAATCTCAACCTTACAGAATGAAATGGAATAACTTTACATTTAATATTAATTACTTTTCCCTAACGGGCAAACTTTCTTTCCCTGTGCAAAAATTAATTGTCTTTCATTTCGTTACAAGTCGTTCACTTAAAAATGCTATTCTATATTTTTAATTTCTTTGAACTTTGTTCTTACCAATACTCCAGTCTTTTATTTTATTGGCCTTTGGATTTACTTTAATCCGAAAAGATATATTCCAGATATTAGTCTGCTTTCAAATAAGTCTTTGATTATTTTTTCTTCTAGTAGTTTGGGGGTAAAGGACGAGTCTGATTCTGACTTTTTCCGTTTAAAACCGTTTTCTTTATTTCCTGCATTTAAATCATCTAGTGGACTAGCATGCATTTTATTTTTCGACTCAAAACCACACTAACTGGAAATGTAAAAAATAAAATAAAACAAAAAACTTAATTGCCACCCTCACTTTTTAGCTATGTGAACTTCAAGTAATCAGGCAAACCTCAACCACTTCAGGCGTTAACTTCCGCGACCCAATAATATTTAAAACTCAAAAAACAGCACTTGATGATCTCTTTCAGAAAGAATTAGCGTGTTCCTTTTAAATGGTTCTTGATTTGTCATTTAGGGACTAGAGGAAAAGCCATAAAATTCTCAATAAACTTCCTTCTGTTCCTCAATAAATGACTATTACGTAGAACAACTGTTCTCTTTAATATAGGTAACACATTCAGGGCATCAACGAGATTTCCGGAATTTACTATATTGCGACGCTCACGCCGAAGTCACACATTAAATCCTAACCAAATATCGCTAAGTCATTATCCGTCAGTGCTTCCGTACAACTTTACAACCACAATAAGGTAGTGTAATGCTACCATCCCTTAGTGCGTGCTTTAATCCTCAACCAAAAAGTAACTAAACGACTTCGTGTGAACACGTCTCCTCACACGCACAACGCAACGGAAAATCTCACAAAACACGGTTTGCCTACCATTGCGTGGCTATTATACAGCACAACGGACCATTAATCACAACAAGCAGAAAGTAATCTCACACCTCAATTAATCGGAGCTTTTCCTGTACCTGGGGAATCTACACTCTACAAAAATGGGCGAAATAATAATATTATACACAAGCCGATTATCTTCTCAAAATACCTTTCCAAACGACTTAGAACCGCTTTGAACACATTTGAGTTCTATCCCCATTGCAGACTAATTAACATGTCGTACATGTAAGGCGATCTCATCACACTCTAAAGATAATCTCTCTCGAGGCTCACTACTCGTACGATGCTCGGATATTATTACTAAATTTCTAAAAGGAAAGCCAAGAACCATTCTCTGCGAACAAACATATAACGCTAATTCTCTCTTTAACAGGAAGTGCTTCTTCCTTGCATTCGCCGGCAAACATTCTTAGCAGCCACCTGCACCGTACTTATCTTCGCTGCACGCCGTGATTCAGCAGTCGGCTGGGCGTTGCAGACTCGCTGACTTGACAGGACACAGCTTTCCTCGACCATCAAGTGTCACATATCTACATCATTTCAACACAAAAATTTAAGAAAACTGCATAAACAACTCAATCTCTTCATTCTTCTAGCACACAAAAATCGATGATAAGTTGAGCCGATAAAAACAAGTGATGGACTTTTTACGTCCTGAAGACGGTTTGGCGCATTGCTTATGGATGCTATTATCTGCACAAGCTGTAGCATTCCTGCTTCGAGAGACTTTTACTAAGAAAGAAAGTCACTTCAGCAAGCTCAGTTAACTGTTGAACAGTAACTATTGAAATAAGCCCTTCATATGTACCTGCATTTACAGCTGGTGTTGAAGACGAACATTTGTAATCGGTAGAGTGTAGTTATGTTTATATTTGTACTTGATACTTTTATATTTGGTATGCCAATGTGTAGCAATTGTCATGATAGTGGGAAGATGATATAAGTTGAAGCGACTTGCAACATTGAGGGACCACATGTTGTAAAAAGTTTAAAGCACAAGATCTGGTAATTATGGCATAAGTCTGTCGAAACCGGCCATCTAATATAATGCTTTTCTAGCGGTGTTGGTTTGCGAAGTTTTGGTGTTGGTTTGCGAAGTTTTCTTCAGTAATCACAACAGAAGTACAATGATAGTTCCACTGTGGAACACAGGCAACAGGGTACATTGATGGAAAGAGTAGGTTGATTGGTTGATTTTGGAGAGCGGACCAAACAGCGAGGTCATCAGTCTGATCGGATAAGTGCAGAAGGGGGAAGGAAGTCAACCGTGTCTTTTCTAAGGAACCATCCCAGCATTTGCCTGAAATGATTTAGGGAAATCACGGAAAACTTAACTCAGGATGCCCGGGCACAGGTTTGAACCGCTGTCCTCTCGAATGCGAATCCAGGGTGCTAACGACTGTGTCATCTCGCTCTGTGTGGAAAGCGCACATTCAAGGCGTGTATGAGCGGTAGGGCTTGTCTGATGGCGTGATAGAAGAAGAAACTGGAACAGAAAGGGGATTCAATGTCAGAGTCAGAATTTATAAGAGCTTTGGAAGATTTGATGTCAAATAGGGAAGAAGGGGCCTGTTATGTTCCATAGGAAATTCTAAAACAATGAAGGAAGTGGAACGGAAATGACTATTCAGACTGGTTTGTCGATTCCGTGAAACTGATGACATACTACCGGAGTTTCGAGAAAAATATCGACTCCAAAGATAGTAAGAGCAGATAAATGCGAGAACGGCTGCACAGTCAGCTTAAGTGCTGATGCATTCAAGTTGCTAATAAAGATGATATATTAAATAATGGAAAATAAATTGAGGATCTGCTAAATGACAATCAACTTGGGCTTGGGAATCGTAAAGGTACCCTAGATGCAGTCCTGACGTTGTGCTTGACAATGGAAAGTAGCCAAGGAAATTCAAGACACGTTCATAGATTTTTTCGACCTGGAAAAAGCTATGGACAATGTAAAATGGTGCAAGATATTGAGAATTCTGAGAAAAATAGGGATACGCTTTAAGGAAAGACGGGTATGTACAAGAAACAAAAGGGACAATGAAACTCAGATTAATATGGGTGTCGAACAGGAATGTAGTCTACTGTCCCTACCGTTCAATTTGTGTGCTGAAGGAACGACGGAAGTATAAGGAGTTTTCAAGAGTGGGATTAAAATTCAGAGTGAAAGGTTACCTATGAGAAGATTCGTTGACGACATTGCTTTCCTCAGTGAAAGTGAATAAGAATTACAGGATCTGTTAAATGGAATGAATAGTGTAATGACTACAGAAAATGGATTGAGAGTAAAGTGAAGAAAGACCACATTAATGAGAAGTAGCAAAAATAAGAATAGCAAGTGGCTTAACACCAAAGTTGGTGATCACAAGGTAGACAAAGTGAAGGAGTTCGGCTACTTGAGAAGAAAAGACCCACGACAGAAGAAGCAGTGGATATAAAAAGCAGACTAGCAAAGGCACAGAAGGAATTTCTTGCCAAGAGAAGTCTGCTAGTGTCACTTTGAGATGAAATTCCTGAAAATTATGTTTGGAGCACAGCATTGTGTATTAGTGAATCAATGGCAGTGGGGGAAACGAAACCAGTATAGAATCAAAGTGTTTGAGATGTGGTGCCACAGAAGAATGTTCAAAGTGATCTGGACTGTTAAGATGATGAATCAGCAGTTTCTCCACATAATCAGCACAGAAAGAAAGATATAGAAAATACGTGCAGGAGGGGACAGGACGATAGGGTGTATGTTAAGGCTGTACGTGGTAGAATCTGCAGAACAACAGAGAGTGGAATACATCCGAGAGATAATGGATGATGTAGGGTGGAAGTCTACTGTGAAATGAAGAGGTTGTATAGGAGAGGAATTCTGGGCATGCTGCATCACAGAAGGCCAAAGACTGATCTTTCATTTTAAAGATCGTTTCTGTTCTTTGGGCTTCTATTTCCTCTGTATATATCGTCTGTAGGTATGTGAAAATCTGTCTAGTAAAATGCTATGTTGGTGTGCTAGTGAAGTTGACCACAGATGTTAAGGGGTTTTGTTTAGTTTGTAAATTTTAAGTAACGATCTTGGATTGAGAGCTTTGGGATTTTTCCGCGTTATTTTTTTAGTGTGAGCATCTGTGGAAGTTGTTTCTATGTTTTCATTACTTTCTGTAAGTTTCTTTCCTATCTGCTTGTCGGATCACTTCTGTAAAGTTTTTTTGCAGCTATCTGTGCATTTTCTTTTTTGGTTGATTTTCTTTCTTTAATTATCTCTTCTGTAACATCAGTTGGTGACTTCCTGCTTAGTTTAGCACTGAATTAATGGGTTTTCGGTATTTCCTTCCAATTTTTAGGTTTTTGTTTCCGTTGTACTGTTCTACATTGTTTTGGACTCTTTTCAACCAAACGTTTCCTTCTTCAGATAAATGTATATCCATTAACATAATCAATCATGCATGGAAGGTATGTGTGATTAGAATGACAGTGTGATGGGTTGGACTTCAAGTAATTTAGAATTTTGGTGGGTTTCTTTTGTTGACTTATTTGTTGTATATCTATTACAGCATCTATGTATGCTCTAACGCTTCACATAGGTTCATCAAGGAATGGTAGATGTTTTATATGGTTAGCTTGTTATATACGCAATCTCTATAATTCAGTATTGAATGCTCGTATTTGGAAGAAAGAGACCAGATGTCCTACGTTAAATGCATGATTACAGTTTTACATGTTCTGCTGTGCTGCAATAACCTGTTGTTTACAGTTATAATTGGGAAACTGGTAATTATATTACAGGCTAAACACAGTTACATTTTGTGTTAAGTATTTTTTTTTTTCGTAGTGTGGTCGTTGTGTACTTGTTAAAGGAGTTGAGTTCGAATTTTACCAAAACTGAAAACGTTTCTTTGTTTGCAGATACCAAGTTGTAGAATGCAAGGTAAATATAAAACTCTTACATCCATAATTGGTAGCGTCTTATGAAGTATGTGAACAAATGTAAAATCACCTGAGTTCCTTATTAGTATTTTAGTCCTAGTTTTCTCTCTCTCTCTTTTTGTTTTGTTTTAAGTGTTGGGTAACTGTACATCTTATATTGTCTCAGCTCTGTGAAGCATACCTTTAACCGACTATGTTAACTAACGTAAGAGGTTGAAGCCTAATTTTCGCTCCTTTTATATGTAAATAACTTGAAGCCAAAAGTTCACACAGTGTGCACTAGACGTTTACGTGCAATAATTGCTTTCAGGAAGACACTGAATGAAAGCCGACTGAAGATATCACAAAGGTTCTGAAACATCTTTGAGTACAACAAATGTAATGAGCTGGTGTTTTGCACAGGGCAAAATTTCTCTCTAGTTTTTTAGCAAGTACAGAAAAGAAGAGGAGCTGCAACATCCAAAAGATGATTATTTCAGAACCAAGTGATGTAGAATTTCCCATTAGGTTAATCCTCTTCTGTCACACACTTTGTTTTGTACTATATCCGTAACGTCCTTCCATAGCATCACACAGTTGTAACAAGATAATTTTTTTCTGATTGTCAACATTAGTTCGTTCGCCTATGAAAGACTTCAATCTTCATCTCTAACTTATTAACTAAGAACAATATGTAATTATGATAAGAAAGTGGGGAGACAGGAGTAAGTTAACGAGTGGAGCAAAATTATCAACGACTTGGTTTAAGTTCATATTGCTAGATAGCCTCAGCATACAGTTCTGATAACATTTCACAAGGTGAGACACAGAAAACTCGCACAATGAAACCGGTGCCGTCAGGTCAGTGTGGGTTACGTAATTCTAGAGTACATTTCCAGACGTGTTATAATTATTAAGTATTTCAACATAAGTACTTGCAGAATAATGGGGTAGGCATTTGGTTAATCTTTGTCTTATATGGCTACCTATCATGGTATGTCTTTCACAGCCAGTATTCATTTGTAACCTGTTCTTGTTAATCCTACTCCAAATATCAGACTTTTAATGCATTCGACTGTGACAAGATGGAATGGGCCAGTTGACGATCTCTTTATCGTTCAAGTACAGTTTATTTCAGAGCAGATACAGTCGGTATGTAGATTAAAACTGAAGAAACTGCAAAAAGGTGGGAATTTAAGGAGATGGGACCAGGATAAACTGAAAGAACCAGAGGTTGTACAGAGTTTCAGGGAGAGCATAAGGAAACAATTGACAGGAATGGGGGAAAGAAATACAGTAGAAGAAGAATGGGTAACTCTGAGGGATGAAGCAGTGAAGGCAGCAGAGGATCAAGTAGGTAAAAAGAGTAGGGCTAGTAGAAATTCTTTGGTAACAGAAGAAATATTGAATTTAATTGATGAAAGGAGAAAATATAAAAATGCAGTAAATGAAGCAGGCAAAAACGAATACAAACATCTCAAAAATGAGATAGACAGGAAGTGCAAAATGGCTAAGCAGGGATGGATAGAGGACAAATGTAAGGATGTAGAGGCTTATCTCACTAGGGGTAAGATAGATACTGCCTACAGGAAAATTAAAGGGAGCTTTGGAGATAAGAGAACCACTTGTATCAACATCAAGAGCTCAGATGGAAACCCAGTTCTAAGCAAAGAAGGGAAAGCAGAAAGGTGGAAGGAGTATATAGAGGGTCTACACAAGGGCGATGTACTTGAGGACAATATTATGGAAATCGAAGAGGATGTAGATGAAGATGAAATGGGAGATACGATACTGCGTGAAGAGTTTGACAGAGCACTGAAAGACCTGAGTCGAAACAAGGCCCCCGGAGTAGACAACATTCCATTGGAACTACTGACGACCTTGGGAGAGCCAGTCCTGACAAAACTCTACCATCTGGTGAGCAAGATGTATGAAACAGGCGTAATACCCTCAGACTTCAAGAAGAATATAATAATTCCAATCCCAAAGAAAGCAGGTGTTGACAGATGTGAAAATTACCGAACAATCAGTTTAATAAGCCACAGCTGCAAAATACTAACACGAATTCATTACAGGTGGTTGGGAAGGGAGTAAGACAGGGTTGTAGCCTCTCCCCGATGTTATTCAATCTGTATATTGAGCAAGCAGTAAAGGAAACAAAAGAAAAATTCGGAGTAGGTATTAAGATCCATGGAGAAGAAATAAAAACTTTGAGGTTCGCTGATGATATTGTAATTCTGTCAGAGACAGCAAAGGACTTGGAAGAGCAGTTGAACGGAATGGATGGTGTCTTGAAGGGAGGATATAAGATGAACATCAACAAAAGCAAAACCAGGATAATGGAATGTAGTCGAATTAAGTCGGGTGATGCTGAGGGAATTAGATTAGGAAATGAGACACTTAAAGTAGTAAAGGAGTTTTGCTATTTGGGGAGCAAAATAACTGATGATAGTCGAAGTAGAGAAGACATAAATATAGACTGGCAATGGCAAGGAAAGCATTTCTGAAGAAGAGAAATTTGTTAACTTAGAGTATAGATTTAAGTGTCAGGAAGTCGTTTCTGAAAGTATTTGTATGGTGTGTAGCCATGTATGGAAGTGAAACATGGACAATAAATAATTTGTACAGGAAGAGAATAGAAGCTTTCGAAATGTGGTGCTACAGAAGAATGCTGAAGATTAGATGGGTAGATCACATAACTAATGAGGAAGTATTGAATAGGATTGGGGAGAAGAGAAGTTTGTGGCACAACTTCAACAGAAGAAGGGATCGGTTGACAGGACATGTTCTGAGGCATCAAGGGATCACCAATTTAGTACTGGAGGGCAGCGTGGAGGGTAAAAATCTTAGGGGGAGACCAAGAGATGAATACACTAAGCAGATTCAGAAGGATGTAGCTTGCATTAGGTACTGGGAGATGAAGAAGCTTGCACAGGATAGAGTAGCATAGAGAGCTGCATCAAACCAGTCTCAGGACTGAAGACCACAACAACAACAACAACAACAACAACACAGTCGGTATTGTAATTAATGGGTTCAAAGGATGTAGGATCGAGCCTTATGACCGTCTTGAATTAATATACTGCAGAGAAAAGCACGGATCGTGTTCTGGTTACAGACCTTAGCGTGACTGAAAGCGCTCCAGCCTTTTCTAATAAATGTCCTGATGAACACCAGTTAGAGTAAAATGACGAAAAAGCACCTTCAATAAAATGCTGCTTTATCGTCCTGAATCAGCGCCAGAATATACTTGGTTTGAACCCACTGTCTAAACGAGAAAACGTAAACATCCAGGCATGCAATATGCAAATTTATCAACAGGACCCTCAATGAAAACCATGTTAAGTGATAACCAAGCTCAGAACATGGGGCAGGAAAGTTTATGGAAACAGAGGAGAACGTTTTAAGAAACTACAGGATGGTGCCATACATACGGTTAGCTGTACTTGACAATCTGCAAGTAGACTGTAAATGTCGCAGATGGTGGGTTGATGTCTGCCCTCGAACATTGAAGATGGAAAATTTTTGTGTGATTTTTGATAAAGAAATGCAGTAATCTTGAGTTACATTAATTTTATACATTTAATAAGAAATACATATAGCATTTTTCGTTAATACTGTACTGTCTCGTACTCTCTAATGATAAAATATTTTCAACTTTTATCAGTGTCGTCATTTTGACCCTTGATCAGAAACATGTATTCCCAGTTGCATAAACTACAAATATCTAAAAAAACTAACCTGATTAAAATGTGTAACTTAACATTATCAACTTAGCCTTGTTTGCCTAAGTCATGGCATATATTTTAAAAAATATTAATACTATAACAGTTTACGTAGCAATGGTGGATGAGCGGGAATTAAAGTATCAGTTTTTATTGATTTCTTTTGTTTTTTTCCAGGAGGTTCCGTTTTCTTACGGAGATACATCTGTTCGAACAGGAACTTATGTGGAAACATCATATGCGTTGCATCTACTTATGCAGTTCTGAATCGAACACTTGTATTCAATAGATAAACACTTATAGCAATTATTTTTGTATACGTTCTCTACTGGCCGTGTCCAAAGCGAGGTCGTTCATAAAGAAAATGAAGTAATGCTCCGTGCGCCACACTGTAGTGTTGACCTAGAGCTATGACTAAGGCTGATGCTTCTTTGACATTTTGTCGTATTCGAGTAAATCCTACAGGATGGAGACCAAGCTGTCGAACGCCTCCTGGCAAGCGGGGACGATCTGGTCCTCAGACAGCAGGTATCCGTACTGTCCCTCGTCCCTCAGCTCCCACGCAATGTTGTAGTCGTTACCTTCCTCGCCCTGCATCCAGTCGATGCTGGACCCCGATGCTGGAGCTGAAACATATCAAAATAAAAATTGTTTCAATTTTACAGGGACTATGATTACTTACATCTAGTTAACAAACATTCCCAAAGCCATCATTCAAACGGAAGTTGTGACTCAAGAATCCCAAACGTGAATTAGATGACACACATGTTGGTGATATACAAACGAAATTAGAGAAAAAATGTTTAGGCATCACAGAAACAGGCAATGATCTTTAAGTAAACAAAATTTACTTACTTTCTCAACCTATTGATTGTTTAAGTCAGTACGTTACGTCCCATTTGTTTCTGGTGAGCAGATTCTAACCCTGAAACGTATTTCTTGAAGGACTACGAAATGCGTATCCACACCTATAATAGTCACCACGTTATATTCTAAATACACTGCCCAGTCACATTAATGTGACCACTTGTCAAAAGTCTGAATAACCAACTTTTGCAGCTCGAGGCGTGCAGGAAGAAAGCCCTTGAGGTTCTAGAAGATACCGACAGGGATGTTGAACAATGACGACTCCAGTGCCGAGGTCAGCTGGGCTAGGTTTTTCAGTAGAGAATCAATGGCACGAAGAGCCTGATCGAGGTAGTCTCAAAAATTCTCGATTGGATCTTAATCCGAGGAGTTTGGTGGCCAGAAGAGTACAGTAAACACATCCTGGTGCTATTCGAATAAAGCACGCACACTGAGAGATGTGTGACAAATCGCATGGTCCTGCTGATAGATGTCATTGTGCAAAGGAAAACCCACCTGGACATAATCTCCAAAAATAGAAACCTTCGAGATTTCATCCGCTGTGCCTTTCAGAATGCCAGTATCACCTATAGAATGCCACAAAACATCCCCAAGACCATAACACTCGCCCTGGTTGCAGGGAATTCCCATTCAGACGTTTTAGGCCATACATGCCAGCGCCTACCGGTCCCAGGGAGCATAAAACATGAGTCATTAGCAAATCTCACCGGTCGCCACTCAGTGGACGTCAGGTTGCGGTATTGACGTGAAAATTCCAGTCTTTGTCGCTCATAAACAGCAGTCAGTGTCGGTGCATGAACCAGGCGCCTATTGCAGCGACCCATATGCTGCAAAGTTCCCTGAACTGTCTTTGAGGTGGCACCGTTGACAGCCCCTTGGTTCATCTGGGTGGCCAGTTGTTCAACAGTTGCACGGTTGTTCACTTGAACGACTTACAGACCTAACCGCTTCGGCAATACTGCCACACTAGGCCCCTAAGCTAATGATCATGTCCTTTTGGACGTCAGATAAATCGCTACGTTTCCGCATTATGACAACGTCTGCACTGTTTTTACGTGTCTCCCTGACACCATTTATATACCGTATACTGCTAGTGCTATCACCTTCTGTCTGTGAGTGGTTACTGCATGTTGTTGTCGAATTTATGTGGAGATGATCCTAAGGCGATTAGACCGTATAGTTTCCTATTAGATATCTGGGAATGGGTAGGACTTACAAAAACGATGTCCACCAGCCGCCTTGTCATCATCTGCTTTGCTGTCTCATGCAGATCTGGTATAGAGGGGCATGTGGTCAACACACAGCTCTGCCTGCCGTTTTGGAGACTTACCAGACCGTGGAGAAATGACTGTTCACTCAAGTAGCTCCTCTGTCTTCATTACGAGGCTGAGTACAATCCATACCACTCTTCCTGTCATGCATACACGGATTACAGAGGATTGGAAATTGATTAATTTCTGGTAAGGGACCCGAGTCCGGAAACGACCGAGTTGAAAGTTATATGCAAAAAGTGGAATACACGTGTCTGTAAAGTTGTTGCTAAGATTATAAGCAGACAACTTTCAGAGGGGATAGTATGAGCCAAAACAAGGAAAATACGTCCAGTAAATATGTGCTCTATAAGGCATACGTCAACTATAAGAGCACCCATTTATCTTCGCTATTGGGGTAACACATTTCTTCTGCTCAACAACTGCCTACAGCTCTTAAGTTATATATTTTACAGCCCATGTTTACAAGATAATCTTCTTCTTTTGGTTCATACTACTTCCTCTGAAAGTCACTTACCCTACAGCCTTAGCATCAAAAGGACCAGTAGATGCATTCCACTCTCGTAGGTATCGGAACGATTTTCGCTCGTAACTTTCGAGGCGGTTGTTTTCGGACCATGTCTGCTTACCTCAAATTGATACATTTACCATTCTCCACCATGCATGAAACATTACATCATCACGGAATCATCATCCCATGTATTGATCTAAGCAGATCCAAAAGAAGAAAAGGGCTATTGTCAACATTTATATGTACGACATGTTAAATTTGTGCTTAGAGAAAAGTTAGTTTGGAGTGGTAAGAGATGATTAATAACCAGACCGTTACAGTAAAGATGATTACAGTGTAGTGTATAAAGCCCTTGATAGGAAAAGCAGAATTAAATTTATGTCCGTGCTCAAAAGGTATCACATTAAATGAATTGCTTTGGTTCTGGACATGATACGCCAAATTTTATTTAACTTCTGATGAGGCTTTTTCATGGTCTATCCTCTGAAGGCTGATTAGATGGAAATCTCCACTTTATATATCCTACGGAAGCTTCTTCAGCTCTGCATAACTATTGAAACCCACATCCATTTGAATTAGCTTAATGTTCTCGAGCCCTGGTCTCCATATAAATTTTTTATTCCTGCCTCCATACACCCATCCATAAATAACTTCATTGTTATTGGATGTCTCAAAATATGTCCTGTCAATTGATTGCTTCTCGTAGCAGAATTGTGCCTTAATGCACTATCATTCTGAGTTCCATACTCTGTGTCTTTATTATTCACTCAGTCTACTTATTAAACCTTAAGTTTCATCTGTATCAGTTTGTTTCAAAAGCTTCTGTTCCTGTCTATGACGCTAATCGTTCACGTTTTATTTCGATATAAGGCTGCATTACTGACATTGGTTTTCAAGATATAGTTCTAACAATTAAATTTACATTCAGTGTTAATAAATTTCTCTTTACAGAAACTCTAGGAACAGGTTCAAGACGTAACTTTTTAGTAAAGTGTTTTGCCTACACTGAAAATTTTTCTGTCCAAATCAGGACATCTTGCTTATTAATTATATTGTATTAGATTTTTCTTTATTTAGTTATTCAATAGCAATAATTTTCCTGTATTATATTATCTTGGTATATTTTGTGGATTTGATTTTTTATATTATAGTTTGCTGGTATTGTAAGTGGTTTGTGAAATATTAATTTAAACTTGTTAAAGTACATTTCACTTGTTGTACCTTTTGTATTAGTTTTTATAAAAATTTTGGTATTTATTTACTTACCTCATCCTACATTGATTTGCGAAGAATTTATGGTTAATGTGTCATAGAGTTTTGCTGAGTTATTTGTATAAATGAATTGTTAATCGTTTTCTAAGTAGTTCCTTAAGAAAAAAAAATGTTTTTAAATTAAATTTGTTTTTATTTACGTTTTAGATAAGTATTAACTTATTTATTCTTTAAGGTATGAGCTTTAAAGTTATTAATCCATAATGTGTTTATTTTAAAATGTAATAGTAGGCTACAAACCAGCTTTCTTTAAGATAATATTTTAGTTCAGTATCTTATAATTTGACTTCATAGTCATTTTAGGGGTTTTATAAAGCTATTGGGTTGAGTTTTATGATCTTCATAATAATGGTATTACTTCTATACCCTCTCTGCTTTGGTCATACCTAAACGTTTCTACAACTTTTAGTGTCTCTTTCTCTAAATAATTCCATCTGCATTACCTGACGTGTTGTACTTCACATCAATATCCTTGTTTTCTTTTGTTGATGTTAATATTGTAAGCGCTTTCCATGACACTATCCATCCCCTTGAACTAAACTTCCAAGTCCATAGTTATCTATAAGAGATTTACAATATCAGAATCAACCTTTCTTCCCCTCACAGTTTTCCACTCTTTCGAACTCTTTCCTTGCCCATTATTACCACTTGCTCAAAATTCATAAGGAGTGACATAGGGGTACACTACGGCCCTCACACCTTTCTCAACTGCTCTATCCTTTTTTATCTCATTCGACTCTTATAACTGCAGTCTGGTTTCAATAAACGTTGTAGTTACCCTTTCGCTCTCTTTACTTTATTCCTGGTACCTTCAGAAATACAACAGTGTTTTTAATCAGTGTTGTCAAACATTTCCATAAGCTCAGTAATGTTATAAATGTGGGTTTTTCCTTTTTCAATCCGTCTTCTAAGATACACTGTCTGATCTAAAGTATCCAGAGTGTCAGTGGATACCAATAAGGGGTGTGTCTACCCTTTGCCTTTTTCGATCGCTTGAACTCTGCTGTGGACACCTTCACTAAGGTGTCTGAATGTCCATGAAAGAATGGCAACCCATTCCTCCTCAGGGACTGAATCAAGAGATGATAGTAATGTTGGACGCCGGGATCTGTAGCGAAATGAAGCTTCCACCTCATACCAAAGGTTTTCCATTAGGTGGTATCGTCATCTTCTATAACCACCCTCTGCAATGCTCGACGGCCCCTGTCCGTCACAAGATGAGGTCTAACTGGTCGTGATTAGGTTTTGATTGTTTCTTCCTGTTTACACATCACCAGCAATCAACCTGGGCAAATTTAGGATTCAAATGAGTTTTATGTATTCGTTACTGGGGTGACATCCAGTGAGTAGTCCACATTCGAAGTCACTGAGCAATCTTGAGTGACCTATTCTGCTGTTATTACCTCTCCACTATAAACACAATACGCATCGCCCACTTATATAATGGGGAACCCCCTTCTTGTGATATCTAGTAGTCAGTTCCGGACTGCATAAGGGTATAATATATTTCTGAAAAGGTACTTTATGTCGTAGGGCAAGCATTGCCTCATATGATCATAGATTTATCCTGAACGTATCTTTACCGAGATAAGCTTCTAACAGATTTTCCATACTACTGTAAATAATATGTATAACTTTTTTGCTGCTGTGACCTATTAATCTAGTAGTTCAATATCATTAACACCTCTCAACATTCGATTTCTTTGGAATATTAAATTCTTCTTGAAGTCTGAGAAAGGAAGGAAGGAAGGTGTAACACATCCGCCCTGTCGGACGTGCGTTAGCTCAATAAAGCCTGTACTGTAATAAGTTCACGGGCTTCACCTTGTAAACAAGGATTTTAGTACGTAAGTTGACCGCGTGTACCTAATGGAAGCAATTCGGACTTATATTCAGTCAGTAACTACAGTGATGCGTCAAGCAAATGTAAAGTATAATTACGCGTTCGTATGGACAAAAAGTACACACAGTAGATATTACCAATGATTAATAATTCGGTCGCCAGCCTAATTAGGCATTGAGTGAGTTTTTCCCTGTACAAGTGGGTGCATGTACAACCATAATAACACGTAATACTGTTACGTTATAAGACAAAGTTTGGCATAGGAAAAATCCACTGAACTAAAGTTCTCTCCTTTTGTATTAGTTTGGATGAGCTAAACTTACACAACACCACACAGCAATGATTACTACGAGCTGCACTTTGTATATTGATCAGACTGAAATCGGGCATAGATTACCCTAGAATCAGCAATCTTGAAAACACACATACAATGTCACTATCAAAATTGGAAAAAACACTAATACACTTAGGTTCAATATAGAAATTAATTTTGCGATTCAACTCTGATCAGTACACTTCAAAATGTGCAATCATAGACAAGAGAAGGGGGGGGGCCCTGAAACTGTTATGGTCGTTATACTGAAACTAGTAAGTCCTGAAGGTACATTAACACTCAAAATTATCAACCTATGGATTACTATTCTTTTGTCACGCTTCTGGATTAATTGACTAACATTCTTTCAGTCTCAAATGAATTAAATAACATTGCTAGCTCAATTCAAAATTTATCTTTCAATTTAATCACACTGTTGTTCTTTACTAACATCTGCGTTAACAAACATGAATTTAAACGTCTTTATAGCATAGATTAGTCTGCAGATGATTTATTACTAACTGTAAACTTTCAATTCGGGATACTCGGGTTGCACAATATGTGGTAAGGACCCTGTCTAGGTCAATGATAAGGATAAGTGATGGCTAAGGCAATTCTGGTAAAAGTCACGTTATTATTGAACAGTCAAAACAGTTTCGACACTGGTCCACACAGATACACTTCTAAAGATGAAATAAATGTTAGACCTGTGCACGTCGGTACGGCGGATGGCGGGCAGCGAGATAGCGGGCAGCACAGCACACATACAAGCACGGCTAAGGCTCTCACAGTATCGGCACTTTCATTCTTCTTGGCGTCGTAATCTTTCCACTTTTGTGCCTAAGGATATAGCCATGCCAAGTAGTCGTCGGAATCGGCCCACCCGAGGCTTAATGGAATCCACTTTTCCTAGATAGCCTCCTCGGTACAGTACATGTTCCTCTGACCGATGCCCAACTCCGACTGTCTCACTGAGCCCGTTGTGCCGAACCGCGCCAGTGTGCGTTTTCCCGCGCTCGCCTGCATCCACCTTTTCCCCGCGCCCCTACAGGTAGGGTATTCACCACAGGTTTTCTATTACACATATCCTAATGCATTACCTACGTATGGACCAAGTGTTTAAATTACAATTTTCACATTTTACAATAGTTTTAACATTAAATACATTTTCCTTTGGTTATCAAATCGCTTGAAATCTAACATAAATAATAACATTCATTTCAAAAGTTGTTTACAGTTTCTTTAACATGACACGAAAAGAAAAAGATCCAAAACAATATTTACATTATTTTACATAAATTCAGAAAGAAACATTTATCTAAATGCATAAAGAAAAAAATTATTATAGGTACATTATTGTTACAAAGGAAGATTGGGTTTATCGTCCTGTCGACATTAAGGTCATTAGCGAAGGAGCACAAGCTCGGATGGTGTCAAGGAAATCGGCCGTACCCATTTAAAAGAATCATCCCGGCATTTTCTTGGAGCGATTCACAGAAATCATGGAAAACTTAAATCTGGATGACCAGGCGCAGGTTTGAACTGTCGTCCTCAAGAATGCGAGTCCATTGTGCTACCCGCTGAGCCACATCACTCAGTGATGTCTCAGGATATCTAAACTGTGTCATGTAACTTACATAGAAGATGGGATAGTGTATCATTGTATTTTATCCTAAGGAACTTAACAATTCTGGGCGAATGTTGTATTGTTTTGACTAAGACCATTTCACACTCTGGTAAATTCTTCTAGCAGATTACGTGCCCTTTTCACATTTGCTACTTCCTCATGCCTTTCCATAATATGGTCTTCCAATTCGTTCCTTTGGTGTATTATGCAGTTTATAGTTTGAGGAAGCAGTAATAGAATTCAAGGAGAAATTTAGAAAGGGAACTGTAATTCAGGGAGAAGAAATGAGAACATAGAAGTTTGCTAACAACGTTATTCTATTAGGCGACGCAAAGTAATTGGCAGACCATTTGATTAAGGATAATCAAGTGTATTCGAATTAAATCAGGTGATAACGAGGGAATTATATTACGAAATGAGTCACTAAAAGAAGATAAGTAATGTTATTCGGTCGGGGAAACAACTAATAATGGCTCATGCAAAAAGAATATAAAATCTGTACCATTCCATAGAGTCGGTCGGATTGATTCAGCAAGCTTATTATAAGTTGTCTGCAAAAGCAATCATAGGTTGCAGATTTGTAATAAAATATAAAATTTAGACTGGCAGTTTCAATATAGGGGATTTGGTAATTGTGAGAAATAGTGTTGGTGAGGGAGCGGGAAATCAGTGCTTGAATACAGTTGGCCTAGTTCCACAGTTTTTACTCACAAAACAGGAACAATCAAGGGATTTCAATACCAATTACGTGTTCGTGAGGATACTAAATTTTGTGTTAGACCATACATAATTCCGGCACATTATAGGGACCGTGTCAGAACAGAAATGAAAAATTTTGATAGAGAACAAGCAATGTATTTACCTTAATAATGTTCAAAAGTCATAATATATATAGCAGTTCATGACATCCATTCTTAGAAATGTACTGTTTCTGATGGACACACGTCCATATCATCCGCTCTCAAAACTCCACCATCTCACTTCCCCACATCCACCACTGCTGGCGGCTCACCTCCAACTGCGCAATGCTACGTGCTTTCAACAGCCAACTGCCCATCACTACAATGGCGAATATTGCAACAATGCCGACCAGCCTCAGACTGCACACAGCACAGTCAGAGATTTTCATACAGAACGCTACGTGGCGTTACCAATATAAAAACCTAAACAGCCTGCTTACAATACGTACACATCGGATAATGGGGCAGTACATTGGCAGAGCCAACATTTTCAGTCAGATGATCCATCTGAAAAGGTTTCCGACGTGTTAATGGCAGTACAACGGGAATTAGCAGACTGAACGCAGAATAGTGGTTGGAGCTAGACTCATGGAACGTTCTATTTCGTAGATCGTTAAGGAATGCCATATTCCGAGATCAAGAGTGTGTCGAAAATACCAAATTTCAGGCATTACCTCTCACCTGAGACAAGGCTGTGGCCGATGATCTTCATTTAACGATCGAGAGCGGGGGTGTTTGCGTAGAGTAATTAGTGATAAAAAACAACCAACAATGCAGAAGTAACCGGTGAAATCAATGTGAGAAGTACGAAGAACGTATCCGGTAGGACTTTTTGGCGAAATTTGACTTTAATGGGCTGTGGCAGCAGACGACCAACGTGAGTGCCTTTGCTAAAAGCACGGCATCGTCGTCAGCGCCTCTCCTGGGCTCATGACCATATCGTTTCGACCCTAGACGACTGGAAACCGGTGGCCTAGTCAGACGAGTACCGATGTCAGTTGGTAAGAGCTGATGATAAGGTTCGAGTGTGACGCAAACCCCACGAAGCCACAGACGCAAGTTGTCAACAAGGCACTGTGCAAGCGGGTGGTCGCTCCATAATAGCGTGGCCTCTGTTTACATAGAATGGACTGGGTCCTCTGATCAAACTGAACCGATCACTGACTTGGAAAGGTTGTGTTGGGCCACTTGGAGACCATATTCAGCTATTCAGGACCTCCACGTTACCAAAGAACAATGAGAATTTTATGGGTGCCAATGTGCTGTGTCACTGGGCCACGATTGTTCGTGATTGCTTTAAAGAGCATTCTGGACAAATCAAGAGAATAATTTTTGGCCACCCAGATCACCCGACATGAATTTCATCTAACATTTATGGAACGTAATTGAGAGGTTGGTTCGTGCACAAAATCCTGCACCGGTAACACATCCACATTTATAGATAACACATCCGCATTTATGGAAGGTTATAGAGATAGCTAGACTCAATATTTCTCCATAGGATTTCCAACGAGTTGTTGAATCCATGTGACGTCGAGTTACTGCACTACGCCGTGCAAAAGGAGGTGCGACACTATATTACAAGGTATTGCATGACTTTTGTCACCTCAGTGAAATTATTGGTAACTTATGTCATCAGTATTACATCTTATGGAATATTGGTGACAGTATCGATCTTGCAAAAATAATTTAGTTTTATGCCCAAAACACAGTCGAACCAATTTGTTTTTACCCATCAGAAAATTTAATTTCATTCCTCAGAAGCTAATAACCCCCCGGGTCAATTTACGGTCCAAGCGACACAAGCCACCGCTTGGGGCGCCAAGCTTTGAGGGGCACCAGAGGCTCCAGAACTGACAGTTTCTATACGGGGCGTTTCACAATTAGTAGCGCCTGGTTGGTGCGTGAAGGTGAGAGGGGCACCCAAGAGCATGAGCTGTATAACGTGTGTACCACTTTTGTGACGGCTCCCAAACCCAAGGTCATCGGCGGTACTTTTGGGGCAGCCACCACAAATTGTATAAAGCGTTGATATTGAGCAGGATGTAGCTATGTCTGTTGGCCGAAAAATAATGAATGAAAAGAATTGCGCCAGCTAGAATGAAGAGAGTACTTATCCTTATTTCTGATGAAACGTGCACCAGCAATACAAGTCCAAGTAATATCCAATAGTAATCCATGTACTGATCCTAGTCGAATACAATACCAAATATCACACTGCAATGGCTCCGCTATAAACTCCACGAAAGGCTAGCAATAGACAATCGGCAATAGACTGTCCATCTCGGGGCCAGCGCTCCTCCTTATATGTAAAAGGCAGAGGGCGCTGCGGACCCGAGTTCGGCCATGGCGCGATCTCTTCCGTCGGCGGTAACGCCCTGAGACGCCGACGGCCGCCGCGGAAGGAACTGTGGCCAGCGTCGTCACGCCAAGGGCGCGCGTGCACGAGTTGGTTGGTTGGTTGGGTCCATGGATACAGCAATCACAATAAGTAGCAAAAGTTGACGGAGATGGAAGAGAACGAGGTGATAAAGGGGCGGCGGCCTCCAAATGATAACTCGCCTGAATGGAAAAATGTTCTAGAACCGGCCCTGATTACGCTCTACGCTAGAGATTGCCACACACTGCTACAGTCTGTGAACTGTGAAGAGTCCACATATGCTGTGTGTTTATTCATGATTTGATACGTGCTACTGGAACAGAAGCACTATTCCAAAACACAGTCTAATGTGCACGCAGTAAGGTCATTGTTGCTGACAGGATATGAATTTGCGTAATCATTGAATGAGTAGATATTGTGGGGTCGCCATTATAAAAAATTGTTGACACTGGCGAATGTAGTGTAGATATCGGTTTTTGATATATTAATAGTAGAACTACATAGCTTACCAACAACATTATATCAGATTCCAGTCATGTTTTCCCTTTCCCTTCCAATCACTATCATTTTAAATTATGTTCTGCATGGTGAGATATATTTTTGTTTTAAAGATGCTTGATAGTGGCATCACCTCTTTAAATTAACGTCATCTCTTAAGATAGAAGGTAAACAGCAATAGAAGGAGAAAAATTCCTTCCTTGTTGTCCTGCTCCTTTGCTGCCATCATCTGTTGTTTATTACTCAAAGATTTCTTATAAATGGGTGCAAACGACTAGGGTGACGATGAAGTTTACCTCTGTATATTGTCAATGAGGATGGAAGCCTTGAAGGAATTCTCTTGGAGCCATTCAGTGAAGGTGGCTTGCATCTTTGGCGGCACCATGACGTCTGCTGGCATCTCGACGCCTCTGGGTTCCTTCCAGAAGCGAATCTGTGTACAGAATGAAAGTTTATTTGTCGCTGTGGATTATCAGCGCGTAAGTTGTAAGTTCAATTGTAAGTGGCAGAACATCAAATAGTACAACTTTCACTGCATATAGATAAAATTAGACATACGCAGATCACACGATTTAGGGACCGTTAGAAACAATTTGCAGAAACCTGTTCAGAGTACTTCATAACGAGCCAAACGGTTTTGCTAAAACGTTGAAAAAAAGAACCAAACGAAAGTCTCCAAAAATCAAAATAAAAGGTAAAGTACAAAACATGTAGGCTACACTATTCAATTTTCAAAATCAGGATATTTATAAATATTTTCGATGTTCATGGAATGCGTACCCCGAAGAGCTAAAATATGACGACCTGTCAAAATAGATCACGGGTGAACTGCTGGTCGATATATTGTGTCCTTTGGACACTGACATCTGGCAGTTCACCTTTAAACTATTTCGACGTGACGTACACCAAAACAAGCTGAAGAATCACATCATAGTGACCTGCTTAACAACTTGTTGGTCCACCTCTCTAACGCAATACAGCAGCCAATCTGTGTGGCATGGATTCTACAAGTCCTTGATATGTTCCACCAAGAGTTTACGCACAGGTCACGAAATTCCCGTAAATTACTGGTCGATCGTTCGTGGAGGCAGAGCTGAAGCCCGAGGTTGTGCCAGATGTGATCCGTCGTGTTCAGATCAGGAGGATGTTGTGGAAAAGGTATCAGCATGAGTTCATTATCAGGCCCCTCAAGCCACAGCATTACAAATCCAATCCCTTTTTGTGCAAAGGGATATGTGCATGTCAGGGATACTCGAATCTGGATGTTTCACAAATTTGAGATACAGATCCCTTTGCTCGCTTCCAAAGAATCCAAAGCACCTTTGTGGGAAGCAGGATTATGTTGTAGTCTTTTTTCCAAAGACTAGTTTGATTAGTTTGATGCGACTCTTCTTGCTAGTCTGTACACTGCAAGTCTTTGCACAATTACTGAAACCTATATCCCGCATCAGCTTCAAGCTGATATATATTACGACTTTTGAACATTATTAAGGTAAATACATTGTTTGTTCTCTATCAAAATCTTTCATTTTCTAACTATGCCTATCAGTAGTTAGTGCCTTCAGTAATTTGAATCTTTTATTTAGCTGGCAGTAGTGGCGCTCGCTGTATTGCAGTAGTTCGAGTAACGAAGATTTCTGTGACGTAAGTGATTTGTGAAAGATATAGGTTAATGTTAGTCAGGGCAATTCTTTTGTAGGGATTATAGAAAGTGAGATTGCATTGCGCTAAAAATATTGTGTGCCAGTTTAAGCACAGTCATTTATAATTTTTCTAAGGGGACGTTTCATATGGCAACCCTGCCAGGATACCTCACTGGAATCTTCTGACTTTTTTCTTGTAGTTTGTGTAATTAGTGTAGCTATTGTTTATTGCTAGTGCATAATCATAGAGAGAATTCCCTGTGTAGTTGTAGTTTTTCATTGTTGAACAGTAAAACATTTGTGACATGCATGTAGATTTGCACCAAGTATTTCGCAGCTGCACTTGCAATTAAGTAGATATTATTTTCAGTGCTATGTTAATGTCTTTCCTTATTTTGATCTTCAAGTTGTGCTTTTCTGTGTTATCGTGTGAAATATTGTGACAATAATGGCGTGTGAAAAACGTAATACTAGGCTCCTAAGTAAACTGAGAAATAATAGTGACGATGAGTGTACCTTATCAGCACCACTGTGCAATAAATTAACAGACATTCAAAGTGGTAATTTGGTAATTGTACATAGGGAAATGTAGTGGGCGGTAAATAATGGCGTAGACAGTGAAACAATTAGTGAACAGGGAAGCATTATCGATCGATCGGTCGGCAACAGCTCGCCTCAGGAATCCGAAATGACAGGACACAATCTCGCAAATACTGTAGATTCAGGTTTTGGGTCCTCACCGTTTTCTCAAATAAGTCAAGACACATTTTCTGCTTGTCAAAATGTGAATGTTGCCGGTGTAAATTAACTGCCGAAAAGCACTGAGGAACATGTTCCAGACACCAGTGCATTGTTATTACAATTAATATAACAAATGGGACAAACTCAGCAAAAGGTTCAAAAGTTAGACACAATGGAACAAAATCTTCAAAAGTTAGACGCAATGGAACAAAATCTTCAAAAGTTAGACTCAATGGAACAAAATCTTCAAAGGTTAGACACCACGCTTGAACAAACACGTGAAGATTTAACTACTGAGTTACTTAAAATCGAATCGAAATGTCAAAAAGTCTGTAATGACGTAAAAACACAAATTTGTGAGCATTTCCAACCTATTTTTTCGCGTCATGAAAATACATTACAGAATCACGTGCAGCCATAAAAGAACTGCAAACTATTGTTCATGAAAATCATGAGACCTTGCAAGCTAAGATTGACTCAGTTGCAACTACCGATTCGGTTACGCAACTTGCAAAAACTCAGGATAACTTAAAGGGCACAGTAGATACGATTGCAACACAAATGGACACTCTGAAACTTGGTTCAGAAAAACACACTGAGGAAATAAGTTCACTATCGCAGAAAGAAGACGAACTTTCGGATCAGTTCACTAACTTATCTGCAAAGGTGGATGATGATCTGAATGTCACAAGACCTGTAGCCTTCACTGACACAGAAGAGTACGAACAAATTAGGAAATCCAAACAAAATCAGAATCAAATTAATACGCAACATCAAAAAGAAATCTGGGAAGTACAAGATCAGTTGACACAGGTAGTACAAAAATACATTTCAGAGGACACTCACACTCCAATACGGGAAGAGGGACATAGAAATACGGAACAGCCACTAAATAATAGCACAGGGCACTTCGGAAATTATGAAAGAAACTGGCAACGTACACCGAATTTTGAGATGGAACCGCCGAAACGACATAACAATGACCGACATGCGAATCGCCGACATGATGATTTTGACTATAAGCTGTTTATTACTACACGTAAACACATTAAATTACAAGGTGCAATCGTTGGAAAAAGTGTAGATGTACGCCAACAAACCAACTTAGAATTCTTTTGGCAAAGCCACAGCTTCTCTATGAACTTTCTTATTGTTCCATTATTGTCGACGGAAATTATATTGGGAGTAGTCTTTTTTAATGAATACAAAGCAATCTCGAACTTCCACGATGCTGAAATAAATTTAGAGAAAGAAGGTAAGTCAATAGCTTTGAAATTTGAAGATTGGCTCTCAAACCATGACGTGGAAATTAATCGGCTTTACCTCCTGTTAGACAACAGTTCGGAATTTTCGACGGAACTTGACACTAGCAATCACTCTGCAAGTACTGACAGAGATGATATCGACGGCGTATTTGATACTAATGAGTTATTTCAGAATAAAATTCAAACAATTGAGAATTGTAATGACACTGATAGGCAGGACCTTTTTGAGATTTTACAAGCACATTCCACAGTTTTTACTCACAAAACAGGAACAATCAAGGGATTTCAATACCAATTACGTGTTCGTGAGGATACTAAATTTTGTGTTAGACCATACATAATTCCGGCACATTATAGGGACCGTGTCAGAACAGAAATGAAAGATTTTGATAGAGAACAAGCAATGTATTTACCTTAATAATGTTCAAAAGTCATAATATATATAGCAGTTCATGACATCCATTCTTAGAAATGTACTGTTTCTGATGGACACACGTCCATATCATCCGCTCTCAAAACTCCGCCATCTCACTTCCCCACATCCACCACTGCTGGCGGCTCACCTCCAACTGCGCAATGCTACATGCTTTCAACAGCCAATTGCCCATCACTACAATGGCGAATATTGCAACAATGCCGACCAGCCTCAGACTGCACACAGCACAGTCAGAGATTTTCATACAGAGCGCTACGTGGCGTTACCAATGTAAAAACCTAAACAGCCTACTTACAATACGTACACATCGGATAATGGGGCAGTACATTGGCAGAGCCAACATTTTCAGTCATATGATCCATCTGAAAAGGTTTCCGACGTGTTAATGGCAGTACAACGGGAATTATCAGACTGAACGCAGAATAGTAGTTGGAGCTAGACTCATTGAACGTTCTATTTCGTAAATCGTTAAGGAATGCCATATTCCGAGATCAAGAGTGTGTCGAAAATACCAAATTTCAGGCATTACCTCTCACCTGAGACAAGGCTGTGGCCGATGATCTTCATTTAACGATCGAGAGCGGGGGTGTTTGCGTAGAGTAATTAGTGATAAAAAACAACCAACAATGCAGAAGTAACCGGTGAAATCAATGTGAGAAGTACGAAGAACGTATCCGGTAGGACTTTTTGGCGAAATTTGACTTTAATGGGCTGTGGCAGCAGACGACCAACGTGAGTGCCTTTGCTAAAAGCACGGCATCGTCGTCAGCGCCTCTCCTGGGCTCATGACCATATCGTTTCGACCCTAGACGACTGGAAACCGGTGGCCTAGTCAGACGAGTACCGATGTCAGTTGGTAAGAGCTGATGATAAGGTTCGAGTGTGACGCAAACCCCACGAAGCCACAGACGCAAGTTGTCAACAAGGCACTGTGCAAGCGGGTGGTCGCTCCATAATAGCGTGGCCTCTGTTTACATAGAATGGACTGGGTCCTCTGATCAAACTGAACCGATCACTGACTTGGAAAGGTTGTGTTGGGCCACTTGGAGACCATATTCAGCTATTCAGGACCTCCACGTTACCAAAGAACAATGAGAATTTTATGGGTGCCAATGTGCTGTGTCACTGGGCCACTATTGTTCGTGATTCGTTTGAAGAGCATTCTGGACAAATCAAGCGAATAATTTTTGGCCACCCAGATCACCCGACATGAATTTCATCTAACATTTATGGAACGTAATTGAGAGGTTGGTTCGTGCACAAAATCCTGCACCGGTAACACATCCACATTTATAGATAACACATCCGCATTTATGGAAGGTTATAGAGGTAGCTAGACTCAATATTTCTCCATAGGATTTCCAATGAGTTGTTGGATCCATGTGACGTCGAGTTACTGCACTACGCCGTGCAAAAGGAGGTGCGACACTATATTACAAGGTATTGCACGACTTTTGTCACCTCAGTGTAATTATTGGTAACTTATGTCATCAGTATTACATCTTATGGAATATTGGTGACAGTATCGATCTTGCAAAAATAATTTAGTTTTATGCCCAAAACACAGTCGAACCAATTTGTTTTTACCCATCAGAAAATTTAATTTCATTCCTCAGAAGCTAATAACCCCCCGGGTCAATTTACGGTCCAAGCGACACAAGCCACCGCTTGGGGCGCCAAGCTTTGAGGGGCACCAGAGGCTCCAGAACTGTCAGTTTCTATACGGGGCGTTTCACAATTAGTAGCGCCTGGTTGGTGCGTGAAGGTGAGAGGGGCACCCAAGAGCATGAGCTGTATAACGTGTGTACCACTTTTGTGACGGCTCCCAAACCCAAGGTCATCGGCGGTACTTTTGGGGCAGCCACCACAAATAGTATAAAGCGTTGATATTGAGCAGGATGTAGCTATGTCTGTTGGCCGAAAAATAATGAATGAAAAGAATTGCGCCAGCTAGAATGAAGAGAGTACTTATCCTTATTTCTGACGAAACGTGCACCAGCAATACAAGTCCAAGTAATATCCAATAGTAATCCATGTACTGATCCTAGTCGAATACAATACCAAATATCACACTGCAATGGCTCCGCTATAAACTCCACGAAAGGCTAGCAATAGACAATCGGCAATAGACTGTCCATCTCGGGGCCAGCGCTCCTCCTTATATGTAAAAGGCAGAGGGCGCTGCGGACCCGAGTTCGGCCATGGCGCGACCTCTTCCGTCGGCGGTAACGCCCTGAGACGCCGACGGCCGCCGCGAAAGGAACTGTGGCCAGCGTCGTCACGCCAAGGGCGCGCGTGCACGAGTTGGTTGGTTGGTTGGGTCCATGGATACAGCAATCACAATAAGTAGCAAAAGTTGACGGAGATGGAAGAGAACGAGGTGATAAAGAGGCGGCGGCCTCCAAATGATAACTCGCCTGAATGGAAAAGTGTTCTAGAACCGGCCCTGATTACGCTCTACGCTAGAGATTGCCACACACTGCTACAGTCTGTGAACTGTGAAGAGTCCACATATGCTGTGTGTTTATTCATGATTTGATACGTGCTACTGGAACAGAAGCACTATTCCAAAACACAGTCTAATGTGCACGCAGTAAGGTCATTGTTGCTGACAGGATATGAATTTGCGTAATCATTGAATGAGTAGATATTGTGGGGTCGCCATTATAAAAAATTGTTGACACTGGCGAATGTAGTGTAGATATCGGTTTTTGATATATTAATAGTAGAACTACATAGCTTACCAACAACATTATATCAGATTCCAGTCATGTTTTCCCTTTCCCTTCCAATCACTATCATTTTAAATTATGTTCTGCATGATGAGATATATTTTTGTTTTAAAGAGGTTTGATAGTGGCATCACCTCTTTAAATTAACGTCATCTCTTAAGATAGAAGGTAAACAGCAACACAAGGAAAAGAATTCCTTCCTTGTTGTCCTGCTCCTTTGCTGCCGTCATCTGTTGTTTATTACTCAAAGATTTCTTATAAATGGGTGCAAACGACTGGGGTGACGATGAAGTTTACCTCTGTACAGGGCTATTACAAATGATTGAAGCGATTTCATAAATTCACTGTAGCTCCATTCATTGACATATGGTCACGACACACTACAGATACGTAGAAAAACTCATAAAGTTTTGTTCGGCTGAAGCCGCACTTCAGGTTTCCACCGCCAGATCGCTCGAGAGCGCAGTGAGACAAAATGGCGACAGGAGCCGAGAAAGCATATGTCGTGCTTGAAATGCACTCACATCAGTCAGTCATAAGAGTGCAACGACACTTCAGGACGAAGTTCAACAAAGATCCACCAACTGCCAACTCCATTCGGCGATCGTATGCGCAGTTTAAAGCTTCTGGATGCCTCTGTAAGGGGAAATCAACGGGTCGGCCTGCAGTGAGCGAAGAAACGGTTAAACGTGTGCGGGCAAGTTTCACGCGTAGCCCGCGGAAGTTGACGAATAAAGCAAGCAGGGAGCTAAACGTACCACAGCCGACGGTTTGGAAAATCTTACGGAAAAGGCTAAAGCAGAAGCCTTACCGCACTTCCATCATGATGTTCGGCATTTCTTAAACAGGAGATTGGAAAACCGATGGATCGGTCGTGGTGGAGATCATGATCAGCAATTCATGTCATGGCCTCCACGCTCTGCCAGCTTAACCCCATGCGATTTCTTTCTGTGGGGTTATGTGAAAGATTTAGTGTTTAAACCTCCTCTACCAAGACACGTGCCAGAACTGCGAGCTCGCATCAACGATGCTTTCGAACTCATTGATGGGGACATGCTGCGCCGAGTGTGGGAGGAACTTGATTATCGGCTTGATGTCTGCCGAATCACTAAAGGGGCACATATCGAACATTTGTGAATGCCTAAAAAAAACTTTTTGAGTTTTTGTATGTGTGTGCAAAGCATTGTGAAAATATCTCAAATAATAAAGTTATTGTAGAGCTGTGAAATCGCTTCAATCATTTGTAATAACCCTGTATATTGTCAGTGAGGATGGAAGCCTTGATGGAATTCCCTTGGAGCCATTCAGTGAAGGTGGCTTGCATCTTTGGCGGCACCATGACGTCTGCTGGCATCTCGACGCCTCTGGGTTCCTTCCAGAAGCGAATCTGTGTACAGAATGAAAGTTTATTTGTCGCTGTGGGTTATCAGCGCGAAAGTTGTAAGTTCAATTGAAAGTGGCAGAACATCAAATAGTAAAACTTTCACTGCATACAGATAAAATCAGACATACGCAGATCACACGATTTAGGGACCGTTAGAAACAATTTGCAGAAACCAGTTCAGAGTACTTCATAACGAGCCAAACGGTTTTGCTAAAACGTTGAAAAAAAAAAGAACCAAACGAAAGTCTCCTAAAAATCGAAATAAAAGGTAAAGTACAAAACATGTAGGCTACACTATTCAATCTTCAAAATGAGGATATTTATAAATATTTTCGATGTTCATGGAATGCGTACCCCGAAGAGCTAAAATATGACGACCTGTCAAAATAGATCACGGGTGAACTGCTGGTCGATATATTGTGTCCGTTGGACAGTGACATCTGGCAGTTCACCTTTAAACTATTTCGACGTGCCGTACACCAAAACAAGCTGAAGAATCACATCATAGTGACCTGCTTAACAACTTGTTGGTCCACCTCTCTAACGCAATACAGCAGCCAATCTGTGTGGCATGGATTCTACAAGTCCTTGATATGTTCCACCAAGAGTTTACGCACAGGTCACGAAATTCCCGTAAATTACTGGTCGACCGTTCGTGGAGGCAGAGCTGAAACCCGAGGTTGTGCCAGATGAGATCCGTCGTGTTCAGTTCAGGAGGATGTTGTGGGAAAGGTATCAACATGAGTTCATTATCAGGCCCCTCAAGCCACAGCATTACAAATTTGGCCTTGACAGGCGAACAATTACCCTGCTGCAACGTACCATCATTGTCGTGGAAGACATTAAACATGGTAGGATGGAGGGCTCCACTAATGTTCACTTAAGCAACAGCTGTCATGATACCTTCGACTACTACCACGATCCGAAGTATGCCCATGAGACGGTCCCCCTAGGAAAATGCTGGCCCCACCTGCATGCATCCGTGGCTCTGTGCCTGTTTCAAGCAGATTTTCACCTGATGTAACAGAAAATGTGATTCATCCGATCGGATAACACGTTTGCATTGTCTCAATAATCCGGTACTCACTGTACTCGTAGTTGACGAAATCGTTGGGTCAACATGGGAAAAACCGGGGGTCGTTTGCTACGGTGACAGTTGTTGAGTGCTGTGCACTGTACGGTGTACTTCGAAGCACGTGTGCCGGCACCAACATTGTACACAGTCATCAGATCGGCCGCAGATCGCTGCCTATCCTGTTTACAGAGCGAACAAGCATCCGAATTCGACGTTCTGTCATGAGGCGTGGCCATGCAACACTCAATCGCCTGCCCGTGGTTTCAGAGTCCTTCAACTACTTTCCATAGACGTTAACGACAACGTCACACCAAAAGTTGCCCAGTTTCGGCTCTTCCGAAATGCAGGTTCCCAGACGGTAGTCTATAAGCTGCGTCTAGTCAAAATCGCTTATGTCGGTGGATTTACCCGTATGTGGCCTGCATTGTTGCTATAATGAATTTCCATTCGTCTCTGTTCCCCGTATAAAATTTCCGTACCGAGAAGCCACCAGGTCGCAGTTAATCTCGCCTTGAGCGGTAGTCGGAGTGATTTTGACCATGAGTGTAGGACGTCAAATTTGATTTATTCACTGAGATACGTTAATACACCTTCGACAGACAAGGAAGAGGGTTTATTGGTTTTCTGATGTCAGAAGAACCATTGCTTCGTAATTCACACATTACGCGATTCTAGACAGCATAAGCTTGCCTACCATCTGTTACTTTAGCCATAGTAACATCCCATCTGAAATCAATGCGGGGCTAGTAAGTTCTCAATCTGAACGTCTGGGGCCGTGACAACCCGTATTATGACGTAGACTGTTTGTTCCTCCTTTACGTTAGAGAGAGAATTCTCTGTTCACATCAATATATCATTCAGAACAGTAAATAGTTACGTTCTAAATGTTTTGCTAGCGTACGTTTATACCTTCATGAAACTTTGTGAACTTTTCCACTAATAGAGTGTGAGACATAAATTTAAAAAAATGAGAACAAAGAGCTAGTCATACCTGAAACACACTGGGAAAACAAGAAAGAAATTATAATAAATGCTGTAAGTATTATAATGACCTGTTCGTTCGCTGCAGCAATATTGGTGGTTCTGTAGCCCTCTTCACCAAACGAAGCAGTTGAAAGCGAATAGAAACGATTAAATAAATGAGACTGACATGAAGAGCCAAATGTCTTAGCAGGAATGGCTAGAGGACAAATGTAAGGATCTAGAGGCATATTTCACCGGAGAAAGATAGAAACTATCTACAGGA
The DNA here is from genome assembly GCF_023864275.1 of Schistocerca cancellata. Lineage (NCBI taxonomy): Eukaryota > Metazoa > Arthropoda > Insecta > Orthoptera > Acrididae > Schistocerca > Schistocerca cancellata. Next base: position 408,218,579 of record NC_064628.1, read on the forward strand.
AAATTAAGGAGACCTTTGGGGAAAAGTTGTGAATATTGAGAACTCAGATGGAAAACCAGTCCTGAGCAATGAGGAGAAAGTTAAGACATTGAAGGACATTAAATGAAACAACAAGTTTGCTATTACCAGTCACTTTTTATTTATCTCCACGACGCGTTTCAAAGGTGTAAGCCACCATCATCAGGTGGATTTACATTTGTTAGTATGACATCCCCCCCATGAACCATGGACCTTGCCGTTGGTGGAGAGGCTTATGTGCCTCAGCGATACAGATGGCCGTACCGTAGGTGTAACCACAATGGAGGGGTATCTGTTGAGAGGCCAGACAAACGTGTGGTTCCTGAAGAGGGCAGCAGCCTTTTCAGTAGTTGCAGGGGCAACAGTCTGGATGATTGACTGATCTGGCCCTGTAACACTAACCAAATCGGCCTTGCTGTGCTGGTACTGCTAACGGCTGAAAGCAAGGGGAAACTAAAGCCGTAATTTTTCCCGAGGGCATGCAGCTTTACTTTATGATAAATGATGATGGCGTCCTCTTGGGTAAAATATTCTGGGGGTAAAATAGTCCCCCATTCGGATCGGGCGGGGACTACACAAGAGGACGTCGTTATCAGGGGAAAGAAAGCCGGCGTTCTACGGATCGGAGCGTGGAATGTCAGATTCCTTAATCGGGCGGGTACGTTAGAAAATTTAAAAAGGGAAATGGATAGGTTAAAGTTAGATATAGTGGGAATTAGAGAAGTTCGGTGGCAGGAGGAACAAGACATTTGGTCAGGTGAATACAGGGTTATAAATAAAAAATCGAATATGGGTAATGCAGGAGTAGGTTTAATAATGAATAAAAAATATGAGTGCGTGTAAGCTACTACAAACAGCATAGTGAACGCATTATTGTGGCCAAGATAGACACGAAGCCCAGGCCTACTACAGTAGTACTAATTTATGTCAACTAGCTCTGCAAGTGATGAAGAAATTGATGAAATGTATTATGAGATTAAAGATGGTGGAGTCTGATGATACTAGACTGTGTCTCTTCTTATGGCAGCTCATCGGTTTTAATGTATGGTGTTATTCTGGATGCCTGCTTATAAAGTCACAGGGTTGTATTGTGATACCTGTTTCTGGTTGATGCCTCAATTGTCTGTCCCCAGGGCCGAATAAGATTATTATAGAAAAATATTTCCTGATTTATTTCATTATTTTGTACTGTGCCCCTTTTAATGACTTAAGCCTCGGCAGAACACTGTTCTTTTTGTGATAATTATCAAGGATTTCTGTCGATTTCATTGAAGCTTTTGTTCTACAATATTTGGTTGTTAGTAAAGTCTTTTTAACTGAATCTCAATGTGTTACAACCCCATACATGCCGTGTTTTACAACTGGAAGCAGGGCGAGGTTGTGTTTTGTGCCAATATGGTGCCATGACGTTAGCATTAGCTTATTGGGAAGCTGTCAAGTTGGAGATACAGTTTACAAGGTATCCATTCGCAGATAGGCCCCCATGATCAATGTGACTGACTTGCCTCAACAACTTCGAAAGATGATGTACAAGCTGTTGCAGTTGACAGCTGGGAAGCAGATAGACGTGGGTAGGAGCTCCCTTGCCTCTATAGCCAGAACAGATGACAGGTAACCATTCGTTCCAGCAGGGTGTTTCCAACAAAGTTCTGTAAGGCGATACTCTGGTAACTGCTGGAACATGTGCGGTCCTTTCCTCATTTGAAGAGAGGGGTCAAACTGCCTCTCTCCAAGAGTGAGAAAGTCACCTGTCTGGAATATCAAATTAAAACATTCGAGAAGGATTTCCTTCGACACTGTGGACAAGTGTCAAAGCTCGCATTACCTCATTTTACCGTAACTGGGTGCAGTATCAGAGTCTTAGACAAAGCCGATTCCATCCCTACGGGGAGAAAGAGTAGTTATAATACTCAGAATTGTTGGATATGCAAGTCCAGCTTGCCCATCTCTACAGTCGCGCGGTATCGGCGAAACTCCGGATTCTGACTGGCTTTGACAGTAGTCTGTACAAAACGCTCCAGCAGCTATGTCTGCAAGTACAAAACGATAATATCACGTGGGGACTGCACGTAGCTACTGTCAACAAACCACTATGTGTTGCTCATGTAATAGATGTACCTGTTTTATACACAGTGAACAGTGAGAGCACCAAGAGCGCACAATTTTCAAGGTGTTATTCAGGTGGGACACACAGTTTTGACTTTAATGTAGAACCTTGTGAACGAAGTGAAATGTGTTCTCGATTGAGAGGAGATCAGTTCTTAAATAAATACTTAACACGATTCACAATGTTAGATAAGTGAAAAGACACTAAACCATGCAATTTCGATGTGTCATGGGAGACTGTCAAGGAAGGAAAATACATTATTATGGCTTTGTTCTTGTGCATGTACCCAAAACCAAACGTGAACAGCTGTGACCACGTCAATAACTTGAATCTTTTAAGATAAATTACGGTCGCCAGTATGATGAAAACTTGAACTAACGATTTCATGATGTGTGTGAACAGAGAGAAGGAAATTGTGTTGCACTACAAGTAGTTCGCCTTCTCGTCAAACTACAAGATGTTGCGGTGCGTCAACAAACTATTCTTGTTACTGTGAACGTTGGACACACGAACTAATTCCACGCTACTCGTACCAAACCTGTTACCATGCCGATCTCGTGTAACGAACTAGTTTTGTACCTCAAACCGAGGTTAATATTTTGTGTGTTCTTTCTTACTGGGAGAATTTAAGATATTTTGTGTTTCTTACTTTTTTTATAATGCAGACTAATGTGTAAGTTTTGATTAAAAGGAATACGAAAACTATGGTCGTTACTCTAATATTTTCGTTGTTTTAGCTTGTTTTAGCTATTTTCTTTTATCAGGAGCACACCTGCGATGTAATGTTTGACTTCACCGTTTTTGTATTACTATTTACTTACTGTTTGACCACACCTGTTGTATCGCTATTTATAGATATGTACACTATTTTTGTGCACAGTGACACAAATGTGAACTCAGCACCAAAGTTGAATTTTGCGAATTGCATATGTCTACAGTTTTGTTTGGATTTTTGTGTCACGTAAGCTGTTGCATATGCATTTCTTGAGTTTCATTTGTATCTTGCGCTATATATTTTATTGTGTGACGATGTACTTTCAGGTTTATTTTGCCATGTTTATAGTACTTTAACACATATATTTGAAATAAGGATGTACGAGTGAAATTGTAAGAATGGTTTTAGTTTACAAGGAATAATTAATTAACATTTAAGAATGAAGAAGTATGAGTGAGCCTAATCTATCAGTGAGTGAATGAGTAAGGAAAGTTACAATACATTGTTCATAGAGTCAGTGAGTGTGAATAAGAGTCAAGATAGGAATACGAATTGTAATCTTAATTTTAAAATATGATTCAATTAGTTATAAGGTAGTACTCTTGATGAATCTGATTTGTTTAATAAATAAAGATACCCTTTTATGTCAGGAAGGAAATGAATGAGTGCATAATGGCTTATTACATTGATAAGGAACACAATAAATGATGATGTGTAACCTTGGCAAAATACTATCGTTGTCCAAACGAACATTGTCAATGGTTAACACATAATCCCAGTGCCTAGTCTGGGCAAATTCCTTTAATGCACGTATGCTATATGAATTCTGAGTTCAGCAGCAGTTATATAAAGTGGAAAGAGCAGAAAGCTGTGATATAATGTGAGAGTTCCTTTTTCCCAAACTTTCCTGCTCACTTGTGTAGAGCCCTAAAGAAGAGTCAAATCAAATCTGAATAAAGTCACATTCCACCAAAAAATAAGATATGTATCAGTACCAGTGATTGTCAATACTTAGTTACCTAGATTACAATTTCCTATATTAATTTGCATATATAACTAATTGAGATGCTACTATGAAACCAGGCTGCACCTGGCTGTCGACGAGACGACAAGCTGTAGGGGTTGCGTAACAGGCGGGAGCCAGCCCCCAGCAGAATTCACAGAAATGCCGCCCACACACATGCCAAGGACCACACCAGACATTTGGGCCAGACATTACTTTGAGGACAACTGCCTTGACACTGGCTAATCAAAGTTATAATCCATATTACATCTTCACGACTAGTAAGAACAAGAGACTTTTTTTGGTTAGCGGTGTGCGGTCGAGGGAATAACTGTCGTTCTTAGCAGAGTCCCAGAAGAACTGCTATGTTGGAAAATCTGGAGGCAGGCAAAATTCACCAAAAACCACGGGCTGTTAAGGTAATGTCTTCAAAATGCAATGGGTTCGGAAATTTTAGTGCTCTTTTGAATATCGCGAGACACTGTGTGTCAATTTTTGCATCTCTATCTACATTATTCCGTGGTTTATTAAGTTTTCAAATTTATACTGACTTTTTGATCACCCTATAAATCTTGATCTACGAATGTAGACCACGCACCTATACATGTTAGTGTCACGTACCTAACGGAGGTTTAAGAAAATGCAAAGCAGGGGCTATTGGTTGTTAGAAATAATTTACGAGTTGGATTAAACAGTGCAGCTGTGTTTGCAGAGATCCCACCTTACCGAGCGACAAACGCAGAGAGAGCAGACGTTTTAGAGCGCCAATTCTAACAGATTTCGTAACTGGTTAACCACGTGAAATGCGAGTGAGGAAGGGAGACCAGCATCTTGTAAGACAACTTCTTACTGGCCTGAACTCCTAGTATTTATCAGTTTACCATTCAGCCGATCAAAATTACATGACGCCAGAAAACGCAGAGAATCGAGTTTTCCTTATCGGAATAGAACGGCAGAAAATTATTTCTCTGGCGAGGTTCTCAAAGGGCGGACTTCACGTCTAGACGACTGCTGCAGACTTGTCTGCGACCAGGGGCTCTCACCCATCTGAGATGAACTTAGACGCAAGCTGCCGGTACGGAGTCAGCGACTGAGTTTGCAGCCACTTTAGCCACCATCTGAGGATTGAGTGTGGTGAGATTCAGACGCAACAGTGAGGTGAACTGTAGGGAAAGTCCAACTATCTTTAACGACCTTCAGAAATTTCAGTCTTCGTGCTGAAGACCAGTTTGCAGTTAGTGATTCAACATTCTTTCAACTCCGGCAGTAGATGCAGGGCAAGCATGTCATTCTGTAGTATTTTCTGCCTGTATGAACAGTCCTTCAGCAATCATGTTAAGACTTCTGCGAATGTAAATATTTTATACAGAGGTGTGTTCACCTGAGTTACATTGCAGTCGTATTTAACTCTGGTTCAACCTGTGCTACGTAAAACGTAGCGAACTTTGTACTATTTTATCCCGTTTGAAGCTCATTTATAAATGTTACTTAATAATTTGTAAAAGAATTTTTGTTAAAAGCTATATTGGCTGTACGTGTGATTTACTTCAGAAAATGTGTGATATACAAAATTGTTCTGCTCACGTTCCTAGTGGCCCGCTTGTGGCGCACACTACATTACGTTTAATGGCAGCGTGACTAGTTACCACACAGTCAGTCTCCTCACACCAAACCGGTGTTACTTATGTTTTAATGTTTGACCTTTTGAAGAACATTATGTTTTATATTTTAATGTATGAGTTGAGAAACTCAGCTCTTAAATCACTGTACATCTTTGACGATATGTTCTTCATGTAAGTACTATTTGTTTTTCACTCGTTTACATTAATGTAACTTTTATTAGATAAGAATTTAATCTGACATATTCATTTTAGGTAATTACCTTACCTTGTGATGAAGTCACCCTTAGAGGTGATGAAACCTATCCAACCGGTTGGCAGGTTTTTTGCATATTTTTCAAATTTGTGTATACAGTTGCTACAAACGTCAGCCATGTTCAAAGTTGTACATTTCTTTTGTTTTTACATGTAATAAACTAAATTAATTGATATCCCTGTCTAATTTCGTAGTCAGATGAATTCCTTGATCATTGTTTCGGTGGGTAATGATTTGTGTATCTCTCTATATAAAAGGTAATGTCCTGGCTGACTGACTGACTGGCTCATTGCCGCCCAGCCCAAACCGCTAAGGACATAAGCCTGAAATCAGCAGAAGGTGTGTATCTTATACTGTAGGCGATGTTTAAGAAAGAATTTTCCGAAATTACAACTCCAACGGGATGAAACAGGGGATAAACATTTTTTTTAATGTCTCCATTAAGGCAATTGTGAAGTAGACCAACGAAAATTGGTATTCGGATTCTCGGTCAGAAAACGATAAAAAACGTATTTCAGCATTTTTGGAAATTCAACCAAAATAAATAATTACTAAATTATTTTCAAGACTATATCTATGACAGTTGGTATTTGGCTTTTCAGTTAGAAATTTTAAAAATGCAGCAGTACTCTGTGTACACTTGGTATTAGTATGATTACTTCTAAAGGACCTGTGTCGTATGTTGATATTTATGACATGCGCTACACATTATTTAAATAATGACAAATGTAATGTTGTGGCTTAAACAATTTAACCTTTATCCGTGAAGATGGTCCATGACTAAAACCGGACGATATTTGGGTATAAAATAAAAAAGACAGATGGACAAACATGCATTTTATATAATGAAATTATGGATGCTACATCGGGGTACACCTATCACATAGGAGCCAACCATACACTGGAGTCAAAGGGGTGGACCGTCTAGCGGAGTCGCAAGGGCCGGTTCAGCAGACATCGGCCGATAGGTTTTGCGAGACCACCAAGCCACCAGGCAGCAGCGTGGAAGCCACGAGAGGTCCCTGGACCTGCCAACCTACATGCTTACGTGGGGTCAAATGGCCCTAAATAAATCCTGCTGTATCATGATACCTCCATGGTATTTAGACTGGCGCCTAGGCTGTGCCAGGGAGTTCTGTGCTTCGATTTATCTGAGGAAGGCACAGACTGCAGTAGCGGTTCCGCAGTCCGAGCTAAGGAACCATCAGGATCCACGACCTATTACTCGAGCCAGAAACGTCAGTCTTGCAGAGCTACCAGCACCGCCACCTTGCATCACGCAGATACGGCCTTTGCACTATGGATATTTGTGGACTTTGGTACTGGTCGTCGTCACGGGCGAGTCATTGAATTTTCGTCCACAGTAAAGTCGGCCATTAAATCTGATATTTACTTGGGGCCTTTAGCTCAACAGACAATTATTGCGTCAGTTAGGCGCAGATAAGAGTTAACTGCGCATTGTCAATGTAAAAAAACGTACTCTAAGGGGGAGATTTAGTTAATGCGCCTTTTCCAGTAAATTTCTTCTAATTGTTCACTTGGGCTACGTTGTTATTGCGCTTCTAGCGCCGCCGTACATATCAAAGGAAAACAAGTCATGGATGAATTGAGAGAAACAGACGTTGTTGGGATTTCAAAGGCAGATTATGCAACGACTGGAAGCAACAGTGCAAACGCATACAGTAGAAAAGGAATGGGTAGCTTACAGTAGCTTAAAATAATGGAAGCAGCTGAGAAACAAACTGTTAAAAATACAAGGAGCAGGTACGGTTAGACTAAAAATACAAGGGCGTAGAAGCGTGCGTAACTAGAAAATCTACAGCAAATTTATAGTGACGTTTAGACAAAATAGAATCACATCTTCAAGAGTAAGGAGCTTAGAGGGCAATCCTATACTAAACAAAGAACGAAAGCAAGAAATATCGAAGGAATATCTAGAGGGCCGTGAAACTTGGACGGAAAATGCCATCGTTAAATTAATTGTAGATGGACCCGCCATAGGAAGAGTAACTAACACAAAAGTTATAGGATGATGTGCGGTAAACACGAATAGAATGTCATCAGTGTGTTGCACCCTCAGACTCCTGCCATCAGTGTGCAAGAGCCAGTGTCATTTAGGTACATACTGTTTGTTGTGACTTGGCAAGACAGCCAAGCCACTATGATTGGTAGCCGAAAGGCACGCGTTAAGCTCACGCAGGCTGGCGTGTGGTCTGGAACATTTAAGGAAGTTAGACTTTAGCAAAAAAGGTCGCAGCTGTTGGAATAACTTTAATGCATAATTGGTGAACATCGGTCTGACGGTACTTGCATCACAAGATAAATAGCAAATGATAATTGCGCCTTGCTAGGTCGTAGCAAATGACGTAGCTGAAGGCTATGCTAACTATCGTCTCGGCAAATGAGAGCTTAATTTGTCAGTGAACTATCGCTAGCAAAGTCGGCTGTACAACTGGGGCGAGTGCTAGGAAGTCTCTCTAGACCTGCCGTGTGGCGGCGCTCGGTTTGCAATCACTGATAGTGGCGACACGCGGGTCCGACGTATACTAGCGGAACGCGGCCGATTTAAAGGCTACCACCTAGCAAGGGTGGTGTCTGGCGGTGACACCACATTCCTCCCCCGCAAATCGGCGTAAGGTTGTGTTATAAGGCTTCCGCCCGCCGTGGGGAGGACCCCATGTTGACGTATGCGACGAGGTGGGGAGCCTAACAACAGGCGAGGCTGTGCCACCCGCACCATGCCATTCGGTCCGAGGGGACCTAGGAAACGCCTGAAAACCTAGTCCAGGGTGCACGCCAACATGCGGTGTATGCGCCATTAGAGAGACAGGAGGGGCCGAAGGGTCGACCTCCATCGAGCCGGGGCACCCGATGGGCGAAGCCGACAGATGTTCCGGAGCGGGCAAGAGTTCCATGGCGGAGGACAACTGGTCACGGGAAGCGATCGGCGGCGCGTGACCCAGGGAGGCGCCCGGCGGTTGCAGCGACGCGTCCACTACGGGCGTCGCCGGCGAGAGAACAGGCGGCGGCGGCGGTGGCGGCGCGTCGCCATGGGGCAAAATGGAAGGCAGCGTCGGTAACACCTGGGGCTGAGGCGAGCCAGTAGATGGGTCCCCAGGGCGCTGACCGGACGGCACCGTCGCTGAAAGCAGACGGGGAGCGGCAGAACCCAGCGACGACAGAGGCGCAGCTGATTGGGATGCCGACGCACCTCACCAGAGGCCCCCAAAACCAGATACATAGCGCGGCCGAGGCAGCGAAGAATGCGCCCTGCGAGCCAACGCCGTGAACACGATAGTTGCGATAGTAGACAACGCCGCCTGGAGCAAAAGCAGGTGGCTGCCGCTGCACAGGAACCTGATGCGGCGGATGTAGCAAAGACATCAAGGTTCGATGAGGGCGACCGTGAAGCAACTCAGCCGGCGAGCGACCATCTCGGGGCTCAGAGCGATACGAGGACAAAAAGAGCAATAACGCGTCCTCCCGAGAATACGACTCTTTCAACTTCAACATCTGTGACTTGAAAGCCCGGACCAAACGATCAGTGGCACCGTTTGACTGTGGCGAAAACGGCGCGGATGTCAGATGTTGAATACCATTGGCCTTGCAGAACGACTGAAACTCTGCGGACATGAACTGTGGGCCATTGTCGGAAACAATAGTCTGTGGAAGACCTTCAATGCAAAAGATAGCGGACAACGCTTGGATGGTGGCAGAAGACGTCATGGAAGACATCCGGACAACAAAAGGAAAATTACTGAATGAATCTACCAGAACCAACCATCGAGCATTCCAGAATGGACCAGCAAAATCGATGTGTAAGCGTTGCCAAGGGGAAGTGGCTTTTGGCCATGCAAAGAATTTCCACTGTGGTGCTGATTGTTGTTCGGCACACGCCATGCAAGAAGAGCACATATTCGTAATAGCAGCATCGATTCCGAACCAAGTACAGTGCTGACGAGCAAGTTGTTTCGTTCGCACTATACCACAATGTCCTTGGTGGAGAAGCCCTAAGATAGAGGACTGTAACGAACGTGGGACCACGACCCTGGACTGATCATTATCAGAACGCAACAGCAAAACACCACGTCATACAAAAAGTCTCTCCTTGTGAGCCAAAAATCGGCGAACCAACGGATCCTCGATTCGTGACTTTGACAAGGGCCACTGCGTAGCAACAAAACGCAGAACGGTAGCAAGGACAGGGTCGGCAGCTGTGGCCGTAGCTACACGACGATAATCAATCAGAAACGCTTCGACCACGTCATCGGTTTCCGAATCAATGTACATGCAAGCAAGTTCGGAGGAATTGAATGCTCTATCCTCAGCAACAGGCAAACGGGACAACGCATCGGCGTTTCCGTGCTTAGCAGTGGACCGATACAAGATCTCGTAGCGGTACTGCGAGAGGAAAATAGACCAGCGAATGAATTTCTGCGCTGTACGTGGAGGTACAGGCTTGGTCGGATGAAAAAGCGATGTCAAAGGTTTGTGGTCTGTGATGATGGTAAAGTGACCACCATACAAGATATCATGAAACTTTGTAACACCAAATACGAGAGCCAACGCTTCTTTCTCGATCTGTGAATAATGTCTTTGCGCAGACGAGAGCAATTTGGACGCAAAGGCAAGAGGGCGATCGTGCGACCCATCTTTGTGCGCAAGCACAGCACCGATCCCGAAATCCGATGCTTCCGCCATCAACAAAAGGGGTTTTTTGGGGATCGAATGGCGTAAGGCACGTATGGGAAAGCAACGCCGATTTCAACTGGCGAAAGGCGCGTTCGCATTCCGTCGTCCAGACGAATAGAACACCCTTATGGCGTAAGCAATGAAGCGGAGCTGAAATGGAAGAGGCGTGGCGCACATAGCGATGATAGTAATTTATTTTTCCCAGCACACTCTGTAGCTGCTTCAAATTCTGCGGCGAAGGCAAGTCTTGTATGGCACGGAGGTGCTCTGGACTGGGATGTATGCCTTGGGCATTGAGTACATGTCCCAGATATGGCAAATCACGAGCAAAAAACACACATTTGTCCTTCCGCAAGCGAAGATCATTTTGTCGCAAGACCTGAAATAATGTTCGGAGATTTGCTAAATGTTCTTCTTCCGTCTTTCCGGAGATCACAATATCGTCCAGATAGTTTGCTGCAGTAGGGACCGACGCACAAACAGTTTGTAGATATTGTTGAAACAATGCAGGGGCGGATCCACACCCGAATGGCAGTCGTTTGAATCGGTACAAACCAAGATGCGTGTTAACAACCAAAACGCGCTGGGATTCTTCATCCACCGGTATTTGCAAATACGCATCTGCTAGGTCCAACTTCGAAAAATATTTACCCGGGCACAGTTTGTCAAAAAGATCTTCCAGGCGGGGTAAAGGAAAAGTAGCACTCACTAGTTATGGATTCACTGTTTCCTTAAAGTCCACACAAAGTCTCAATTTTCCGGAAGGTTTTTGCAAAATTACTAAGGGTGATGCCCAGAGGGAAGCCTGCACACGTTCAATTACACCTTGTGATTCCAAATCGTGTAATGTTCTTGCAACCTCATCACGCAATGCGTGGGGAACATTGCGCGCTCTAAAAAATTTCGGTTGCGCATTTACTTTCAGTTCCAAATGTGCTTTATAGTTCGTAGCGCAACCGAGGCCCGGTGCAAAAATGTCTGCAAATTCTTCACGTAGACGAGAAACACTGGCTGAAGGCACAGTCTGGTTCACTGATAGGACCTGATTGACTATAGACAAGTTAAACAACTGAAATACACTCCTGGAAATTGAAATAAGAACACCGTGAATTCATTGTCCCAGGAAGGGGAAACTTTATTGACACATTCCTGGGGTCAGATACATCACATGATCACACTGACAGAACCACAGGCACATAGACACAGGCAACAGAGCATGCACAATGTCGGCACTAGTACAGTGTATATCCACCTTTCGCAGCAATGCAGGCTGCTATTCTCCCATGGAGACGATCGTAGAGATGCTGGATGTAGTCCTGTGGAACGGCTTGCCATGCCATTTCCACCTGGCGCCTCAGTTGGACCAGCGTTCGTGCTGGATGTGCAGACCGCGTGAGACGACGCATCATCCAGTCCCAAACATGCTCAATGGGGGACAGATCCGGAGATCTTGCTGGCCAGGGTAGTTGACTTACACCTTCTAGAGCACGTTGGGTGGCACGGGATACATGCGGACGTGCGTTGTCCTGTTGGAACAGCAAGTTCCCTTGCCGGTCTAGGAATGCTAGAACGATGGGTTCGATGACGGTTTGGATGTACCGTGCACTATTCAGTGTCCCCTCGACGATCACCAGTGGTGTACGGCCAGTGTAGGAGATCGCTCCCCACACCATGATGCCGGGTGTTGGCCCTGTGTGCCTCGGTCGTATGCAGTCCTGATTGTGGCGCTCACCTGCACGGCGCCAAACACGCATACGACCATCATTGGCACCAAGGCAGAAGCGACTCTCATCGCTGAAGACGACACGTCTCCATTCGTCCCTCCATTCACGCCTGTCGCGACACCACTGGAGGCGGGCTGCCCGATGTTGGGGCGTGAGCGGAAGACGGCATAACGGTGTGCGGGACCGTAGCCCAGCTTCATGGAGACGGTTGCGAATGGTCCTCGCCGATATCCCAGGAGCAACAGTGTCCCTAATTTGCTGGGAAGTGGCGGTGCGGTCCCCTACGGCACTGCGTAGGATCCTACGGTCTTGGCGTGCATCCGTGCGTCGCTGCGGTCCGGTCCCAGGTCGACGGGCACGTGCACCTTCCGCCGACCACTGGCGACAACATCGATGTACTGTGGAGACCTCACGCCCCACGTGTTGAGCAATTCGGCGGTACGTCCACCCGGCCTCCCGCATGCCCACTATACGCCCTCGCTCAAAGTCCATCAACTGCACATACGGTTCACGTCCACGCTGTCGCGGCATGCTACCAGTGTTAAAGACTGCGATGGAGCTCCGTATGCCACGGCAAACTGGCTGACACTGACAGCGGCGGTGCACAAATGCTGCGCAGCTAGCGCCATTCGACGGCTAACACCGTGGTTCCTGGTGTGTCCGCTGTGCCGTGCATGTTATCATTGCTTGTACAGCCCTCTCGCAGTGTCCGGAGCAAGTATGGTGGGTCTGACACACCGGTGTCAATGTGTTCTTTTTTCCATTTCCAGGAGTGTAAATCGAAACCAAACAAGTTCACTGCAGAAGAAGAACAAAGGACGTAAAATGACACAAGTTTTGTTTGTCCCTTGTATGTTGCAAGTAGGCTGCACTGTCCTAACACAGGGATTGCCTGTCCTGAATATGTAGTTAGCTTAACATTTGCGGCACGCAACGGAGGTGTGCCCAGCTGTTTGTACGTGTCGTGATTGAGTAGTGAAACTGCAGCTGAGGTATCGAGCTGGAACGGTATCACTTTGCCGTTAATGTCCAAATCAACAAAAAGTTTATTGTCCTGCTGACGGCAAGAGCGACTGTCTCGGGCAACGTGAACTGACACTGGTACAGAATCACTTGCGTGACGGGATTTCCGGCGATGTCGACGCACACTATTTGTGGGACGAACACAGTCACTGTTAGAGAGAGTAGCACTGGGCAGAGTGGCATGAACTACATGAATTTCCATGGGCGAAGTGTCGCGAGCCTGAGTATCCTTGGTTCGATTCTGATCCTGGTGCGAAGCAAAGGGCCTGGAATGGTTGTGGGTGTCCGATCGGAGCTTCTTCGGGCAAACACTTTGAACATGTCCTTTTTTATTACAGAAAAAGCAAATAGCTTGGCAGGACGGGCAATTCTCACGCGAATGTCTAGTAGCACACCGCGGGCATGATTTCACTGCATTTGCTTGCCGACGCGGGACACATGGCTGAGAGCCAGGCGGCTTTGGCGCGGCCGGGCGCGAGGACTGTTTACTGTTCTGTGCGGTCGCTGTTGCCGGTTAACGTGACACACAGGTGGCGAAGTTTCAAATTATTCCTGAGCAAAGTCAAGTGTGTCCTGCCGATCCAATATGTCCATCACTTGTTGGAGGAAGGGATTGACTAGTTTCAAAATCTGTTCCCGTATACGAACATCAGAAACGTTCTGTGCAATTGCATCACGCACCATTGTTTCTGAATAAGGGAGTCCACATTCACACTCAGAAGCACAATCCCTAGTAAGGCCTTGCAAGGTTGCTACCCACTCCCTATTAGTCTGACCGGCCGTACGTTTTGTACGAAAGAAGGTATACCTTTTCGCAACTACATTGACTGATTCTTTGAAATATGCATCTAATGCAGACAAAATTTCTTCATAGGACAGAGTTGCTACGTCGTGTCGGGGAAACAATTTGACTATCACACGGTACGTGGACACTCTGACAGAACATAATAAGAACGGCTGCCACTCGTTACCTTGAATTCTGTAGGCGGCGAGATGGAATCCAAATTGGTGTGACCACTCCGTGCAGCTTTCCAGTGCCGCATCAAAAGGACAAAAAGGTGGTGCAACTGCGTGTTGTGGCTGTGTGAGTGGTGAAGCGGCGGCTGCCACCTCGTTTGGACGAGCTGTCCAAGGGCATCCAATAAGGCCTGCGTCTGCTGATTCTGCAAGTGATAAAATTCGGACAGTACATCTGGAGATTGTGGCGAAGCCATGACACGAGGAAATCAATACGAACGCAAAATTCTCGTCGCCAATCCTCGGCGCCAAACTGTTGTGACTTGGCAAGACAGCCAAGCCACTATGATTGGTAGCCGAAAGGCACGCGTTAAGCTCACACAGGCTGGCGTGAGGTCTGGAACATTTAAGGAAGTTAGACTTTAGCAAAAAACGTCGCAGCTGTTGGAATAACTTTAATCCATAATTGGTGAACATCGGTCTGATGGTACATGCATCACAAGATAAATAGCAAATGATAATTGCGCCTTGCTAGGTCGTAGCAAATGACGTAGCTGAAGGCTATGCTAACTATCGTCTCGGCAAATGAGAGCTTAATTTGTCAGTGAACCATCGCTAGCAAAGTCGGCTGTACAACTGAGGCGAGTGCTAGGAAGTGTCTCTAGACCTGCCGTGTGGCGGCGCTCGGTCTGCAATCACTGATAGTGGCGACACGCGAGTCCGACGTATACTAGCGGACCGCGGCCGATTTAAAGGCTACCACCTAGCAAGTGTGGTGTCTGGCGGTGACACCACACTGTTCATGTGCACACAGAGTTCTTACCGGTGGAATTACTTCCTGGGGAATAAATTCAGAAAATACGAGCACAGTTTTGGAACTACAGAAAAGGGCAATGAGAATAATAGCAGAAAATAGTAATCATTGTAAAGATCCGTTGGAAACATTTTGGATTTTTACTTTATCTTGTGAGTAAATTTACCGGTCAGCTGTTCACATCAAAACCAACATTGATAATTACTGCACAAATATCTCTGTCCAAGTCTATGGAACAAGAGATAGATTGAACTTATAGTTCATAATAACGAATAAACAAACAACTCAAGCAGTATTTTCTTCCAAAAAGATCACGAAATAAAAGTTATAAAAGTTATTTAAAAAGGCAGTTAAAAAGTGCGCGTTAAACTATACTTCCAGTACATTGAAGGATTACTTAAACAACATAGACTAGTGGTCTGGTAGAAAAGGTAACACACAATGTATAAATAATACAGATATTAAAAGATATATTATTTCATTTACCACTTTCACACTACTCTTCCGTATTATTTTTCTTTTTTGGAAAAACTTATTCCCAAAGCTGTACAGTGTACGACGATATTCCCTTTCTGAGCTCAGCGTGTCACTCATTGTTGAGCGACGATGAGCCTGTTTTTTCAGGCTAGCAAACAGGAAACCGCTATACACAAAATGGATACAGACATCGTCGCTGTAACCCTGACATCAGCTGATAGTGTATATAGTGATATTTTATGAAACAATATGCGTATAGTGTGAGTTTCCTAAATTTCTTCAGGCTAATTCCGGGATTGTCCGTAAATGAGGCCACAGTAGGCTACCTGACCCATATATATCAAACTAGACCTGCAAGTCAGAGATCCTTGCGACAAGACGCCATGATAAAATTATTCCACCTAGTATGGAAGATAAAAGAGACACGCCAATACCCTGAGACCTCTAAAAGAATTTAATAATCTCAATTTCAAAGAATTCTGGCTCATACAAGTTTCAGTCACTTTAATATGTCATGGTGGCGAAATACTGAGACGAATTATTTACAGACGAATGGGAAAACTGGCAGAGGTCAATCTCAGGGAACATCACTTTTGGTTCCAGAGAAATGTAGGAACACTATAGGCAGAACTGCGCTCACCACATAACTTAGAAGATAGACTGAACGCAGAAAAATGTACATTTACAACATTTGTTTATTCAGAGAAAGGTTTCGAATATGTTTGTCTGGGACACGCTCTTTGATGTTCTGAATAGAGAATGAACAAAATGTTGAGAGCGAAAAGTTATCTAGAACTTTTGCAGAAACCAGTCGAAGGACGCGAAAGTCGAGAGCAGAAGTAAATAAAACACACATGGGCAGCAGCATGGAAAAGCGTTTTTGAAAAAGAGAAATTTTTTAAGGTCCGATATAAAATTTAAAGTTAAAGACGTCTTTTCTGATGGTAATTATCAGGAGTGTAGTTTTGTACGGAAATGAATCGTGGACGATAAACAGTGCAGACAGCAAGCGGATAGAAGTTTTTGAAATACAGTACCAGAGATGGGTAGATCGAATAACTAATCAATCAATGGTGAATCGATTTGACGAGAAAAGACATTTTCCCACATAACTCGAGTAAAAGAAGGAATCGTTTGGTAAGACACATCCTGAAACCAAGAAGTAGTCAATATGGCAACTAGGGAAGTGAATACCATAAATAGGTTTAAAAGAATGTAGGGAAGTAATTATATAGAGATGAATAGAACAACTGCTATCTAACTTGTCTTCCAGACTGAAGACCACAACAACAACTTGCTATTTAAGGGGAGCTGCTACACGGTGGCTTTAGATTACATTTTGTAGAAATATTACTCCAGTTTCTATAGGAACCTGTTCCAAAATACAGTCAGTCGCGTAAAGAAGACGCCATTACACTTTAATGAATAAAAACTGACTGATTTAAAATCTGTTACACACCATACGGAAAATTCCTCCTAGTTCTACATCAAAACGGAGAGAGGACTGACTACATCTCTCAAAATTACTTTATCATCCTGAAAAGTTAGGACCATATCACCAGAATAACGTTTTCTATATGTTTCCACAGCAGTACAAAATGAGAAAAAATTTACTTCTCAATAAAGTCATCGTGTTTATTTACAGTCCTTCTTATGTAATAGCCAACTCATTTTTTTTCAATGTCAGTGTCAATTTTTCATCTTGGTAAAAACCACACAGGTAAGTTACCCACAGCATAAGGTAGGAGTGTACGGACCACCGAATATACACGGTCAGAGATATCAAAACTTCAGAAAACGTTCCAAGTAACATGTCCATATTAATTAAAGTAAATTTAAAACTGTCATTCAGACAGGAAATTTGAGAAGAACTACAAGGTTTTAAATTACTCTGATATCTCCACAACTGAGGGTAGTTTGGCACAAATAGAGTACAAACATACCAAAAATTTTGCCAAATTTTTCACTTTTTAATGTGCATACTGGTACACTAACACCATTTCCCCTACGAACTTCGGAAAATTTTTCTTCTTTAGTCACAAATAACTTATCTGGAATTAAATGTAAATTGCTTAGTTATTTTTAAATTAATGCTCTGTTTTGGCTCAACCTGTGTACTTTTATGCACATGTAAGTTCCTTTAAGTAACTAAATATTTATCTAAAATTAAAATAACAATAATACTTTATACAGCTACAAAGAATTAAACAATACAACATTAACTCATGAAGCAATTTCTGTTTGTTCTGAGTGAGGTCTAAATATGTGTTATGTCTTTGTGTGTAACTCATGGATCAGTTTTGCGCTAATGTAAGCCATGTGCTGCCATATTTCTTATTGACATATACTTTATGCTGCAACATTGTGAAAGTTGGTCGTTTCTCTAAAAGGTATGTAGCATTAGAACATAATTTCCCATGAGACTATCAGACTGAAATACACGTAATATGTTAATCTGATTTATACAGATGATGGTAGTAGACAACACTCGCTTTGGTGACATAGTCATACAGCGCCAGCCTTTTGATACGTGATTCTATGCATTCAGAAGTTGGCGCACCAATACTCGTCAATAAAACGCCAAATATCGTACACCACTCAACAGTGTGTTAGTGTGTGCTATCTTTTATTGCTAAAATGACACGTCACAATTTAAAAATACGTGAATACATATTCACATCCGAAGAGGGCTGCTGACACGGTAAACATGCCCCTTTTCCTTGGTGTTCTGGTGTTCAAGTTTAATTTCAGAACGTAAGCTGAATCAATTAATGAGAAGAGAGCGGAGAAGAAGTAAGAGTTAATTTAGAAAATAGTCTACTTGGTTTCGACGAAATCGGTGTCGACAACGATTGTGAAAGAAGTAATTAAATTTTCACTTACTAAGCAACTTCTACAATCAAGCTACAGCTTTTATTACGTTGCTTGGTGAGAATGGAGACTTCGTTTTGTCAATACTTTTCCGGACACAAAGATGGAGATTCCTAATTTATTGCATTTCAGTGAGGAAGGGATACTCATCAACGAATCTTATCTGAACCACCTCTGATGTGCGGGTAACATTAATTCGTTCACATTGACTGCAGAACATTTCAACAATGAACAAATGAAATCAGTAGAACAAGCATGATAGTGGATCTGAAAATTACAGTGAAAATAAAATTGCACAGGTATAATAAGTATGCTGAAAGAAAACAGCGAGGATTTCATCTGTAAGATTGTTACACCTTGGAATGCTTCAGGTAAATGAAAAATAGGAGTGTACTTCAAAGAAAATTAGATGCAAACCAACCACGAAATGAGGCTTGACTAACAGGTTACATTAAAATATCCTTTTAGGGTAACAAGGGATCTGTATGAAACTGGGTTGCAAATTTGTGGAATGGCAGGAAAAGGGGGGGGGGGGTCTGGGTGTTACTTTGGTTAACAAACTGAATTTTTCTGGGTAAGTAATGACCTTAGCAGAGTAATAGGCAGAAAAATTGGGACATATTTCGGTGAATAAGGACGAACAGTGAAACATGTGAAACACTGCAGAAGGATACGTGCAGCAGACTATGGTGTCTGCTGATGGTGATGGCGACGATATCCCTAACTCGTTAAAATACAAGGAAAAAACTGAAGAATAGGAGAAAGAAACTTGACCGTTGTAAATTGTTTTATCCGGAGATGCCATGAAACACTGCTAGATTTAGTTGAGCTGCAAACAATTTTGCGCCACATTGCGACAGTGTCAGTACGAGAAAGTTGTTTGGGATTTCCGTTCTGATGCACCATATCACTGAGTATATTGCTTTATTGCGTAATATAGTTCTCAGATTCAACGCCTTTTCAAGAAATTCGAATAATAATTCTTAAAGTACTCTTTACATTACAGGAATTATTGTCATGAATTTAATACCATAGCTTCCGGAATTCATATTTTGAAACTTTAAAGCTGATGATTAAACGTGTTGTTACACTTTACACTATCAAACATTTATTAAAAATTGTAAGGGAAGGGGTTAAACTTATGGCACATAATATCGGAACCAACAGCAGTATAAATGTTCCAAAATTCTGAAACTGCAGGACTGCGAAACTTCTGTGTAATGTTTGTTTGGTTTTTTTATCTGGTGTATAGCAATGATGATGAATATCTGTCGTACTCTTTTGCTGCTTTGTAAGTTAGAACTCGAGTGCAAGAAGCTTACCTCTAAAAGCACCTGAAGGTAATTTTCTAGTTGAGCTGTGAATAATTTTGCGCCACATTGCGACAGCGATAGTACGAGAAAGTTATTTGGGATTTCCGTTCTGATGTACTATATCACTGAGTATATTGCGTTACTGTGTAATATCGTTCTCCGATTAAACGCTCTTATCGATGCCTATCACTATGAAAAGAACCTTTTATCTCGATTGGTTGTTTGCTTAGTTCAAGACCGTTTCTAAAAGACGAGTGAATACTGTCGGAAACTGGGACAGATAACGTTCATTACAAGATTGCCTGCGGATTTCATTCTATATAAAAGCGATATATCGCCGAGGTTACTCACTTGCTTTTACTGGACAACACAGTAGGTATGATTGCCGAGCTACCTGTAGTATCGCACTAAAATAGATCCAAAGTAATGATACTGTTTGTAAGTGAGACGTAATTTTAGTTTTAAGCTGTCATTGTAGCAAAGCAAGAAACTGTAGCAAGCTAAAATTTCGTAGTTGTCTACTGTTAAGAGCTGTGGTCCTTAACTATATTAGCAATAATTTGCTGTTTGCCAAAAGTTAAAATTTTTTTGGAAGTGTAAGTATCACTATGTGATCAAAAGTATACGGACACCCCCAAAAACGTATGTTTTTCATATTAGGTGCATCGTGCCTCCATATCAGCCACCTCAGTAGTCATTAGACATTATGAGAGAGCAGAAAGAGGCGCTCCACGGAAATCACGAACTTCGAACGTGGTCAGGTGATTGGGTGTCACTTGTTTCATACGATTGTACCCGAGATTTCCACACTCCTAAACATCCCTAGATCCACTGTTTACGATGTGATAGTGAAGTGGAAACGTGAAGGGACACGTACAGCACAAGGGCTCACAGGACGACCTCGTCTGTTGACTGACAGCGACCGCCGACAGTTGAAGAGGTTCGTAATGTGTAGTAGGCAGACATCTATCCACACCATCACACAGGAATTCTACACTGCATCAGGATCCACTGCAAGTACTATGACCGTTAGGCGGGAGGTGAGAAAACGTGGAGTTCATGGTCGAGCGGCTGCTCATAAGCCACGCCGGTAAATGCCAAACGACGCCTCGCTTGGTGCAATGAGCGTAAACATTGGACGATTGAGCCGTGGAAAAAGGTTGTATGGAATGACGAATCACGGTACACAATGTGGTGATCCGATGGCACGGTGTGGGTTTGGCGAGTGCCCGGTGAACGTCATCTGGCAGCGTGTGTAGTGCGAACAGCAAAATTCGGAGGCGTGGTGTTATGGTGTGGTCATGTTTTTCATGGAGGGGGCTTGCATCTCTTGGTGTTTTGCGTAGCACTTAAAGCACCTTCTTGCTTCCCACTGTTGAAGAGCACTTCGGGGATAGCGATTGCATCTTTCAACACGATCGATCACCTGTCCATAATTCACGAACTATGGCGGAATGCTTACAGAACAATAACATCCCTGTAATGGACAAGCCTGCACGGAGTCCTGACCTGAAGCACATAGAAGACCTTTGAGATGCTTTGGAACACCGACTTCGTGCCAGGCCTCAATGACCGACATCGATACCTTTCCTCTGTGCATAACTCCATGAAGAATGGGCTCCATTCCCCAAGAAACTTTCCAGCACCTGATTGAACGTGTGCTTGCGAGAGTGGAAGCTGTCATCAGGGCTAAGAGTGGGCCAACCCCATATTGAATTCCAGCATTACCGATGGAGGGCGCCACGAAATTGTATGTCATTTTCAGCGAGGTTTAGAGATACTTTTGATCACATAGTTTTTTAATAAAGTGCCCATTGTTAGAAGCAAGTGGATGCTACGCAATTATCGTTTATCGACGGAACGATTAAGCCGATAAATTTTTAGTAATGGTGAGCAAGGTTGAAATTTTCGTCAGATTTTATTGTTTCTTTTATGAGTCACTTACACCTGATTTTGCGTTGTTGTACCTCAACAACG
The DNA here is from genome assembly GCF_023864275.1 of Schistocerca cancellata. NCBI lineage: Eukaryota > Metazoa > Arthropoda > Insecta > Orthoptera > Acrididae > Schistocerca > Schistocerca cancellata. The sequence goes on from NC_064628.1 coordinate 408,240,145, forward strand.
TAACATTTCGTCGCATCATCTCATATCATTTTACATCTAACGTAGAGTATTATTCATCTAATAACATAACAGTCACCGGCCGTAGTGGCCGAGTGGTTCTAGGCGCTTCAGTCAGGAACCGCGCGACTACTACGGTCGCAGGTTCGAATCCTGCCTCAGGCATGGATGTGTGTGACGTCCTTAGGTTAGTTATGTTAAAGTAGTTCTAAGTTCTAGGGGACTGATGACCTCAGATGTTGAGTCCCATAGTGCTCAGAGCCATTTGAACATAGCAGTCGACAGAATACGAAAGCTGAACATGTATTTGAGTCCTCATTTGACCAGGGTTTTCTCACGTAATACTAGTTAAAGAGAAGGTCCTTCTCAGTAGTTACGAAAAATGTCTAAAGAAACATTTGAAAAACATGAACTTAAACTCTTTTAATAAGCTTAATGTTACATCCCCCATCAGTGTTGTGCAAGGCAAATGATGAATTGTTCGTAGATAAATTGACATTTAGTACGATACAATTGTCAAAGTTAATGATAGCGCCTAAGAGTATTAAGATATGCATCAGAGGAACTGGTCAGTGTTTTTCTGATCCACGACTACTGTACATAATTGACTGTCTTGCGCAATGTAGTGTTCCAGTTTTTCATAGCGCATCAGATTTCTATGTGCTGGAGCCTTCTGTCGCTATTTTCAAACGTCTCTGAGACAGAAGTCGCTAATGCACAAATTTGAAGTAGCGATCGACAATGAAGTTGCCCTTCTCGACGGAATAATATGAAGGACGTCAGTACACAGAGAGCTGGGGTGTTTTTCTCATATTATGGCGTGGCTTTTTGGAAGACTATTGGAGAAGTACCACTGATTAAACCAGAGGATGACTCCTGCGTTGCTGGAGCTGAGGATCATTTATCAAGACCTCAAAGATACAGCACCACATTAGTATTTCTTTCATTTGTGTTTCAACAAATCGGGAAATTTCGTGACCATATGAAGAATTCAGAATAATATGAATTCGGATGCAACTAGGAAACGCTCTCAGCCCAGACAGCATTCACTGTAATTAACAGTTTCGATTTATTCCTTTCAACGCAAATCATCGCACCCTTTCTCTTCATCTCGTAACCTGAGAAATCACTGGTGACAAAAAAAAAAAAAATTATTATCGAACCAATTCAGTTTGTGTGAGGCACAATGTCTTTAATAAGGAAGAACGAGCACACGTGCGATGTCAGGGCAACTGTGCCGCAGCAGAATCTAAAAGGCGAGGTGAGGTCAACCTTTTAGCTGTAACGGTAACAAAAGAAATTATTTGTCGGGAGAGGTGGAGGAGGACTTTTAGGGTATAGTTCATGCTCACTTTGTGCCAATATTCTGGGTGAGATTCCATCTACGTAGTTTCTTATGAAATGAGGAGGTGTTACAATTTTTTTGGTGAGTCGTCTATGGTATGGGGATGCTGTTTCCAGGAACCCACTTTCTCCTATCGAAATGGTACAGAATATGTACTGTCTCCGTATTATCCCCTCATTTCTCTGTTTCATTACCATGAATACTGCTGTGTAGTCGAGTGGAGACATCCTAAAATGATGTCAAGATGGTTGCTGGTAACCTATGAAGCGTCGAACATTTATTCATGGTGTTTACAACGCGTTGCTCTCCCGCACCAGCCGTAGGTGATGTTTCATTCAGCTGCGTGTTGGATGGCGTTAACAACCTCAATGCCGAGGCGGGCTGCCGGTGGCAGGCGACGACCATGCTCAGTGCGAGAATTTGGTCTCTCACTGGCTGCTGAAGGGTCCTCGGTTCTACTGCAGATTCTACAATGACGCTTGATGACCCACCAGTGATGTATGTTGTGTAGTCGGTTGATCTCCTCGCTGCTGCCCTGGTTGCTTTCATCGCCTAGAGGTGCCTGGGCGCTAAAAAGAAACATGAACCCGGAGAGGCCTATTGCTGATTTCCACCTTGGAGCTCAGTTCTGGAAGCTCTCTGCGATGTGATGTTGTGTAAGACAGTCAGCTTCTCCATCATTACATGGTAGTCGGCGAGCTTAATGAAGTTTATCAGGTAAATACCATCATCTCGAGTACATCTTCAGCTAGTTCATAGACGGTGATGGAACATCATTCACTACAGTATCGTAATCGTAGAACTGAATGCTACTGCTGTGAATAGCATCATTCCCGATGGTCAACCGACGAGACCTGGAAAACTGGAGTATTTAAACGAAGGTCGAAGTGTGCACCAACAAAGAAAAGCTTGCCCTCCCAACACCGACGTTCCGGCAGGCTAGGAAACCATTTTTGAAAAAAGGAAGTAGCGAATTCTATGGCCCATTAGGCCACAGCTAGCCTCTTGGTCACCCATCAACTTGGCACCAGAATAACTTCTTTCAGCAGTAGGCATACTCGTGCGAGGCGGCAACAAGCTAACAAAACCTCTGAGCATCGCCGCTCCGGCCATTCTGCATCGTCTTCTGGGAGGCCCACCAGCTGCCGCCTGCACTCGGCCGCGTCTGGTCCGTAGGTACACTCTGTCACTCTACTGTAAATTTTAACGGTCGTCATTTCGGGTAAAGTCTAGTAATGAAGCTAGGATTACATTGCGGTTTCTGTCGTTCGGCGATCAGATGAGCATCAGCACCAACCGTGCGGTAAGGTTCACCGAAATCTGCCACCCCTTTTGTTGCCGAACTTCAGTATTCTCTCTCCAAAGTGTTCACAGTTAAGCCTACGCAGTTATAGGTGACTTTTGTTTCTATATCTTGCGCTGTGAATGTGTCTGTCAGTGGAGGCTGCCCTCAGTTAAGAGAACATTGTTCTGCTCTGATTACAGTACATATCTCTTTGTGCTACTTTGTAAATTATTTATTTGTGTTGTGAATTCTACCATCTTTTCTCAGTATCCACTGAAATCAGGGGCTCCCTGCAAGAAGAGTCGCAGTGTACGCCTTCCCACACTTCGATACTGGGTAGAATAATATAATGTGAGGTCCCTACAGGCTATCAACATTTATCTCGCCCGCTAATTGAAGCAAGCTCTTTTCATTCAGGCCTCCTGGGCTACGAAAACAGCAGTGGCAGTCAGTGTAGGAGAGGAAGTGCAGTGTCATATAAACTTCAGAGGAACTAGCGAAAGATATTTTCTCGTTGCTTGGATAGCAAACTCTCTCCTCGTCCTTCTACTGACATAAATATAAAATAATTTAACAGGTTGGTAATTAACGTAGTCCACACAACGATAATAACACTCGCCATTTTTCCAAGTAAATCTGATACAAAAACATGAGCGCGCCTTTATTTGTGCCTGATCATTTCAACATCCACCAGGAGGGGGCAAATTACGTCCGACTTTCCCATTTTCATTTATGTCAAGCCAACTGAAAAATTAGACTGCAACTGAGATAAAACTGCAGACATGGACGCTAAATCGATAGTAAAAGATACCTGACGAGAAGAATAAAGATACAAAAGCTACATAAAACCACTAAACTGAACAGAATTATGTCGACGCCGGGGGAAGGTGTGATATATTACTGGCGAACATGAGGACACGGCGACGGTCGACCACTCTCTGTATCGAGATACAACAGAACAGCCTGGGCAACATGCGATCTTGCATTATGTTGTTGAAAGATAAAGTCACTGAGACCTCGAAGACAGGACACAGCTATGGGCCTTAACAAGTCAGCAGTGAAACCCCAGCTGTCCACACTACTGTCTATGTGAATCAGATGTGACCTTGCTGTGACGCAGTGGCAACCCGTACAGTCGCGCCGGGTGCAGCCAGACAAAGTTTGTTCTCGTACGTTCATCCTCGTGCTGTACGTGATACCGTGACTCTTCCAAAAAGAAGACGTTTCGCCACTCCTGTGTCGGAATATGTCGTTGGGCCGCGCTGTCGAAGCGCCTTTCTCAGATCTCCCATGCTGGATATCCGTGGTGCTTCAGACGTTGTCACGAACTCAATGGAAAGCGATACGCACATATAAAGATGGCGATAGTGTGCCATACACAAGGCATAAAAGGGCAGTGAATCGACGGAGCTGTCATTGTAAAATGATTCTTGTGAAAAGGTTTCCGATGTGATTATTCAGTATTCTGCGATTCACACTGTCAAGAGAATTCTGGGAATACCAAATTTCCGGCAGTATCTCTCACCACGGGCAAAGCTATGGCCAGAGGCCTTCACTTAACGACCGAGGGAAGCGGAGTTTGCGCAGACTTTTCAGTGCTAACAGACAAGCAACACTACCTGAAATAACGGCGGAAGTCTATGTCGGTGTTGCGCAATTTGGCGTTAATGGGCTATGGCAGCAGACGACCAACGCGAGTGCCCTTGTTAACAGTACTACATAGCCTGCAATGCCTCTCCCTGGCTCGTGACCACATTGGTTGAACCCCGAGGGCTGGATAACCATGGGATAGTCAGATGAGACCCAATTTCAGCAGGTAAGAACTGATCGTGAGGTTCGAATGTGGTGCAGACCCCCGAAGCTGTGAACCCAACTTGTCAACAAGGGACTGTGCAGGGTGGTGGTGGCCCTGTAATGGTGTGGGCTTTTTTACGTGGGATGGACTGAGTCCGCTGGTCCAACTGAGCAGATCACCGACTGTAAAGGGTTATTTTCGGTTACTTGGAGACCATTAGCAGTCATTCATGGACTTCATGTTCCCAAACAACGATTCAGTTTTTAGGAATGACAATGCGCCATGTCATCAGGCCACACTTGTTCGCAATTGGTCTGAAGATATTGTGGACAGTTCGAGCTAATAATTTAGGCACGCAAATCGATCGGCACGAATCTCATCAAACATTTGTGCTACGTAATCAAGGGGTCAGTTTGAGCACAAACTCCTGCACTGGTTCCGGCCGTTGTCGCCGAGCGGTTCTAGGTACTTCAGTCCGGAACCGCGCTGCTGCTACAGTCGCAGGTTCGAATCCTGCCTCTGGCATGGATGTGTGTGATATCCTTAGCTTAGTTAGGTGTAAGTAGTTCTAAGTCTAGGGGACTGATGACCTCAGATGTTATGTCCCATAGTGCTCGGAGCCATTTGAACATGCAGTGGCAACACTTCAGCAATTGTGGACGGCTACAGAGAAAGCTCGGCTAAATATTTTTGCAGGACACTTCCAATGACTTGTTGGTACTTCAATCCAGGGACTCATTTTAGAATCACACGAAGAAATGAGCACCAGAGATCGCCATAAGCAATTCCTTACAGTTTGCAGTAGTTGTTGTTGTTAGACATTAGGTTGTGTTTTCTGTAGCATTTGTAAACGTTCCACATTCTGGACTTTTAAGTGCTGTATAACATATTAAAACTATTTGGGATATATTGTTAGTTATTCAAGTACATAATTTTATGGTATGTAAAATTCTATATATTCTTAGATTTGTATTACATGTGGACAGTTAAGCCGCACTTTGGCGCTCATGCAGCATCTTGGAACGGAAGACGGTGTTCTTGTAAATGAACTGAGTTTTTTTAATATCTTAACCACTCGGTGCTTATAAGTAAAACATAGTTACTCACACAGGTCTGGTATTGGCTGCAGTGATCGTATGGCAGCGAAATTTGATAGATACTCTGATGCGTTAGTGCGGAATCGATATAAACTAGTAAAAAGTCAGTTCTAGTATTGGCCACCAGGTGTAAACTTGGTGGTGTGAATGCAAGGGACACATGCTGAATTGTTTCCGTGTATAATGGATTAGGAATGGAGTTTGGGCAGAAAATCACAAACAGTTGAGAAACGCATATTGTTGGTGTTATTATTAAATGGCGCTTACACAATTTGTTTAGTATGAGCACCGGAGTTGTCAACGAGATGTACATTGCCACATTTTCACCTGGTGGCCAAAACTGAAAGTAATTTTTTTTAGCGTGTGTGGGTTGCACATTAACACATTAGAATATCTACCAAGTTTTGCTGGTATAGAGTCTAAACCATTTCTGGTGAACATTAACAGAATTAAAACAAACAAGAAACACATATTTGATACTTTAGAACTCAATACCATTTAAGAAGTAACCTATGTATGACACGACGCCAGTAGAAGACTACTATCTCACTTAACAATGTTAAGTGCTAGAACACTTTATGAGGCTTATTCGGATTCTACATACCAAAATGCATACTGACTGACATATTACATCCTAGACGCAAATGGGCTGTTGAGTAGTGTAATTAGACCGCAAATTAAGTTGTCCATTTCTCTGTGTATCAATACAGATTGTCAATCTTGTCTACAAGGAATGGTGTACAATTTGCAGCCATGTAACATGGCGTAAGGACACTGAACAGTGCTCATATAAATCCTAACTAACGCTGACCAGAGATGACTGTCTCGTCTTGTCAATCACAGTCGATGTCAGACCTGAGAGAAAATGCTGTCAGTGAATAAAAATCCATCTCGGCTAGAATCCTAATAAATATTTAAAATGTAAGTACATGCAATGAGAGCTGGGTATCTCGTAAAACGCCATTTCTCACAGAGCACAATAAGTTGCAGGTCTTCAGTAGGCGATACAACAGAGAAGCTCGACGGTAGCTGACTGGAGGTTGTATTGTAGTCCGATGAATTGCTACAATGACGCAAGGTATCGAGTGCACCGACAGCCCAAAGAGGCGTTTAAATTTCAGTGTATCAGAGGGTGTAGCTGAGCAGAGGCAGAACCTAGTTCTACGATGTTTTGGGTTAGAGGACGGGGAGGGGTTTGTTTCTCATACCGTGACATGTGTTCATTCATTCAAGTAAAGTGGAATGAAGCAAGATTTTCGGATTTTCATTTCAACATTGTCACTGATCAGTTGATGGCTTTTCTTCCACGTTTCATGACGAGTGTGTTGTTGGGTACTCACCCTTTTAAGTTGGTAGCAGCTGTGTTCCAGGGGCTGCACAAATGTGTTCCTAGTTTAGCGAATACTCACACATCATAATGCCCCTCGACTGGTACAATGAATAACCAAGCCATAATCGCACAGAAAATCTCCCCACTGGAAGATTGGGTAAAATATAACAATCAATTTCCTCCCCATTAGGTAGCTCTGCAGGAGCTGCTCATCAATTAACGGCTTCCACTTGACACGAAGTACCAGAAAAATTGGTGAGCTCTCTTCCTGGCCGAAATGCAGCTGTTGTCAAAGCTAGAGGCGGTGTTACACCATACTAGCTGATATCTTCAGGTGATTACTAATTTTGTCCGGTATGTTTATCTTTGTACTGTGTAGTTAAAATCGGAAGATATCCATACTTCTGTTCCAGGATGGTGCATAGAGTTTTGGTGTTCCTCGTGGCTGGTCTTGCGCTGGCTGCTGGAGAGAAGGTGCGCTATGACGACCACCGTGTGTACCGGGTACTGCCAGCCAATGTGGACCAGCTGCAGTTCCTCAATGGGCTCACCAAGTACCACAAAGATGTGAGTATTCCTTCACCAGCGACTACAGTACCGCTTCTTTCTGCAGAGTTCTTCTAGTCACAGTGTTCAGCTGACATAGGTCTTTCTGCAACAGTATTCCAACTTCTCTAAAGACAGCTGCAGAATATTTTCTCCCCAATAAATAGCTTATTCAAAAGGCATGTGCAAAAGAGCTTGTAATCTTCCTACGTTATAACATAATAGCAGTGTCTGCTGTTACTTAAGGATTTTCTAGACTCCCAAGTTTCTAAGAAGACGTGCGACTAGTCCTTGTGTTGATTCTCCAGTGACGGTCTTTCGAAACCCACTTTAGGCCGAGTTAGGTATTCGTAATCTTCGCTTGCTTTGTGTTATTATTTGACTTCAGTCTTTGGGTAGACTGTCGAACGTAAGGGTTATAGTTAATTTCTCAAGGAGCTCATTGTCTCTTAGTAAGCTGATGCCAGCGATTCCAGTCTTTCGTCATCAGACTAAATGTATATGTGATACTCATAATGAAAGAAAATACCCATTTCAAGGTGTAACGTGGTAAACAAGTAACACATCTTTCACTGAATTCCTGAAACAATGCCGGTTAACTCGATATGTCACACAACATATCGAGTGAAACTGTACGAATACTATGAATATGCAGATCCAATAAACAAGCCAGCATTTCGTGAGTATAAACCACTAACACTCACACTCGTAATTGCACGCAAGTAATTTCCCAGACCTGAGCTACGAGATGCAGTTATGAGGGAAGGAGAACTTTACAATGGCATGCCCATCCCGCGTGGCGCGAAACCTCACAGCAGGACACCTAGCACACCCAATGAGACATCGGAGTCACTGCGTAGGCCGCCGGCAAAAGCAGGCCTTGACCCCGCATCTAACGACAGTCATTCATAAAGCCTTTCCACAGAAACACAGCGGGAAATGCCAGATAAACGTCTGCAGAAACCCTACTCAAAACATTGGTGACTCGCTGTAGCTGCCTGAGTAAAAACTCGCATGGAAGAAAAAGCTGTTTATGTCAGTATTACGTATTAAAAGTTAAACTCTATCCTATGAGAGAAACGACACGTGTTATAGGCTACAAATCTCTGGTGGGAGGAGTCATAACAAGTATGAACACTCTGATTGGGCCTAAAGAAAACACATGGCCGCCAGCTTTGATCTAGACAAATTGCAGACAGAGTAATTCGCTCTTTCTCTTGCAGCAAATCGTCAAGTTTCTGAGCCAGGTGACTCGCGCCACGCTGAGACGACTGAGAAAGTCATTATTGAACACTTGTTCACAGGCTCATCTTAACTCATAAGGAGTTAAACTGCAAACTCTCCTAGTATGGAGAATCGCACCAAGCACTGACAACGCCAGTGAGATATTTGAGGGCAACAATGTACGATAAATTCCAGCCAGATACCGTGTACCATGCCAATTAACTTAGCTAGCGAATAACTGGGAGCCTTGGTTTCACTGAAGATATAGGAAATGTATCCAACTCGTGTTTAACAGACGAGAGAGATTTAGAATAGATTCTCAGGTTCACAGCTCGCGCCGACAGCAGCCACTGCCGCCGTCAATCAAATGTAAAAATGCGCGTTCGCAGTACACCAGCAAGTGATATTCAATTGACACTCAGAACTGTGGTCATCTCGATCTCTCCTAATTTTTGTACATTTAACCATGACCTGGTAGTTAAATATAATCAAAATTGTCGGGCTTCATTGGAGCAGAAATGGGGGATATCCGATCTAATAGAAAGGATTGATCAGCGACTGTAGAGTGCTTTATACCCTCAAGTTATTAAAATGTTTTTATTGCGAACTTCTTTCTCGTTGCTCTTTACCGACCCTATCCATTATTTGATTATTTTCATTGTGCATTTTAGGTTAACTAATATCTCTGGCCCCAATTATATTTGATTTGTTTGTACTTTTATCGACCTGCAGACATAGTCATCATACTTCCACCATTAAAGAACCTTATGATAGGAATTTCGCTTCACAGTGGTGAACACCCAATATCAATATTTTACCATCCTGTATGTAATTTTTCTAACATTACTATGTCATGAAGTCATACTTAGAGTAAAAATAAACCTTAATAAATAAAATCTAGGAGTTTCATTTTTTGCTAACCTATGATTGCACATCAATCCGTTCACTAATTTCTGTCAGCCATAACGTTTCCTTTGCAGGGAGTGTAGTGGAACTGACATTGAGATCATTTTGTGATTATATCACTTTCCGTACTGCTGCACTCTTCTTAACTCTGTATGCAAGAGAGGGTATGTTCCTACCTTGCGGGTCATAAGCTCAACACCAAATTCCTGAAACACTCACAAAGCGTTCTTGCGCATCTGTGGTAGGAAGATAGATCTGAACCGATCTCACACTTACTAGAGAGATCATAGTAGTACATAAACATTTCTGAGTTCCAATATGCAAAGAACTGTTATTCGTATAGACTTCAATTGATTATTAATTTACTAACATTAATGCTAAAGAGTACCAGTTCTGTTTGCGAGACGAAAACAGAGCTCACTGTCAGTATCATCACTGACATGAGTGACTGTGTGCCTTTGGTACACAGCTGAGTGGAGGCTCAGAAGGTTCTGCGACCGTATAGGCTGCAAATTGCTTGATTTGTGTTGTAGGGTGGTGCGTTTCAGGTTCCGATAAACAGGTCGGGGGTCCATTGGAGGCGGCTACACGGGTAGTGGGGCTATGTACAGTGGACTGGGTGGATATTTAAGTTAGAGGGTCTCAGTCTCAAAGGATGTAGGGCAAACAAAGGCTAGGGTGGAACTAGAAAATATATTGTAGTTGTAAATTTTCGTAGTTGTGTTGGGAAAAAATTAGAGATCCAACCGCTAACAGAAAGCTCCGAAACCTAAGTCGTTGTAGACAGTGAAAGCTGACTGACTCCAGAGATAAGTTCAGTAGAAACTTTTACAAAAAACCTAATGGTGTTCAGTCATAATGGATTAAATATAGTTTGTGGAGGTGTGTTTGTTGTCATTGGAAGTAGTTTACCTTGTAGTGAAACTGTGGTCTACAGTTCCTGTGAGTTAGCATTAGTAGAGGCTATACTCGGCAATCTGAACAAATTCATAATTGGTTCCTTTTAACCACTCCCTGCCGAAACATTCATAGAATTATTGTGACTAATATCAAATAGGTACCCCACTCAATAGGTACCCCACTCATACAACTACAGGCAGTGGTGACTTCTGTCTACTCTCTGTATGTTCAAGAAAATACATTTTTAAAGTCGGCGTTAGACATAAACCAAGACCCGAAATTTTACTCAATGCTTTCTCCTAAGTGTATTTTGAACAGTTAGTTCAAGAACCTCGTCGAAGTGTAAAAGGTTGCGAAAACATACTTTATCTCGTAGCAACAAATAATCGTGAGCAAATACGACGCAACATGAGTGATTTTAGGGTTTCCCTGAGTAGGAAAATCTTGAATAGTTCTCGGATGAACAGACGGTGATCACAAGCTGGTTATAGTGAGATTTACCGTCTAAATCCACCAAAAATAAAAATCATTTTTAAAGTAGAAGATAGAAATTTGCTTGACACCTTCCTAAGAGACAGTCTCCACCTCTTCCCAACTGACTATGTAAGCGTAGACCAAATGTGGCCTCAGTTAAAAGAAATGGTATCGGCATGGTGCAGTGGTTAGCAAACTGGACCATTCGGGAGAACGACGGTTCAAATCCGCGTCCGGTCATAGTGATTTAGATTTTCCGTGATTTCCCTAAATCGCTTCTGACAAATTCCGGGATGGTTCCTTTGAAAGGGCTCGACCGACTTTCTTTCCCATCCTTCCCTAATCCGATGGGACCGATGACCTCGCTGTTTGGTCCCCTCCCCAAAATCAACAAACAAACTAACCAATAGCATCGGCCATAATTCAGAAATATATACCAAATAAATTATTGATGGAACTGGTCCATCATGGTTCACAAAACAGGACAGACCACTAGATCACTGTTACAGAACCAACGAAAAATGCTTGCCGAATTTAATACAATGCTAAATACTTAAGATCGGTATCGTTTTTCAGAAGCTCGATATTAAGCAGAAACGTCAGTGCGAGATGCTCTTAATAGTTCCACAACGAAATTCTCTCTTGCAATCTGTCAGAAAGCCCAAACACATTTTGGTTGTATGTAAAGTATGCCAGCGGTAAGATACATTCAGTACCTTCACTGTACCATAACAATGGCAATGTTACTGAAGACAGTGCCAGTAAAGCAGAATTAAGAAGTACGGTATTCCGAGATTTCTTCACCAAAGAAGACGAAGTAAACATTCCAGAACTCGAATCAAGCACAGTTGCCAACAAAACTAGCTTACTAGTAGATATCCTCGGTGTAGCGTAGCTGTTTAAATCAGTAATAACAGGTCTTCTATTCCAGATTCGTACCAAAGTGGTTCCTTTCAGAGATATTGATATAATAGCTCTGTACTTAGCAATGATATACAATAGCTCGCTCGACGAAAGTTCCGTACCTGAAGACTGGGAAATACTCAAGAAAACGAATAGGAGTAATCCGATGGATTACAGATCCATGCCATTGAAGTCGGCTTGCAGCAGGGCTTTGGAACATCTATTTCGCTTGAACGCTATGAATTACCTCGAAGGTAACGCTCCACTGACACATACTTAGAACGGATTCAGAAAATATAATTCTTATGAAGACAATTAGCTCTCTATTCTCACGAAGTAATGAATTACATCGGCAGGGGATATCGAATTGATTCCATATTTCCACATTTACAAAAGGCTTTTGATACTGCTCCCCAGAAGCGGCTTCTAACCAAATTGCGTGGCTATGGAGTATCGTCACTGTTGTGCAATTGAAATCGTGGTTTTCTGTCAGAAAGGTTAGAGTTCGTAGTAAATCACAGGAAACCATCGAGTAAAACATAAGTAATATCTTAGTTCCCCAGGGAAGAGTTAGAAGTCCTCTGATGTTTGAGATCTACATAAACGACATAGGAGATAATCAGAACAGCCCTCTTATATTGTTTGCAAATGGTACATTCATTTACCAGCTGGTAAAGTGACTAGATGGTCAAAATAAAATACAAAATAATTTAGAGAAGATACTGCATGGCGCGACAAAGGGCAATTGACTCTAAATAATGAATAGTACTAAACGGAATCCGCCAAATTTTGGTTACACGATAAATCACACAAAAATTACTGTTGTAAATTTAGCTAAATACTTAGCGATTACAATTTCGATTAACTCAAATTGGAATGATCACATAGTTAAAGACTGTGATTTATTCATAGAACAAGTAGAAAATGCAACAACTCAACTAAAGAGTCCGCTTACACTACACTTGTCCATCCTCTTCTGGAGTATGGCTGTGCCGTGTGGGATCCGCATCAGATAGGATTGACGGAGGACACTGAAAAAGTTCAAAGAAGGGCAGTTCGTTTTGTAGTATAGCGAAATAAGGGAGATAGTGCCACGGGTATGATCCGCGGTGGCAATCACTAAAACAGAGGCGTTTTTCGTTGCAGCACGATCTTCTCATGAAATTTTAAACACAAATTTTCTCCCCAGATTGTGAAAATACTTTTCTGGCGCCCACCTACATAGGGAGGAGTGATCATCATAATAAGATAAGAGCAATCAGAAATCGCACGGAAACATTTAAGTGTCCGTTTTTCCTACGCGCTATTCGAGATAGGACAGGTAGAGCCGTTGAAGGCGGTTCGCTGAACACTCTGCCAGAACCTTAATTGTAAACTGTGGAGTAGTCAAGTAGATGTAGATACAGGTAGTAGAAAGGAGAATTAAAACTCACCACACACACACACACACACATATATATATATATATATATATATATATATATATATATATATAGGGTGAGTCACCTAACATTACCGCTGGATATATTTCGTAAACCACATCAAATACTGACGAATCGATTCCACAGACCGAACGTGAGGAGAGGGGCTAGTGTAATTGGTTAATACAAACCATAAAAAAATGCACGGAAGAGCTATTGTATCTTAAAGTTGACGTTTGAGTACCACTCCTCCGCTGTTCGATCGTGCGTATCGGAGAGCACCGAATTACGTAGGGATCCAAAGGGAACGGTGATGGACCTTAGGTACAGAAGAGACTGGAACAGCACATTACGCCCACGTGCTAACACCTTTTCATTGGTCTTTTTCACTGACGCACATGTACATTATAATGAGGGGTGAGGTACACGTACACGCGTGGTTTCCGTTTTCAATTACGGAGTGGAATAGAGTGTGTCCTGACATGTCAGGCCAATAGATGTTCAATGTGGTGGCCATCATTTGCAGCACACAATTGCAATCTCTGGCGTAATGAATGTCGTACACGCCGCAGTACATATGGTGTAATGTCGCCGCAGGCTGCCACAATACGTTGTTTCATTTCCTCTGGGGTTGTAGGCACATCACGGTACACATTCTCCTTTAACGTACCCCACAGAAAGAAGTCCAGAGGTCTAAGATCGCCCGCATCTCGTGGTCGTGCGGTAGCGTTCTCGCTTCCCACGCCCGGGTTCCCGGGTTCGATTCCCGGCGGGGTCAGGGATTTTCTCTGCCTCGTGATGGCTGGGTGTTGTGTGCTGTCCTTAGGTTAGTTAGGTTTATGTAGTTCTAAGTTCTAGGGGACTTATAACCACAGCAGTGGAGTCCCATAGTGCTCAGAGCCATTTGAACCATTTTTTTTTTGTCTAAGATCAGGAGAACGGGCTGGCCAATTTATGCGTCCTCCACGTCCTATGAAACGCCCGTCGAACATCCTGTCAAGTGTCAGCCTAGTGTTAATTGCGGAATGTGCAGGTGCACCATCATGCTGATACCACATACGTCGACGCGTTTCCAGTGGGACATTTTCGAGCAACGTTGGCAGATCATTCTGTAGGAACGCGATGTATGTTGCAGATGTTTGGGCCCCTGCAATGAAGTGAGGACCAATGAGGTGGTCGCCAATGATCCCGCACCATACATTTACAGTCCACGGTCACTGTCGCTCTACCTGTCTGAGCCAGCGAGGATTGTCCACGGACCAGTAATGCATGTTCCGTAGATTCACTACCCCGTGGTTTGTGAAACCCGCTTCATCGGTAAACAGGTAGAACTGCAACGCATTCTCTGTTAATGCCCATTGACAGAACTGCACTCGATGATTAAAGTCATCACCATGTAATTGCTGATGTAGCGACACATGAATCGGGTGAAAGCGGTGACGATGCAGTATGCGCATGACACTACTTTCACTCAGTCCACCGGCTCTCGCAATGTCCCGTGTACTCATGTGTGGGTTCATGGCAACAGCAGCTAACACACCAACTGCACCCGCTTCTCTTGTGACGGGCCTGTTACGGACCCGTTTGCGTGCTACGACCATACCTGTTGCATACAGTTGGCGGTAGATGTTTTGCAATGTGCGGCACGTTGGATGGCTGGTTCAAATGGCTCTGAGCACTATGGGACTCAACATCTTAGGTCATAAGTCCCCTAGAACTTAGAACTACTTAAACCTAACTAACCTAAGGACATCACACACACCCATGCCCGAGGCAGGATTCGAACCTGCGACCGTAGCAGTCCCGCGGTTCCGGACTGCAGCGCCAGAACCGCTAGACCACCGCGGCCGGCGCACGTTGGATACTCTCTGTCCGGGTACCGTTCTGCATACACCCTGCAGCCTTCAGCTGCATTTCGTCGACACTCGCCATAGATGAGTATCATCTCCGTCTTTTCAGAGTTCGAATACACCATGGTCACAGTTCCTACAACACTACACTATCACAGACGTCTGGTAACACGGTGTACTACAGTTAGTCTGCGTGCGGAGACGAATACAGAATAACAATAGCAGCAAGCGCTACTTGCGGACACTGTGACAGCTAGACCAAACCACAACAGTGCACTACAGCCACACTCGTAAACACGGTCGTCATCGTAAACATGTCCCTGCAGATGCTGCTCGCCGACCGTGGCCCGTGTTTGTTACAACACGCAACTGAACGTCGGAGGTTTCAAGCGTCATCTTTAGGTTACAATTTCTCCGGATGTAATTAACATTTTACAATGCAAACAAACGGCACTGATTACGTATTTGTTTATATTTTGTTTATATGTTCAGATGTGCTAACAAAACTAACGTGGTTCCATTTTAAAAAA
Organism: Schistocerca cancellata; assembly: GCF_023864275.1. NCBI lineage: Eukaryota > Metazoa > Arthropoda > Insecta > Orthoptera > Acrididae > Schistocerca > Schistocerca cancellata. The sequence goes on from NC_064628.1 coordinate 408,255,748, forward strand.
ACGTAGGTTTGTGTTAAAAAACATACTTCCGTGCATTTTTGTATGGTTTGTATTAAACAATTACACTAGCCCCTCTCCTCACGTTCTGTCTGTGTAATAATCGGTTCGTCAGTATTTGATATGGTTTACGAAATATATCCAGCGGTAACGTTAGGTGACTTACCCTATATATATATATATATATATATATATATATATATATATATATATATATATATAGGGTAAGTCAGTTCCTTATTCATAAATTACACCAAATCAGCAATGATATATATATATATCTGTATAATCGGTTCGTCAGTATTTGATTTGGTTTACGAAATATATCCAGCGGTAACGTTAGGTGACTCACCCTATATATATATATATATATATATATATATATATATATATATATATATACTTACCCTATATATATATATATATATATATATATATATATATATATAGGGTAAGTCACCTAACGTTACCGCTGGATATATTTTGTAAACCACATCAAATACTGACGAACCGATTACACAGATATATATATATATATATCATTGCTGATTTTGTGTAATTTATGAATAAGGAACTGAGACAATTGAATGGATCTATCATTTTATCAGTGACGATGATAAATGACAAGAAAAATTCCTTTAAGTCGCGCTTAATATAGCGAAGCTGCAATGATAATTTTACTCCTGCATATGATTTGTTTGGTTAATTGTGTGTGGCTCAGTGGTGGAGTGCAAGTCTTCCAATCGGACGCCACTTCGGTGACCTGCCCCCGTCGCAGGTTCGAGTCCTCCCTCGGGCATGCGTGTGTGTGTCGTCCTTTATGTAAGTTAGTTTAAGTTAGATTAGTGTGTAAGCTAAGGGATAATGACCTCAGCAGTTTGGTCCCATAAAACCTTACCACAAATTTCCAAATTTCCGGTGACCTGCTTCTCCCTAGCCTACAAACCTACCCCAGTTGACCAACTGGATTAGAGTGGTTATGCTACCGTTACTTGTTACACATATTTCTGATCCACACGTAAAATATGCATACACCACAACGCCACTGGTTAAAGGCCCCTACTGTCGTTTCCCTGTAAAGTACTGAATATAAGTAACAACATGTTATCTTTCAGATTTACTTCTGGAAGGAACCTAGTGTCGTGAATAAACCAGCCGATGTTATGGTATCGCCTAAAATGCAAGCCAGCTTCATGGAGGGCCTAGAAGCAAATGGCATTGAGTCGTCCGTCTACATCGATGATGTGCAGAGGTAAGCGTTAGCGTGGCCAGAGTAACCTTCAAATTATTTTTCATGTGTATGTCATACACAGCTGTTACCCTAAAAAGAATACAAGTGGGACAATGAAAGCTAAATTTGTATTACGAAAATTATTAGTGGGCCTTTGCACTCCTGTGTGTGCTTTACATGGAGTGAATATTCACACCTCCTTGTTTGTTTGTTATTTTTGTTTGTTTTAAGTAAATGAGATTACATTTTGTTTGTGAACATTTTGTAAGTGACCACTCAGCAGTTCCTATCTCTATATGACTATGCAATGCAGAGCCAAAATATTATACAGAGTACCGCGAAGCTGAATATCCCCTGGCGACGTAGCACGTACGTGATGCGATAAGAAGAGTGCGTGAGTCGAACAGAGACGAATAGGGAATCATTCTAGAGACTGCTATACGTGGGGTAAATTGGGAAATCCGCTGAAATAAGTGCGTTGTCGTGGCCCGACGACTGCGAACTTGCATCTCAGAAACGGCGAAGCTGGTCCAATGTTTACGTTCTCATGGTTCAAATGGTTCAAATGGCTCTGAGCACTATGGGACTTTACATCTGACGTCATCAGTCCCCTAGAACAGAACTACTTGAACCTAACTAACCTAAGGACATCACACACATCCATGCCCGAGGCAGGATTCGAACCTGCGACCGTAGCGGTCGCGCGGTTCCGGACTGAAGCGCCTATAACCGCTCGGCCACTGCGACCGGCATGTCCTCATGTCATGAGCAGATACGGAAAGTCGTTGAGTGCTCTGAAACCACGTCTTGACGACAAGATGTTGAAAATACAAGTTAAATCACAGTGCATAGGGCTCCACAGCAGACAACCGCTATGTGTTCCCACATAAATGGAACCGTAACTGATCATGTTGTTGGTTCAACAACATCATCAGTTACGATTCCAGTGTACCCGGTATCGTAGAGGCTGGGCCGTGGATCAATGGAAACGTTTCGCTTCATCCTGTGTATAACGGTACATCCTGCACCACGTCAATGGTCGTGTCCGCATGTGCTGTTTTCCAGGCTTTGGTGGTCTGATAAGTATGACAGGCAAATCACGCTGATAACTTGACCTCCAACTTCGCCTGATCTGAATTCGATGGGACACACCTGGGACAACAAATCACCAGCCATTAATTTGTGGGGACTGCGTGACATGTGCGTAGATATTTGATACCGCAGCATACCTACGGAAACCTGCCAAGAACTTTTGGTACCCATACCAAGCATAATCGCTGCTGTATTTCTTTCCAAAACGGGTTAACACGCCATTTAATAGGTGGTCAAAGTGTTTCCTACTTCGTAAGCTGCCTTTACGCTGTGTAGTGTAGGCCATACGTCGGTGGAAAGCTTGGAAAACTGTAAGTCTCCATGCATGCCCGAATTCCTCTAATGTTACAGGCGGGACCACCAAGTGACATTTGTGTAAGAGGGGCTAATGCTTCTCTAGATTCGTCTTGGGACGGCGGCTCTCGCAATATTAAAAATAAAGCCCTTTATGATACATACGCCATTCTCATAGCCTTTCCCATTAGTATTTGATGGGGAATTTTGTCACATTCGCTTTTTTGCTCGGTTGTCAGGACGGTGCACAGTATTCAACAAGTAGTTGCACAATAATTTGTAGTCCTATTTATTCCCTAGTGCTGTGAATTTGAGACGTCAGCTGTGAAATACTTTCGTATTAAGAACAGACGCTGTTGTCTTACTAATTTTAGACGGAGTAGAGATGAGTTCTTTTAGCTGATTTCGACGCGAATACATATTGATTTTCAGGAACCTCTTGTTAGACCCCATTTGGTGTAGATGATGCCATAGCTGAATCCAAGTCCATTGCAAATTATTTAACCATAAACACAACTCAGTGTTCGAAAAGTGCGTGAGTGAATTTAATTCCACACAATATTACTAATGAATCTGTTTGGATCTATGGGATTGTTCTATCTTACATAAATTTAGATGGATATCCCTAAGTAATTCACATTTGTAAGTGAATAATTACGTCCCGATTTGACCTGTATCAGTGAAATTACTGTTTAACAAGCTGCATTTTACCTTCTACAGTGGAAAAATGCTCGTTAGTGACTGTAAACTTTTAGCATCAGGCTGAAAGTAGGCGGTGTTCATTCACAAACAAAAGAGTAAATGGATCTTAAGGCCTACGAAATATATATTTATGATTCCCGTAAAGCTTCATCGAATGCTTTTAGGGTATAGACTCCTTATCCAAGCTCACTTTTTTTTATATCACATATAGTTTGTATTTCCTTTTCACCTACTTCTTCAAGTACGTAATAAAGTTTTTTTTCCATGTGAATAGTCTCTTGCTCCAATTTCAGTCGTAGTTGTGCCAGCCACTGTGGCCGAGAGGTTCTAGATGCTTCAGTCCGGAATCGCGCGGCTACTACGGTCGCAGGTTCGAATCCTACCTCGGTCATGGATGTGTGTGATGTCCTTTGGTTAGTTCGGTTTAAGTAGTTCTAAGTCTAGGGGACTGATGACCGCAAATGTTAAGTCCCATAGTGCTTAGAGACATATGTAGTAGTCGTTGTTTCTGTTCTCGTTGTTGTTATGATTATTGTTGTGGTATTGGTCGTTGTAACTATGGTGACGGTGGTCTTCAATCCGAAGACTGGTTTGATGCAGCTCTCCAACATAGTCTATCCTCTGCAAGCCTCTTCATTTCTGCAAAACTGCAAGAATCTGTCTGTGAACTTTTTGTTCTCCACATCTGACTTCCGTACAACGCTACAATTTAAATATCTGTAGAAAAGACTTCCTAACACTAAAGTCCTTTATTTAATAGTAACAAATTTCTCTTTGTCGCGAATGTTTTCTTGCCATTGCCAGTCTACATTTTCCATCCTCTTCGCTTTGGCCGCCTATAGATATTTTGCTCCCCATCTACTAGTTTTATTGTTTATTTCCCAATGTAATGGCCTCAATATCACTTGATTTAATTCAGTCACGTTCAATTACCCTTGTTTTACAGCTGTTATTATTCGACCACAATCTCTTTTAAAGATCTTCCAAGTCCTTTGCTGTTTATCATAGATTTACCGTCTCATTGGCAAACAATAAGGTTTTTATTCATTTTCCGTCAATTTTCATTCACTTCTCAAATGTCTCTTTGGTATCCATCATGTCAGTGCATAGACTGGATAACGTCTGGGACGGGCTACAGCCCTTCCGGTTCCTTCTCAACTATTGCTTTCCTTTGATTTATAACTGCAGTATAATTTCTGTTCAAGTTGTACATAATCTATTAATCACTGTATTTTACCCTTATACTTTCAGAATTAAGAAGATTTCATTCCAGTCGACATTGTCAAAAGTTTCCTTTAAATCCACAGTATTGCCACAAGCGTTTCTACATCCCTCCGGAACCCAAATTTATCTTCCCTGAGATCAACTAACTTTTTCATTCGTCTATTAATAATTCGACTCACCACTTTGTGTTCATCACTTATTAGAGTAATAGTCCGATGCAATTCACGCCTATCGGTACCTTCCTACTTTGTAACTGGAATTATTACATTCATCTTAAAATGTGACGGTATTTAACCTGTCTTATATATCTTACGTACAGGTGGAATTGTCTGTTATGGACGATTCTCCCAAGGATCATAATAAGTCTAAGGGAATGTAGCATACTCCTAGGATCTCAGTGCTCTGTCAGATTCTTCTAGCCTTATGATATCTCCCATACCTTAAACTACTTCCTTATCCCTTTCCATAATGTTGTCTTCAAGTTAGTTTCTTTCGTATAGCCTTTTTGTATATTACTTCCACGTGTCAGTTTCCTCTTCTTTGCTCAGTAATGACTTGTCGTCTGAGCTCGTAATATTCATAGTGTTCTGTGTTCCCCAGAGGTCCCTGTAACTTTCCGGTATCGATCTTTCACCGACTCTTCCTTGGTTACACAACTTTATGTTTCCTCTCTCTCCATTTCTACTTAGCCATTTGCGATTTTCTGTTAATTTTATTTTTAGATGTTTATATTTTCTTTTCTTTATATTTTCTTCTTTTGTCAGTTTAGATCAATATTTCGTCCTATATCCAAGGACATTTACTGACCCGTTTCTTTTTCTTATTTGATCATTTGCTTCCGTCTATATTTCACCATTGAACGCAAAACGAATCAGAAATCTTTTTCGACAAGAATATGAAACACATTTTTCTTCGGTTTTGGAAAACCTTCGTTAAACTTCATCACTGATGCCATCGACGGCCGAAAATTGTTAGCCTAGTTACGCGTTGCTGACTAAAGTTTTCTAAGAAAGTGCAGACGATAACATGACAACGTGAAGTTTTCATGTAGTAAAGGATAAAGTGATCACATTCCTAACTTAAAACGACGTACTCACCGTTACTACTTCATCGAGCAGTGATGTAGTAGATTTTCCCTTTGTAGGCGCCGTTGCGGAAGGTAAATTCATTTAATGTTATTCTACCACCTTTGTGATGTTCTTTCAACCTTACAAATTTTGCAAATACTGTAATTAGCTGTGGCCTATAGGTCACCGTCATATGACATTTGTCATCTCTTGTTCCACTTGAAATGTACCATTGGTGAAAATGTTATAATTAATGCCAGTGGAAGAGTGAGCTCTGTTCACCAGCACTGACAACGTCTCAGTTGTGTTCGCCACGATAGGGTGATAACAGCGATTTACTTACTTTCCAGACTCATCGACAACGAGAGACCAGTTCGAGAGCCCAAAGCAAGCTTCGCATTCGATGATTACCATAGCCTGGAGGAGGTAAAGTATGATTCTATGTTATCCTAAACACACAATATTTAGAGATACGTGTAACTTGGAATTATAATTTGATAATGAATTCGATTTGGAGGAGCACTGTGTGTGTGTGTGTGTGTGTGTGTGTGTGTGTGTGTGTGTGTGGATTGCTGAGCTGGGGGGGGGGCGATGAGGGGGGAGAGTGAGGGACATATTTGCAGTGTACAAAAGCGTGTTATACGAATTGTTGTGTTGTGAACGGACGGAAGAGTACCCTGCAGGTCCGTTCAAGGAACTGGGGACATTAGCTTCCGAATCCTACTAAATTTACCCTTTAATGAAATTTGGCACACGCAATATATCTCTTTTTCATATCAAAAGCGCCAAAGATTTAAAGTCATTAACTTTGGTTCATAAATGTGTACATTATTCAGAAATACGTATTTTCAATAGCCTTCCAGCAGTCATAAAGAGATTAACTGCTAATAAAATTCAGACTTGAAACCGCCTATTCCATCAACAAATTTGTTCGTATAACCTACTGAGTTATATTTTATCAATAATATCAAATAACGTGACTTTTACTCGTCTTGTGTCCAGTAACGTGATGAATGTAAGTAAGTACTTCAAACTTTGTTTTTCTTCGATAATGCGTGGCTTCAACTGCCACCATCATATGCGCCCCATTTAATTGTACATTTAGATGCTTTGTGAAATGTTTGTTGTTAAATCAAAATACGTTTCAGATTTTTTTATTTACTCCACATATTGAGGATCATTTACCGTAGGATCTGTGGGGTCGTAAAAAGATCTCTATTTCGCAAATGTGTGTTATGTATTCTTGTTTCAAGATTTGTTGTACACCCCTGAGCCTGTGCTCTCTATGAATCTATGGAGCCAAATATATTTTTAATCTCATCTCTTTTTTACGGCATTCTCTTATAGAACTGTTTGCGACAAGGAGAAATTTCCATCTGTAAGCAGTTGACGTTTTGGTGTGTTTAAGAAGGCCAATTGAAACCTAGCATTAAAAGAAGAGACTTAGTTCTAGGTCCCAGGGGTTTTACTCTGTCTGAGCTACTTACATGAACTGCCTAAATGGGATATTTATTAATCCATCCAGTGGAAAGTACCTTTAATTTGTAACACAGAATAGCTTCTGCCAATGGAAGAAATTGCACATTAAATTAGTGGTCCTCAACCACACTATACGTGAAGTTATAGCGGAGCGCGATGATGGCGAGCACCGCCCTCCATTGGTATAGGGAATACTTTACATCCATGCTCTTAAAACTGACAACGCTGGTCATTACCCAACACAGGAACTGGACAGGTGTATCTGTAAGCGATATTTCTATCAACGCAAAAAAGTCAGAGGTAGCTTTCCTACCACTATACGGAATGTTAGAGTGTTGCCGCTTTGTTCACAACGTCTCACTACGTTTTGCTGTAGAAATTACAAATGTGGTGTGTTACCAAATATTTTAGTCTGTGCATTAACGGCCATGTCTAAATATGGTTTGGAACAACTGTAGGTATCATAGCTGGGCAAAGTAATTCAGAATCGTACACTCTCCCACAGCTCTTGCTAAGTAGGGCACCAGCCCACTGAATGATCTGTCTGTCTAAATGCGTTTTTTTTAAATTATGAAACTCTCATTATTAGTAGTAAAGGATTAATCACAAGCCTGTAGAGACATTTGATAGTGTTTGAATAATGAGTATCTACTAGTACTTTCGTGATTGTGGTGCTCTGGCGAGTAGAGCACCAACTACTCCCCCAGTCCCAGGTAGGCGTGGCGAATAGTCCTCATATCAGCCCTCCAAGCCATCCCTGATCCACTCAGCCAGCTGTCAAATGAGTGCCGGTGACGTTTCGTGAGTATAGACGGCAGCCGGCTAGATGGGCCCGGGTAACACAGAGGAAATTTACAGAGCAGTAGATTGGTTAATAACTTCACTTGAGTGCTCACAGTCTTTGCGAATACTGACCAGAGAGCTCCTGCTCTGAGGAGAAACAGCCAATTTCCAGAGTGACCATAAGGAGACCGCTTCGCTATAGGCTTTTACGAGCAACGACGTCACTGCAGGATTTGAAAGAGTACACCTCACGTCAGCTTTTGCAGACTTAAGACTTCAGGTTAGGACTCGAGCCTGATGCCTCTAGAAAAATGTCTATACTTAAGCATTATTACAAGGAGAGGGCTGAAGCCACATTCTCAAGCAATTGCTGCTGCCGGGTGCCTCATTTTCGCTCCGCTTGTTTGGGAAGATGGGGCATCGTTGCACTCGCCCATGCCACTCAGACAAGAAGTTAATTCACTGCCTTCAGCAGGCAAGTACGTGAGTTTAAAGACACGCGTCTAGCTTGTTGCTCTCACAGCGCGTTTTGGCGATCTTATGGCGTTCTTTACAGTGTGCTTAGAGTAAAATAGGGGCAGATGATCAATATCAAACCCTAATATACAAAAAACCGGAAATTTACTCATACTGATTGATATATTCATATTAAAACAAAACAAGACTTCGTTCAGAAAGTAGACCAAATTGTAGACTAAGTACCAACTCTTTATATATTTTTTTAAACTATGTAATGCTTGTTCATTTTGCCGGTATATAAGGCTTAGATGGCCAGACATGCAAAGAATAGATGGCCAACTGACAAAACACTTTAAAACAGAAGTCGCATTAAATGTGTATCCAACAAAATTAACACGTCTTTATTGAACTACTTGTTACAGATAAGTTTGTAGAGAAAATTGTAGGAAATCAGACAGTTTAAAATGTGACTGATATTTTTTTCTTGCTGCATCCATGCCATACATCAGTATGTCATGTGCAGGATTCGCGTAGCCAACGCTTGTACCTCACACACTGAATCCAACAGCACTGTTCTTTTGTTTTTAGGTAATCCTCCCCACAACCAAAGCGCTCTTCATCGTAAAAGCCATCACGCGAGTCTCCCCTGTACTGAAATTCCTCTGATGAGCCTGAACTGTATGAAGTCACTTAAGCCTCTGTCTTAATGAAAGCCTCCTATCACTTGCAAAATCGTAATCTGGAGCTGCATCTGGATTAAAGGGGTAAATTCCCATTGCTCTGAACTCAGACATGGCGTTCGCTGGCGTTTCTGATTTCCTCCAACACTCATGAAGAAGCTCGCAAAATTGACATCTTTCTAGCTTCCGATCTGGATGATTCCTTTGCCACTTTGCTGCGACATTGTAAAAATAGTTCAGAATTAGCATAAAATTTCCACAGGGCTTACGAGGCAAAAAATGATTCTCTAGCGATTCACATAGGCACATTTCCTAGAAACCACCATTTTACTACCCACTTTTTCCCTAGTTAACTCCGTTCATGACAACGTAAGGAGGAAGAAACATCCCTTCGGAATTGCAGCACGTCAGCACGGTAATATTTCCTCCCTTTTCAGACAATGTAACGACAGGTACTGCCTTTGATTGTCTTTACCCTATAACAGCGACTGGTACGTTGTTTAACTCAAGTCCCGTCTCACCCGTATTAAATATGCAACCTGGTTTTGTGAGAAAACCGTTCTCTTCTGTTAGGCTCGAAAGTAAAACGAGATATTCCTTGATTTCGTGCAAAGTATTCCCTGGACTCTGACATGAGGTACATCTTCAAATTTCCGCACAGATAGTGCAGGATGTCTAGAAAAGAAATGCTTCAACACTCGTTACCTGTCTTTTACTTTTCAAGGTTAAATCTACGTTTTAAGTGAAGCTAAATCCCAAAATTACTAGCCAAACTCCGTCCGCTGTACTTCGTGACAGGAAACCCGTAGGCTTGGATTTTTTTGTATGGCAGAGCCCAACAGGTATCTAGACCCATTGCAGCTTTTGAATAATAACCAGGTTTTGTCATTCGTTCCAGGGTTTCCTTGGAAGCTTCTGTGATTGAATAACCATTTTTTTTTACTTTATTATAGAAATTTGAAAGTCTTCTTCTCTACATCAGCCTAAGTGGAACTAATACATGATTATTGTGTAGTTTATTTTATGCATATGAAAATACAGCTGGATGAATTAGAATTCAACAACAGCTGGAAAAAATGCGCTGCGTATTGCGCTGTGCACGCCTCAGAGTTATGACAATGCCGCACCATGCCAGGCGTATGTGGAGAACTACGACGAAAAATTCGACAAGTCAACACAAAAGCTCTGTTCAGTCCCTGTGCTAACCATTCCTCAAATCTTAATGGTGTTTACGCATTCTCTTGTATTTCCTCTAGCGTCGCCTGCATTGAAACTGTAGACAAGCCATACTCCTTCTTCTCGTCTTCTACACGAACGAGTTCGTGGCAATTGTTAGTAGACGGAAAAGAAAAAAGTTTTAAACAATTGTCCAGTACGCAGGAATGCTCATTACAATTTAGTTCAAGTCATAAAAAAATGTGGAAACAACTGTGAGCGATTTGGAAAATATACAAGATCCTTCTACGGTAAACCTTGATAGCAGGTTTGCAGCAAGCTTACTCCTTCCAGCTGTATACATTTTAGCTTTTTAACCTACATCAACTTTTAATACACGACGCTGGACGAAACAAAGTCTACAAAGTCTACAGTCTCCAAAAACGTCTTCCGGTAAAGGACTCCACAAATTACAAACAGTGAATGAGGTTTAATCACGAACTAGAATTCTAGGCAATGCTGTAACTTTCGACACTTTTTTTGGGGTCATCAGTCTTCTGGCTTGTTTGATACTGACTGCCAGCTATGAATTCCTCTCCTGTGCCAACCTCTTCATCTCAGAGTAGCAATTGCAACCTACATCCACAACTATCTGCTGAACGAATTTCAGTCTCTGTCTTCCTCTATAGTTTATGCCCTCCTTCGAGTACCATGGAAGTCATTCATTGATTTCTTAAGATATGTACCATCATCCTGTCCCTTCTCCTTTCCAGTGTTTTCCACATATTCCTTCCCCTTCCGTTTCTGCGCAGAACCTCCTCATTCCTTACCTTATAAGACCACCTACTTTTCAACATTCGTCTGTAGCACCATATCGCAAATTCTTCAATTCTCTCCTGCTCCAGTTTTCCCGCAGTCCATGTTTCACTGTGCTCCAAACGTACATTCTCAGACATTTCTTCCTCAAATTAAGGCCTAGTTCGATACTAGTAGATATCTCTTGGCCAGGAATGCCCTTTTCGGCCGGTGGTAGTTTGCTTTTCATATCCTCCTTGCCGTCTGTCATTGGTTATTTTGCTACCTAGGTGGCAGAAATCCCTAACTTCATCTACTTCGTGACCCTCAATTCTGATGCTAAGTTTCTCGCTGTTCTCATTTCTCCTACTTCTCTTTACTTTTTCCTTTCCTCGATTTACTCTCAGTCCATAGACTGTTCATTCAGTTCAGCATATCATGTAATTTTTCTTTACTTTCACTCAGGATAGAAATGTCATCAGCGAATCGTATCATTGATACCCATTCACCTTGAATTTTAATTCCACTCCTGAACGTTCCTTTTACTTCCATCATTGCTTCTTCGATGTACAGATTGAACAGCAGGGCCGAAAGACTACATCCTTGTCTCACACCCTTTTCAATCCCAGAACTACGTTCTTGGTTGCCCACTGTTATTATTCCCTATTCACTCTTGGACATACCGTATATTACACGTCTCCCCCTATAGCGTACCCCTATTTTTCTTTTGAACGTCTTACACCGTTTTCGTTGTCGAACGTTTTTTCCAGGTCGACAAACACTATGAACGTGTCTTGATTTTTCTTTAGTCTTGCTTCCATTATCATCCGCAACGTGAAAATTTGATCTCTCGTGCCTTTATGTTTCCTAATGCCAAACTGATCGTCATATAACACATCCTCAGCTTTCTTTTCCATTCTTGTATATATATTTCTTGCCAGTAACGTCGATGCATGAGCTGTTAAGTTATTTATGGGATAATTCTCGCACCTGTGAGCTCTTGCAGTCTTCGGAATTGTGTGGATGATATTTTTGGTACGTCACCAAACTCATACATTCTACACACAAACGTGAATATTCGTTTTGTTGCCACTTCCCGCAATGACTTTATAAATTCTGATGGAATATTATCTGTCCCTTCTGCCTTTTTTTTCTAGCTTCCCTGCCACGTTCAAGATTCTGAAATTCCACGCTCCGACTCGTAGGACATTATCCTTCCGTTGGTTATTCAATCTTTTTCTCATGATCAGTTCCCCCTTGGCAGTCCCCTCCCGGAGATCGGAGTGGGGGCACTTCACCGTAATATTTTGCCAGAGGAGAGATCATCATGACACTTTTTCAATTACACGTCACATGACCTGTAGATGCACGTCGTGTGTCTCTAATGCTGTGGTTTACATTGCCTTCTGCATCCTCATGCCGTTGATCGCTGCTGATTCTTCCGCCTTTAGGGGTAGTAACCCCCCCCCCCTCCCAAGAACAAGAGAGTGTCCTGAGCCTCTGTCTGCTCCTCCGCCCCCTTTGACAAGACCGTTGGCAGAATGAGGATGACTTTTTAGGCAGGAAGTCTTCGTCGGCCGCAAATGCTGAATATTATTCAAAGATTAAGCGGTGGCGGATTTCGAGCCCGGTATAAAGGGAGGTTTTAATTAGTAATCAAAGACGCTACCCATAGACCATGGGTGCATCGTCTAGTGCTTTGACACTAAGAAAACGAAATGGTATGGACATTAACGTTGATTGACGAGGAGGAAGGAGGTAAATAAAACAACGCCAGATGAAATAGCTCATGATGTTGTATTATCGATTCAAGAAGAAGTTCGTCGATAAGTGTTTGAATGCACAAAGCAATTTATACGAGAACTGTCACAAGGATACAGAGCCATGAAGGAAATCACGAAAATTTTTCCAAATTGTTGAAGCAAAATCTGTGGTCAACGCTTCATACGACGATGCGGATGTAGCATTGGAGTACCTGGCAGAAATTTACGATGAGTTTGATAAGAAGTAGGTTCTGCAAGAAATAAAAGTTGGGGTAGGTATCTACGTGTGGACAAGACTAGAGTGGCGGTTGCTGCGAGATGGACTTTAGTTTATAATGGAAGCTCAGTGAATCATTTCCACATACACCACCTATAATCCAATACTATTTTACCATTTGTGTCTCTGTCACATTATGCGAAAGAAATTTTTCTTAAGTGAAACTAATAATTATCTTCACATTACGAAGAATCAAGAACAACTAGTCAGTCTGTCCATTTTTCCAACAGAAAAAAAGTTTCAAATGGAATATTTCAACGACGTTATTGAGAATTTCAGCAAAATAAAGGGAGCAAAACATTTACCATACTAATACCAATAATAACTACTATCTCGTACTATGATTGCGAAAATAATTCATACTATTATCGTATAAACTTTATTTCCAGACGTATCAAATATAAATGTAATTTTCTTATTCTATTCTTTATTAATTCTTTACAGTGTACCTTATGGTTGCTGTGTTAAATGACGATCCGTATTCTAAGATTCTCACCTATGTCTCTATGAATGTTTATTGGTACTATTAGAGGGTAGAGCGCCAACAATATAAATACTTATTTAATTTGTCAGCCATTATACCTATATTATTAATTTTTTTCAAAAGATACGCTACAAATACGTCAGTTTCTAAAACAACCAAGGGCCTCATTTAGTTTGCCTCTAGTCTGGAGTGTAATGTTTTTTGGAAGTTAAACGTGAACAATCAGTGGTAGAAACTAGAAGTTCGCAGAAGCATTTGAAATTTGGCGTTACAGTAGAATGCTGAAGACGAGAAGGTCGAGTAACTAATGAAGAGGCACTGAACCCCATTGGAAAGAAAAAATTTATGGTACAACTTGTCTTAAAGAAGAGAACGATTGATGGAACAATATCTTGTGGCCTCAAGGAATAGTCTGCTTACAGAGGCAAGTGTGTGGCGTAAAGGATGGTAGAGCGAGATCGAGGCTGTAGAATATTTATGATCAGATGGAAATTTTGGAAATTTGTAGGAAAGGTCTACGGGACCAAACTGCTTAGGTCATCAGTCCATAGGCTTACACACTACTTGATCTACCTTAATCTAACTTACGCTAAGGACAACACACACACCCATGCCCGAGGGAGGACTCGAACCTCCGACGGGGCGAGCCCCGCGAACCGTGAAAAGGCGCCCAAGACCGCACGGCTACCCCGCGCGGCTATGATCAAATTCCCACAAGTCACCAATGTAGCTCACGCACCTTTTGTTTCCAGTTATGTGCGACAATACGTGATGCTTCTGTACTTGTTCGCAGATCTACGCCTGGCTGGACACTCTGGTGGAAACATACCCAGGTACAGTGACGACAGTCGTGGGTGGAAGCACGTACGAAGGTCGCGAAATTAAAGGTGTGAAGATCTCTTTTGGGGACGGTAACCCAGTAGCAGTCATTGAGGGAGGTGAGTAAAGCGTTCTGAACCTTATAATGAGTAACTTAATATACAGGGTGTCCAGAAAAGGGCTCCCTGATTTCAAAATTAAATGTCTCGAAAAAGATCGACAGAGGAATGCAGTAAACGGTATGTTTATTGTGAAAGCTGTAAGAAATTTATACAGCAGTTTGAAATAATAGTTACAAAAGCTGCTAACAGATGGCTCTGTACGCTGTACAGCTCATATCAGCATACATAAGTGAAATAATCGTATGAAAACAACCTTTGGAATCAATCACAATGTTTTCAAAATGTTCACCATTGGCATCGCCGATTCAAGCTCGTCCAGCGTGGCGGGATGCTTCGGGTAGACCATGTCTTTCACTGTGCCCCACAAAAAAAAGTCACAGGGAGTCAAATCCGGCGAATATGGAGGCCAATCCATGCCTGCACCAGTAAATTTGGGATATTCCAAAGCAATGACTCGACTCCCGAAGTATTCCTCAAGAAAGCGAAACACTTGTTCGGCCCGATGTGGTCGGGCTCCATCTGGCATAAACCATTCAGTACCTGGTCGATCCTCTAACGTTTGCTGTGTGGCGACAAATTGTTCCAAAATTGCAACGTAACGTGGACCAGTCACCGTTTCTCGAATGGAAAAAGGGCCAATAATGCCTCTGCTCCATACTGCAGCCCACACAGTAACTTTAGGAGAATACAGGGGTTTCGCTTCATACCAATATGGCTTTTCGGAACCCCAAAATTGCCAGTTCTGCTTATTTACGTATCCATTCAGGTGGAAGTGTGCTTCATCTGTAAACCTGATGCAGCCAACATCAAATCCTTCACTATCAATCATTGTAAGTATCTGATTAGTAAAGGCAACTCTTTGTTGCACAGCTCGTACGGGTATGGCCTGGTGCGTTTGAATTTTGAATGGAAACATGTGCAGGCTCTTGCTCAGTATTTTCTGCGTGCTGGAATGCTTCAAACCAGTCTCAGATGCAATTCTACGGACGGATGACATTGGATTTCACTGGATAGTTCCAGAAACTGTGGCGATATTTTCAGGCGTAACTGCGGTTTGCTTGCGGCCAACATGCCCCACTAGATCATCAGTTACGCTGCCTGTTCGTTGAAATTTTGCGAAGAGCGTACGAATGGTTTTCGCATCGGGTCCTTTTGGAACATTAAATCGTGCTTGAAAACTTCGCCTTGTTGCCGTAGGACTCTCTTGTAACCTGTGGCACCAGAAAAACACGTTGTTCAATGGAGTACATGGCTTTAATCTCTTACTTCGGTACGCTAACCTCCTTTCACGTTTCAATAGTGGAACTGATCGCTCTGGGCTTCGGATCACTATTTATACTTGGCATTGCGTATGGCGATTACAGCGTCATTCGTTAACAGCTTTTGTAACTATTATTTCAAACTGCTGTATAAACTTCTTACAGCTTTCACAATAAACATACCGTTTACTGCATTCCTCTACCGATCTTTGTTTTCGAGATATTTAATTTTGAAATCAAGCAGTCCTTTTCTGGACACTCTTTTACAGTCACACACAGTACAAGATTTTTAACGATTGGTTTCGGACGTGAAGCGTTCGTTTACAAGTGAGATGAGCAGTGAAGTCTCCACTTCGTGATGGAGCGTCGTAGTGGTTTTTGGACCCAAAGAGGTTGCCGAAGACGGATATGCCAGGGCGAGTAATTCGAAAATTAATTTGACTGTTGTAGCAGCAGACATACATTTAACAGACTGAAGCTGTCGTATGTATAACGAAATGCCTTTGAGTATGCACAACCGTAACATTGTGGTTTCGTGTTGGGTGTTTTCAGTGACAGAACCAGAGTGTACATACACACTTTTTATGCTGCTGGTGATCAGAAACGGTTGTCAATGGGAAAAGAAAATATTACAGTTAATTTGGGTCTGTCAGTTGAATTAAATTTCTACCTGTAGAGAAATGAATTAGTAGTTCCATCAGGCTTTCTATCGCACGACCTATGATGTGAGTGTACTTCGAATATCTCTTCCTTGTACCTGAAGAAGGGACCTTGTGGTTCCTCAGCTGAAAGGCCATAAATACAGCTGAGTGTATAAATAACCATAGCTACGAGAATGTAGAGTACTTTCTTTCCACTTTGAAGTCAGAGTTCACAATCCCTTAGACGTCGATCTCACTGGATCATGAATACAAGTTGACTGACTTTAGTCGATTTCTTTAAACCAGCTAGCGTGGAAAACCGAATAAAAAGGTTACTGCTACCAGATGTAATTGTCTGTGACGTGCGGTAGTACATTCGTTTTCATAAAAATAGCAGACAGGAAACATGTGATTGCGTTCAATCCTTATATAATCCACTATGTAAATTATGTATGACATTGGTTCCAGCACGCAAAGTAGTATAATAGAGAAAATAACACAAGAAACATTCAGTTAAACCTCAGTTCTTCAGAACTTACATTACTCACTGATGCTGTTCCACTTTCATGGGCCCCATTACGTTCTGCTTTTTTACTCCAGCAGCATGCGATTGTTCAGAAAAGTTTTTGTTGTTGTTGAGTGAACTTAGTAAACGCATTTTCGTAGAACGCTGACCTTTTAAATCTGAAGACGAAGCATAATTCCTGTAGACAAAAGTGCTTAGTGCGAAATAGGCTCTTGATTCTGTTTAGACCTTCAATAAGCCTTTCTGATTTTTATAAGAATTTCATTTGAAGATGTAGGAAAGTTAGCTCTTTGTAATCCGAGCCTGGTGGTATATAAGAGAGACACAAAACCCAAAACATAGAAGAATGAATTCTTCGTTCCAGGTTTGCATTTGCATGTTGCAGAAATTTTGTTTACGGTGATCAGAAAGCCAACTTATATTAAAATGAGAAAATATTGAATGTAATGAGTAGGCTAATACTCTGTGACGATACACAAGATTTTTCCTATATTTGAGGTACAACAATCCCGAAAGCGCTATACGTAGTTGTATCATTACTGTGCTAAGTTATTATCTCGCTCTTGCAGGTGAGTCGATTTACCTTATGAGTACTGTACTACTGCATGCAGCTGCATTTCACCGTGTATGTGGACATCCACGTCAAGCAACTGCGAACAGTGAGCGCCTCTACAGCAGCTCCCTGCATCCAAATTTACCTACATCGCTTCATAAGAACGTTAATTGCTTTTGGCAGGCATGCATGCTTTGGAGTGGGCTACCGTAGCCTGTATGTCGTGGTTCATCAATGAGATCCTCACCACCGACAACTCGACAGTCAGGGACGTCATCGAGCAGCTCGACTTCTATATCTTCCCCACCACAAACCCCGACGGGTATCACTACACTTGGACAACAGTAAGTAACTCGTGAATTTTATGACGTTTCACGCACTAAATACACAATATTCAAATTACATACTGCTAAATGAAATACGATGTCCATAATCTATTTTAGATATTTAAATGTAAAGTAAATCTCACCAATCTCGTTGATGAGTGAATTAGAGGCACCTAGGTAGTAGCTTGCATTCGCCCGGTTGGCGGCGGCGAGGTGTAGGCATACACAAAAGCATTGGTAGGTCATCCTGGTCCATAATCAAAAATGGTTCAAATGGCTCTGAGCACTATGGGACTCAACTTCTAAGGTCATCAGTCCCCTAGAACTCAGAACTACTTAAACCTAACTAACCTAAGGACATCACACAGATCCATGCCCGAGGCAGGATTCGAACCTGCGACCGTAGTGGTCGCGCGGTTCCAGACTGTAGCGCCTTTAACCGCTTGGCCACCACGGCCGGCGGTCCATAATCACTCAGCCAGTTTCCTCAAGCCACTGAAATTTGTAAAAAGTGGGTCAAAGACGAACACATTTTCCTCAGTGGTGTCATAAATGTGTTCAATAGGTTTTATATGACTTCAGGAACCACACAAGCACCCCCATGTCAATTAATTGTTCCTTTAAAGTTTTAGACAGACATTTGGGAGCAGTGAGACGGTGCATTGTCTTGCTGAAAGCGCATGGTGCCTACGGGCTTTACAGGCAAACAAATGTAATCACTTCCCGGACAACAGAAACCTGTATCACCCGCTGGTGGGAAGTGATGACAGACTTATGAAGGACCCCATTTAACCTTACGTACACACTAAAACTAAACTCCGCCCGAATAAGCCTCGGCAGGTCCAGTGGTACTGACCGATGGCCGCGTTATCCTCAGCCTATAGACGCCAGTGGATGCGGATATGTAGGGACATGTGGTCAGCACACCACTCTTCCAGCCGTTGTCAGTTTTGGTGACCGGAGCCGCTACTTCTCAGTCAAGTAGCGCCTCAATTGGCCTCGCAAGGGCTAAGTGCACCGCGCTTGCCAACAGCGCTCGGCACACCGGACGGTCGCCCATCCAAGTGCTAGTAAAGCTTAATATACAAGGGAAATGTTTGTAGCATTGCTTGTATCAAAGTCAGTAATAAACAAATGCAAAGGCAGACGCTCACACTATGAGGGAAGTTGAGAATGATAAATTATGTACAAGAAAAAAATTTCAAGGGATGGCTCCCAACTGATAACTATTAGTGAGCAATGGGATTCTCTTTACGATTAACTTTGAAATCAATTTTCCAATTAAGAACACGCAGTTAAACAAATGAGTAACAGTCAGGAATTCATCAACAAATTAAAATCAAAGGTGTCAGCTGGCTACCATTAAAGACCATTTTCATCCATCCCAGATCAAGCACTACTCCACATTACACATCGCGTTCGAATTCCAAACAATAGAAATATTTTTAACATAGACAAACAAAAATCTTAATAAAATATTATGTGCACTCTTAGCTATTTGATAAAAAGCTGTACGAGTACTGTATAATCGGAGGAAGAGAGTCTCAACGGGCTCAGTTAAGACAAGGAAACCGAACCTCTCACCACGTGGACACATGCTGCAGACAACTAGTGGTCTTCACGAATTATCCGCAATGCATAGGGAGAAAATGCCACAGAGGCACGTACAAGTAAAGCAGAATCAGTTTCAATAACGTAACTGCCGATAAACACTCCCTTGAAATCAAAATTGGTTCAACTGGCTCTGAGCACTATGGGACTTAACATCTGAGGTCATGAGTCCCCTAGAAATTAGAACTAATTAAACCTAACTAACCTAAGGACATCACACACATCCATGCCCGAGGCAGGATTCGAACCTGCGACCGTAGCGGTCGTGCGGTTCCAGACTGAAGCGTCTAGAACCGCTCGGCCACACCTGCCGGCACTCTCTTGAAAGTGGTTTGTCTGAAACACAGAGGCGAACACCCTACATTACAGAATAAGATGCTCACCAAAAAGTCCATACACTTCTGCACCTCCACCCAGCGTAGGAGTCAGAGACAAACGGCCGGGTGAACCATGGTCGTCTTGCAATTCGAGCACCGTATTTCCCAACAAACTAAGTTTGGCAATGCAGACCTCCGCTGAAAATATGGCATGATTGGAGCAGGTGGTTGTAGCCTTCAAGATCCACGTAATCACCACTCATAGCTGCTTGGTGGCTTTCCACTGATTGGTGGTGAGCAGCAACCAGAGCCGTACAACTTTTCCTCTCTACTACACTGCAACTGTTAAAGCAGCTCAACCGGCCGCAACGAAGACACAAGAGTGCACGCGTATTGAACCACAACGGTCAAAGCAGGCCGCCTTGGGTTTCCACAAGTCTAGCAAGCTTTGTGGAACCCGTCGAGCCTGCTGCATCTGACAACAGATTGTGCTATCAATCCAGTATGACTAACCAGATAGACGTGTGAGTGGATAGTTTCACTGCAACTCTTTTTTTTTCACAACGATGGGAGCAGTATAATTACCAAACCCAACGTAAAGGAGATTGAGGAGAAATTAAGAATTGGGGAATATATATCAGTAACGAAACAGAGCACAAGTCCAGAAGGGGAAAGTTTTCCGTGTTTTTATGAGGCACCTTGAAATACATCGGTAGGTGTCTCTCACGGCAAATCGTGTAAAAAGTTACTAAACGCTTATTCGGGAACCTCTAATATATTACATGTTTATATTAGTTTCATGACACTAAATATTTTGAAAGATGGCAAAGACTTAGTGACTGACAAGTAAGTGGGAATTGAGGCCATTTAGCGATATATAGGCTTTTCAGATCTAGGGCAAATATTGATTGAAATAGAGAATAGTGTGGCTCAGTGGATAGTACGAAATATAGTCTGGTTGAATGCGATGAAGTGCGAAGAAATCTTAGTATAAAAGAAAAGCTTATTCTTTCAGACATGTACTTTTTAGAGCAACATAATATGAGAAACGAACTTCGTGTTTGCTAAAGTGCTTTGGGGGAATTTAGAATGAATTTAGCCGACCCGCTATGCACATTCTAGAAAAAGTAAACAAAATTGGTGTAATTGGGATCATATTTGGCTGAAACACATTAAAGATACAGTAACAATACTTCCAAATCCCTACTTCAGTTAGCGTTTCAGCACAATTGACATCGTCAGGCTGATAGGTGAAAAGGATCTGGACTTTCAGAGATGGCTCTGCTTACTGTATTAGAGGTGACCTGATGATGGTTCGAACTGAGAATAGCCAGTACTAGTCGAAAGAGGGTGAACTTGTATAGAAACCGTTCATATCGAAATAAACAAATAAGCTGGAAATACGCCGAAAAGGAAAACAGGCCAAACAAAATCCTCCATTTTCTGGCCTACAATGGTCGAAAACGAATGTATTTTTCATTGAGTCTCGCCTCGTGATACAGGGGTGAAAAGGATTTTTTATCAACTGCCAAAACCTACACATAACATTACAACGAAGCTGTACAGAATAAACGGCTACGTAGCGTAGAACATCGCGAAGGCAAGCTAGATTACTTTAGCCTACCTGGGACGCGCATAGCTTTGCTTGAATGGGGGTAAAGCAGCTCACCCGTTTTGCTAATAACGTGCTGCACCTTACCTGCCTGGCTAACAGGCAAGCATGCAGGTTAGAAGCTGTGTGTGTACACCACTGGCAGCAACCGAGGCCGAACCGAGCCAGAGAGACGCCACTTCGCCGTGCGCCAGGGAGGACGTTGCTTGGCGGCTGGCAAACCTAGCGATAGGGGGCACGGTTCATGTAGTAATATTGGTGTCCTTAGGTAATAATAAAGTAAACGTTCAACACCTAACCAGCATCAGGTAATGGATCCACATGGTTGAAATCGTGTACTAGTGGCCGATAGAGACGATTGTTTCTCATATTATCTCTCACCCCGTTTACATGGAACTCCCAAAACAGGATTTCGTAGCCGAATTGCCAATACCGCTTTTGGGTGATCATATGAACACTTCAAAACCGATTCCGGAGATCAGCTTCTAATTTCCGGTTTTCCATTCCCGCAGGCGATTTTTGCTCCCATGTATACGCAACCGGTTTTGAAAAGTTCTTGGACTGTCAAGTTCTATCTTATTTTTAAGAATTTTTGGCTGGTGTGGACGAATCGGATTTTGTACAGTAAAATATAAGTAGAAATATTACACTAAAGCTGTTTGGATCTGATGTAATTGAAGAGAAATAGCGATTGTGGTGACTGAATCACAAACTGCAAGAGCTGTTTTCCAGGCGCCATATTTAACTGGGATAACAAATCCGCTTCAGACCTTACCGTGTAAACATGAAAGCGAAAAATGTTTTTTTCCGGATTCGGTTTTCGTCTTTTGGAAGATGTGTCGCAAGTAAACGTAGTGACTCTGCTCTGAACTGTGTAACACAGTCACGGTTCTAAATATTTCTGCTCAGAATAAATTAAATTCCAAAATTTGTCGTGGAATAACTATTTGTCTTTTACCCGCCTTTTCTTTAAACGTTTTCCTTTCGGCAGGAAGTGTAAAATGGCAATACATTTCACCCGTTACTCCAATCACTGTCGTGATGACAAGTAATTCACTTAAACATGTAATAAAAAATTGAGTTAGCTGTACTTGTTATACAGAATGACGTGAAAGTATCTATTTAATGTTAATGGTTCAAATGGCTCTGAGAACTATGCGACTTAACTTCGGAGGTCATCAGTCACCTAGAACTTAGAACTAATTAAACCTAACTAACCTAAGGACGTCACACACATCCATGCCCGAGGCAGGATTCGAACCTGCGACAGTAGCGGTCGCTCGGTTCCAGACTGTAGCGCCTAGAACCGCACGGCCACTCCGGCCGGCCATTTAATGTTATAAAATACATTTTTTTTTTCAGTAGCAGTAGAACGCAGTAGATCATTTTCCGATGACCACAGAGCTGAAGGTGTCGAGCAGATCGAACCGGTAATATTATTGTTGTGGGAGGAAATTAATAGTAACTGGATGCGTAAAGTCACCCATCTCTATGGACAATATGTGTTCCCTGATTGCAGGTTGTTCGTCTAATAGCCACCAATGTCTTAAACTAATCTGAGCGTATCTTTTAGAACCTTTGTTGCGAACTCATATATGTTTTCAGGACCGTCTTTGGCGCAAGAATCGGCAGCCGAACCCGAACTCAACCTGCGTGGGGACCGACGTTAACCGCAACTGGGGCTTCCACTGGGGAGGTAAGATCTGCGCAGCGCCCTGCGTAGCCGCTGTCAGGCTCATTCTGCGCTTAGTTACACATTTGAAACTCTACCCTTTGCCGAAGTAACCATTCCTGTACTGTCATTTATTACTCTTCCGTATAGGCTGCCTGTTGCTTGGAAAAGACTACTTAATTCTGCATTACGATTGGCTGACTTAGTGCTCATAGAAGTTTTCCTGTATACAAAAAAAAAAAAAGAAGAAGAAAAGACAAAAAGACAAATCGCCACTTAATCGAAAGTGAATCTTTGTTACACAGCATTGGAAAAAGTACCGCAACGCCCATGTTGAGTTAGAGGCATCCTGTTGAGTGGCAGCTTATGCTGCTGTACACTGCCGGTACAAAAATGAACCACCCTCAATGTCTGCGTTCAGTGGCACCAGAATGTAATATGTAGGCAGTGAGGGACTATAGAGTTAGTTCGTCATTTGTCACGGTCGTCGGCGATCTGACGGCCTGTCTGTGTGCCCTCTGTTTTGAATCTGCGGACAGTAACTGCACTGCGTGTTTGCAGTATTGATTCTAGAGTACAACCATGCCTCACCTACGAGTACGTACTTCTGTTGGACAATTTCACCATTTGAGTAGGGTCGCATTGTGCACATGATGGGTGGATGAATCGACGGGTTACTACACCTGTTGGGCAAAATGTATCGGTGATGTCTCGCAGTTTTCAACAGTGGTCTGTGGAACGCTCCCACACCTGTACATCAGGTTTTGGTCGTCTGCATAGCAGAGACGTACATTAAGATCGACACATTGTCCGAGCAGCGGTGGCCGACCGAACGTAGTACAGGGACAAAATTTGGGCACCTGATGCGTCCACTATGTCATCAGAGACCGTTGGGAATCGTCTGCTTGCAACAAGATTAAGAACACAGGTACCTCTGGCCAGGCTACCTCTTACATCGCGGCACTGCCAAGCTGGGCCACTCTGGTGTCGTGAAAGAGTTGACTGGAGAATGTGTTGCCTCTCTGTTGTCTTCATTGATGGGAGTAAGTTCCGACTGAATTCCACTGAGGGAAGTACATGCGTATGGGATGGACCTGGTGAGGTGCCTGTTCCAGAGTGCATTAGCCCACGACACACATGTCTTATACCAGGCTTCATGATGTGTGTATGGGGATGGGGTACCAATTACAGCTCGCGGGCACATTTGGCATTTCTGCAGGTTAAAGAAATACCTGCCTGTTCATTAATAGGCAAATTGCAACAAAAGGAGCAAGATGCTTGGAACAATGTATCGCAGAATGCTATTTGGCACCTTTATGATAGTTTACATATAAGAATACACGCATGAATTGCCGTCAGGAGAGCATATGTTGTGTATTGTATATCCTCATCATACTGCTATTTCTTCGAAAGGAAGATGACGTACTTTTTCAGTAGGACAGTGCGCGTCCACTAATGGCGGCTACGAAACAACATTTTCTTCTTGATGTACAGCAACTACCCTGGCCGTAAAGACCACCAGATCTCCCACCAATTGAGCACATATGGGACATGATGAAGCTGGAACTTAATCGTTCTTGCCAAATTACAACAAAAGGCGCAAGATTCTTGGGACAATGTATCGCAGGATGCTATGTAACACCTATATGTTCGTTTGCATACGAGAATACACGCATGCTTTGCTGCCAGGAGAGCATATATTGTGTATTGTTAAGACCTTACTGTGACATGTGTGTTTCATTTGGTCTGAATTTTTTGTCATATACTCTTAGAGAGATGATCTACCTGTGGCCTCAAATGTTAATAGAATGATCTTGTCCTTGAGCGTGCTGCAATTTTTATACCGGCAGTGTATGTATGCGCCTTCCTGCCGCCATGTGCGTACTGACGATAATGAACATGCATGCGTACTTTAAAATTACTATGAGGTCAAACTCGACCGATGGTGGTATGGAATAAAGTACTTTATTTCAAACAACATACAGTTCATACAAAAACGCAATATAGTAAAACATTTGTTCACCTTTTATCAAATAATTTCTGCAACTCCTTTGGGCCTTGACATTCTAGAAGTATACTCTTTCGGTTTGCTCTTAATTTCCAGTTTATTGCCTTGCCGTGAAACATATTTATGAGGAACATATGTCCTACAAATTTCATCTACCCTCTGCCTTCTGACTGAGCTTCTGTCCTTTGCCTCGTATACTATTTCCAGATCTAATGTCCTTTACCTTCAGCTCGTTCTAATGATCTAGGCCTATTTTATATCATTTGATCTTCTCTCTCACTTTCTCTAGTTTGCCCGGTATCCAGCTCTAAGATAAGTGGATAATTGTTATCCGGAAATATGGCTCATGTCGAATATTCTGATATTGATGTGTTTGTAGTAGGAATATTTTATTTTGCAGTAAATAACTTGTTTTAAGCATCTTTTATCTACTGTTATTTTACTACCGAGATAGCATAGCTACTTTATTCGATTAATATTAACTCAATCAGTTTTCTTCCTTGCACTGATCTCTCTAACAATTTGCTTCATTACCATCACTATAATTTATTCTCACCTTCTTTTAATTTTCGCTATTTTATTGCATCAGATACGACCTAAGGCCGAATACACCTTGTTGTACGTAGTAATTAAGGTACTTCTGTTTATCCAGTTGCTTCCGAGAAAATAGAATATTCAAAAAGATGCTAACTTTAACCCTAGCAATACCAGTGCCTTTCCCATAACGCATACTACGAACTGGTAGGAGTGGGTACTTTAAGCCCACTACAAAAAAAAAAAAAAAAAAAAAAAAAAAAAAAACATGAAATAGAAGTTTCGTTAATTTTTTTCAGTTTTATTAAAAACATATTTTAATGGTTTACTGATAAGTAAATAGGGTCTACAGCAATAAAATTTCTTTTAGTACTGCCTTTGTAACACCAAAACGTTCTGAATAATGTACACTACCAATGGGAGAGGTAGAGGACAACTAAAAAGATAAGAGATGCAAATTTCGCTAATTGTAGTTGACTTTCATTAACAACTCTGTTTTCAAACAGATACTAATGTCGAAGTAGGGTCCAGAATCTCAAAATATTGACATTCGTTATGAAGATTGCATCTGCTGCTTCACTTCAGACTTCAACTTCAGGATTACGTTTAACTTAAAAAATTAAAACAGTTAAAGAATCTGGTAGAAAGTTTTACTGAAAACAATAAATATTTTCTTCAGTATTTTAAAATATGAATTACATGACCAGATTACAGTACTTACAAAAGTTGGGCGTAGGTACCCCCGACTTCCGTTGCTATTGCGATGGTTAAATGCTCTTACATCAAATATTCACATCCAATGAGTTAAAATACGTGTATTTCACATTATTCGTTATTGTAGAAGAGTAATATCCAGCAACATAAATCCAGTACATCTGACGAATTTGAAGCTGGTATTGGTAATTAAACATCTGAAAGGTAGAATAAAACTGCAACAGCGTGAAGGATACAACAAAATATGTTTACTATATTGACGTTGACCAAAATACCTCAGAACAGCCAAGGTATGGCATGAATTACTGCGGGTAAGAAGACACTTCTCCAGAGTACTATTAACATGTTAAGGAAATGAAAAAGTTGTTCCATGTGCAACTTCTGTGGCGTCGAAGATGTATATCCACGAGATGCACTTTATATTCTTGCACTGTTGAGTTTTCCGCCACTTGTATCGGCATAACGAAGTACATAACCATGCAAAATTTTGCTTCTGTAGATCTGAGCAGCCACCGTTTTCGTGGAAGAACTTGATGTCTTCACACCCATGTTAATCTAAATTACGGATTCTGGCAATTCCATTGTTGATACGAGCGTGCTAATGTGAAATCACTGGGCCCATGCTGCATTCCGTAACTCCTAGAACAAGCTAAATTTCACCCTTAATTTAGTACTCGGTTTTTCACTGCATCAAACCTAAAAGTGATATACTTGTCAATTGAAAATGTGATTAGTTTAATTATAAATGAGACAGTACAGTAATAAAAGGCCATGCGGCACATACCATAACACAGGGAGACACGCTGCAAACATTTGGGTCAACGGATAACGAACTTGTGATGCGGGCAGTGGGGATGGTGGGGGGGGGGGGGGGCGGTCATCTAGAATTCTGTAGAAGATTAGTGAAGGTGTACATCCACTTTCCAGAAAATGTAAGACGTAATAAATATGCTAAGTTCATGGAATATTCCGTCAGTTCTTGGAGAAACACAGACGTATTAATAATACACAGTGTTAATATTGCACAATAATATTTATTTAATGTTTCTTTATGAACCGGCTTTCGGCTTCTTCGGCCATCGTCAAATAACTTCAAACTAAACAGATATTCCACACAACTTTAGCGAGAATTTGTAGTTCTACAAAGACTGTTGAACAGTGATATGTGAGAATTTATGACTATATCGATGCGAACCACGAGCATAATGTAATACCTAAAGAGACTCTGAACAAATATATATTACATAATTGTATATTCAAATGTTAAAACTATATGAACGTACAAACCAAATATATTGTACCACTGGCACACGCTACTATGTCTTACTTGGTCTGTCATATGTACAAACTAGTGATGTGATGAACAGGCTGAAGAAAAGGAGGGTGGGGAGAGAAAGAAATCTATGGAACGTGAAACCGTTGTAACAATCTTATTATCTGATGGCTACATAAATGATAACTGGCTGCTGCTACTTTAGTAAGGGTGAGTAATGGAACAACGTTTGTTCATTAAGGACCTTGTTAGGGTTCTTTGATTGTTGTTTATTAATGGCCAGAACTTCCTGTAATCTTAGTTTTCTGCCTTTAGTTATTTTATGGGGAACATTGCATTTCACATCGTATGAATGACGTTTATTCAGAGCATGTTCAGTAAGGCCGGCCATTAATAAACACCGATCAAAGAATCCTGACCTGGTCCATAATTACTAAACGCAACTCCATTATTCACCCTCACTGAGTAGCAGCAGCCTGTTATTACTTCTCTAACCATCAAATAATGAGTTTGTTATAACTGTTCTACACTCACATTCCACAGAGTCTTTCTTCCCCCCTCCCCCCCCCCACCCCCCACCGTCCCCTGTTTTGGCTTGTTAATCACATTTACCAGTTTATCCATGTGACACAGTAGCCTGTGCCATTACTCGCTTGTGCAATATATTTGGCTTATACATTCATATAATTTTAATATTTCAATACACAGTTACATAAGATATATTTTTTCAGAGTTTCTTTAGGTATTACATTATGCTTGTGTTTTGTATGTAAGAATCCGAAAGCTGGTGCATAACGAACTAGTACAGTGCAAAATAACAGTTCTGACAACAAAGAAAGTAGTAATAAATGGAAAAAAATTATCTAACAGAGATGTTATTCACGATTAGTTCGTCCGTTATGCGAGAAGAGAAGAAAGACGTCACAACACCTGGCCCCATTTGACATTTAGGAACTCAGCCTACATATGGCTTGTCGACACGTCTCAATTACGGCTTGTTGACTTTAATTAATGCGCCGACTAATTACTTCGCTTATTCGCAAAAATAACTACATTTTTCTTTTAAGAAAATGTTTCATCATTTAACTGTATGCAGCGAAAAGTCATTGATTAAATATTAATATTTTGATTGTTCTGTGGATCTCCACATTAGCACAGCTCATAACCACAGTAGTGTTGCCAATCCTCACCCAACCTCAAGTTTTTAAGGCAATACAGTGACAAAGTAGCATCGTAAAGTTATTATGAGTGCCATACTTCAATCGCCCTACACGCTGAAACTGCGTCTTTTGTATACACCCTGCATACAGACCTCTGATAACATTGTTAAAATCTAAGCACAACACGTTGCTTTGAAAGCCAGACTTCCCAATCACGGTCGCTTATTGGTCTTCAGTCCAGTGGACTAGTCTGTTTCGTCTTTGAAAACACTCCCATGGCGAGCGATGAGAAAAGTGCGTATGGCTGGTCGCTTTGCATACGTACTGCAGTCATACAGTCTTCTGCATGCAACACTCCATACCATCAACTCCCAGATGGCTGCAGCAAGAGCACAACGTAGTAGATGTGTAGTCCTTACTCCATTTCATTTGTATCCCGCACGATATCAACAAAAGCGGCATGCATTGTGCCTAGACGCAGCCAGTCCTATCGACGAGACTTCTCAGGGCGATCACAGCAAAGACGTTTTACGAACGAATGTGGAAACTGGTGAGGCTAATTCCGTACCATCGACCAGCAACAGACAGGCATGGTGATTTCACGTTAGTACAACTCATAACCTCTTTTATAAAACAGTTGACTGCGAGCCGTTTGTTAAAACAGCCTTTTCTCTTTTTTTATTTTTGCTCATAACACTGCACCGCGATGATGGGGCTCTTTTTATTTGTTTTGTGACATAGCAACTGTGTAGTTTCAATTACTGGATATAAGGTCTGCCCGTCAGCCAAACAACTGCATTTTCATAATCCCCAAACATATTCTTTATTCTGTGAACATATTTTAAATAATAATTACTCTAACGGACATTAGTCCTAAAGGCAGATTTTGTCTGTTGTTGTCACTTTCTTAATTTTTGTACATTATTGGGTAATATAGGATCCTCTGTACATTATTGGAAATTGGTAACTTGTCATACGTAATTAAAAGATGTTATCGTTGGTTTGGTTGCTGAATGAACATACCGCTTCATTTCCTAACGCAATGCTATTGTGCGAAAATAGTTCTCGACTATATTACTTAAACGTAGCTTTTGAAAATCGTTTTTCATTTGTTGTTGAAACTTACGCTCACATACCACATATATATTTCGGATCTTCGCTCGTAAGTAACACTTTTTAACTTTACAAAAGACAGTGTTAACGTGTCTACAGCCTGTCGAAGTTTACCTCTTTTCATTTCAGTTTGGCGCCAAAAAATGGCTCTAAACACTATATGACTTAACATCTGAGGTCATCAGTCCCCTAGCCTTAGAACTAATTAAACCTAACTAACCTAAGGACATCACACACACCCATGCCCGAGGCAGGATTCAAACCTGCGACCGTAGCAGCGCGGTTCTGGAGTGAAGCGCCTAGTACCGCTCGACCACAGCGGCCGGCTCAGTTTCGCGCATTGCACCTAGTTTATTAGCTTTCTCCACTGTCCCTCTCTCTTTCCTTGTGTATCTGTGAGTCTGTGTGTTTGTGTGTGTGTGTGTGTGTGTATGTGTGTGTGTGTGTGTGTGTGTGTGTGTGTGTAAACATTTCCTTTAGTGTGTTAAGTACTTTGCCTTCGCATATTGCAGTGAAGTCATTTATAGCATGTTTTCCATCAGTTAATGTCTACTGTATGTGGAAATTTTCTTCCGCTGTAAGTTATTAGTATAGGCGGAGGTTGGGCTTCACGGTTTTTAAATCTGTTTATACTTCAGTTTTGTGGTGGCCATGGTCTGTGGTCAGCAAATGTGGTACCCAGCTGTTGCTTTTTATAGCTGTAGGGTGTTCTGAATATCCTGCATATTTGCTCTATCTATACTGTTTGACAGGAGCTGCATATAAGTTCATATATAGCTGACGTGTTGACAAGGGGCATTCAATAGGTAACGCAACTCATGGTGCATCGATCAGCTCTGTATTGTATTACCCTCAGGAAATTGAAGAACTGACTTCAATGTGTCCGTTGCCAGAAAAATGTAAACGAACTTCTGTATGACAACACAAGGCCATACACAAGTCTGAGCACCCCGGAGAAACCCACGAAACCTCATTGGACTGTTCTTCATCATCCACCCTACAGCTTCGATCTCTCACCTTCCGACCTTCATCTCTTCGGTTCGATTTAGGAAACATTGGCTCCGACGTCGACCAGTAGAGTGGCACCAAGCAGACATACAGACCCTTCCAGTAAGGTTATGTAAGGCCGTAGCACTGATTGGAGATTATGTTGAAATACAGGATTTTGTAGCCAGAAGAGTGGGGAATAATATGGTGTGGTGGAATCCAGAGTAAAACCAACCTGCTTTCAGAAAAAAAAAATATGTTGCATTACTTACTGAACACCCTTCGTATTTATGGGCGTTTCTTGTCTTCTAAGTATTTTCTGTGTTGCATTATCTCTTCTGTGTACTATCTGAAGTTCCTGTTTTTTTTAAAAAAAAAGGATTTTTTTTAAAAAATGAAAATATTTTGTACTATGAGATTTTTAATATATGAGTATGTGCCATTTTGTTTTGTGAATGGGTCCTTGTTTGTTATGTCTTGTGTGTGGTGATTGTATGTGTCTCATGTTTTCTATGTTGTTGTACCAGATCTTGTGTATAAGTGGTGAATTCATTCCTTGCCCATTTACATATTATCTTGTTAATTTCCTTAGTGTATTCAGCGCCTGTGTGCAGCTCTGTCTGTTTGTGGTTACTCTGTTTAATCTGTGGAGATCACTTGTTTCTATTTCTTCAAGTGGTTTGACTGACTGTGACTGGTGCAGCTGTTTTATGTGTGTTAGTGGTTCATCACTCAGGAATGCCATTGGCAGAGTACATCCCAGGACTTTGTTCTTTTGGTTGTTCATGAAAATGATGGCTGAGATCCCACTAATTTGTGATCCCATTGAGAGTCCTCCATGTTGTGAATATAATTCTTTGTTGAACACAAAGTAATTTTGTGCTGTTGTGGTCCTGTGTGTGGTTGCTATTCAATGTGTGGGTGTCTAGTATGTTACCTTGTTCTTTTCGTTCTAGTGTAATGATGTTCATTGTGTCATCTACTGGAATGCAAGAATACTTTGATGTGACTTCAAGTGGTATAAGGCTTACTGTGTCTCCAATGTCTATATTCTTCATCCTGTTAGTTAATACATTTGTGTTTTCCATGCCACTATTGTTTTCAAAAGGGTATATTTTCTGTAGTAATGTGTGTGCTGGGCTAGATGATGTGATGCAAAACTTCTGAACTTAATGACTGGTCTTAAAGGAATATGTTGTGTGTACACTTTTGATATGGAATTTAGAATGGGGGCCTTTTGATGTCCCAGTGTCTTTCTTTCTGTCTGACCTCTAGTGAATGTATTCTTAAAGCTTTTCCGACTTTGTTGAATGTTACTGTTGCTATTTGCTGTTAAATCAGTGTTTATCTTCGTGATGTTGCTCTTCAGGAAATCTAGTGTTTTGTCTATGCACTCCTTTTATTTCATGATAACCATCTTACTGCCTTGTCTCCTTTGTTGGTACAGCATTGTGTTAGGATTGTTGAACCTTCTTGGCTGTAAATTCTTCAGATATTCTACTACTTGAGATCACAGTGGATCTGTGCATTTCCATCATCTGTGTTATTTCTACAGCTGCTAATTTTTTGTGAAGTTTTCATAAAGAATGTATGTGTTGAGTCCTTTTTCCAATATAATGTGTTCAGTCTCTTTTATAAGGTCTTCCTGGGTTTTTGTATGGCATGTGTGTCTTAACCCTTTGTTGCCTGACGGTACTTAAAAGTACCAGTAAGTTTTGACTCTCATTATTTTTTCGTGGTGCAGTTTCGTGATCTGAGAGCCTGTCGGTACGTAACAGTAACTCTGCTCTACTGTTTCATAGATGTTATTGTGCAATACATAGACCTCTCTGGCGGTCAGAGCTTGAAATTGTTTTTCGCGCGCTGCTGTGAAAACAGAAGATTGCATGTGCTTGTTTCCATGGTGTTGCCTGAATTTGTGCGCAATTTATTGAAACTTCCGTTGAGTTTTCCATTGCACGTACTTATCTTCTTTGTTTTTTTATAATAGTTTGAAGCATTACGTTACATGCGAATGAGATAAAGTGGAAAATATAAGGCGGACTTATTAGTACCGTTAGGTTGTGTGAACACTTTATTGTAGCAACAATGCGTTACCTCTCACTAGTTGTTCTGTCCACTTTTTCTTACATATAAATCGGTAAATACATTTGCCTGTGGAGCAATTAGAACAAACAGGAAAGGTTTGCCAGGCAATTTACCTAAAGAAAAATGTCTAAATCAAATCACAGAGAGTCATCTTTAGACCTAACAGTATTTCAATGGAAGGAAAATAAAGTAGTGTATTTTGCGTCAAACTTCCATGGCACTGAACAGAACGTAGAGACAAGAAAGCAGAAAGATGGAACTAGTATGACTATACCATGTCCAGTTATTGTATGTGATTACAATAAAAACATGGGTGGTGTGGATCATGCAGACAGATTACGTTCAAATTATGGTCTTGACAAGCGATCAAAGAAATGGTGGCATCGTCTCTTCTGGGGAGCAATAGAAATTGCTTTTGTCAATGCATACGTCATTTTCAGTGATCTACATGGGGCACTGCCACTGCTGGAATTCAGGTGTGCTGTGGCACTAGGGCTAATGAATGAACAGCAAGTGCCAAATCTCAAAAAGAGAAACTCTGTTAAAGATGAAATAACTCTCCCAAAGAGAAGGAAGGATAACTTTTCTGTTCCGAAGGATGTACGTCTTGGCAACAGAGGAAACCATTTTGTAGTGTTCAGTTGTAAAAGAGGACGATGCGAAATTTGTGCGAAAAATAAAATCCAGTCGAGAGCACATTCACAATGTGGTACATGTAAAGTGTATTTGTGCTGCAATGAGAAAAAGAACTGTTTCCTACAATTTCATGAGGTATCACTAAATATGTGATACGTATATACTGTCAAAAATGTATAGCTAAGTTACTATGTATTGTGAAGTTGCTCTAGAATAAATCTATGTGAAATTTTAAAAAAAATTCAGAAATATCATATTTCTGTTAATTAATTTTCTAATGTTAAAATATTTAATATTTATGTGGAATAAAGTACAACTTATAAAAATTGGAGCATTTTTCTGCGCATGTTGTGATTCTGTCCATGGAGTCTGACGGTACTTGTGAGTACCAGGAGAGAAAAAAGTTGTGAAAAATAAAATAAAATTTTACAAAAAATCCTACCGTCATTTGAGGCCACAATAGCATAAATTCTGCAAAGAAAATGTTAAAAAGTACATTTTTTCTTATGTCAGGAAACAAAGGGTTAATGCTGTGTGTTGACGTTTTTCCTGGTACACACTTTCATTATTTTGTGATATTACTGATTTGCAAATTATATGTTTCACTTGATGATTCTCTGCAGTGGTGTTCTTATGCTGTTTATCATTGTGTTGAATTTTTGCTTTGTTTCTCCTGTTTTTCGTGCATTATCTATTGTATGTGTGCCTTTCCTCTTTCTGTTATTTTCTCAAAGTGAGCCAATATTATGGAAGATCTAGATGCGTTATGTAATGTTCAGTGATGAGCGACTGCTTTTTAGCATGTAGTTCCTACTTTTTTGTTTTAACTGCGTCAGTTCCAACTTCCTTTCTACTTTTCTTGCTGGAGATTACATGCTACTGACACACAGTTTTGCAGTCTAGAATTACACTATGAGCTAGACAATTTCCATCAAACTTTATGTTGAAGATTATCATCTATAAATTTATGAAGTGTATTTGTTGTAGAGCTTGCTGCAGAATGCCTGGCTAGGTAATGACTAGGTGATGAAGTATCGATCATTTGGTTCTGCAGCTGTTCCAGGTACTGTGTTTACTGGTTGCTCATTACAAAGTGCACCTGTTACCCAAACACCTGTTTCTTGATAGAAACTCAAACATGTGTAAGCACTTTTGTGCCATCACCAATGGGTACTCTTTATTCAGTTCTGTAAAATGTAAATTGGACCTAAGTAATATTTATTCTGACAGAAACTGGGCCCAGGCACAAGTTTCCTGTACATTGTTGGATACTGTTGGCTTGTAATATGCAATTAAACGAAGTTACTGTGAATATGGTTTGTGAGTTAACAAATCACTATCTCTAAATGCAAAAGTATTTCAATTTGATACTGAAATCCCCTCTATAAAAATCTACATGGATTCTTCAACAGAGTGTCAATAATTATGCCATGTTCCTTGGACTTCGAAAAGTATTTGATACAGTTCCACTCTGTTGTTTAGCGATAAAATACGAGGTTACCCAGTATAGGACACAGTTTGTGGCAGGATTCAGAATTCCTTGCAGACAGAACTCAACACGCCATTCATAGCAGAACAGAACTCACAGATGTACAGTAATTTCAGGAGTATCTCACATGAGTCAATTAGGGCCATTACTGTTATTGATCTGTTGAATAACATCATATGCTCCATGAGGCTTTTCATGTATAATGATGTGGTCTATAGCTGCAACTCCAGAGAAGGCTACGATCAGAAAGAGGAAATCTGTGTGGTAAAATATACATGCCAGCATGACCCAGTTATCTTTCAACTTTAGTCCAGAAGCTTATTCTCCTCAAATACCGTTTTGAGGGTGGCCAGTAGGCGTTTAGGTGGTAGCAGCACGTGTTGTTTAGTCTTCGCGCATAATTAATGAGTCTGAGCGACTTTCTGAGTAACAGTCAGTGGTGCAGGGTTCTTATTAGTAAATTTGATATTATAACTACTGAACTTTGTGTGTGTGATCAAAACGATGTTATCATCCTTGTACAAGTAAGTTCACTAGCACAATAACGCAGAATGCTATCCAAAGGCCACGCGTTAACATTCCATTCCTGCATGGTGCAACAGTATTGCTAACGAAATCCCACGCTATATGTTGTTTGGAGCATGTGGGCGATGGCATTTGATGCCGTTTTTTTTACATCACATGAAGAAAATAAACATTTACAGCTCTGCAAAAAAAATTATCATCATCATTTGCATTCATAGATTAGGTTTAAGGAAATTGTTCTGACTTCAGCGTCTTATCACCATAGCTTCGTGAGGCAACCTGCATTCCCTTTTTGGGTATATATTGCAAAACATTTTCAGTACATCTGTCTTGTCTCCATACTGCTTAAGTCTATTTGTATGTCTCATTTTCTCCTGTTATTTCAAATATTTTAAGCTCATTTATAAAATCTTCGTTTCTTATTCTGTAGTTTAATTTAAATTCTTTAACTGTTCTGAAGAATTTCATTTCTGCCATCG
Organism: Schistocerca cancellata; assembly: GCF_023864275.1. Taxonomy (NCBI): domain Eukaryota; kingdom Metazoa; phylum Arthropoda; class Insecta; order Orthoptera; family Acrididae; genus Schistocerca; species Schistocerca cancellata. Next base: position 408,291,694 of record NC_064628.1, read on the forward strand.
CAGTTCAGTTTATGTCTTCATTGTTTGCTATCCAATTTGCTGGTCTGTAAATCAGCACTGGAGAAGATAGTGTTTTATAGAATTTCAGTAATGTTTCTTTGGTTGTCTTTTTGTTTAATTTTGTTTTTATTGTTTCGTAAATACCCTGACGTTTTACTGTTTTATTCTTTATTATAATAAAAAGATATGTCACAGCTCAAGTAGTTAAAATTGCCACTTTTCTCAATATTTTGGTTTTCTGCTCCTATTTTTGAGTGCACCTGTTGTTACCCTCAGGAAACATTACTTTTGTCTTTTTATAGATATTTTGAAATTATAATTTTGGTCAGTTAGCTTTAATTTTTAAATATTTCTTTGTTATTCTTCATCCAAAGTGGTCATCATAGTTTGTTATTCAGCATACATAAATCTTTGTACATGATGTTCCTATCTCATTTTAAGTCTCTGTTGTTTTGTACACCCTCATTCCGTTTTTTAATCACATATATTTGAATAATTTTATAGAAGGATGCAACCTTATTTAATTCTGTTGGTCATTTATACCATTCTTTCTTATTTTCTTCCTTGCTTTTACTAAAACTTTAGTTTTATTGTATAAGCTTCTTATCAGGTTTCCCAGAATCCCATTTTCTTTTAATAATGGCAGAAGCTTTACCTTGTTTAATCAGTCAAACGCCTTGACAGAGTCAAATAAAAGCAATGTGTGTCTCATTATTAAATTATCTTCTATTATTAATCAATACCTACAAACTACATATTATCCATTGTTGGTTGTCGAAATCTAAATCCACTCTGGTCTTTAGTTGACTGCTTTGGCGTTGGTCTCAGCCTTAGAAATAATTTTTTTTATTAACTTTATATCCAACTGTTTAAACATTTATTTTCCAATAATTAATAAAGTCTTTTCGACCTCCTCTCTTAAAATTTGATTCCTGGAGGCTATTGAATAGAGTTCCAATATTCTAGCTTTCATCCAGCATAAATTTAAGAAATGTAAAAGCTTCGATTAGTGGGAGTTCTGCAGTATTTTAATATCTCACTGTCAGTATCGTTTACACAAACTGCAATTCTTCTATTCAGTACATTTACACCTTTCTTATGTCATATATTTCTCCTTGATCCCTTAAGTTTTGATCATACCACATTTCTTGCAATGTTCTTCCCATTTTTGTACGTTGATGGTTTCAATGTTTGGTACATCTTTTTCTTGTCTGTTTAAATATTTAGTTGTTTTGTAGCTAATTTCTTTTTGTTCATGAAAGTCATTTTCAAGATTATTTACATCCATTTCCCAACATCGTCTGTGTGCTTCTTTACACTCTCTTTTAAAAACTGTTCTGTACTGGTTATATACTACTCTTAATTCTGGCGGTATTTTGTATATGTTTTAGAAATCCTTCCTTTTTCTCCCTTTTTACTTTTTCTAACTGTTCATTCCATTTTCTTAATACCTTCTTGTTGTATTTTTTAAATGCTGTTCCCAGTGCATTACAAGCTGTCTCCTAAACAGTATTACTCATTGTCTACCAGTCTTCATTAATAGCATCAGTGGTTGGTTTTATTAGCAATTGAAACTTCCTGGCAGATTAAAACTGTGTGCCCGACCAAGACTCGAACTCGGGACCTTTGGCTTTCGCGGGCAAGTGCTCTACCATTTGAGCTACCGAAGCACGACTCACGCCCGGTCCTCACAGCTTTACTTCTGCCAGTATCTCGTCTCCTACCTTCCAAACTTTACAGAAGCTCTCCTGCGAACCTTGCAGAACTCGCACTCCTGAAAGAAAGGATATTGTGGAGACATGGCTTAGCCACAGCCTGGGGGATGTTTCCAAAATGAGATTCTCACTCTGCAGCGGAGTGTGCGCTGATATGAAACTTTCTGGCAGATTAAAACTGTGTGCCCGACCAAGACTCGAACTCGGGACCTTTGCCTTTCGTGGGCAAGTGCTCTACCATCTGAGCTACCAAAGCACGACTCACGCCCGGTCCTCACAGCTTTACTTCTGCCAGTATCTTTATTAGCAATTGTTCATTTAGTCTCCTTTCGTATGATGTTTATACACTTTTATCATGTGTTAAGTGTATTTGGCCTGCCATTTCTTTATTTCTGTAAGTGTTGTTACTCCTTCTACATCTTATTAAAATTACTGAAGGACATGTTGCTTCCTCGACATACTCTTTTATTTGTTGTCAGTGAGAATACTTTCCTGGTAAGTCACACGTAATCAAATAATGAAATTTGATCTCCAATGTACAGTCTATTCATGTGGATATCGATTTTCTAAAAATGTGTTGGCAATTTTCAAATTATTAAACTAGTGAATCGTCTGTATTCTTGTCCATTTTCATTTAAAATGTTGCCCCCTTGGGTGCCAATTTAGTTATAGATGGTTCCCTAATTTTGTGTTTAAATCTGATAGTAATAATATAAGCAATTCTATTTTGCTTATCTACTTCGTTTCACAAATAGAATGCAATTCTAATGTTTTCAGTTCCTTTCCTTTTTCTATATATGTTACTACTACTGTCATGTAGCCACTGTTGTACTTTAATCTTGTAGTCATCATACGTTCATTAATAAAGATATATGAGTCTATTTTATGTGTCTATATTTTTTTCCAAGGTGTCCACTCCCACTTGAGCTCTGGTTTTTTCCGGAATTTCACTGTAAAACATCATCATATCATTAATCATCTTTCATTATTTAACTCTTTCTTCGTTTCTGTTGCAGCTAGTATATCTATGTCCTTGTCTTCCATTTCTTTAAGTAATTCAGTTTCTTCGTTGCCGAGTCTACTAACATTGTAAGTTGCTGTATTTAAGCTGTCCACATTCCATATTTTTTCTTCCTTTGCCTTTGCGTGATGTGGGTAACATAACACTTACTCGTCTAGATATTTATCTACTGAAGATTGTAAGTGGTTAATTTTTTTTCTTTTTGCAAGTAGAGTTTACTGATCTCAAGATACACCTCCATTCCGGGGGACAAGTAATTATAATTTCGGGTGTTATTCCCCTGGAGAAGCTACCTTCATCGCAGCTGACGAACTTAACCTATCCATTGTAGGCCAATTTTGCTTCCACTCAACTCTTCTCATCCAGAAAGCTAGCGAACTATACTTCCCTGGGAAGGACATCTGGATCACTGAATACTGTGCCCACCTACCATGACAAATTGAGGCCCAAAGGGGGATGCAATAATAAATAAATAACTTAAATATGATTTGTTTGTTTGAAGTAGGGAAGCATAATTGATAATTAGAATATTGTGTTGACAGAGTACGACGCCAGTGAAGACCCATGCGCCTACAACCACCGTGGTCCAGCCAATTTCACCCAACAGGAAGTGATTACGTTCGCGGATTTCCTGCTGAGCTTCGGCGACGACCTGCTCTTCTATTCCAATTTCCACGCTTACTCTCAAGTGCTCATATTCCCATATGGGGTTCCGAACGTTACTGCGGACAATTACGACGAGCTGGTGGGTATATCATTCATTTATGTGATCTTTGTGAATATACAAACAATTTATTCATTAAGCCTGACTACGTGAAACTTTCAAATAGTAAGGTTTTTTTTCCTCAGGCCATTCGTTTTAATTGAGAAAAATAATTTTCAACTTTGAGACAACTCTCTCTAGTAGGGATAAGATGGTTACATTTCCATCTAGTTATACTGATTCAGGTATCCACGTATTTCGTAAATCCGTGCTTGTAACTTAGTCAGTGTTCAACCTTTTATAACTTTGATTTCGACGCGTTTTTAGAGACATTAACCATCTTTAATCGTACATGTGTTGAGACTTCTACACAATGACGCTCTTTAGCATTAGTATCTTGGAACACACATTTTAGCAAACAGCATTGCAATGTTTTAATATTGCAAGAAACCTACCAACACGGGAGGAAACTTTCTGTTCTGCTAGAGGGACTATGATACAGAAAATAGAATCAACCACTCAAATCGAAACTATCAACCGATGATAAGAAACCACTCAATAAAATATCACAATATTATGTAAATGACAAATAGATGGGACTCTCAGCGATTCTTGAATACCATGAGCAGGAACAGCGTGAGGTAGCATTAACATTTATTGATATTTCCAAAGACTGGACTCCCGAGTCGTTCATTTGAAATTGCGTTTCGTATGTGGAGTTCAATTTTTCTCGTTTTTCCGTCTATATCTCTTTATCTTATAAGAAACAACGTGTGATGTGTTGCTATACAGTGCATATTATTGAATCAGATGCAACTGGATTACGAAAAAGTGAACTGTAGTATAGATAAAAATAATTAAGGTGGAAGTGCCATTACATCTGTAATATTCGTAGTAGTAACAAAACATTGGATAAATATGTAAGTGCTGTGACTTGCCAAAGTACGAATGAAAGGGAAGAAAGTGCACAAATCAAATGGAGTCTACTAGCAGCGTTCGTTAGAAATGAAACTTACCGGCAAGTGGCAAAATGTGAATAAATTTGAAACCGTTGCCTAAAGGACAAGCTGGTAGTAGCCTATACAGAAAGAAATCTCCCAAATGTGTGAGTATGACAGAACTATGAACTAGCGTCACAGAAATATGACATAATCTGTTGTGATGTAATAGATTTTCCAATGCTGTGGACGTGGAATACTGAAAGATTTATGCTGAAAGAAAGCTGCAGATTTTGATTAAATATAGGCTGTGATCAGGGGATCCTCGATGAGAGAAGCTGTGTTTACTTATTTATTCAATTTTTACTCAAATGTTAATCTGTATCGGCAAACAGAGATCATAGAATATATTATTCATAAAATATTTTGACAAAGAGCAAGTCAGAGTAATGAAACATCGAACCATCGAAAGCTGCACAGAAAATAGCACTGAAGATAACAACAATAAAATATATGGAATTAGAGTTCACATTATTTTCAATATTTTGTGAAATCCTAGGAAAACAAAAACCAGAATGGTGTCCTGTTTCTCGCGAGAATTTAATTTCCTGTAATATTCAGGTTCAGACATGAATATGCTTCAATGATGCTTGTGTAGTCAGTAAAAACAGAGCGTTAGAGTATCTAAAATAGCTGGAGACACATTATAAACGCAGCTCTGACAAAGAAATGATTCTAACGTAGATCCTAGCTCAAGACCTCACTTTTAACCACTTTAAAGTATTATCTGTTCTCTGTTGCTCAAATGAGATTCAAATATCTGAATTCCTTACCCATAATTCCAGTATACTCTGATTTGTTTATATCTTGATTACATAGATAAAAGCAATTATGAAGGCACAGGGGGGAAGGGGGGATGATAACCAGAATCTGCAGTTTTTGATTAACATCATCCACTATTTCATGCAAGCAACCTATATTACCTACTCAGTTATGGAGGTATGCATAAAATCAAATTCAGAATCTCTCGGTGAATTGTGCTCAAGGAAATAGGCAGCTATGGTGTTATACAGTGGTCTTTTGTAACTTTTCTCATTCATATATGACACTGGAGTCAGTTAATTTGCAGTTAACATCGTTTCATTTTTTATTTAGTACCTTCAACAATGAATATTTAAATCTTTCTGAGAAAATATCTGTCCTAAGACTTATTTTGCGCAGGTATACAGCTATGAAAGAGGCACAAATAGTAATTTATTTTTGTTGTGAGCTACTCTAGATATTTCTCGATAGTGTTGTAAAAACTAATGAAATTCGCATTTTGTTTTACACGATATTCTGATGCCTGTATACAGGGTGAGTCCCCTAACATTACCGCTGGATATATTTCGTAAACCACATCAAATACTGACGAATCGATTCCACAGACCGAACCTGAGGAGAGGGGCTAGTGTAATTGGTTACTACAAACCATAAAAAATGCACGGAAGTATGTTTTTTAACACAAACCTACGTTTTTTTAAATGGAACCCCGTTAGTTTTGTTAGCACATCTGAACATATAAATAAATACGTAATCAGTGCCATTTGTTGCATTGTAGAATGTTAATTACATTCGGAGATATTGTAACCTAAACTTGACGCTTGTGTACCACTCCTCCACTGTTCGATCGTGTGTATCGAAGAGCACCGAATTACGTAGGCATCCAAAGGGAACGGCGATGGTCCTTAGGTATAGAAGAGACTGGAACAGCACATTACGTCCACATGCTAACACCTTTTTATTGGTCTTTTTCACTGACGCACATGTACATTACCATGAGGGGTGAGGTACACGTACACACGTGGTTTCCATTTTCAATTACGGAGTGGAATAGAGTGTGTCCCGACATGTCAAGCCAATAGATGTTCAATGTGGTGGCATTCATTTGTTGCACACAACTGCAATCTCTGGCGTAATGAATGTCGTACACGCCGCAGTACATCTGGTGTAATGTCGCCGCAGGCTGCCACAATACGTTGTTTCATATCCTCTTGGGTTGTAGGCACATCACGGTACACATTCCCCTTTAACGTACCCCACAGAAAGAAGTCCAGAGGTGTAAGATCAGGAGAACGGGCTGGCCAATTTATGCGTCCTCCACGTCCTATGAAACGTCCGTCGAACATCCTGTCAAGGGTCAGCCTAGTGTTAATTGCGGAATGTGCAGGTGCACCATCATGCTGATACCACATACGTCGACGCGTTTCCAGTGGGACATTTTCGAACAACGTTGGCAGATCATTCTGTAGAAACGTGATGTATGTTGCAGCTGTTTGGGCCCCTGCAATGAAGTGAGGACAATGTTTCAAGCGTCCACTTTAGGTTACAATATCTCCGGATGTAATTAAGATTTTACAATGCAGCGAACGGCACTGATTACGTATTTGTTGATATGTTCATATGTGCTAACAAAACTAACGTGGTTCCATTTAAAAAAACGTAGGTTTGTGTTAAAAAACTTACTTCCGTGCATTTTTGTATGGTTTGTATTAAACAATTACACTAGCCCCTCTCCTCACGTTCGGTCTGTGGAATCGGTTCGTCAGTATTTGATGTGGTTTACGAAATATATCCAGCGGCAACGTTAGGTGACTCACCCTGTATATGCTGTTCACTTGATGGGATCTGGTCCAGTGTGCTACATTTCCATTGTGAATGTACGAGTTCAGAACTTTGATTTTCCCGCGCATAATAGAGACAATCGCGCTGCACCACTGTAGACATTAAAGGAAGAGAACTTTATGCGCATGCGTGAATTTTGTCCCCGCCTTCCAGTGCGTCAGTCGCTGCTCGTCGGTCGCTGAGTGAGGTGCTACGAAACGCGTTCGTCGGATTACCGATTCTCTCAAAATGACCGAACGTGTTGAGCAAAGATACTGCATCAAATTTTGTCAGAATCTTGGTGATTCTCAAATCTAAACAATTCGTAATATTCGGTAGGTGTTTGGAGAAGATGTGATGCGTGTAACACGAATTAAGGAGTGGTTCAATCGATTCAAAAATGGCTGCACATCAGCGGAGAGTGACCAGCGTTCTGGCAGGTCCTAAACTGCTCAGAGTGCAGCTGCTGTTGAGAGGGTGCAAAATTTGGTGATGGCAGATCGTAGTTTGACCATGTGGGAGATTTCCCAAGAGGTTGGAATGAGTAAAGATTCTTCACATGCAATTTTGCGTAATGATTTGAACAAGCACCGAGTGGCTACGAAATTCGTGCCCAAGTTGTTGTCGCCGGAACAAAGAGACCTCTGTTTTGACGTTGCACAGGATCTTCTGGACACCACCGACCCTGATCCTGGGTTTCCGAGCGCTGTGATAACTGGAGACGAGTCATGGGTGTATCGGTATGACTCAGAAACAAAAAGACTGTCTTCACAATGGAAGCATCCCGAGTCTCCAAATTCGAAGAAAGTGTGGCAGGTGCGAAACAAAATCAGGGTGATGATGTCCGTTGAATTGTGCATCACGAATACGCACTGGAAGGCCAAACAGTGAGAAAGGAATACTATCAAGACATTCTCCAGCGAGTCTGTGACGCAGTTCGGCGCAAAAGACCAGACATGTGGACGGCGAAAAACTGGCAACTGCATCACGACAACGCCCCCGCACATTCATCCTACATGATCCAGAATTTCTTGGCCTAATACGGAATTACAGCCGTTCGCCAACCTCGCTACTCTCCATACATGGTGCCTTGCGACTTTTGGTTGTTTCCAAAATTGAAGACGCCACAGAAAGAATCCCGTTTTGAGAGTAGAGAAGAGATAATGTGGAACACGACGACGGAGCTGAACACCATTCGAAATGAAGTCTTCGAGAGAGGTTTCAAGTGGTGGAAGGATCGGTGGGTTAAGTGTGTGCAAGCACAAGGGGCCTAATTTGATGGGGATTAGGCTCCCAACCCCCTCAGATATTCGAAATATTTATTCTAGCCAAAGGTAGATACTTTTTAGACAGGCCTCGTATAGTACGCTAGGACTCGCTCTCTTCCCACTGTTCCAACCTCAGTGATAAGCAGGGACACAGCTGTTAATATAAGATACGTTTTTATTCACGCATTGTTTTACAAAGCGCACAAAGTGCCCTCGAGCTGTGGCCGTTTGTTGGTCGAGTCGTACATCAGCTAGCTCCAATTTCTCTAGGCCGTCTGGTTCATCCGTTCCCTTCGACCGCTCAGTGGCATCCATATGCACAAAGAACCTGGAGGGTAACGTTAGGCGCACCCAAAGTTACATATCTCCACAGCGGGAAATTATACTGGGCAAATTGACATGTCGAGTCTGCAAGATACCAGTAGGAGTGGCAAAGTGAGTAGCATAACTCAGGACTGTATTATTCACACTGTTTCATTTGCCACTGTTGTGTCTTTTGTTCCTTAGTGGAAGTCAGATATCATGACATGCAGTGAAAGTGTATGATTGTCTTGTATTTACTGACCAATCAGTATGCACTATCTCTTACCATTTGAAAAGCCGAATAAATAACTATAATGCATCTGTGTTAGTGATGTAAATTTATTGCATACGTTTGTTTTCATTTCTTTCTGAATACCTCTCAGTCCCAGCACCCAGTACCTCATCATCTAAATGCCCATTAGTAATATCATCCACACAGCCCCTATCTGGTGGTTGCACTTAGGTAAAATTTAGAGTTCAATATCAATGAAACAGGGAATTAATTAAAAGAAACATGTAACGTTTACCTTACCGAGTAGTGCACAACAAGATCATTCTGAGACCTACAGAATGTTTACAAGTATATTAGACATCTTTATTACTGAGTACAATAACAAAAAGTCGACTGTGTTCATGCATATGTGATCGAATTCACGGAACATCTATATTAATGTAAGTCTTCAAAGTACTGTGATGAAATTTACTGAGACAAATTTAACACCATGTAATTTGTCCAGTACAAAAGTTAAATTACGCACAGTCTCCACTTGCGGCTTTGTGTAAAGTTCAGAATTGTCATTATTCTTTAATGGACCATATTATACTTCATATAAGTCGGTTTAAATGAGTTTTACGAATTTTAAGTCACTTTAAATGACTTTCAGGTATACTTATCTTCTCTCATTTACATGGAGTATCAGAAGACATTTAGAGACAGTAGTTACTTCATAAATCAACTGTTGATCTGTAAGTTTCGTAATCACTTTCATTGCAACCAGTCATTGTTCGATGGAAGTAAAATCTAAATTTTTCTTTCCAGTACCAACTGGCTGAAAAGGGTCGCGATGCTCTGAGGCTCAGATATGGCACGGAGTACACCATTGGTAGCACACAAGAAATTTTTGGTAAGTGTCAGATAAGAAGATAAATATTTGATTATCGCCTTGCTAAGAGCCAGTCTCCGCTCCTTTCAAACAAAGTATGTAATTCCTGGCGAGAAGTGGCTTAAGTAGTGTTGAAGGCAGTTGAGATTTTTATATCAAGTGAATTTGTAAGAGACGGATCACATTCCCCATAGGTCACAAAACAGGTCAAGGCACTGTTACAGAAGCATGAAAAAAGGCATACCAGATTTAAAAGAACGGAACATTCCAAAGATTGCAAACGGTTTTCAGATGCTCGTAATTTAGATCGGACTTCAGTGCAAGATGTTTTTTGATAGTTTCCTCCGTGAACTCTGTATGGAAATTTGGCAGAAAATCCATAGAGAATGTGGTCGTTTGTAAAGTAAAAGTGGCAAGACGACCAGTACCTTCACTGTGCTACACAGTGCTAGTGTCACTGAAACGGTGTCACTAATTCCTTCACCAAAGAAGATGCAGTAAATAGCACAGAATTGAAATCACGAGTGATTTAGCAAAGCAGCTTAGCCACTTAATGAAGCAAGTCTACCGGTCCTGTCTTTATACCAAATAGAATCCTATCGAGGTCTGATGAAATTTCCATTTTTAGCGATCACTTACGTACAACCGTTCTCTCAACGTAAGATCCGTACCTAATTACTGAAAAGTTGCATGGGTCACATAAAAAAAGGAAAGAGAAAAAGAATTAATCCTCTAAATTAAAGGCGCACACCACTGCCATCGATTTGCAGTATAGTTTTGGAACATATAACTTACAGTGTTTGAATATTGTGAAAGAGGTCGAAGAAAACGACGTACTGGCACACAACCACCACGGATTCAGAAGACATCGTTTCTAATGAAACAAAATTGGCTCTTTCTTCACACCCATCGCGGGATACACTAATATACGAGTTCACCGCCAAGAGGTGTCTACCATCCGCCGTGACATCCTCTGCCAATTGGCGTCATGGAGATGCGGTATGGTGGAGGGGTGGTGGGGGGGGGGGGGTGGGAGGGGCACGTGGTCAACACACAGCTCTCCCGGCTGTTTAGCAGACTTTCCAAAGCGTGGAGGCCCTGCTACTCGGTGAATTAGCTCCTCAGTGGGCATCACGAGGCTGAGTGCACCCCGACCAATCCTCTCACCAACGAAAATCGTTGGCAGCACCGGAATCGAACCTGTACCCTCTGAATTGTATGCATATACCTTGACTCCTCAACTACGGAGGCGTATTCGGAGATACAGGCTGGGAAAATTATTTCATACACCTTTAGATACGCAACTCAACTTAGTCCACCTGCTCAGTGGGCAGATGAAGTAAATATTGTTGCCTACCTTCATGAAACATTTTCGAGGCAACTTTTATTATGCCCATCCTGTATAAAAGGATGGTAACAGAATTTTACTGCAATCTTTCTAGAAAGTAACTTGTTTCAATTAATCCAACAGGATTATCGGAAAACCACGGCCAGTTTCTTTCAAAAATTTCCATTACATATCAGTGAGCATATCTCAAACACTTCATATGCGTTATATCGTTCTGATATTACCCTAGCAGCGTGTCTATAAATTCGTTTTACGTCTGTTGTAATGCCAAGTTCTCAGGACACCAAACGCTGGAATATTAGTCTGGAATTGGTCACATTGTCATCATCTACCGAGTTCTTTTGCGAATGGGCTGCTCTTTCCCAGAAACCTTCCAGCAAATATATGTTGCCTCTCCGACTAATCTAAAACTCTTATGTGTTCGCATCATTTCATATCGCCTTTTGATGTTAGCCCTAAGTACTTATACAATGTGATGTGCTAAAGATCTACGGATTCTTTTTCTTTGTTATTGGCATTATCTTTCATTTGTCCACATTTGGAGGCAACTGTCATTAATTATATCGAACGGAAATTTTTTCCCCTAGACAACATCTTCAGCATTTCCATGGGTCTTTGGGCGTCGTATATCTTCTTGCAAACACAACTGCGTTCGCTACTGGGTTTTATTAGCAGCTGACAGGGTAAGAAAACCTGATGTCTGTTCACCAAAATCAATTGTACGAGCACAAGGGGAACTTAGAAGAATGTAAGTTGCTCCACAAGGTCGTGGGGATGGGCAAGAACTTTAGTGGACGACGTATTACTGTGACTGCATTGACAAAGGACTTATGGGGCATCTTCATGACTGCTGAAAGCAGTCCGCAGACAATCCAGGTATCTCAGCTTTCCTTGTGTCCATTTCCATAAAACGTTTGAGGTCAGTTAACCCTGAAAATAATAACACCCTTATGTTGACCATAGCTTTTTATTGACTTTGTTACACGTTACCCGTACAGCGTTACGCCATTTTCAAACGCTCTACAGTAAAATGCGTACACATGAGGAACATGTATAAACATCAGACAGTAGTAAATACACCGTGGCAAGCGAATGCAAACCAACACTTACCGAATATGTGACACAAACTGTCTTATGGACCAACAAGTGGCAAAAATTAATCTGTCCAACATATGAAGTTACATACTATTTTGTCATTGTTAACGTCGTGGGAAGTAAGTGCAAACTGATTAGAATGTTCTCACGAAAACCTTAAGAAATAAATTCGGACAGAGTGCATTTAACGTATGGTGACTATTATATGTAATATTTTGGCACTACAAAAGTAATTTACGTTTTGTGATCATCATATAAATATACACTCCTGGAAATTGAAATAAGAACACCGTGAATTCATTGTCCCAGGAAGGGGAAACTTTATTGACACATTCCTGGGGTCAGATACATCACATGATCACACTGACAGAACCACAGGCACATAGACACAGGCAACAGAGCATGCACAATTTCGGCACTAGTACAGTGTATATCCACCTTTCGCAGCAATGCAGGCTGCTATTCTCCCATGGAGACGATCGTAGAGATGCTGGATGTAGTCCTGTGGAACGGCTTGCCATGCCATTTTCACCTGGCGCCTCAGTTGGACCAGCGTTCGTGCTGGACGTGCAGACCGCGTGAGACGACGCTTCATCCAGTCCCAAACATGCTCAATGGGGGACAGATCCGGAGATCTTGCTGGCCAGGGTAGTTGACTTACACCTTCTAGAGCACGTTGGGTGGCACGGGATACATGCGGACGTGCATTGTCCTGTTGGAACAGCAAGTTCCCTTGCCGGTCTAGGAATGGTAGAACGATGGGTTCGATGACGGTTTGGATGTACCATGCACTATTCAGTGTCCCCTCGACGATCACCAGTGGTGTACGGCCAGTGTAAGAGATCGCTCCCCACACCATGATGCCGGGTGTTGGCCCTGTGTGCCTCGGTCGTATGCAGTCCTGATTGTGGCGCTCACCTGCACGGCGCCAAACACGCATACGACCATCATTGGCACCAAGGCAGAAGCGACTCTCATCGCTGAAGACGACACGTCTCCATTCGTCCCTCCATTCACGCCTGTCGCGACACCACTGGAGGCGGGCTGCACGATGTTGGGGCGTGAGCGGAAGACGGCCTAACGGTGTGCGGGACCGTAGCCCAGCTTCATGGAGATGGTTGCGAATGGTCCTCGCCGATACCCCAGGAGCAACAGTGTCCCTAATCTGCTGGGAAGTGGCGGTGCGGTCCCCTACGGCACTGCGTAGGATCCTACGGTCTTGGCGTGCATCCGTGCGTCGCTGCGGTCCGGTCCCAGGTCGACGGGCACGTGCACCTTCCGCCGACCACTGGCGACAACATCGATGTACTGTGGAGACCTCACGCCCCACGTGTTGAGCAATTCGGCGGTACGTCCACCCGGCCTCCCGCATGCCCACTATACGCCCTCGCTCAAAGTCCGTCAACTGCACATACGGTTCACGTCCACGCTGTCGCGGCATGCTACCAGTGTTAAAGACTGCGATGGAGCTCCGTATGCCACGGCAAACTGGCTGACACTGACGGCGGCGGTGCACAAATGCTGCGCAGTTAGCGCCATTCGACGGCCAACACCGCGGTTCCTGGTATGTCCGCTGTGCCGTGCGTGTGATCATTGCTTGTACAGCCCTCTCGCAGTGTCCGGAGCAAGTATGGTGGGTCTGACACACCGGTGTCAATGTGTTCTTTTTTCCATTTCCAGGAGTGTAGAATAACAAATGTTCCGGATAGTTTGAATTTTTTTTCTGTATGTGCTGTACTCCCGAAAGCCAAACTTTTTTATTTTCTTCTTACGACGCTGATAAAAAGTACGGGATAGAGATCTGTTACCTGTTGACTTTGCGGTCAACCTGTGCAACCAAATGGCAGAGAATGACTGCCGCTTTCTCCTTCTTCCAGGTCCAACGACGGGCAACAGCATCGACTGGATGCAGGGCGTGGTCGGCAAGAGGTACAATATGGTGTGGGAGCTGAGGGACAAGGGCCAGTACGGCTACTTGCTGCCAACGGACCAGCTGATCCCCACGAGCGAAGAGGTCTGGGACAGCGTCGTCACCGTGCTGGCCGGCGTACTCGCCTCCTCCGCGGCCGGCCCCTAGCCTCACTAACACCACACCTGTGCACCGTGCGAATAAAGCAGCTTACTACGGCCAGTCTGCGTCTCGTTATATTGCGCGAACGCTTGTCTTCTTTTTACAGGAAATACGTAGTTGAGTTTGTATGTATGTAGTCTTCCTCAGCGCTTTGGAAAAGGTTATTTGTCCGATCACGAACAGGCTTTCAGCTTCTCAGTCAATGCACTCACAGATATTGCTGATACAGAAGATACATAAAATGTGCAGATACGAAGTTATTTATAAAGGAAAAATATTATTTCTTTATGTTACATGAGCATTGTAACATTTAACATTAAAATTGACATTTTTAATTTATGTGAAGTCATTACATTTAACAAAATATGGAAATAATCCAATTTTCTGTTGTAATCAAACATTTGTGTAAGTCAAACTTAATGTAACTGAGAGGAAAAAGGAAATTACGTTCGGTCAATTAGAAGTGTCATATGTTTATTTATTCCAAGTACTTCCAGTTGCGTCTTATTCTACCTTTCCTCAAAGTGTGAAATATGTTTAAATCTACATCGTATGGGTAGTTTTTTGCTTAAAGATGTTACGCAAATCTTTAACTTGTCTTTCCTAGTCCTCAGCTTCTCTCTTTTTCCGATAACCTAGTAACCTCAGCTCCTCCAGACTGACCAACATATCAATTTCCAAGGCGCTTGTAGGGGATTTTAAACGCGTCACTCTCTGACAACGGGTTCATTTAGTATATAGTACTGAATAATAATTTAGTTATACCGTAGTTGTTGTAAACTCAGGTGCGAATATGTCAGAATTTAGCTTTTAGCGGAGGAGGAGGAGATTTAGTGTTTAACGTCCCGTCGACAACGAGGTCATTAGAGACGGAGCGCAAGCTCGGGTTAGGGAAGGATGGGGAAGGAAATCGGCCGTGCCCTTTCAAAGGATCCATCCCGGCATTTGCCTGAAGCGATTTAGGGAAATCACGGAAAACCTAAATCAGGATGGCCGGAGACGGGATTGAACCGTCGTCCTCCCGAATGCGAGTCCAGTGTGCTAACCACTGCGCCACCTCGCTCGGTAAACTTTTAGCAAGGCTGTCTGAAATTTTGACATCAGATGGGATAATGGATCAGTCTTAGTAACTACTGAGTAGTTATTTTGGGCATTGGTATAATTTTACGCCTTTTTATTCCTGGAATATTATCAATCACGTCAGAGCAATAGCCGTGACTGGAAGTTAGGAGTCTGGCTGAATCTTTTTCAGTCTGACACCCATAATTAGATAACGGAGCTCTAATCTGATTAAGTATTCGGTTGGTGCGTAGGTTAGTAGAGTTTTTCCGTAAGTTTAATAAACACAACAGGTACACATAACACAGATTTTAGTCATCGATAATATATTCCCCTTCACTATTTACAACAGTCTGCGAACGCTGGGGTAGCTTTTCGATTCAGCAACTGTAAGAGTCACGTGGTTTTGAGGCAAATAAGTCGACGAGCCACATTCGGAGAGCATTTTCATCCAGAAAGGAAGTTCTTTGAACGTTGTTCCTTGCAGAGCGGAAAAGGGGTAAATCTGAGACTCCAACATTAAGCGAAAATGGTGGGTATGGAATGACTTCCCAACCCCAATCCTGTACAGTGCTTTTTGTCAGTCTAGCAGAATATGGGCAGGTGTTATCGTGGTGTAACATCACTCCACACTGCTTTCCTGGTCGTTTTTCTTGGACTGAGCGTTGCAGGACGGTTCAGTTGATCACAATAAATGCCAGCAGTAATGGTTATACCTCGGGGAAGCAATTCATATTACACCACACTGTCGTTGTCGCACCAGATGCATAATTTTATCTTTTCTGGATGTGCGGATGTCTTTGTACGGGGAGTTTCTGCTTTTTTGTTTTTATTTCAGACATTCTTTTCTTTTCTTTATGTTAGCATAAAGACACCATTTATCGTCGCCAGTAACGATGCGGGATGGGAATGGTCGGTGTTTTTCACAAGCCAGTTGATGAAGACCAAGCAGAAAAGCACATACATCCACCCGCTGACGTTTGTGTTTTTGGCTTAGGGTTTTTTTTTTTTTTTTGGTTTGATGCGGCCCGCCACGAATTCCTTTCCTGTGCTAACCTCTTCATCTCAGAGTAGCACTTGCAACCTACGTCCTCAATTATTTGCTTGACGTATTCCAATCTCTGTCTTCCTCTACAGTTTTTGCCCTCTACAGCTCCCTCTAGTACCATGGAAGTCATCCCCTCATGTCTTAGCAGATGTCCTATCATCCTGTCCCTTCTCCTTATCAGTGTTTTCCACATATTCCTTTCCTCTCCGATTCTGCGTAGAACCTCCTCATTCCTTACCTTATCAGTCCACCTAATTTTCAACATTCGTCAATAGCACCACATCTCAAATGCTTCGATTCTCTGCTGTTCGGGTTTTCCCACAGTCCTTGTGTCACTACCATACAATGCTGTACTCCAGACGTACATCCTCAGAAATTAAGGCCGGTATTTGATATTAGTAGACTTCTCTTGGCCAGAAATGCCTTTTTTGCCATAGCGAGTCTGGTTTTGATGTCCTCCTTGCTCCGTCCGTCATTGGTTATTTTACTGCCTAGGTAGCAGAATTCCTTAACTTCATTGACTTCGTGACCATCAATCTTGATGTTAAGTTTCTCGCTGTTCTCATTTCTACTACTTCTCATTACCTTCGTCTTTCACCGATTTGCTCCCAAACCATACTGTGTACTCATTAGACTGTTCATTCCGTTCAGCAGATCATTTAATTCTTCTTCACTTTCACTCAGGATAGCAATGTCGTCAGCGAATCGTATCATTGATATCCTTTCACCTTGTAATTTAATTCCACTCCCGAAACTTCCTTTTATTTCCATCATTGCTTCCTCGATGTACAGATTGAAGAGTATGGGCGAAAGGCTACAGCCTTGTCTTACACCCTTCTTAATACGAGCACTTCGTTCCTGATCGTCCACTCTTATTACTCCCTCTTGGTTGTTGTACATATTGTATATGACCCGTCTCTCCCTATAGCTTACCCCTGCTTTTTTCAGAATCTCGAACAGCTTGCACCATTTTATATTGTCGAACGCTTTTTCCAGGTCGACAAATCCTATGAAAATGTCTTGATTTTTCTTTAGCCTTGCTTCCATTATTAGCCGTAACGTCAGAATTGCCTCTCTCGTCCATTTACTTTTCTTAAAGCCAAACTGATCGTCACCTAGCGCATTCTCAATTTTCTTTTCCATTCTTCTGTATATTATTCTTGTAGGCAGCTTCGATGCTTGAGCTGTTAAGCTGATTGTGCGATAAGTCTCGCACTTGTCAGCTCTTGCCGTCTTTGGAATTGTGTGGACGAAAGTCAGATGGTATGTCGCCAGACTCATATATTCTACACACCAACGTCAATAGAATTTTAGAAATTCTGATGGAATGTTATCTATCCCTTCTGCCTTATTTGACCGTAAGTCCTCCAAAGCTCTTTTAAATTCCGATTCTAATACTGGATCCCCTATCTCTTCTAAATCGACTCCTGTTTCTTCTTCTATCACATCAGACAAATCTTCACCCTCATAGAGGCTTTCAATGTATTCTTTCCACCTATCTGTTCTCTCATCTGCATTTAACAGTGGAATTCCCGTTGCACTCTTAATGTTACCACCGTCGCTTTTAATGTCACCAAAGGTTGTTTTGACTTTCCCGTATGCTGAGTCCGTCCTTCCGACAATCATATCTTTTTCGATGTCTTCACATTTTTCCTGCAGCCAGTTCATCTTAGCTTCCCTGCACTTCCTATTTATTTCATTCCTCAGCGACTTGTATTTCTGTATTCCTGATTTTCCCGGAACATGTGTGTACTTCCTCCTTTCATCAATCAACTGAAGTATTTCTTCTGTTACCCATGGTATCTTCGCAGCTACCTTCTTTGTACCTATGTTTTCCTTCCCAATTTCTGTGATGGCCCTTTTTAGAGTTGTCCATTCCTCTTCAACTGTACTGCCTACTGCGCTATTCCTTATTGCTGTATCTATAGCGTTAGAGAACTTCAAACGTATCTCGTCATTCCTTAGTACTTCCGTATCCCACTTCTTTGCGTTTTGATTCTTCCTGACTAATGTCTTGAACTTCAGCCTACTCTTCATCACTACTATATTGTGATCTGAGTCTATATCTGCTCCTGGGTACGCCTTACAATCCAGTATCTGATATCGGAATCTCTGTCTGACCATGATGTAATCTAATTGAAATCTTCCCGTATCTCCCGGCCTTTTCCAAGTATACATCCTCCTCTTGTGATTCTTGAACAGGGTATTCGCTATTACTAGCTGAAACTTGTTACAGAACTCAATTAGTCTTTCTCCTCTTTCATTCCTTGTCCCAAGCCCATATTCTCCTGTAACCTTTTCTTCTACTCCTTCCCCCACAACTGCATTCCAGTCGCCCATGACTATTATATTTTCGTCCCCCTTTACATACTGCATTACCCTTTCAATATCCTCATACACTTTCTCTGTCTGTTCATCTTCAGCTTGCGACGTCGGCATGTATACCTGAACTATCGTTGTCGGTGTTGGTCTGCTGTCGATTCTTATTAGAACAACCCGGTCACTGAACTGTTCACAGTAACACACCCTCTGCCCTACCTTCCTATTCATAACGAATCCTACACCTGTTATACCATTTTCTGCTGCTGTTGATATTACTCGATACTCATCTGACGAGAAATCCTTGTCTTCCTTCCACTTCACTTCACTGACCCCTACTTTATCTAGATTGAGACCTTTTCAGATTTTCTAGTTTCCCTACCGCGTCCAAGCTTCTGACATTCCACGCCACGACTCATAGAACGTTATCCTTTCGTAGATTATTCAATCTTTTTCTCATGGTAACCTCCCCGTTGGCAGTCCCCTCCCGGAGATCCGAATGGGTGACTATTCCGGAATCTTTTGCCAATGGAGAGATCATCATGACACTTCTTCAGTTACAGGCCACATGTCCTGTGGATACATGTTACGCGACTTTAATGCAGTGGTTTCCATTGCCTTCTGCATCCTCATGTCGTTGATCATTGCTGCTTCTTCCGCCTTTAGGGGCAATTTCCCACCCCTAGGACAAGAGAGTGCCCTGAACCTCTATCCGCTCCTCCGCCCTTTTTGACAAGGCCGTTGGCAGAATGAGGCTGACTTCTTATGCCGGAAGTCTTCGGCCGCCAGTGCTGATTATTTATCAAAATTTTAGGCAGTGGCGGGGATCGAACCCGAGACCGAAGAAGTTTTGATTATGAATCAAAGACGCTACCCCTAGACCAAGGGTACCGCCTTAAGGTATGCGGTTCAATACACCCACAAGGAAATATCACACTATGGTAGAGTGATCACAGTTCGCCACGTTTGTCCTTTCTCAGTGTTAGTGATGTGTATCATTGTGGATTAATGGGCTCAAACGGTCTTCATCAAATCCCGAAGGTCTTCCAGATCTTGGAGGATCACTAATGTCCAAATGAGCTTTCTTAAAAAGAGAAAATCATTTTCTGTCCGTGGTCTGTCCAAGTGGAGTTACCCGCATACACGGCGACAGTGTTTCTGGCTGCCTCCGCTGCTGTCAATCCTCTATTGAGCTCAAACGGAAGAATGCGTAGGAAAAGTTCCAATTTCTCCACTTGGCACTCAATTTCATAGCGTCCACAGCTCCACTATCTCCAAATACAAAATGACAATATTGAAACTCAAATAGCGACAGTGAACTACAAATAAAAATGACAATGGATAAATTAACCCACAGCAACCAGAATACTAAGATGCAAAACAAAAACACTATGAACTTATGTACTAAACTAATATTTAATTTTGATACTCAGTGGCTCTTTTTAAAAGAAAATCTTGTCGTCAGATGAGTGTGTAAGTTTAGAACATGGAAAGAATTCTATGCACATTGGGTCTGAAACCTGGTAGAAAATCTAAGTTATTTTACCTTAACATAATAAAGTTGACTATTGTCACAGCCATCGAAGCGGCTCCTCTTTATTTTCACCTTTTTAAGATGTCGTTGAAGTGCCATGATCGGATCGCGTCCTGATTTTTTATGTTATAACCCCATTACATACTACACCTTTGATAATAGGTTGTGTGAATGCGTAGAACTAGCACCGCTTCTTATTATTTACTGTCCACTAATATTGCCATTTAACACAGGATCTTTTCTTTATTACAGCAACAATTCGGCGCACTTAAGTAAAATCTGGACAACGTTATGGTTGCTTGTTTGTGAAGGTTATCGAGTTTCTGATTACATTCTGTATTACAGCGAGCTTTTATCCACATCATGTTTACTCTTTCACCTTTACTAAAACATCTACTACCACCTGAGGAATATTTAAGATGTGTCTGTTTCCGACGTGCTTTCAGTGAAGAGTCTGAATCGAATATAACAAAAATCTCTTAACAATGGATTTTTTTGTATACTTCAGTGGTTCTGCTATGCCTGTAGCTTCTGCAGATTGCAAGAACGCATATTGTGAAAGTTTATGCAGTTTTTAATAATAGGTTTTAGGACATATATAGAACACCTAAATATGGTTCTTCCTATAACCCTATGTCAGTGAAGATACAAGTATACAAAGAACTGGACCAACATTCTTCTTCATAAGTCAGACAGCGTGGCGTTAGCGTGTTGGTTACCGTGTTGATTCATGTGCCGGTAATAAACTGGAAGTGATTACAAGAACTGCGTCGTATTCTATAAAATTACTGCTGGAGAAACCAACGCTTCGGTCACGGTTGCAGTGGCCTTCTTCTGGGCCTGCTGCAAGAAGGTCGCTGCAACAGTGGCCGAAGCGTTGGTTTTCTCCAGCAGTAGTTTTACACAATATGACGCGGTACCATACCCAGAAAACTTTTATGTCGTCTGGCCGCGGAAGCCAGCACAATTATATGATTACAAGAAGATTAACCAGTGCGCTAACATAAGTAGTTTACACTAAGGTTCAAATGGTTCAAATGGCTCTGAGCACTATGGGACTTAACATCTGAGGTCATCAGTCCCGTAGAACTTAGAACTACTTAAACCTAACTAACCTAAGGTCATCACAAATATCCATGCCCGAGACAGGATTCGAACCTGCGACCGTAGCAGTCGCGCGGTTCCAGGCTGAAGTGCCTAGAACCGCTCGAACACAACGGCCGGCTACACTAAGGGAAATTATATTTAGAGACGTGTTTTATTGGCATGTAACTGTTGTAGTTATTACTGCGAGAAGAATTATGCTGAGTTGAACTTATGCAGTTTTTGTTAAGTAAACTGAGGAAAAACCCCCCGGTCACTCGTGTGATAATACCTGACAAGGTCGCTCGTACGGACGATAGGTGTAATCCACAAGATGAACTGTGTATTTGCGTACTCTGAAAGGTACGCATGACTGATTTTAACAACGTTTTTTTGAAATCTAAACATAATACATTTAACACGCATGTACAGTAAGGTATCAACTAGGTGAGCAATATTTTTGGTAAATTGTTAGTAAATTGTCTCAGTAGCCTCTGAGAGGAACCAACTTGTCA
This sequence comes from Schistocerca cancellata, assembly GCF_023864275.1. Classification (NCBI taxonomy): domain Eukaryota; kingdom Metazoa; phylum Arthropoda; class Insecta; order Orthoptera; family Acrididae; genus Schistocerca; species Schistocerca cancellata. The sequence goes on from NC_064628.1 coordinate 408,313,460, forward strand.
AGCTCTCTGAGAATACCTCTATCAAGGATGCTATCAGACTTCAAGCATCTCAAGAGAAACATCAATCGGCCGTTTTTGGTCACGCGTAAATGACATCATTCAAGTCTGTTACCAACTGAGTTATCCTCCAACTCCGATAAATTCTTTCTAGAACACCTCAGAGACCCACACAGACATAACATATCAATGAAAGTTCTGATCCCTATGACATCTGTTTCTGCAGCATCCCATTCCATAGCAAAGTTACAACGAATTTCATTCATGTAAATATTAGTACATACTGCAGTAATGCATATTATATTTTCACCCAAGAATAACTTCAGGATATCTATTTCTGTCTTAGTTATAGGAATTTAAGTTTTGGGTTCAGGTAAAGACATAAGGATATTATAAAAGATTCTTCTAAAATTGGTAGCGTATTTACTTTTCCTGCATTTAGTAGTTCCATCTTTTGCTAAAAGATATACATCCTTTTGAATTACTTCTTCTTGTGATTCAAATTCAACGTTTTCTGGCACTTCTTGTTCTATTCCTGAATCAAGATAACTTTGATGTATAGAAACATCGTTCTCCGAGTCAGCAGCAACATTGTCAGGATCTTCATCATTCAGCTCCTGAATCATTCCACCCGTACATCAGGATCTCTGCAAAACTCTGTCCTAGGTTTCTCTTTTGATGTTTCTAAAGAGAAAATTCACTTTTATTTTGTTAGTTTTCTAGGTAAGAAGCAAATTAACTGTAACTAGTTTCAGTGCACTTGAAATAATCACAGAAAATTGGATTGAATCTAGAAAAAAGTAACACATACTTTGTTCGTTTTAGATTGTAGCACCAAGCTCGTGAAGATGACCAGTGTCCTACAAAGCTACAATAATGTTTCATAAACAAAGTAACCCTCGTAAGTGGCAGCCAATAATATCTGGAGCTAAATGATGGGGAGTTAATGGAAAGGTACTGAAACTGGAGTGTAGTCAACCCAGCTGAGTCTGAGAAAATGGAGTGGGAAAACCATGTGGATGGAGGGTGTCATCCGCGCTAGCAATGAAGGGAAGTATGCTGTCTTTTTGTACTGTACGACTATGTTAGAAGATGTATTGACAAATTTGCACTTTCCCAACTGCATTTATTGCATGTTGTATTGGAGACTACCTGGAGATTCAGTGCTATAAAAAACGTAACTAGCAGTTTTAGTCGACAAGATGAAGTTCATTTATTTTTTACTCAGGAATTGTGCTGCACGATGTGCACAGAATTCTTACCTCTAAAATCTACTACAAGCCTGTCTCAAATGGATATTTCATAGTTAGAAAAAGAAAAACAACACGTAAAAAGTTCCTAATATATGTATTTACTTGTCATAAAGATCTAGTTGGGTTTCAGATGATGATGATTACTACTTATTCCCTCAGAAACAAATACAGTATATGGTATTACTATTAAAAGCATATGACACAGTTACTTATTACGCTACTCTTCTGTCGACCAACATTTTGCAAGTGCAGTTAAGCTCGGACTCGCAAGCAGTCCTTCTGTGAAAGGTGCAGTGCATAGTTGACATTCCAGTAGGTTTTCTATTTTCTGCGCTTCCCGGCAGTCACATTTCAACCTTGGGGCTGCTGGGACTTGCCCATGTAATGGATGATTTTCCTGATGAGTCTAAGTTGTTATCTCCACGTTGGCAGCTACTTCAATACTGATATCTTGCGACGCCATGCCTACGAGCTGACAGAATTTTACAGTGGTGTGAGTTTCAAGCAATCTTTAATAAACCTACTGGATTCACTTAGGGCAATGTGAACTATCTTTGCAAGGGTTGATTTATACCACACTGGACACGAATACTCTGCAGCACTGTTACATGTTGTTTGTCCCGTCGTTCTCATGGTTTGCGGTGGAGAATCCAACGTGTCACCAGTGATCTTACGAAGGGTAATATTTGTGGAGTCAACTTTCACTCTCGTATTTTCTCAATCTGCTTGTTTATAGGAGTGCGATCCCGAATGAATCCCAGATATTTTCGACGGGGCGTATTCAGTAACTGTTTACGACGTGAATGATTGTGCCATTTCTTTGACATCTCCATCGCATCTCCATCGCTTACGCTGACACTGGGAGTTCACATAAAATCTCGTGTTTTGGACTATACTTTGAATAAATAGGTGAAAACCATAATCTTTCGTTGTCCGTACGTACTCACCGACATGTAAAGCAGTGTCATCTTATTCAAGCCTCATGTTCAGGTTCTCCCCATGGGATTGTCCTTTGTAGACGATACAGACATTCTAACTGTAGATGATAATAATATTTCCTCATGACTGAATGAGCTGGTGCAAGTCTTTCAGTGGACGCCACTTTGGTGACCTGCTTGTCCATGAAAGAACGGCACATGGTGATTGCGGGCAGTCAACCATCCAAATACTAACAGGGCCCTGTGTTGCTCAACATCGGTGACAGGCTGGGAGCCGGCACAACCAACGTGGTTTCCTATTTGGCAATTTCAGTTGATTATCCCAGTTTTCCTTTTCAGGGTAATGCCCGTGAACCCAACGTCGTCAGATGGTCATTAAAAATTGAATTATAACTTCTTTGATGTATGCATATAACCTTCAATCTAATACGGTTACAGGAAACAAATACTGTTAATCAGTGCTGTCCCGTTTACAGAAAATCGGCAGTGTACGGCATGGCAGAAGCATTTGTCCTGATGCACAGAAGAACTTTCCATGACAGATAGATCACGGAAACAGTTTATCAGTTGAGATCGTCGCTGCTCCCTTCAGTGCAGGTAAATCCACGTACCTGTCGATATGGCCAGATTTAGTTCTTCCGTGATTTCCCTAAGCTAAATTCCCAGATGGTTACTCTGAAAGAAGAACATTTTTCCTATTTCCCCGATCCCAGCCTGTGCTCCTTCCCTATTGCCCTCATTTTAGACTTGACTTAAACGTTAACTTCCTTCCGGAAAACTTGAATTGATTACTGGAGAAGGAACGAAACATACACTGTGTGATCAAAAGTATCCGGACACCCCCAAAAACATACGTTTTCCATATTAGGTGCATTGTGCCGCCACCTACTGCCAGGCACTCTTTATCAGCGACCTCAATAGTCATTAGACACTGTGAGAGAGCAGAATGGGGCGCTCCGCGATGTAATAGTGAAGTGGAAACGCGAAGGGCCAAGTGCAGCGCAAAAGCGTACAGGCTGACCTCGTCTGTTGACTGGCAGAGACCGCTAACAGCTGAAGAGGGTCGTAATGTGTAATGGGCAGACATATATCCAGACAATCACACAGGAATTCCAAACTGCGTCAGGATCCACTGCAAGCACTGTGATAGTTACGCGGGAGGTGAGAAAACTTGGATTTCATAGTCGAGCGGTTGCTCATAGATAACACATCACGCCAGTAAATGCTAAACGGCGCCTCGCTTGGTGTAAGGAGCGTAAACATTGGACGATTGAACAGTGGAAAAGCGTTGTGTGGAGTGACGAATCACGGTACACAATGTGGCGATCAGATGGCAGGGTGTGGGTATAGCGAATGCCCGGTGAGCTTCATCTGCCAGAGTGTGTAGTGCCAACAGTAAAATTCGGTGGCTATCGTGTTATGGTGTGGTCGTGTTTTCCATGGATGTGACTTGGACCGCTTGTTGTTTTGCGTCGCACTATCACAGCACAGGCCTATATTGATGATTTAAGCACCTTCTTGCTTCCCACTGTTGAAGAGCAATTCGGGGATGGCGATTGCATCTTTCAACACGATCGAGCATCTGTTCACAATGCACGGCGTATGGCGGAGCGGTTCCACGACAATAACATCCCCGTAATGGACTAGCCTGCACGAAGTCCTGACCAGAATCCCATAGAACATCTTTGGGATGTTTTAGAACGCTCACTTCGTGCCAGGCGTCACCGACCGACGTCGATACCTCTCTCCAGTGCAGATCTCCGTGAATAATAGGCTGCCATTCCGCAACAAAACTTCCATGAACTTATTGAACTTATGCCTACGAGAGTAGAAACTGTCATCAAGGCTAAGGGTGAGCCAACATCACATAGAATTCCAGCATTACGGATGGAGGGCGCTACGAACTTGTAAGTAATTTTCAGTCAGGTGCCTGGATACTTTTGATCACGTAGTGTACAAACCACTGTGCGACGATCCCACCAGTGTACATGTTATAAATGTTCATGTCAAAGACCTGAACAATGCAGAGCCACAAACAAAAACTGACGCGTCTGTGGAAGATTGTAATTGGCCGTCACCAATATTGTCTACTAATGTTTCGCTAATTTGGACGTTGTATAACATATGTTCTCCTTTTCAGCGTTTCGTAACATTATTTTGTATTTTGACCAATTTTTTTTTCCTGCGATATCGTCGCTACAGGAAATCCTTGAAAAAAAAACCACTAGTTACACATTCCCACCCAGCAATCCTGGATATATATCTATTTCAATCTTCTGTTGGGAAATCTCCTCCGAAACCTCCTCCCTCTGTGCTCCATTTCCACCCACCACCCTGTCCATCTCCACCTGCCCCCACCTCTATCTCTTCCTCCCCATCTCCCTGTAGACCTTCTCCTCCACCTCATGGTGCCCATCTCCTCCTGCCCCCACTTCTATATCTTCCACCCCATGTCTCTGGCGACCTTCTCCTCCACCTCATGCTGTCCATCTTCTCCTGCCCCCATCTCAAGCACTTCCTCCCGATCTCTATGTCGACCTTCTCCTCCACCTCATCCTGTCCGTCTCCTCCTGCCCCCATATCTATCTCTTCCTTCCCCATCTCTCTGTCGACCTTCTCCTCCACCTCATCCTGTCCATCTCCTCCTTCCACCATCTCTATCTCTTCCAACAAATCTCTCTATCGACCTTCTCCTCCACCCCATTCTGTCCATCTCCTCCCGCCCCCACCTCTCTATCTTATTCCCCACCAACCTGTCGACCCTCCCACCACCTCATACTGCTTTCTACTCCTACCCCCACCTCTATCTCTTCCTCCACAGCACTCTGTAGACCCTCTGCTCCACCTCATGCTGCCCATCTCTTCCTGTCCGCACCTCTATGTCTTCCTCCCAATCTCTCTGTCGACCTTCTCCACCACCTCATCCAGCCCATCTCCTCCTGACCATATCTCTATCTCATCCTCCCCATCTCTCTGTCGACCTTCTCCTCCACCTCATCCAGACCATCTCCTCCTGCTCCCACCTCTCTCTTAATCACCATCTCTCTGTCGACATTCTCCTCCACCTCATCCTGTCCACTGACTTCTGCTCCCATCTCTATCTCTTCCTTCCCATCGCTCTGTCTACCTTCTCCTACACCTCATCCTGCCCATCTCCTCCTACCCCCATCTCTATCTCTTCCTGCCCATCACTCCGTCGACCTTCTCCTCCACCTCATCCTGCCCATCTCTTCCTCCCCATCTCTCTATCAACCTACTCCTTCACCTCATCCTGCCCATCTCCTCCTGCCCCCATCTCTAACTCTTCCTCCCCATCACTCTGACGACTTTCTCCTCCGCCTCATCCTGCCCATCTCCTCCTGCCCCCACCTCCATCTCTTCCTCACCATCTCTCTGTGGACCTTCTCCTCCACCTCATCCTGCCCATATCCTCCTGCCCCCATCTCTATCTCTTCCTCCCCAGCTCTGTAGACCTTCTCCTCCACCTCGTGCTGCCCATCTCCTCCTGTCCCAACCTCTATATCTTCTTCCCATCTCTCTGTCAACCTTCTCCTCCACCTCATCCCGCACCTCTCCTCCTACCACCACCTCTATCTCTTCCTCCACAGCACTCTGTGGAACCTCTGCTCCACCTCATGCTGCCCATCTCCTCCTGTCCCCACCTCTATGTCTTCAACCCAATCTCTCTGTCGATCTTCTCCTCCACCTCATCCTGCCCATCTCCTCTTGACCCCATCTCTATCTCATCCTCCCCATCTCTCTGTCGACTTTTCCTCCACCTCATCCAGCCCATCTCCTCCTGCCCTCATCTCTCTCTTAATCCCCATCTCTCTGTCGACGTTCTCCTCCACCTCATCCTGTCCACCGCCTCCTGCACCCATCTCTATCTCTTCCTTCCCATCGCTCTGTCTACCTTCTCCTACACCTCATCCTGTCCATCTCCTCCTACCCCCACCTCTATCTCTTCCTACCCATCACTCCGTCAACCTTCTCCTCCACCTCATCCTGCCCAACTCCTCCTGCCCCCACCTCAACCACTACTTCCCCATCTCTCTGTCAACCTGCTCCTCCACCTCATCCTGCGCATCCACTCCTGCCACCATCTCTATCTCTTCCTCCCCATCTCTCAGTCGACCTTCTCCACTACCTCATTCTGTCAATCTCCTCCTGCCTTTCTTCCTCCCCATCTCTCTGTCGACCTTCTCGTTCACCTCATGCTGCCCATCTCCTCCTCCCAATCTCTCTGTCGAACTTCTCCTTATCCTGCCCATCTCCTCCTGCCCCAATCTCTAACTCTTCCTCCCCATCTCTCTGTCGACCGTCTCCTCCACCTCAACCTGCCCATCCGGTACTGCCCCCATCTCTATCTCCTCCTCCCCATCACTCTGACGACTCTCTTCTCTGCCTCATCCTGCCCATCTCCCCATCCCCCACCTCAATCCCTTCCTCACCATATCTCTGCTGACCTTCTCCTCCACCTCATCCTGCCCATATCCACCTGCCCCCATCTATATCTCCTCGTCCTCATCAGTCGACCTTCTCCTCCAGCTCATCCGGTCCATCTCCTCCCTCACCAACCTCTATCTCTTCCTACCCTTCTCTTTGTATACCTACTCCTCCATCTCATGCCACCCATCTTCTCCTGCTCCCAACTCTATCTCTTCCTCCCCATCTCTCTGTAGACCTTCTCCTCCACCTCATGCTGCCTGTCTCCTCCTGTCCCCACCTCTATATCTTCTTCCCATCTCTCTGTCAACCTTCTCCTCCACCTCATCCCGCACATCTCCTCCTGCCCCCATCTCAATCTCTTCCTCCCTATTTCTCTGTCGACCTCCTCCAACTCATCCTGCCCGTCTCGTCCTGCCCCCAATGCTATCTCTTCCTCCCAATCTCACACTCGACCTTCTCCTCAACCTCATCCTGCCCATTCCTCCTGCCCCCAACTCTATCTCTTCCTCCCCATCTCTCTATCGACCTTCTCCTACACCTCATCCTGCCCATCTTTCCCTGCCCCCGTCTCTATCTCTTCCACCCCATCTATCTGATGACCGTCCCCTCCATCTCTTCCAGCCCATCTCCTCCTGCCTCCAACTCTATCTCTTCGTCCCCATCTCTGTGTCGACTTTCTCCTCCACATCATCCTGCCCACCTCTTCCTGCCCCCATTTCTATCTCTTCCTCCCCACCGTCCTTTCGACCCTCTCCTTCACCTCATAGTGCTTATCTCCTCCTGCCCCACCTCTATCTCTTCCTCCCCATCTCTCTGTCGACCTTCTCCTCCACCTCATCCAGCCCATCTCCTCTTGCCCCCATCTGTATTTCTTCCTCCCCATCTCTCTGTCGAACTTCTACGCCACCTCTTCCTGTCCATCGCCTCCTGCCCCCATCTCTATCTCTTCCTCGCCATCTCTCTGTCTACCTACTCCTTCACCTCATCCTGTCCACCTCCTCCTGCCTCCACCTCAATCTCTTCCCTCCCATCACTCTGTCGACCTTCTCCTCCACCTCATCCTGCCCATCTCCTCCTGCCACCACCTCCATCTCTTCCTTACCATCTCTCTGTCGACCTTCTCTTCACCTCATCTTCCCCATCTCCTCCTGCCCCCATCTCTATCTCTTCCTCCCCATCTCTCTGTCGACCTTCTCCTCCACCTCAACCTGGTCATGCCCCCACCTCTACCTCCTCATCCCCATCTCTCTCTCAATGTTCTCCTCCACCTCATCCTGCCCATCTCCTCCCGCCCTAATCTCTATCTCTTCTACCCTATCTCTCCGTCGACCTTCTCCTCGAACTCATCCTGCCCATCTCGTCCTCCCGCATCTCTGTCTCTTTCTCCAAACATCATACTCGACCTTCTCCTCCACCTCATCCTGCCCATCTCCTCCTTCCCTAATCTCTGTCTTTTCCTCAACATCTCTCTGTTGAACTTCTCCTAAACCTCATCCTGCCCATCACCTCCTGCCCCCACCTCTATCTCTTCCTCGACACCTCTCTGTCGACCTTCTCCTTTACCTCATCCTGTACATCTCCTCCTGCCCCAATCTCTACCTCTTCCTCCCCATCTCTCTGTCGACCTTCTCCTTCACCTCACCCTGCCCATCTCCTCTTGCCGCCATCTCTACCTCTTCCTCCCCATCTATCTGTCGACCTTCTCCTCCACCTCAACCTGCCCATCTGGTCATGCCCCCATCTCTATCTCTTACTCATCTCTCTGACAACTTTCTCCTCCACCTCATCCTGCCCACCTCCTCCTGCCCCCACCTCTATCTCTTCCTCATCATCTCTCTGTCGATCTTCTCCTCCACCTAATCCTGCCCATATCGTCCTGACCCCTTCTCTACCTCTTCCTCCCAATCACTCTGTTGACCTCCTCCTCCACCTCATCCTACCCATCTCCTCCTGCCAGCACCTCTATCTTGTCCTCCCAATCTCTCTGTCGACCTTCTCCTCCACCTCATACTGCCCATCTCGTCCTGCCCCCATGTCTATCTCATCCTCCTCATCTCTCAGTTCCCATTTTCCTTCACCTCGTCCTGCCCATCTCCTCCTGCGCCCACCTCTATATCTTCCTCCCCAGCTCTCCATAGACTCTCTGCTCCACCTTATGCTGCCCATCTACTCCTGTCCCCTCCTCTATGTCTTCCACCCAATCTCTCTGTCGACCTTCTCCTCCACCTCATCCTGCCCATCTGATCCCGAGCCCATCCCTATCTCATACTCCTCATCTCTCTGTCGACCTTCTCCTACTCCGCATCCAGCCCATCTCCTCCTGCCCCCATCTCTATCTCTTAATCCCCATATCTCTGTCGACATTCTCCTCCACCTCATCCTGTCCACCGCCACCAGCCCCCATCTCTATCTCTTCCTTCACATCGCTCTTCTACCTTCTCCTACATCTCATCCTGTCCATCTCCTCCTGCCCCCATCTCTATATCCTCCTGCCCATCACTCCGTCAACCTTCTCCGCCACCTCATCCTGCCCATTTCCTTCTGCCCCCTACTCTACCACTTACTCCTGATCTCTATGTCTACCTTCTCCTCCACCTCATCCTGTCCATCTCCTCCTGCCCCCATCTCTATCTCTTCCTTCCCCATCTCTCTGTCGACCTTCTCCACCACCTCACCCTGTCCAACTCCTCCTTCCACCATCTCTATCTCATCCAACAAATCTCCCTGTCGCCCTTCTCCTCCACCACATCCTGTCCATCTCCTCCAACTTCCACCTTTATCTCTTCCTCCCCACCACTCTGTCGACCCTCCCACCACCTCATACTGCCGAGCTCCTCCTACCCTCACTTCTATCTCTTCCTCCACAGCACTCTGTAGACCCTCTGCTCCACTTCATGCTGCCCATCTCCTCCTGCCCCCATCTCTCTCTTAATCCCCATCTCTCTGTCGACGTTCTCCTCCACCTCATCCAGTCCTCCGCCTCCTGCACCCATCTCTATCTCTTCCTTCCCATCGCTCTGTCTACCTTCTCCTACACCTCATCCTGTCCATCTCCTCCTACCCCCATCTCTATCTCTTCCTGCCCATCACTCCGTCGACCTTCTCCTCCACCTCATCCAGCCCATCCTCTTCTGACCCCATCTCTACCTCTTCCTCCCCATCTATCTGTCGACCTTCTCCTCCACCTCAACCTGCCCATCTGGTCATGCCCCCATCTCTATCTCTTCCTCCATATCTCTCTGTCGACCTTCTCCTCCACCTCATCCTGCCTACCTCCTCCTGCCCCCATGTCTAACTCTTCCTCCCCATCCTACTGTCGACCTTATACTCCACCATATCCCGCACACCTCCTCCTGCCCCCACCTCTATCTCTTCCTCCCCATCTCTCTGTCGACCTCCTCCTCCACCTCATCCTGTCCACCTCCTCCAGCCCCCACCTCTATCTCTTCCTCCTCATCCCTCAGTTGACCTTCTCCTCCACCTCATCCTGTCCGTCTCCTCCTGCCCCCACCTCCATCTCTTCTTCATCTTCTCTCCGTCGACCTTCTCATCCACCTCATCCTGCCCATCTCCTCCTGCTCCCATCTCTATCTCTTCCTCGCCATCTCTCTGTCGACCTTCTCCTCCACCTCATCCAGCCCATCTGCTCCAGCCCCCATCTCTGCCTCTTCCTCCCCATCTCACTGTCGACCTTCTCCTCCATCTCATCCTGCCCATCTCCTCTTGCCCCCAACTCTAACTCTTCCTCCCCATCTCTCTGTTGACCTTCTCCTCCACCTCATCCTGCGTATCTCCTCCTGCCACCACCTCTATCTCTTCCTCCCCAACTCTCCATCGACCTTCTCCTCCACCTCATACTGTTCATCTCCTCCTGCCCCCATCTCTATCTCTTCCTCCCCATCCTACTGTTGACCTTCTCTACCACCTCATCCTGCCCATCTCCTCCTGCCCCCATCTCTATCTCTTCCTCCCCATCTCTCTCGACCTCCTCCTCCACCTCATCCTGTCCATCTCCTCCTGCCCCCACCTCTATCTCTTCCTCCCCATCTCTCCCTCTTCACTGACGAAGCCACGGAAATCATAAATATTCCTACGGCTGGACCGTATACACGCTCTAAAACACATTATTAGATACATAAACAAATTAAATAAACGTAAATCAAATGAATAGCACAAAAGGTAGGCCAGTAGCCCAATGTCTGTGCCTTCTAAAACACAGTAAATATTTAACCAATCTCTTCATGAATAGTATAGGATATAAACAAAGACGTAGATATCTAAATATGTTTATAAGCATGCTGCTACCTTTTCTTCATGTAACTGTGGAATCCTTAGGGCCTTACGCGATCGACAGTAATCGGCCACTTTGACCTCCAATAACTCATGTACCATTTACGTTACACGCCTGTAATTCATACCAATTTATGTTTACACTAATAGATTTCTAAGACACGCCGATCGACATAATCGGATGAAGCGGCTAGATTTTGGAAATTCGTTGGTGGGTGTTCTCGTATAATTTACAGTCAGATACTAAACTTTAAACTATTAAAGGTAGTGAAAATCTGATTACAACTTCATAATCGTCGGGCAAATACACTCCTGGAAATGGAAAAAAGAACACATTGACACCGGTGTGTCACACCCACCATACTTGCTCCGGACACTGCGAGAGGGCTGTACAAGCAATGATCACACGCACGGCACAGCGGACACACCAGGAACCGCGGTGTTGGCCGTCAAATGGCGCTAGCTGCGCAGCATTTGTGCACCGCCGCCGTCAGTGTCAGCCAGTTTGCCGTGGCATACGGAGCTCCATCGCAGTCTTTAACACTGGTAGCATGCCGCGACAGCGTGGACGTGAACCGTATGTGCAGTTGACGGACTTTGAGCGAGGGCGTATAGTGGGCATGCGGGAGGCCGGGTGGACGTACCGCCGAATTGCTCAACACGTGGGGCGTGAGGTCTCCACAGTACATCGATGTTGTCGCCAGTGGTCGGCGGAAGGTGCACGTGCCCGTCGACCTGGGACCGGACCGCAGCGACGCACGGATGCACGCCAAGACCGTAGGATCCAACGCAGTGCCGTAGGGGACCGCACCGCCACTTCCCAGCAAATTAGGGACACTGTTGCTCCTGGGGTATCGGCGAGGACCATTCGCAACCGTCTCCATGAAGCTGGGCTACGGTCCCGCACACCGTTAGGCCGTCTTCCGCTCACGCCCCAACATCGTGCAGCCCGCCTCCAGTGGTGTCGCGACAGGCGTGAATGGAGGGACGAATGGAGACGTGTCGTCTTCAGCGATGAGAGTCGCTTCTGCCTTGGTGCCAATGATGGTCGTATGCGTGTTTGGCGCCGTGCAGGTGAGCGCCACAATCAGGACTGCATACGACCGAGGCACACAGGGCCAACACCCGGCATCATGGTGTGGGGAGCGATCTCCTACACTGGCCGTACACCACTGGTGATCGTCGAGGGGACACTGAATAGTGCACGGTACATCCAAACCGTCATCGAACCCATCGTTCTACCATTCCTAGACCGGCAAGGGAACTTGCTGTTCCAACAGGACAATGCACGTCCGCATGTATCCCGTGCCACCCAACGTGCTCTAGAAGGTGTAAGTCAACTACCCTGGCCAGCAAGATCTCCGGATCTGTCCCCCATTGAGCATGTTTGGGACTGGATGAAGCGTCGTCTCACGCGGTCTGCACGTCCAGCACGAACGCTGGTCCAACTGAGGCGCCAGGTGGAAATGGCATGGCAAGCCGTTCCACAGGACTACATCCAGCATCTCTACGATCGTCTCCATGGGAGAATAGCAGCCTGCATTGCTGCGAAAGGTGGATATACACTGTACTAGTGCCGACATTATGCATGCTCTGTTGCCTGTGTCTATGTGCCTGTGGTTCTGTCAGTGTGATCATGTGATGTATCTGACCCCAGGAATGTGTCAATAAAGTTTCCCCTTCCTGGGACAATGAATTCACGGTGTTCTTATTTCAATTTCCAGGAGTGTAATAGTAATGTACATGTTTCTTTTTCACGTATCATGATTCATCTGGCTACTATTAATTTCTATACGAACTGTGAAATGTCTGCCATGATGGTTTCACAAACTTTGGCACTCTCGGCATATAAGTCTCTTTCATTGACACAGCGTCACCATGGAATTCCCAGCCACGCGGTCGGGCTGGACCCCTCTTGCTTCGGCCAACGTCTGGCACCACGTGGTTGCTACCGGGCCGCGGTTTTGACAAGCGTCGTGTGCGGCCGCCCCAACTCCGAGCATACAATATTTCCAGGGCGCCACAACTCGCCCGTTACCTCAGAAGGTTTGATATTAGATGCAAAGTTTGTTGCAAGTTACTAAGTGCTTTCATTTTAAAAACTGGGTGAATAACGTATGGATATTCACATATTGTGTTCTGCACTGCTTTTTCATTCCTATCCCTAAACATCTGAGACTATGTGGTTCTCACGTCACAGCGATTATCTCTAGACAGTAAGTGACATATGTACCAATCTTGGCTGAAGCAGGTCCAGTGGTCTGGGAGAAATTGTTGACCATATATATATATATATATATATATATATATATATATTATTATTATTATTATTATTATTCGTTACAGTCAACTTTGGACTACGCTAAGCATCAGTCATTTCTTGTGCTTTTTCTTGCGTTCTTCCCAGTACTTCTTCATTTTTTCTGAGTGGGCTTCTTTACGTTCTTGCGACCAGGTTGTTCCCGTCTTCTTTGATTGCGTTCGGTCTTTGAATCCCTGTATTTTGTTGATGGCATTCCTATATTCCATTCTGTTGTAAACTGTCTCTGGTATAATGTTCATTTCTGCAATGTCTTCTTTTACTTCTTTCAGCCAGTTAATTTGTGTCTTTCTGCTTTCCATGTATTCCAGGATTTTCTTTGCCGTTCTTTCTGGTGCCATTCTTTTGACATGCCCATAGAAACTCAGTCTTCTCTTTTTAAAGGATGTTGTCAGTTTTTCAATTTCCTCGTATAACTCTTTATTAGATCGCAATTTATATTCTTGTCCATCCTTTTTAGGTCCTAAGATCTTTCTCAGTATTTTTCTCTCTTTTATTTCCAATTTCTCCAACAGACGTTTTCTGTTCAGTGGGATGCATTCAATCGCATACAAACTTTCTGGTTTTATTACCGCATTGTAGTGCCTGAGCTTGGCATTGATGGAGATCGACTTTTTATTGTATACATTTCGGCATAGCTGGTATGCCGTTTCCATCTTTATTGCTCTTTCCTGTAGTGAAACATTTGGTAACCCTGTCGGTGTAATCCATTCCCCTAGATACTTAAATTTATGAACTCTCTTAATTATTCCATATTTAGTTTGCAATGTCTGTGTTGGGTCTGTTTTGTCCTGTATCATCAGTTCTGTCTTTTCATACGATATTTGTAGACCTGTCTTCTCAGCGATCTCATGCAGCATTTCTATCTGAATCTTTGCTGTTTCGATGTCATCTGCCAATATTGCCATGTCATCAGCAAATGCCAGACATTCAATTTTTGTTTTATTTCTTCCTAACGTTATCCCATTTTTCACTCCAGCTTCTGCCATCTTCTTTCTCCATTCCCTGACCACTTTTTCAAGGACAATGTTAAACAACAGTGGGGAGAGCCCTTCCCCTTGTCTAACACCTGTTCCAATTACAAACGGTTGTGACAATCTACCCAAAAACTTCACTTGCGATTTTGTTCCCGTAAGGGTTTCCTGGATTAGACTTCTGCTTTTATCATCAATCCCAAATTCTTCTAATGTGTTAATCAGAGTTGGTCTATCAATAGAATCATATGCTTTTTTGAAGTCTATGAATGTAATTACTAGATTTTTCGATGTGCGTGCGCGAAGTTGTATTATGGAGAGTAGATTGAATATCTGTTCACTGCATGATCTTCCTTTTCTAAACCCAGCCTGATATTCACCCAGTTCTTTCTCTACCTGATTTTCAATCCTGTTTTGTAGTGCCTTGGATAGGATCTTATAGGCCACTGATAACAATGAGATACCTCTGTAGTTATTTGCATTTGTCTTGGCACCCTTCTTATGTAATGGATGAATCAATGCTGTCTTCCATTCCTCCGGAATCTTCTCTGTATTCCAAATCTCTTCAAACAGTGCCTCGAAATTATTTATTAAGTTTTCTCCTGCGTATTTCAGTAGTTCCGCGACTAACGAATCTTTACCAGATGCTTTATTGTTTTTCAATCCTTTCAAGATCTCTTTAATTTCTTCTTTATTAGGTGGTTCAGAGTCTGGTAGCTTATTCTTAGGCTTCTCAAATGTCAAGGTTTCATCAGGTCTTTTGCAGCTTAGCAGCGTTTCAAAGTAGTTCGCTAGGTGTTGGCAATTTTGTTCCACGCTGGTGATCAGATTTCCTTTTTCATCTTTGAAGCAGAGTGTCGGTGGTTTATATCTTGTTATTGTAGTTCTGAATGTTTGAAAGAAATTGCGTGTATTGTTCTTAGAAAATTCATCTTCTATTTTCTGTATTTGTTGTGTGTCATATTTCCTTCATTCACTTTTAATGATTTTCGTCGTTTCACGTCTTTGCGTTTTGAACTGCTCCCAGTCAGTTGGCCTTTTGGTTGAGTTGTATTTCTCCCAAGTTCTGGCTCTTTTCTGTAGTGCTTTCTCACAGACCTCATTCCACCAGGGATGCTTTTTCTTTTTGGTTAGTAAAATTGTTTGTTCTGCTGCGTCTCGTATTGAGGTTGCAATTTCTTCCCATTTGTGACTTTTGATTTTATCTGTCTTTTCCTTGTAGTCGTCTAAGACTTGCTGATTGAGCATTAAGTCCTGTACTCTGTATTTGGCTATTTTTGTTTCGTCACTCTTGTGACTTCTTTCTGGTGTTAATTTCATCTTAATTTTGGTCAGATAATGGTCAGAATCAAAGTTGGCCCCTTTCACCACCTGTACATCTTGAATGTCCCTTGAATTATCATAACTTATTGCCACGTGATCAATCTGGAACTCGCCAAGTAATTTGTTCGGTGATTTCCATGTTGTTTGTTTTTTGGGATTCTTCTGGAATTTAGTTGTCATAATGTTCAATTTGAATTTCTCACAAAACTCTACTAATCTCTGGCCATTCATGTTAGTTTTAGTGTGTGCTGTAAACCTCCCTGTGCTTTTTGATAATTCGTTTCTTCCAATTTGTGCATTAAAGTCTCCTAACAGAATTGTAGTGTGTTGCTCGGGGATCTTCCCTATTGTTTCTTCCAGTTCCTCCCAAAATGTCTGCACTTTCTCTGGATTTTGTTGGTTGTCTTTATTTATTGGTGCATGGGCATTTATAAGTGTGTACTTTTTATTTTTATTTCTGAATGTTATCAATGATATTCTTGGTGATTTAGATTTAAATTCTAGTACCTTAGTAGAAAATGAGTTATGTATCACAAATGCTGTGCCATATACCCGAAGACCTTTTGTATTCTTTACTATCTGTGCTGGTTTCCCTTTATAAATCCTGTACTGGTCTGCCTGTACTGTATCCTCATCTGGGTATCTTGTTTCTTGTATAGCCAGAACTTTTAGTTTGTGTTCATCCATTAGTTTTGTCAGTTCTTTTTGTTTACCTGTTCTCAGCATTGAGTTCACGTTCAGTGTTCCTATGAACGTTTGATGTCTGTTCCTATGTTTAGCGTTAGGGATCCTAGGACCCTCCGACTGGTCTGTTGCGCAATGATGCTGGGCCCCCGGATCCGAATGCCCAGCTTCGGTGGTATTACCACCACGGGGAGGAAACTTTCTCATTGCACCTTCCATTTCTGATACTTGGTTAAAGCTGTTGTTTCCAGAGGTATACACCTCCTTCCACTAAGACTTAGTTCGCTACACTAAGAAGTTAATTCAGGCCGCTCCTCTGGAGTACAGACGCCTTTCGCAGCCGCTTCTCTGAAGTACAGACGCTGCTGATTGAAGATAACTCTTCCGCTCCAAAAGCCGTTGGGACATATAGTGTCTTCTTCTGCCTTCTAGACCGTTGGTTAATCTTCACCTCTTCCGCCAGTTCCGCCGTTCCGATGATCTTCATCTCCGCCTTCACTGCCGTTGAGGTCTTCACCGTTACCCTGGCAAGGGACCCTTACGAGGTACTATCACCCGGGCCAGGTGAACCAAGGTTTTTTAACGAGGTTGTTACTCCTCCCCCTCCTCCTTTTTCAACCGGGCTTGGGACCGGCTTTGGCGGAGTTATATATATATATATATATATATATATATATATATATATATATATATATATATATATATATAATCTGTATTGATACATCAATCGCTGTTACTGAGATGTGCGAGTGTTGTTTCTGGTACAAAATTTAAGTTAAATAAACTTCAAATGAACTACTGATAGGTGCATAGCTGTGAGAGTGTGTTGATCACTATTTTTTCACAGGCTCCTTTATTATCAATATCGAACAAAATGTATGCTCGAAAAAGAAGTTAAATTAGTAGACCGATTCTTAAGTCGCCATATAGCATAGACAACAACACGACACTTCTTAGTACCAAGCGCTCATGGTCAGTGCATATCACTGTTCGACAAGCCACAAATAAAAATATTCTCGGCTTTGCCTAACATAGCAGAAATTCAAAATTTCAGTTAGCATATTCCATTGAAAAATTACTCGAAAATTCATAAAAATCCGCAAAATCCGCAGAATGAGACAGATTTCGAAACACGACTCATCTCCGAAAATTTAACAAGTGCCGAGGGCATACAAGTGAAGAATTCTAAGAGCTCAAACTGAAATGAGCAGCTCGTGTGTTATGCCGAGTGCAACAGGTGCGGCCTCCACTGTGGTCCGAATCGAACAGTTCTGCTCCAGCTTCTGTTTATTGTTTATATGTATTCAGATCTCAGGCCAGAGATTCTGTAATTCACACTTTGTTGGGCGTAAAGCTTACATGAGTAAAAATTTATGTTTTGCATGCCCTTATGCTAAATTAAATCCAGTTCCACCGGAGGATGCTAATTTTAACAGTATATTGGGAATAGTGTCTAAAATTTGTTAATAACGATGTATCACTTTATTCTTAGAGAAAATTTCCTCTCCTTTCTATTGATGGAAACAGAATTTAAATTATGAGCAAAACTATTTATAAAAATATGAACTAGCGCAAAATAACCATATAAATCCTATAAAACATCACACGTCTTCTCTTCTCTATATATAAAGAGAAGTTCCCTGGTCGACTATGTCAATGTGTGCAGGATAATCTCAGAAACAGTTGTATGGATTTTTATCTGGTTTCGAGTGATAGCTAGACTGATTCACGAGGAAGGTCGCATATATTAATTTATAGATGTTTCGTGGCAATTGGTTGAACTATGATAAAGTCCGTCGCCTACGTGAAAACGATGGCATTTCCATTCATCAGTACTGCCGGCACATCAGCAGAGAGCAGCAAAGATGGAGTGGAATACAAGTTAGTCCTGGAGATATAGTAGTAAAGTGCATGCCTGAAAACCAAGGATTATGAAACATAATTCCGGTCCGACGGATCTTTCACTGCACTGACCTTTCGGTGATGTCAACATTCGCTAGAAGGAAAACGCAGCTCATATTCCATGTTGGAGTGTAGGTCTCCTTTACTGGCCATAAGATCCGATTCGGACGTGGTAGTCTAGCTGTAAAGTGCATTCCTGATAGCCGAAATGTCGTGAGATCGAGTTCCCGTCACAAAAGAATTTTTATCTCTTTTTTTTCTTTTTAAGATAGCAACAATCTCTCAATTATGTGGAGATTTAACGCAATTAGTTGCAGATCCAAGCTTAACTGTAGGTAGCGATTTCCCTGCTCAATAATTGAGTAGGAAGATTGAAGTTACCGAAGCGGCGTCCAATACACCAAGGCAATGACCCACACGAAACTACAATTACCATAACTTGTGAAAACGATGCCCTTACCATCTAGCGGTGATGGGTGACTTACAATGCCATCCAACGAGTGTGCAAAGCCATTTGTCTGACAAGACGATTTTCACTGAAACAAATGACATCGAAAGCTACAATATTCTGTACAGCAGACAACTGTTTGCTATCATACTACAATTACTGACACGAGGCTTCTTTGGAAAAATCATCTTGAAAGCATGGCTTAAGACACACTGCATCGTAAACGACAAGAACCGTCATCAGATGGTACATATTAAAAACAAAACACGTTTGGTTAAGCCCGACTTGAATTGAATAAACGACCTATAACAGAATTTTGGACTTCTTTTTTCGATATACGCCAATATAATACATCAACCAACATGGAATATTAGCGAAAAACAAACTACGACCATTCTGTCTTTCACAGACAGTTCAAAATGTCAATCACCTGAATCACGACAAATGTCTACAACTTGATAATGTCATCAATCAATAGCATTGAAGGGAAAAGGATTTTCAATGTCATCAATCAATAGCAGTGAAGGGAAAAGGTTTTTCCTTCGATGTGCCTTGAGGCACTGCCAAAACGATTTTACATACATTAAATTTCAGCAGTAATCTCAAAAGGGAGTATCTGCAGTGCACAGTAAAATACAGACACTGCAAATTAGTGTTGCATGCCTAGAAAATCCGCGATAATAATAATAATAAACTCTCCCAGTGTGGGATTCACATCAAGTACACTAGTGCAGGCGTGAGCTCTCGATGAGATCTGGAGGTTTGGGTTGCTCTGGAAGACGTGCGCAGGTAGCAGAAGTGACAGTCTGAGTTTGCCAGTTAAACAGTGCCGACAGAGCTGTTTAAGTCCTCGTCATGTTGCTTGTTTTTATCGTATTTACACGCCTCATCAACCATCACACAACTGAATGTCTTTCAGAATAAATGGCCAGTTATTATCAGAAGTCATCTCTGAGGTTCAGCTTCTGAACTCAATATGCACGTCCCAAAGCCCTGGGTATAGAACGACTCCTTCAAGACAATGTGGAGATTCCCTGTACAGATCTCAGTGGACCCATCTCTCAATTTTGAACAGCATGGTTTACCTTAAATTAGTAATTGATGCTGGATGCGATGCGATTTTACAGAAGGTGAGAGACATTTAGTCCAGTGACTGTGAATCATGTGGGTCTCGCTCTCAGGATGATTCGCATGTTCGAACTCCCATTGAAGTCCTGGTTGATGAAGTAGTGTCAGGGTTAAGGCACTATGGAACGATTCACAACTATATTACAGAGAATTATGGCACAACGCAGCACATACCCTGTATTGAATGGAATGTGACAGATAACATATTCACCTTAGTAAGCACTTTGCATCCTACCTCTAAAGAGGAGCAAATTCGCTCAGAATGTCTGCAGAGACGGATTTATTAGCTCCAACCTTTGGATCTGAGGCCTGCAAGCTGCGCTTGCACAAGTTCAAATGGCTATGAGCACTATGGGACTTAACATCTGAGATCATCAGTCCCCTAGAACGTAGAACTACTTAAACCTGACTAACCTACGGATATCAAACACATCCATGCCCGAGGCAGGATTCGAACCTGCGACTGTAGCGGGCGCGCGGTTCCATACTGAACAGCCTAGAACCGCTCGGCCACACCGGCCGGCCTTACACAAGTGATCTATTCTTCTTCGCGACTTCTGAAAATCAGATCCATATGGCGCTAGGGCGGATCAAGCGGTATAGGAGTGTGGCAGGCAGCAACACCACCAGCAACACTGGCCAAAGAAATTGGCAGAGGGCACCGGGAAGGGAGTGTGGCTCCACTGCAGGTGATGGATATACTTTGGCGTTTCTGTATCGTATTTACTAGAGAAGTCTAGTGTACGACGGCGCTGAACTAGAGATGCCTTTTACGAGCCCTCCACATGGATGTCCGAGGCCATCTCCCATGAGTGCTAGATACAGTCCAAAGGATCACTTTTATTAACATCCACATGCTGTCCTAGATCCCTCACTTGGTACAGATACTACCAATACGTCGAGTGATGGCACAGTGGACCCAGGCAGTCTTTGCATACTTCGTCAGTAACAGACTTCACTTCAGTTTGAGATACGATGCCCCCACACTCCCCCCTTCGCAGCGGAGGACTGCGACTTATCAACGTTTGAGTGAGTGCAGCCGCCGTATATATCAACACCATGTGCGGGATGTGGACCCACCTCGCAGTGGAGGACTGGGATTTTCCAACGTTTGAATGTGGCAGCAGGCTTACATATCAACACCATTCTCAGGATGTGGACCCATCGTCGATACAGTTACACTGGTCTCCTCGCTAATCAACTGGAGCTTCCGTCCCGCCGGATCACTGTTGCACTCGCTCACATCGTGCCTGCACTCTCCAACATCAAAATATTTTTCGTCTAATATAGCTGTGTGCACACGAATTCGCTTTTACCAGGGTACTTACAGTGTGGGGAGTGTGTGGCCTATGGATGACGAATCAATATCGGAATACAGTTGAGAGACATCACCCTGGTGTGGCATGGCTTGCACTATGACGAGCGATTCACCAAACATAGATCACGACAGATAACCTCCCCAGTTGGTTAACAAAAGGTTTCTGACAATATAGAGACTGCACGACATTGCTCTGGCTGAAACCGAATGTGCTTGTGGTATCGTGTGACCGACACACATAAACATCGCCTGGAACGCGGATCTTCAACGGACGTGTGGCTTCTAATTCAGATGATTCTTACAGTGAAAACTACGAACATCATTTGTTGGACGAAAACTATGATAACAAATACTCCAGACCGACATTTCACGTAAGTCATATCCCAGTGCAAATCTGTAACGTAACTATCTGTGTGGCGTGCTTATAATTATGTATTATTTATATTTTAGGACAACTAATCAATAAAAAACGCACCACCTGATGGAAGTATGAAAGCCTACTGACGATGAACTGTAATGATTCGAAACCGGTAATGGTACCTTTTGAATAAAGGAACTTAAAATAAAATTGTGGCTGGTTGGTGTCACAACACCATCAACACCTGTACAGTACATTTTGCAATTTGTCAGCACTGTAAAATTTCCGTGTTTGTGATTCTTGAGAAGAATCAAAAATGATCTTCATGTTAATGTTTCGTTTTGGACTAATATTGAAATGTATAGTAACTTTGTCGTACAAGAGAGGAAAAACTGTGTAGGGCGACAAGTTGCTACAAATGGGAAATCCTTGTTCAGGTCATGGTCTGGCATAAGTTTTCATGTGTTACTTATACATTGTACATGTGATGTCTAATCACATTCTCAATGTGCGAACACATCTTCTGTTTCAGACATTTGTCGATCGTCTACAGCATCTGCTCCTTGAGACATGAATGCACGTCAGAAGAGCACAGGTTAGTACTCATACACAGTACCTAGCATTGCCCGAGTATGTATTTATTCTAATCGTCTATTAGCCCATCTTCTCCTTCCCCTTCTCTCTATCTGTTTCCTCCATCTCCCCTGTCACTGTCCACCTCCTGCACCCCCCTCTCTTTGTCCCCTCCCTCTGTTCCTCCTCCTCCACCGCCACCTTCCCTTCCCCACTCTCTAACTCGCCCTTCCCCTCACCTCCTGCACCCCCCTCTCTTTGCACCTCCTCCATACCCCCACTCGCTGTCCATCTGCTTCTGTACACCTCTTTGTCCATCTCCTCCTCCCCCTGTCCATTTCCTCCTCCCCCTTTCTGTCCATCTACTCCTCCTCCATTTCTATGCGCATTTCATTCCCCCCCCCCCACCCCATACTTCCGTTCATCTCTTCCTCTTTTCTTCATCTTTCCACCTCCTCCTCTGTCCTCTGACTGCCCATCTCCTATTACTCATATTTCTCTGTTCATTTACTCCTCCCCCTCTCTCTGTTCATCTCCACCTGCTCCATCTCTATGCCCATCTCTTCTGCACTCATGACTCTATCCATCTCCTCCGCTTTCCCTTCACTGTCCAGCTCATCTTCTGATATTTCGCTGTCCATTTCCTGCTCCTCCCCTCTCAAGTCAGCGAGAAAAAGTTTAATAAACGTTTGAAACTTTGTGTAAGGTTTGTTGCAAGTCACTGAGTGCTCTCACTGCGAAGTCTCCCCAATGTTATGTGAGCATGTACCAAAGTGCGGCGCTAAGCTTCTGATTCGAAAAATTGTGTGTTGACTGGTAAACTTTAAATTAGTCAGTTCGACGATGCTCGGATTTCATATAACCAGAGCACAGGTCACGTCAAAGTTTTGAAGTGCAATAAAGAAAGGTTTCTTTGATAATATTGCAGAAAAAGATGAGACTGAGAAAAAAAGATTCACTCACTTATTCTCTTGGCACAATACAATTCCGACATTGACCACCCAAAAATGCTGTATATTGGCAAAATTTATGCCAAAATTCGATTACTGCACACTGGGATCGTGATTTCAAATTATATGTATGACTGAAAAATTTCTAAGAATTGTCATTTAGTCTCCTTCTGGAAACAAATTAGCTTCACTACTTCAAAAGTAAACAAGAAGTATAATGAACTTTCAACTCTATACACTTTAATTGTCCTCTATAACATAATACAGTACGTATGTCCTCAATAGTAGACAAACTGACACTTTCCTTTCTTTAAAATGCAGTACTATCGTTTAATGGCCAATGAGAACCAGAATTTCCCAGCAGTGGCCGGCAGGATCTTCTAGCGTCGCTTCAGTAGTGGCACCAGGCAGTACAGTATCTCTGACCGCACTAGTGAAGATGCTGCCGCCGGCGTGTTGCGTCGCCCTTGCTGTCGACATGAAACAAGGAAAACAAACATTTATGCGACAAATAGATGAAATAAAATACAAATTAAGTGTATAAATTTAAATCAACTGCCTTTACAAGCATTAAATTTAATTGTCGTCTTATCCGTATTCGCGAAAGCAGTTATAGCAGCAACGTGACGGCTTTCAACGTTCTGTTATACAACATAAGCTATATCAGATATGGCAATCGTCTGATGACTGTCAGATTGAGCGCTTAATTGCTTAGTTACGGGAAATACGAGATGCAGCGTTCTGATAACGCATAAGTGCTTTCTAGTTTACTTCAAGGCCATAAACACATTACGGCAAGTGTCACTTCATCGGAGGTTCAGTATTCACTCCCAAGATCTACACGTCTTATAAGAAACACACTACTCACGCCCGGGTGTCGTTCTTACAAGACAACCTTGTAAGTATGTAACTGATAATTCGGTCTGGAGATTTTTTTGGTCTGTGTTCGGTTTATCCGAGCTGTTACATTCAGTGTTGAGTATATGTGATTAAAGAAAGATGTGAATTCACGGAAGTACAGTATATGTAAAATGTGATCCTATTGCTACACTACAAATGCTATACGCTGGCAGCTGCGAAGAATGACAATTGCCACAGTGGCGGTTAAGCTGAGTCTGGATTTGTTATCCAAGTACCACAGAGAGTTATCAAATGTAAGCTTGCAGCTTTTTCGCAAGTAGTGTCTTTCTTCTATTTAGGAAAAAATAAATTTAGTAAGAACCATCGCTGATGTCAAAGAGGATTGTGTGAAGATTATGTTTTTAAGTTTTACCCAATACTAAATGATAGTAAAACACTTTGAAAGTTAGGAGAAAACCTAGCCTCGCAAAGCATTCAGCATATACACTCCTGGAAATTGAAATAAGAACACCGTGAATTCATTGTCCCAGGAAGGGGAAACTTTATTGACACATTCCTGGGGTCAGATACATCACATGATCACACTGACAGAACCACAGGCACATAGACACAGGCAACAGAGAATGCACAATGTCGGCACTAGTACAGTGTATATCCACCTTTCGCAGCAATGCAGGCTGCTATTCTCCCATGGAGACGATCGTAGAGATGCTGGATGTAGTCCTGTGGAACGGCTTGCCATGCCATTTCCACCTGGCGCCTCAGTTGGACCAGCGTTCGTGCTGGACGTGCAGACCGCGTGAGACGACGCTTCATCCAGTCCCAGACATGCTCAATGGGGGACAGATCCGGAGATCTTGCTGGCCAGGGTAGTTGACTTACACCTTCTAGAGCACGTTGGGTGGCACGGGATACATGCGGACGTGCATTGTCCTGTTGGAACAGCAAGTTCCCTTGCCGGTCTAGGAATGGTAGAACGATGGGTTCGATGACGGTTTGGATGTACCGTGCACTATTCAGTGTCCCCTCGACGATCACCAGTGGTGTACGGCCAGTGTAGGAGATCGCTCCCCACACCATGATGCCGGGTGTTGGCCCTGTGTGCCTCGGTCGTATGCAGTCCTGATTGTGGCGCTCACCTGCACGGCGCCAAACACGCATACGACCATCATTGGCACCAAGGCAGAAGCGACTCTCATCGCTGAAGACGACACGTCTCCATTCGTCCCTCCATTCACGCCTGTCGCGACACCACTGGAGGCGGGCTGCACGATGTTGGGGCGTGAGCGGAAGACGGCCTAACGGTGTGCGGGACCGTAGCCCAGCTTCATGGAGACGGTTGCGAATGGTCCTCGCCGATACCCCAGGAGCAACAGTGTCCCTAATTTGCTGGGAAGTGGCGGTGCGGTCCCCTACGGCACTGCGTTGGATCCTACGGTCTTGGCGTGCATCCGTGCGTCGCTGCGGTCCGGTCCCAGGTCGACGGGCACGTGCACCTTCCGCCGACCACTGGCGACAACATCGATGTACTGTGGAGACCTCACGCCCCACGTGTTGAGCAATTCGGCGGTACGTCCACCCGGCCTCCCGCATGCCCACTATACGCCCTCGCTCAAAGTCCGTCAACTGCACATACGGTTCACGTCCACGCTGTCGCGGCATGCTACCAGTGTTAAAGACTGCGATGGAGCTCCGTATGCCACGGCAAACTGGCTGACACTGACGGCGGCGGTGCACAAATGCTGCGCAGCTAGCGCCATTCGACGGCCAACACCGCGGTTCCTGGTGTGTCCGCTGTACCGTGCGTGTGATCATTGCTTGTACAGCCCTCTCGCAGTGTCCGGAGCAAGTATGGTGGGTGTGACACACCGGTGTCAATGTGTTCTTTTTTCCATTTCCAGGAGTGTATTTGTTTGTATCTCTTATACATGACCGTATGAAATAACTCAAACCCAAAACACGTTTTACGAGAATAACATCGGAATACTGCGAAAGTTTCAACCTAGGTGCATTCGCCTATTTCTGGTAGCAATATAATAAATATATAATTTCTTTTAATTTTATCAGAAATGAGTTTTACAAGGGGACGATTCTACACTGGTGGTATTTTTAATATAAAACGGCTTGTAAATAAAAGGAAAGAATTTAACTTAGAAACGCATACAGCGTTTGAATTACGAAAAATCTTTTCACAAAGTCAACAGACAGCTACTGTGATAGATTACGTAGAAAAGATGCTTCCCAAAGCTACTCTTTTGAAGCTCTTTACCGAAACAGTTAACAACAACACAGTGTTAAAAAATTGCGGTGTCTCTGCAATCATTTCGAACCCCTACGTAGAAAACCTACTCAGAGCTTGGAACTATATGCAGATGATCAAAAAATATTTGAAGAAAATGAAGATAATCTACAAAGAGCCGTTTACCAAAAAATGGTTCAAATGGCTCTGAGCACTATGGGACTTAACATCTATGGTCATCAGTCCCGTAGAACTTAGAACTACTTAAACGTAACTAACCTAAGGACATCACACAACACCCAGTCATCACGAGGCAGAGAAAAGCCGTTTACCATTTTAATTTGTTGGCTTCTAAACATACCTGAAAGTTGTTGTGCATGAACCTCCACAATAGGCGTCTGGCTCGTGCACTACTATTGTCTGCTGTTCATCGGCGACGAAGGCTAGAATTTACACCCAAGTGGCGACAGGGGGGCCTTTCAGATTAATCAAGTTTTATTCTCCAACGAACAGATGGCTATTTCCGTATACGGCGTGAAACGTCTAAAACAAACATCCTGCTACAATCGAAGAAATGGTCCAGGCCGGAGGAGGCAGCGCTATGGACTGAAGAACACAGCAGTGCCTGGGTGATCTCGTCATTCTGAAAGGCACAATGGATCAACACATGAATGCATCTATCTTTGGGGACTGTGCCCACCCCTACATCCAGTTTGTATTTTGTCGACACGGTGGCATCTACCAGCAGGAAAATGCAAAGTGTCACAAAGATCGCTGTTTGAGTGCATTGTTCGAAGAGCACCAGGGTTTGTTTACCGTACTCCCCTGGCCACCAAACTGTCCTGATTTAAACCCAATCGAGAATCTGTGGGACCATCTCGATCACGCTGTACACGCCATGAATCCTCAACCGAGAAACGTAGCGCAGGTGGCCACATCATTGGAGTCAGCATGGATCCACGTCGTTGTCGGTATCTTCCAGAGCCTCACTGACTTGCTGCATGTCTCCCAACGGTTCGTACTGCAAAAGGTGGTCATTTAGGATTTCGAGAGGCAGTTAAAACAATCAAAAGTAGCACCTTCGCTCAAGAAAGGAAATGCAGAAAACGGAAAATTACAGCCCATTTCCCTGCACTAAGCATTCTCAAAATTAATAGAAGCAATTATGAAAGACAGATCTTTCAAGCGTATCACAGTTTTGTTTCCGAAGTGGCAAAAATACGGAGTCAGCCATAGTAGAATTCACGAATGTTGCACTTGATGCTCTTGATAAAGATGAGTTTGTCACAGGCATATATTTGGATCTTTGTAAAGCATTTGGTACAGTCGAGCACAAGATTCTATTAAATAAATTACAAGCATTAGGAATAAGAGGTGTAGCTAATGACTGGTTTCGATCATACCTACAGATAGGGTACAAAGAGTAGAGATAACACATACTTCAAATAGATCTAAACATTTATTAAAGCACTTATCAGATCCAAAATACATTAATACATTAATATAGAGGTTCCGCGAGGTAGCATATTAGGACCAATACTGCTTGATATACATCAATGACTTTCCCAATAGTGTTACTTTTGGTGAAAAAATTCTCTGCGCTGATGACAGCAATATTATAGTCACTGAGAAAACAAGAGAACTCCTTGCCGAGGACACAAATGAAACTCTCAAGGAAGTTATGATTGATCAATAAGCAACAAAGTGACATTGAACATAAAGAAAAATAATGTCATGAATTTCAGTTTGAAGAGGAAAAATGACACTGTTAAGTTAAATGGAGATGGCACCTCTTCAGACTGTGTAACAAATGCAAAATTTCTAGAAATGAATATTGATTCTCAGTCTAAGTGGTGTATGTGGTGTCACCGCCAGACACCACACTTGCTAGGTGGTAGCCTTTAAATCGGCCGCGGTCCGTTAGTATACGTCGGACCCGAGTGTCGCTACTATCAGTGATTGTAGACCGAGTGCCGCCACACGGCAGGTCTAGAGAGACTTCCTAGCACTCGCCCCAGTTGTACAACCGACTTTGCTAGCGATGGTTCACTGAAAAAATACGCTCTCATTTGCCGAGACGATAGTTAGCATAGCCTTCAGCTACGTCATTTGCTACGACGTAGCAAGGCGCCATTACCAGTTACTATTGATACTGAATCATACCTCACGCCAGCCTGCGTGAGCTAAAACGCGTGCCTTTTGGCTTCCTCTATTACTCCGGTGTTGGCTCTCCTGCCAACCCACAACAGTGTGAACACACAAAGGTACTTCAAACAGAATGTTATCAGCATGTTACGCCCTTAGACTCCTATCATCAGTGTCTAACATGCAGTGTCTTTTAGTTACATGTTATTCATATGTACACTCAGTTCTTAGCTATGGAATTCCTTTTGGGGAACAAACCCACAAAATATGAGCACAACTTTCAAACTCCAGAAAAGAGCTATAAGAATAATAACCAAAAATACTAGTCGAGCTCATCGTAAAGATCTGTTCAAAACACTGGAGATTTTAACTGCTCCACATGAATACATTTACCAGTCAGTTGTACACATAAAAAATAACATTGGTAATTACTGCACAAACAGCTCTTTCCGTGACCATGCAACAAGAGAAAGACTCAGCTTACATTTGCCAAAAAATAAACACAAAACTCAAAACAGCATTTTCTACCAAGGAATAAAACTGTGCAATAAATTACCAAAAGAGATTAAACAAATTTCAAAAATACACTTATTTAAAAAGGCAGCTAAAAAGTACCTGTTATGCAATACGTTTTATCCATTAAAGGATTACCTACATAAAACATAGTACGGGTTTGATAAAAAAATGTTATACAAATAAATAATAATAATAATGATTATAAAACATCCAACATTCCACATAAGACCTTCACATTATTTTTTCCTTCTTTTTCTCCATTCTAGAAACACTCCCCACTCAAGCTATTCATACCACAATACAAACACCTCTTTCTGAGCTCAGTATCTCACTCATTATGGAGGGATGCTGACTCAGTTTCTCAGGATAGCAAATGGGAAGTTGTGGTACAGAAAATGGCCCAGAGAACAACAGTGGGTGTTTGTGTGTGTATGTGTGTGTGTAGTAAGTGAAGTGTTACGAAACAATGGGTGTGTAGTGTGTGCAGTGACTGATAGTGAGATACGAGTGAACGGTGTGGTATTAACATTATTTAACAAGTCATTTGCAAAAAAAAAAACTATTGTATACCAGGAACAAATCTTATGACTGTCTGTTGGGTTGTGTTGGGTTGTTTGGAGGGGGGGGGGGGAGACCACGCAGCGAGGTCATCGGTCTCATCGGATTAGGGACGGATGGGGAAGGATGTCGGCCGTGACCTTTCAAAGGAACCATCCCGGCATTTGCCTGGAGTGATTTAGGGAAATCACGGAAAACCTAAATCAGGATGGCCGGAAGCGGGATTAAACCGTCGTCCTCCCGAATGCGAGTCTAGTGTACAAACCACTGCGTCACCTTGCTCGGTGAATGTCTGTAACTAGAAGTCTGTAAATATATGTGTATACTAATTAGCTTATTTTAAACTGGTCTAAGCTTGTAAATACTTTGACATGTCCTATATCCTAGGAAAAAGAGATCTACGGATGAATAAAGCTACTACTACTACAGTCACATTAATGTGATTGTACATTGTATTTGCCGTATCAGTTCTTTAAATAGAGCGTTTGATTTTCTAAAGTAGGGTTAAATCAATACAGCCATCTTAACAAGGCATGGCTGAAACATTCAGCCAACAGTGTCTCTCTTCTCGTTTTCCGACGTCACGGAATCTTTGTCTTTTGTGTGGAGATTCTGTCCGACACCCAGTTAAAAGTGTAGACAACTTACAGTAGGATCTCTGCTGATGCTTGTGACATCACAGTCAATAATAGTGCACTACAGGTATAGTTCTAAAATGATGTTTGGAGGAATTTCGCTGACAGCTGATTTCGCTGCTTAAAGCCGCATCATCTGGTGCATCCTACATGGTAACGAGCAATAAGTTATACAGTGTCATCATTTTGTGGATTTAAAAATTAATAAAAGACTGTCTAAAATATACTTATACTTACATAGTTAAAAGGTCATAGGCATACCCATTGCTCCTAGTCCAAATTTACTATTCAGTGAATACTTTCAGCACTGTGGCGAACGAAAGGTAACCAAGATGTGCTCATCCTATTAGGACATTCATTTAGTACTAAATGCTGATAGGTGAAATATACAGTAAGAGAAACGTGCGTAACGCAGCAAGTTATTACGAGATGACATTCGTTGCAGTAAGGCAACTTAGTACTGTAGCTGCAGAGTGGGTATGTTTTTTTTTCGTTTTGCTCACAGCACAGCTGACAATGCCCGCCGTGAGAACTGTATAGCGTAACATTCAGTCGATGCGAAAATTCATCCCCCCCTACGAATCTAAATAATCCATATTAGTTATTATCCGATTTTGCTCAAATTTGGTATACAGCCTTTTGTTATTAATGGAATGATGCTCCCAAAATTTCAGATTTTTAATTATTATAGCTCTGAAGATAAAGAGAATTACCTAAAACTCCTAGAACCTACGCTTGTTTTTCAAAACCAAGTTAGAAACAATAACAGATTCACTTTCATTATCTTTTGAAGCCATTCCAAAGTTATCACTGCATAAAAATCAATTAATTAGAATTTTTCTTTTTAAAACTTAAGTCACTGGGTATTACGTAATACGAAAATCGGTCAAAATTTTTATTTGATTATATTTTACCATGTGTGTGCGTGAGAATGATTGAGAGAGTGTATGTCGGACATGCGTTAAAATTCAATATTTCGTTTTACGTAAAACCTTGTATAAATGAACCGTGGGAAAGTTATGTTACAACCACGATTCAGGTGAAGTATGTCGGTGTGTGCTTGCTTTTGTATAAAATTAGGCAGAATGGAAGTTAAAGGCAGAATACGTTTATTTGTCAGTTTGAAGAATATCTCGCACTTCGTTTATTTTGATTAAATAAAATACAAAAATTTGAAATTCTGCTGCCATTAATTACTATCAAATTAGTGATTGGTTAAGGCAAGATCTCCTACGAGAATGATCTGGAAGGAACTTCTGATTGGTCATTTATATCAACAGCCGATCTCAATTAAGCTGTTCCCGTGCGAAAATAGGAATGGGAATGTAGGAGAGTACCTCGAGGAGAGTCACTTGCTAGCCGGTCTAAGGAAAACACGATGTCAGATCGCTCCTTAAAAATACTCTGTAAGATGAGGGAATAGTGAGCTAATTTCTGTTCGAAGATATCGCGACTGAAGCGACTGGAGTTACGAACATTTTAATGAAAGTTTGGTGTTTCTAAATTAAATAGTTTGAGAGATATGAGCGTGTGAATTTCCTGGTCGTGGTAACAAATCCGCGTGGCGTGTTCCGTGCTCTGTTCGGAATATTTTGAAGAGACCACTGAAACGACCAAATGTTTAACTCGCGAATAGTTGAGGGTCTGTGACTGCTAGAACGTGAGAATTAGTCGGGTCAGACTTGCTAAAATTTGGCTACTTTTCGAGTGAATATTTGTTATACAGATAGTGAACTTTGGATGATACCGTTTTACCATATTAAATGCGGACTTGGTAACCATTTCATGTGTTTCAATATGAATAATAAGCAGAGTTAATCTTATTTTAAACGCTTTTCTGCAAGCAAACTGAAAATCACAAACCCCCTATGTTTTAATCATGAACTTTAAGGAACGGACTTTCAACTAGAGTTGCGCAGCCTCTGTGTGGTAGGTATGAGGTGGTGGTTTCACCAACGCTGCTTTATGCTGCTTAGCACGTATCTGCTACCACAGAGTGAAGGGACATTGGTAAGAATCCTATCGAGGTAGGCAGACTGAACGATAGCGTTCACAAAACCGCAGACTACCGACCCCGCCAAGCCGCGTATGGTTCAATATTGACATACATCTAAAAAGTAAAAGGAAATATATATTTTAGTGAGAGGACGCTAAAATTTCCGCGGCACTCTGCAAATTACAGTGGCAGTGTCTTACTTGTGTGACAGCAGGGCAACGTGGAGTTGGGCAAAGTAAAAGCAGCCCGCACGAACGACTAAGAGAGATTAGTTGGCTGACTGAACGGAAACTGTCCACGTGGACAGTGTGACGTCATATACACATGACTAGGAGCTTTGAGTTGATGGCTTAAAAAGCGATAATAATACATAATTTTATCATTTCCTAACACCTGATCTTATAAATCAGTCAAAATTAACCAGATTGCTATGCTGCTTTAATCCTAATTGCTCTCAAGTTTTCAAATCTCGCCCGATGCAGCCCCCCAAGAATCAATCTTTCCTTCTCATCCCGTGCGGTAAGTCTCCCTTGACCCGCGGTTCTGTGTGCCTTTCCCGAAATTTACCTCTTCTACTAGACCTCTCCAGTCATTTTACTTCACCCCTCTTCCTTTCCCTTCAACACTTCTGCCCGAAGAAGGAGCCACTAGCTCCGAAATCATGCCTAATTACAACCTTCTTTAATGTGCGTGTTCTGCCGCCGCTTGGTGAGTAGATCTTTTATCTATATAATTAAATTATTTAATCATAATTGATTATTCAACGTGAACTGTGCAGTTCCTTTTTTGTATCCAAAAGTTTCTACTTCTTCTAATACCGGAAACAAAATATGACTTTTTTATTAATATTTTTAAATTTTCTGAAGGGCTTGTGATGCTGTTTTCCTCTTCGCGTAAGTGCGCTGTTACTGCAGATCGGGGATTATTTAAATTAAACTGTACCTGTAATCTTATTCGAAATGAGCTACCGGTTTGATCCACATATTTTTATAGGAATCATTGCACGTAATGTAGTATACCCCACTTAATTATATTTACCACCGCTTTTCCTTGGCCTGAGTTTTCTATCTAGACCTGAAAAAGTAAAATAATGTTGTTAGGTCTCATACGTACGCCTACTGTTTCGAATGCTGTACCCAGATATGGTATTCTACAAAAAATAGAGAATCCCTTTGTCTGCTCGGCTGAACTAAGCGTTATAAAACCTGCTTCTCATCCCCTATAAGAAACAAGATTTTTCTTTTTTAATACACTTATTAACGGAGTAAACAAATTCTGGATCGTAACGGTTTTGATACGTCATATACTGGTTAGCCTCATATGCAGGCATTTAAGCTTCACTTGTAAGGGGCATTTTATGCATACAATTTAAATGTCTGGGAATGTCGCGGATTTATATTTCATCGGGTGACATGACTGCCTGTTTATAACGAGACCTGTCATGCTTGGCTTTCGGTAAATACCGAAGTCAATATTTCCGCTTTTTACGGTCACTTTGTGGTCCAGAAAAGGTAAAGTGTCCTTCTCAGTGCATTGTCCAGTAAACTGTATCGTGTGCTTCAAACTGTTTTGATCCCAGAGGAACTGGTCGCTTTCAGTATTATTACTATAATACAACATAAAACCTTCGTCAGCATGTTTTTCCCATAAAATTAATCATCCATCTTGTTGAGGGGATTTTGTCACAATTTCTTCCTCAAAGTGCACTTTAAAAATATTTCCTGTGCAATAGGCAAGTGGCCGTTCAGTGGCTAAGCCTCCTTGTTGTGAATAAACAACGTCCCAGAATTTAAAAAAAATTAAAAAATAAAAACAATTTTTATCAAGACCAGCATCCCTTCCACCTGCTTAGATAGTCTCTTCGGTAAAGTACACAGATGCTCTGCGATGATAGTTTGCACCTGAACAATAGCCCTGGGATTCAGTTGCAGGATGATGCGAGGAATCCTGCTGTTCCTGGTGGCTGGTCTTGCGCTGGCTGCTGGAGAGAAGGTGCGATACGACGACTACCGAGTGTATCGGGTGCTGCCAGCCAGTGTGGACCAGCTGCAGTTCCTCAATGGGCTCGCCAGGTACCACAGTGACGTGAGTATTCTTCGAACCATCGTCCACATATTTCACGAGTACCTCGACTTTGCGTTCTTTACACTTAATAGGCTAAAAGATATGTGTGAAATATTTGAATCTAAATCACTGTTTCTGAGTTTCGAAATACTTTCCATTCATTAGAGAGACTGACTAATGAAAATATACTCAGTAGTGATCTGTAGCAGCATCAGTGACGGGCGTTATAGAATATATAATGTACCAGACGGAACCTTCATCAATAGACAAGATGGGCTTTTCTTGCCACTTAATAAATTGCAACAGAGCCACCACGTTTCGTTCTACACTCACGGGAAAAAATCGCAGCACCAAAAGATAATTAACGTAGAGTAATAAAGTTCCGGGAATACATTTGTGTAGCTAACATACTGCAAATGTTAAATGCTGGTACATTAATAACCGGTGTAACCCCCACACTGTTGAAGACAAGCACGAAAACGTGCATTCAGTGTGTTGTACAGGTGCCGGATGAGAGTTTTTGGGATGCAGTACCAAGACTGTTGCACTTGGTCGGTCAATACGGCGACGGTAAATTCCTTTCGTGGCTCTAGTTGTACTCCGATGATGTCCCGTATATGGATAAAAATCTGGTGACTCAGTAGGCCAAGGCAACAAGTTGACACTATTTAGAGCATGTGGGGCTATAACCGCAGTATATGGGCGAGGGTTATCCTGCTGGAAAACATCCCTGGTGTGCTGTTCATGAAAGGAAGAACAGCAGGTAGTACAATTTTGCAGTCAGGGTGCGTGGGATAACCATGAGAGAGTTCCTACTGTTCTACTGACCATTGTGTCTAGCACGGAGGCAGCTTGGTTGCAGACCCTCATCTGGCCTCCTTCCAGCCTACACACGGCCGTCACTGGCACTGAGGCAGACTCAGCTTCCATCAAAAAACGCAACAGACCTCCATCCTTCCCTGCGAATGAGCTTTCGGTGGATGCCACCGATGTTGCAAATGGTGGTTGCATGGGGTTAGAGGAATGAACGCTACACGTTGTCCATCTCGGATTTGTAACTGTTCACTGTCTCACTGTGATGCCAACCGCCGCTCAGATTGCTCTTGCAGATGCAGTGCGATACGCCAGAGCAGGACACTGAATAAGATGGTCTTCCCTCTTGGTAATGCCACGTGGCCGTCTGGTGCCCGTTCCTCTTGCGACCGAACACTCTCGTGACAACCGCTCCCATCAGTCGTGTACTGTCGCTACATTACTCCCAACTCTCTCTGCAATATCACAGAAGAAACATCCAACTTCTCGTAGCACACAACTGCGTTCAAATCCAGTGAGAGGTTGTCAATGGCTTCGTAGGGTCTGCACCACATTCGCATCCTACCATCAGCTCTTTCCTACTAGGATCGGGAGCCAACTGGCCAGACCACGGGTTTCGAGTCATCTAGGATACTCACGAGGCCAGGAGAAGCGTTTCAGGCGATGTCATGCTGTTAGCAAATGGTCCTACTGTCGTAACAGATACTTTCGTCGTACATCCCACATTGATTTCTGAGGTTATTTGTAGCTTCTCTGTTACCACTGACAACACTACCCAAACGCCGCTGCTCTCGCTCATAAAGTGCGTTATTTGTGGTGAGAGGTAATACCTGAAATTTTGTATTCTCGGTTCCCTATTTGCACTTTGGATCCAGAGATATGGAATTCCCTGACGATTTCTGAAATTGAATGTCGCATGCGTCTAGCTCAAACTACATTTCGCTTTGAAAAGTGTGTTAATTCCCGTCGGCGACCATAATCACGTCGAAAACTTTGCCACGTGAATCACCTGAGCACAGGTGAGAGGCCCACCAATGCACTGCCCTTTTATACGTTGTGTCTGCGATGCTACCGCTCTCTGTATATGTGCATATCCCTATCCCATGACTTTTGTCAACTCAGACAATTGGAAGAAATTGTGTAAGCTCCGCACTATATGAATGTGTATGAAACTTGGCCCAAATTTACCTCTCACTCTGTAAAAAATCTGTCTATTAGCAAAGCTACGTACCCACCAACTTAAACTCTTATGCTAACCTTTGACTAAACAAAACCTAATTTGGAAACGATATTGTGGCCCTCATTAAAATTTCCACTTACCTCGTGTTTTCACAACGTTGCTGCAGATTTCTCGAAAGCCAACACCAAACAGCAAGCAGGAAGCGGCTAAACTAGAGTTCTATTTTTAAATAATATTTCCAAACAATATTCAAACAGTTGTATACCATAAGGTGCAATGTGACAATGCGTAATGAGAAACAATGTGATGGGGAGAGTGACAGTTCTAATCAAATGATATTCCAAGACAACTATTTTTGAACGAATTATGTATTCAAAAGAACAGAGTAAAATTTCGCCTGAAAGTCGCACATAACATTGGTCCGAACCACACTATGCTTAGCAAAGTGAACAATGTTTTAAAAAGGGTACAGTGTTAACAGACAATTTCTATAAAAATCAAACACCATAATCATTTGATATCTCAGTGTATGAATTAGAGAAATAGGGAGGCTTTCTCTTAGCTCTGAGCAAGTGAACAAAGTTAACTAGCCGACAGCAATCATTTCGACGAACTACTGGCGCAGTGTTGCAATCTTACCTCAAACTTCTTCTCCTCAAAAATAAAAATTTTGTCCAAAATTTAGATTTCTTTCGCCTACAAATATATACAACATATTCATCCTTGCTGTCCTTTATAATAAATCTTCCTTCATCTGACACATACAACCACAAGTTAACATAGCACTGCTGAATACGTCCATCACCCATCACACTTCAACGAAGATTGTATCAGACTGCGCAATGGTAAATACTGTGCCACAACCAGAATAAACATTTTTTTATGGCTCTCTCTCCGCTGAGCACATCGATAACTTACAAAAATCAAAATGGCATACCCGGATACAGCTGTATCTGGCTGCAAGAGGTGGATCTATTAAGTACCGGTCAGAATAACACGAGCAGCTGTATATATGGGTCAAATAGTGAAGATTAGAAACTTTGCAGTGAAGCCACTATGCCTGGCAAGAAAGGTTACTGCAAAGGACCTGAACACTGTCCTCGTCATGCATCCCCCCCCCCCAAATAAAAGTCGCTTAATAACAGGGGTCAAGGACCACCAGTACAAGAATTATTGAGAAGCTGGAATAGCCTACTTAACGCAGTACATTGGAATATCTTACTACTGTGGGCTACGTGACATCCGGGTATTACACCGTTCCAAACCAGTTTTCGACAGTTTTTCATTTGCAGAAAATAAAGATTAACAAATGGAAGACATTTTAGTCCTTCTTTTGAGCCCTCAACGGCGCACAGAATCTATAGTGAAAGCTGGATGCAACGAAAGTCAAACTGCCACTAACTGTACTACAGGCCTGAATATGCAAAGAATTATCATTCCATCACAACAGCACAGTGCACGTAGGACTAACACTATCTACGTTACGTGTGTCATGGACTGCGCGGCTGGTCCCGGCGGAGGTTCGAGTCCTCCCTCGAGCATGGGTGTCTGTCTTTGTCCTTAGGATAATTTAGGCTAAGTAGTGTGTAAGCTGAGGGACTGATGACTTTAGCAGTTAAGTCCCATAAGATTTCACACACATTTGAACTCCTCACGTTACATGCAATAAGGAAAATTACGTGATGCGTATCTCATTCAAAAATCCATTTGAATGTTCTTTGTCTGCGACGATATCGTACAAGAATGAGAAACATTAAGCGGTCGGAACACGATATTCCTGCTCGCATTAGTCGGGATCCTACGAATCCGAAACCAAATAGGAATCTATATATTCAGGAGGTTTATAATCAATACTGTGGAGGATCTCAGGGCTCGAGAGGACAGACAAGGTAAAGTTGCCATCAATGGACGAGTTAGTTTTTGTCAGAAAGGAAAGAAATCCTATTATTCAAATGTTGTGATAATGATATGCCAAAATTGTTCAGGTAACCTACATCACAGTGCAAACGGTTATTCCTGAAAGACATTTAACACCATCAAAAACAAGTGCTGAATTATTTTACTTAAAGGTTTTTTCATGAATACACGTTTCCATCAATGGACCAGTTGAATTCCATGAACATACCGTTAGAGGTATATGCGAAATTTCGCGATTAAACATCTCATTCGAGAATACTACGCCCTGATGGATTTGAATATGGCCGCACAGTGATTAAGTGGAAATAAATTTGAATGCGAACGAGGAATATTGATTTTGAACATAAAAAGGAGTAAATTAGACAGACGTTGAAGTGTAGTACGATTCTAAACTGGCATTATTATGAAATTAAGTAAAATTTAGTCTACTTTATAAAACAATTGCCATTGCGTATAGTTGTTGAAAGACTATGAATCAGTTCACACTCTTTTCCGTAACACAGGGATATAGTCAATCTGCTATTAAAACAAAAGTAACTTTTAGGGTTCTTCCTATCTCAACCGCAGCTTTCATACACCGACTTCCTATATACCATGCACTGAATCATGACTTCCACTGATCGATTTTGAAATGACAAAACCAATCATTGTTGTCCGTGTTTTCCATTTGTTTCGTTTGACTCACTATAGGCAGTTCTCTCTTAAGGTTAGCGGAAGGTTAAGCGCTTCATTGTAATTGATCATTCTATGGAGAACTTGTTAGTATTAAAGCTTTCTGTGTGCTTTTTCTTGACCTGGTCTTCACCGACGTGACAATTTTGGAATGGGAGACGTGCTTGCTAAATGGAAAAAAAAATTACTGCGTCCAACGGACATTTCTTCGATTTCCTTTGTGGTCGTTGGTGGTCTAGCTGGGTTTTTAGCCATGCGTTGAACCAAACGCCTCTCCCATCTCTGTTGGTGGTGAAGTAGTAATCTCTCCCACTGCTGGTAACTCCTCACTGGATGGGTCAGAGTGAGCTGCATTACAGACATAAAAGTGACGACCCTGAAAAATATACCTGACTACTGAACGGATCCCACAACGAGAAAGTCCTTTAGTTGCCGTCTTTATAGTTCCTGCCCTCCCATATGCTTTTCCAAAAATTACTGAAAGTGGTAACTCGTCGGATTTGCAGAAAGACACGTCTAAAGGCGGCGGTCTATGAGAGGTATGCCCGAAAAGATAAAGCAATGTCATTCTTTCTCTCGAGGTAGATGTAGTGCTTCGGGATTTTTTGTATGGATTGCATGGCCATCAAGCAGAATAA
Source organism: Schistocerca cancellata (assembly GCF_023864275.1). NCBI lineage: Eukaryota > Metazoa > Arthropoda > Insecta > Orthoptera > Acrididae > Schistocerca > Schistocerca cancellata. The sequence continues at coordinate 408,352,599 of NC_064628.1, forward strand.
GAATCGTATGATCCTTCAAAGGTTTTACATTAGCCATAAGATGTTCCAGATATTTCACAAATAATTCTTTGCTTATGTATCCGCTATCTGAAATGAAAAGTCCCAAGAGGTGCACCATACTTCAGCTCATGTTTACCACGAACTCGGTCAAAGATCAACATCGGCGGTACGTATTGTTCAGCAGCATTGAGGCCAAAAACAACAGCAGATGTAACACGACTTTCTCCGGTTGAGATCGATCGAACTTCTTCTTTCCCTCGCTTAGCAGTTACTTTCCTTGTCTTTTTCTGTACAGCTAAAGTCCAGTTTCATCGACATTAAAAACTGCAGGTCCTTCAAACATGTTCTCGTCGACTGTCTTCGTGAGAATGTCAGAAAAGTTCCTCACCTCTCACTTCGTTGGAACCAGTGGCACGAGCCATGATATGGCCCCTGGCTGTCTCAACGAGATGCTGCTTCATAAAATTATAGTACCATTTCTTGTGGACATCTTTTTCTCACGGTGAAATCTAGGTGGTATATTGTTTCTTCTGGCAACTTCGAATGCTATCATTCGTAGGATCTTACGAGTGCTGGAAAACATGCGCTCTTCTGATTACATCACATGTTGACATATAAATGCTCCACTTCAGAAGATAAGTCACAAACACTGTCGATTACTTTTTTTATTCGCAAAGCAAACTAATCTTTTCCATCCAGATGACGTTTGAGAGTTGCTTTGGGAACGCAATACTGCTTCGTAGCAGCATTCAAACCGATATCATTATTTCGCACAGCATCAAGTGTTCGCTGCTCATTCTCTTCCTTCCATTTCCTATATTTAACTCCTTTTGGCGATTTGAAAACTGCAAAACAATAGTTTAAATATACTTTAAACAATCATAAAATGAGTTTCATAGCTCTAAAAACTTTATTGGGCTTCTATCTGGTAAACTTTAAAACCATTTGAATTTAAATATGCGACTGCTAAGTGCAAAATAGACTTGCTTTTCGTTCCAACGTATTTCAAAAGTGCGTGTGATAGCAAGGTTGTAGTACTAAATACAGCTAACCAATGTTTTAACTCAACTTACTAAAACAATTGTGACGTACCAGCATGATTTTATATCTTTTGTTAAATATTTGATTTTTTTTATTGTCTATAAAATGCAATATTTGTACTGTGAAGCATATTTATGTGCCTATGAGAGGAACAGAAATCGTCCTTGGACGTCTTTCTTGCCAATAAAATAATAAATAAATAATACCCTTTATACAGACGATAGTCTTAAACAATTTTACGGTGTTTTCATGAATCACGACCAGTGGTTCAATGGCTGCAACACTGTAGCGTCTGCTGTACACTCTATTAGGTAGATACTTATGGCAAATAATACAAATCTAAATATGTCCATGAAAAGTAAGTAAGACACACATACCAATGGTACACACCAAGTAGACCTCAAATAAGCGATGTTGTCACAATCCAATCCAATCTGAATCTATCAAATTACATAATTTTCTTCATGCGTTTACTTCAAATCTTCGCTGTAACCTACAGCTTTCAAACTGAGAAGGCGGCTGGTTTCCCAACTGGCAAGTCAGTTAAGCATAACTAGATGGCAGCAGCTGTCGACGAAACAAAAACATAGCGCTCGTCCATCTATGGAATCGATCCACTGATGGCAACCTCGCCCAGTCTTGTTAGTCGGCCATGGAAGATCCTAGAGCTGTGTTAGGCACTTTGGGTCAGGAATTGGGCTTGTGTGCAGCAATACAAGTACAGACACGTACAAGGTGGGCTTCCATTGTGTACACATATGGTTCACATAGACGTTCATTTGGACAAAATCAATTACATTTCGGACAAATTACGCCTGGTGTTTGTAACCTCCCCCTCACTTACCGACCTTAATGACAGTGAAAAATGAAACCGCGTGTACCTAATGGGAGTTTTGGAAAAGCAATCGTCACCGAAGTTAACCTGTCGGTAAAGAGGGAGGAAAGGGTTACATCTAAATGAAAGGAATTGTGCTAATGAAACTGGTGGAAATCAATTTTGAAAAGGGGTGAAGTTAATAAAGAAAGTAAATGTGCAGCCATTACGTTAACAATTAACTAGCGGTAATTAGGTATTTGAGATTTGGGGGAAATCACGGTCGCCAGTCCTATGGTCAATTACTATAGTAACTGAAAAAGAAAGGTTATTACACATATTATTAGCACTAGAAGTGTGGCAACTGAAGGTTGACACGCATAGTGTGAAAACTGAAAGTTTGTCAGAAGTAATAAATTTCGCTACACCCTGACTTAATTTAGCAAAAGAATTAATAAAACCGGAAAATCGAAAGTTAATTTAGTGACTGAAGTTAATAGTGAGCTTTCTTTCTGAAGCACATCGAAATTCAGTAAAATACGGTTAGTCTTGGACTACCTCAACAATCATTTCAAAAGCTACTTGAATCTACGCAATTTAGAAAGAAGAGATTTAACTTTGAGCCTGAATTAAATGATTCTGAACAATTAACAATAGTAAAATTTAGTACGTACCAAGCTGAGCTGCAGTCACAGGTAAGCTAAAATATGGTAACAAAACTCGCACTCTTAATTTGTGCTTGTGTAATCTGAATATTGTAGCCAGCTAACTGAACTTTGAAATTAAAGCAGTGAAATAGAATTAGCTATATTACTTTAGTGCTGGCGTTTAAATTTCAACGACACTCGGGTTCATTTCGGAAAAGGAAGGGACCCTGCTTGGTAATGCAATTGGGACAATGAGCAACAAACGTTCATGCTAAGTTGCTGTAATTATAGTGACGAAAATGGAACAAGATTAAAAGCTGAGGTCTGCCATACAGTTCTAAAACTTTACGTGCTTCCAGTCTTCCTTGTTGGTTGATTGAAGGTTCGAAGCCGTCGATCGAGGAGGTGGCGACAGTCACTCATTGTCGGCCGTCGCTGTTGCAGAAGCTGGATGTTGGCGCGCCTTCTTCTCGACACGGTCACCAGACGAAACGGGCTCTTGATGTGCGCTAGTTAATGTTTCCCGTCCGCGACACCATGTCAGAAACTATCATCGCAAGTCGAGCGCAATTACATGCTGCCAAACCCCGAAAGCGCGGCAACTCGCGGAAGCGTCACACAACACACCTGCTCCACTCGCTACTCCAACCAGACTCCTTCTCTCTCTGCTCAGCCCGCGCTCCACGCGGCAGAGTTAACACTACCAAAGATCCTGAACACTTTGATTCTTCACACGACCTATCGACGTAATCGTTCGATAGCAGTTTTCCCTAGGCAAGACCCAGCGTAAAAATACAAATAATATTTACGAAACAAACCAATTATACATCGACATAAATGCATAAATATACAAATAGTAAAACAATTACAATATACAAAGAGACAGAAATGTCATATCTTGAGATAACAAAGCAAGGAAAAAAAATAGTACAATAGATGGAAATAGGAGGATATGCATTTCCGGCGTTACACGTGCCCCACATTGTCTGAGGATGTTCGTGTAACGTAAACAGGCTCAGAAAATGTCCCAAAAAAAGAAACAGTGGAAATGTATATGCTCAAAACATCAAGAAAATTTAGCATTCTTCTAATTAACCATAACCCAATTTTTTAGACAATAATAATTGAGTGGAGACACTCCTAATCTTATTCCACTCTGTCATCTTGCACAAAATAAAACAGATTGACAACATATCAAAATTCATATAAAACATGGAAAATGGTTTAGCTATTCCAAAATCATTAAAATTCGTAACACTATAAGAAATGGAATACTATTTGCAAAATTAATCAGAGTACATGGTCATAAAAAACAGGTATATCAAAATACGCAAACTAATGATTAATTGCATAGAATACACATTTTTATGTAACCTTTGCATAATTAATTTTCTCGTCATGTCCAATTAACGCTAAACAAGAAAATAATATACAGCAGATAAAATAAAACATAAATATTGACAGTAGAATTCTTTCAGCTGTCCAGGAAGAAAAACAGTTCCGCCTTCCGTACCCGCAAGTACAAGGAATGCCGACAGCGGCACAAGAGCCGACAGCGGCACAGAGCCGACAGCGGCTTCGCCTCGCAAGTATTGTTGCGCCTGCCTGTGCGGCACGCTTGATCTCACCCGCCTGTGTGACGGCATTTCCAGAACGTCCGTTTCACTGAATTCTTTAGGAAAAACTCACTCCCGAGTAATCTCAAGGAGTCCCTTAACACTATCACAGTGGATAACTCAACACTGTCCATCATCACACGCATGTACTAGCCTGAAACTTAAAACAGCGTCTAAGTACATCGGCAATGACTAATAAAAACACACTTTCATGAAATATTACAGAAAGTTACAAAATCATATTTACATTCCTTAATCTACTGTGACTCAGCTGAAAACAAACTAGCAGCTTGGATTTTTCAGATGATTACTAATCAGTTACTCTTAAATCATTTAGTCAAAATTAATTACTTATTAATTACAACTTCTTTAATGACCTCTAGGTCAGGCAAAAGCATCGTAACATGGCACATCCTTAAATCTTACACTCTATATTTACATACTGTACAAATTACCCATTGTGTGGTATTAATCGATCCTAGGTTGGTACAATTTCAAGTCTACAATATTCCGTATACCTAATCGTTTTCCAGAGCTTGGATACTCTAAGCAATAAGCATTTGTGTGAGGTATACCAATGACTTTATATGGTCCATTATAAACAAACTTAAATTTAGAGATTTCATTGTCTATCTCGCTCGATTTCTCATGAGCTTTTACAAGTACTAAGTCTCCGATTGCAAACTTAGCAAAACGCGCTTTTGCGTCATGACGACGTATGCGAGCATCGGCTTTTAGCTTCATTACTTCTCGCAAACGATCTTTTTTCACACCAATACTAATGTCAATCCGTGGAGGGAATTTGATTATCTCTTCCAATTCACTTTCTACACTTTTGTCACTGCCGAAATTCCTCACGTTACGGCAGTTCAAATACATTCCTACGTAAATGTCATCCGGCCAGTTAACAATGTGTATAGGCTGGTATTGCTTATGCACACCGTCTCCTGCCTCGTCAAAACTAACTACTGTCGTTTTATCTTGTGACGTACATGTCAAAGTATTGCTTTCGCAATTAATCACTGCACGGTACTTTAATAGCCAATCTAACCCGATAATTACTTCCGTAGTCAAGTCTGGCACGACGACAAACTCTTGTTCAAATCGTGCCCCACCTATCTCGAAGTTGACAAAAATCTGTTTTGTGACCGGTTTACTGGCCTTCCCAGTAGCACCGATAATTTTCACTCCTGTTACTGGCATAACTACGATGCCGGGTCTGTCTTTCAGTAACTCAAATATTTTCCCAGATACAGCACTCAATTCTGCACCGGTGTCAATCAACACGTTTAGTTGTAGGTCGTGCATATTAACAGACACTACTATCTGTCTACACTTGTCCTCGTCTGTTTCTTTATTTTCCCACAGTAAATCCTCGTCTATATCCAGGTCATTCCAGAAAAAACCATCCGGCTTTGATCCTAAATCCGGCTTATCTGGCGGCTTTTTCAGCATCTGTTCAAATACAGTTTTAATTTCAACACGTTTGTCCTGAGGCGTAGTCTGTAGCTTCGCCTCCAATACCGAAACCTTTTCCTGTGACTCGTCAACTAGTGAGTGTTGCTTTGCTATCAATTCATTAATCGTCACCTTCGTTGATTCCACTTTGGTCAGATTAATCTCATCCGCCAATCTACCTGGAGGAATGTGTCCAGTAGTTTCTGCAATTACTTCCGCTAGATCTGCGCAACCCACACTGCTATCGTATGACCGTATAATGTCAGCTCTAACCTCATACACGTTGTAATCTATGTGCTTTTCTACCAATCGTGTCCGGCTATCACTAAAATTTTCGCAATCTTTCTCCTTAATACTCTCGCAATGTTTAAACTGGAGGTTTGCGTCGGATGGGTCGGTTACTTCTAACACTGAAACTTTCGGTAAGGTCTGCCGGTTAGGGCCAGAACTTTCCGTTACTACTTCAACATCTAACTCCTGCGGGACGAAACACGACGAATCTTGCTCGTGCTCCCCCTTAACATCAACTATTTCTAGTAAAATCTGCCGATTAGGGCCAGAACTTCCTATCATTTCACAAACACTATCATCCTGTGGGACGAGACGCGACAAATCCTGCACGCGCTCCCCATAAACACTTTTCCCATACAGACCCCTATAATCTCTTAGTTCGTCGTATAAGCGACCGAACTGCCTTAACCAGACCTCATCCCTCTCTGCATCCCCTCGCTCGTTGACGGACGTTTTATCCGACATCTGATCTTCTCTCAACACTTGTGAATCATTATTAAACTCAATCTCCAGTTCCGCTGTGGGTATTACAGCTGCCACTTTATGATCGATTTCCGGAACACTACTTAAATTGTTCTCACTGACAGCGAATGTATTTTCTACTGCCGTGTATACAGCTGATCTACTACTTGTGGGCGCACTCTTTTCTCTTAACAATGGCACACTCTCCCGCCGTTGATTATTCCATACGGAATTTTCATAACGGCGACACCTGGGTTTTCTCTTGTTATTGGGCCGCCAAAATTTCTCCACGCCCGCTCGGCCCCTCACCGGCACGGCTAATGGTTTCCCTGTCTCGTCCCAGCAGATACGCTCCCCGGATGCTGCTGAGGCGGCTGATCACACCCTCTGGCGTTATTACTATTCTGTGAAGCCCGTATCACGTTAGTATGATACTGGTTTCTGTCATTCCTGTTATTATTTGCATTGTACCGATTGTTATTACGGTCCGAACCATTATTGTTATTGCTGCGGTATGCATTATTCCCATGGTTATCATTGTTGTGGTCGCTGTGGTACTCGTTGTTGTTACCACGGCCTCTACCACTGTCGCGATTATTGCGCCAATTGTCCTCGTCCTTAACTCTTTCCAGGAAATCATTTACTGTCCTATAATTGCTTCCTACATAGCGTTTTGTATCATCTGGAAGCTTCTTGTAGAGTTCCCAGACTATTTCGGATTCCGTGCGGCGATCACGCAAATATTCCAACTTGCGGATCCAGCCCTCACAAAACTCCTTCATCGAGCCGCGCGAATTCGCATCGAAAGGCCTCGATACGACAAATTCGCGCCAGACACTTTGCTGTTTTTGCTCTGACCAGTATTCAGCCAGAAACAAATTTTTAAACTCGTCAAAAGTCAGGTTCGTAATGTTGAGGTTTAAGCCCCAACGCTTGGCATCACCAGCCAGCACATCAATAACCGCATTAATTTTTCTCTCATTTGTCCATGATCTAGGTAAAACTCTTTCACAATTTTTAATGAAATCCGTCGCGTGTATACCGCCCTTTTTCAAGGGGTCGAACCGATCCTCTTTCGTCAACAATTCCGAACTATGTGCACAGATTGGCACATAGCTCTGTTTTTCGTCAAGTTTCTTTTCTAATTCCGACACTCTCGTAATTACTTGGCAAGTGGTTGTCGCAAGCGTTTCCACTTCCCTCTTTTTCTCTTCGCAGGTATTAGCCTGCTCCCTCACTTTAGTGTCTACTTCGGACACTAAAGCCTTTAAAGTTTCCACCTTCTGTTGATCCTCTTTTTTCACTAATTGAATTTGTTCCGTCACCTTATTCTCGATGATCGGAGCAACTGCTTCTCCTACACTTTTCTCGATTCTGCTAATTTCGGAATCAAAACGAGTATTTATGCTCGCAATTTCCGCCTGAACGCCTATCATTTCCTGTTTAAGATTACCGATTTCGGTATTAATTACAACAATATCTTCTTTGATTTTATCAACTTTTGTATTAACAACTCCAACATTGTTGTTAACAACGTTAATAGCTTTGTTCTGATTGTCTAGCATCCGTTCAATTTTTTCAGACTGAGCTTATTGCTTGGCAGCCTGAGCTTCTTGCTTGGCAGCCTGAGCTTCTTGCTTGGGAGCCTGAGCTTCTTGCTTGGCAGCCTGATCTTCTTGCTTGGCAGACAGAGCTTTAATTTCTGCCGATTGACTCTTGATTTCGTTAATCAAAACATTCAATAAATCAGTTAAATTCCCGGAAACTACCGGTTTTACTTCCGTAGCGGCTTCCTCTTTAATTGTCCCCCCGTATTCGTCATCAAGGGATTCACATTTGATTTTCACTTCCGATTCCGAAACATTTTCTGAAGTGTGGAATTCCATTACTGCTCTTTGTTGCGTTTCGGCGGTCGCGTCTTTCATGCTAGCCGCCTGCCCCTGAACAATGGGTACCGCGGTGCGCGTTTCCCACTGTTGGACCGATTGTTCCGTATCCAAGTCTACCAAATTTTGGCAATTGTTGCCTTCACTCATTTTAATAATTTTCAATATAAATGCCAAACCTCAAATATAATTAGGATTACTCCCACTACTTATTCTCGCTGACGTAACGGCCTGTACGTAACCAGTACTTTGTTACGAGATTTGCACAATGCAAAATTCGTGTCCAGAACAACCTCAAATCCGAAGATTGTCCTGTCACCAGGTCGCCACGTGTAACCTCCCCCTCACTTACCGACCTTAATGACAGTGAAAAATGAAACCGCGTGTACCTAATGGGAGTTTTGGAAAAGCAATCGTCACCGAAGTTAACCTGTCGGTAAAGAGGGAGGAAAGGGTTACATCTAAATGAAAGGAATTGTGCTAATGAAACTGGTGGAAATCAATTTTGAAAAGGGGTGAAGTTAATAAAGAAAGTAAATGTGCAGCCATTACGTTAACAATTAACTAGCGGTAATTAGGTATTTGAGATTTGGGGGAAATCACGGTCGCCAGTCCTATGGTCAATTACTATAGTAACTGAAAAAGAAAGGTTATTACACATATTATTAGCACTAGAAGTGTGGCAACTGAAGGTTGACACGCATAGTGTGAAAACTGAAAGTTTGTCAGAAGTAATAAATTTCGCTACACCCTGACTTAATTTAGCAAAAGAATTAATAAAACCGGAAAATCGAAAGTTAATTTAGTGACTGAAGTTAATAGTGAGCTTTCTTTCTGAAGCACATCGAAATTCAGTAAAATACGGTTAGTCTTGGACTACCTCAACAATCATTTCAAAAGCTACTTGAATCTACGCAATTTAGAAAGAAGAGATTTAACTTTGAGCCTGAATTAAATGATTCTGAACAATTAACAATAGTAAAATTTAGTACGTACCAAGCTGAGCTGCAGTCACAGGTAAGCTAAAATATGGTAACAAAACTCGCACTCTTAATTTGTGCTTGTGTAATCTGAATATTGTAGCCAGCTAACTGAACTTTGAAATTAAAGCAGTGAAATAGAATTAGCTATATTACTTTAGTGCTGGCGTTTAAATTTCAACGACACTCGGGTTCATTTCGGAAAAGGAAGGGACCCTGCTTGGTAATGCAATTGGGACAATGAGCAACAAACGTTCATGCTAAGTTGCTGTAATTATAGTGACGAAAATGGAACAAGATTAAAAGCTGAGGTCGGCCATACAGTTCTAAAACTTTACGTGCTTCCAGTCTTCCTTGTTGGTTGATTGAAGGTTCGAAGCCGTCGATCGAGGAGGTGGCGACAGTCACTCATTGTCGGCCGTCGCTGTTGCAGAAGCTGGATGTTGGCGCGCCTTCTTCTCGACACGGTCACCAGACGAAACGGGCTCTTGATGTGCGCTAGTTAATGTTTCCCGTCCGCGACACCATGTCAGAAACTATCATCGCAAGTCGAGCGCAATTACATGCTGCCAAACCCCGGAAGCGCGGCAACTCGCGGAAGCGTCACACAACACACCTGCTCCACTCGCTACTCCAGCCAGACACCTTCTCTCTCTGCTCAGCCCGCGCTCCACGCGGCAGAGTTAACACTACCAAAGATCCTACACACTTTGATTCTTCACACGACCTATCGACGTAATCGATCGATAGCAGTTTTCCCTAGGCAAGACCCAGCGTAAAAATACAAATAATATTTACGAAACAAACCAATTATACATCGACATAAATGCATAAATATACAAATAGTAAAACAATTACAATATACAAAGAGACAGAAATGTCATATCTTGAGATAACAAAGCAAGGAAAAAAAATAGTACAATAGATGGAAATAGGAGGATATGCATTTCCGGCGTTACATGTTCGTCTCCATTATGTTCTGTTTCAACAAGATAACACATGTTTACGTGTGCCATGCTGCACTATCCAGATGAAGAGGGCGTTCGACTATTGCCGTAGCCCGTACATTCTCCAGATTCCTCACCCAACGAAAAACCTGACTGTGTGTTGCCGAGAAAGTTTCGCGCTACCACTCGCCAACCAGTATAACTGATGAAATCTGGCGTTACGTCACACTAACAGTACCATAACATTACTCATCATACAAGGCGTCCCTGCAGGAATGGCCAATATCGAGCAGTATGTTGGGAACTGTATTAAAAGTCTAGTAGACGTGGGGTCTAAAATGCATAGATTAAAAGCTATAAGCACGCCTTCACCTTCAATACTGTGAAGCAAATTTCTTCTACTGCAAACTCTTTGGTTGCCATGTTTTGAAAAGGCGGTAATATTGAGTAAGGCAAGAACGAAATGACTATTAAACACGGGCTCTAAATCGCATACCTCAAGATCTAGGATCACTACCTTATCTTCGATATTGCAGAACACACTTCTTCTATTGAAGAAGTGCTCACAATTCTTAAGTCCTTGTTTACTGTGCTTTTTTGTCTCCAATGTCGTTCCCGTCACTTCCATGATACCGGCCATTCCTCCTGGGACACAGTGTATGAATACACCTCTCACCATCAAGCCAATCATCCATTCTGTAATGCAGTGTTCGAACCACATTGGTCCCACAGGATCATGAGATATTTCACAACTTGGCATCATCCTCATGTCTTGCAAAGTTTGTATTATTTTGATCGAAAACCGCTTATTTCGCACCATTTTAGTTTCAAGCATAGGATATCCGCTGACTGTCACTTAACGGCAAGATGGGTTGTTAGCATGAGAACTTGCTCGCCAAAGTACCGTACACCATAGCAACGTCACTCAAAAGTTGGGCTGCTAAAGTGACACGGGAAACACTGAGCTACTGCCGTTCTTTAGTAGTTATTTTTGTTTTGTTTTACAGTCATGTTATTATTTTCGTTAATACTACGTACGTGTGCATGCACAGAGTGTTAAAAAAAAGTATTTCATGTTTCGATAGGTGTGTAGTTCTGGTCAAAATGTCCAGTAAAAATTGACCCTAAAATGCATACCTTAAGAGCTACGAGCATTTGTTCATCTTCGCTTCTGTGAAAACATCTAATTTATTTCAAGCTCTATTTTCTGTTGCAAACGACCTACAAGATGCAGTTAACAAGTGTGTAAACAAATGAGAACACATTAATCTCTTACTGTAAAACAGCAGAGCTTCTAATCCAATCGGCTTGCTATTACAGAGCACCTTCACTTGTGACACATCCCTAAAGGCGATGCTGAATATGGTGTCCACTCACAGTATAGCATGGATGGGTCCGACGTCTCAAAAAATCATGTACTCCCTAAAAAAAAAAAAAAAAAAAAAAAAAAAAAAAAAACAGGTTGGTCACGGACGATCTGTCAGGCACTGATGAGGCGTTTTTGTAGTGTTTGTTCATCATCAATGGGCCTTGCACGTTTTACAGATTTCAAGTATCCCCATAACCAAAAATCCAAGTGATTAACGTCAGGGAACGAACTGGCTAACGTAAGGGACCTCCTCAACTGATCAACTGCTAATTAAATGTCAGTGTGAGGTGTTCTCGGTCATGTATGTGTATGAACCACATCTCCACACGTTGTTCGAATGGCATCCCCTCTATCAAGACAGGAGAGTCGCTTGAGAGGGATTGTCGATATCTTCCACTAGACAACCTGTTTGGAGTGCGTAAATTACTATTAGTCTGGCGGCAATAATTGTTGCTCGTACGTTAACTGAAAATCGGCGTTGATGTGTTCATTCTTCAGCTGCATGTGGATGCACATCAGTCCACACATGTTAATTATGGATATTAACGATCCCCACTAGCCTTCAATCAGCCTCGTCCGTGGACGTTATCTTTGATGTTAATAGTGGATCTTTAATACATCTTTGCAATACCCATTGGCAGATCAATTCTGGTACGCTGATCTTGTGGCCGAAGGCGTTACACATTCCATACATATGTGTGTGGCAAATGGTCACGCAGGGTCGCCAAGACAAGGCGATAACTGACATAGACCGATACTGTAATTCTACATACATTAGTTCCAAGTTCTTCTTCAATACGTTTCAGTACTCGTCCCTGCACAACAGAAGTGCGGATGGTGTGACGTCTGTCACGGTACGCCGTTTTGGAGCTACGGGACAAGAGAGTGCTGGTCGCTGGAATAGACGGATGAATGGTACCCTGCGTTCCGGACATTTTTCGACGTACAGGACACGGGCTCCTCGGTTGCATTCAATTGCCCGACCGAAACAGAAGATCATGTCCGCCACTTTCCGTGTAGTGCAACAGGCTTCCATTATGCTGATAAGTGCAAAGACTGTAATTCTACATACATTAATTCCAGGATCTTCTTCAATACGTTTCAGTACTCGTCCCTGCACAACAGAAGTGCGAATGGTGTGACGTCTGTCACGGTAAGCCGTTTTGGAGCTACGGGACCAGAGAGTGCTGGTCGCTGGAATAGACGGATGAATGGTACCCTGCGTTCCGGACATTTTTCGACGTACAGGACACGGGCTCCTCGGTTGCATTCAATTGCCCGACCGAAACAGAAGATCATGTCCGCCACTTTCCGTGTAGTGCAACAGGCTTCCATTATGCTGATAAGTGCAAAGACTGTAATTCTACATACATTAATTCCAGGATCTTCTTCAATACGTTTCAGTACTCGTCCCTGCACAACAGAAGTGCGAATGGTGTGACGTCTGTCACGGTAAGCCGTTTTGGAGCTACGGGACCAGAGAGTGCTGGTCGCTGGAATAGACGGATGAATGGTACCCTGCGTTCCGGACATTTTTCGACGTACAGGACACGGACTCCTCGGTTGCATTCATTTGCCCGACCGAAACAGATGATCATGTCCGCCATTTTCCGTGTAGTGCAACAGGCTTCCATTATGCTGATAAGTGCAAAGATAAAACAAAACGTAAAGACAATTCATTACCCAAAACTGTGAATAAGGTTTGTGGGAACAACACTGACAGATATTGAGAGCATCTACATCTACATGATTACTCTGCAATTCACAATTAATTGTCTGGCAGAGGCCTCACAGAACCACTTTCAAGCTACTTTTCTAAAGTTCCACTCTTGAACAACGCGAGTGCCAGTTCCGATTTCCGTTATTTCATTATGAAAATCATTCCTCCCTATGTACATGGATGCCAACAAAATATTTTCACTCTGACGAGGAAGTTGGTGATTGAAATTTCATGACAAGATCCTGCTACAACGTAAAACTCCTTTGTTTTAACGATTACCATCCAAATTACCGTAGCTCTCTCTCCCCTGTTTTATGGTAGTACAAAACGAGCTGGAATTCTTTGAGCTTCTACGGTGTCTTCCGTTTATCCTATCTGATGTGGATCGACACTGCGTAGCAGTGCCCCAGAAGAGAGTTTATAGCCGTAGTGTAAGCAGTCTCTTTAGTATTCCTGTCGTATTTTCTAAGTTTTCTGTCAGTAAATCGCAGTCTTTGGTTTGCTTTTGCCACAACCTTACCTGTCCGATGGTTCGATCTGAAGTTATTCGTAATTGTAATCCCCAACGATTTAGCTGACATTATGGTCTTTGGATTTCTGTGTTCAATCCCGTTATCGAGATTTAGCGAATTTCTTTTAGTACTCAAATAACTTCACATTTTTCAGCATTTAGATCTAAATGCCACTTCTCGCACCATAGAGATATCTTGTCTAGATCGTCTTTCAATTTGTTTTGATCATTTCATGACTTCCCATGACGGTAAATGATAGCATCATCCGAAAACACTCTGAGAGGGCTACTCAAATTGTTTCCTAAACCGTTTATGTAGATCTCGAACAGCAAAGGGACTCTAACACTTCCCTGGGGAACTCCAGATATTACTTCGGGTCTCCTCGATGACTTTCCATCAATTACTACGAACTGTGTCCTTTATGACTGGAAATTACGATCCCAGTTACACAACTGAGCCGATATTCCATGTGTTGTTGTTGTGGTCTTCAGTCCAGAGACTGGTTTAATGCAGCTCTCCATGCTACTCCATCCTGTGCAAGCTTCTTCATCTCCCAGTACCTACTGCAACCTACAACCTTCTGAATCTGTTTAGTGTATTCATTTCTTGGTCTCCCTCTACGATTTTTACCCTCCACGCTGCCCTCCAATACTAAATTGGTGATCCCTTGATGCCTCAGAATATTCCCTAATAACCGATCCCTTCATCTAGTCAAGTTGTACCACAAACTGCTCTTTTCTCCAATTCTATTCAGTACCTCCTCATTTGTTATGTGATCTATCCATCTAATGTTCAGCATTCTTCTGTAGCACCACATTTTGAAAGTTTCTATTCTCTTCCTGTCTAAACTATTAATCGTCCATGTTTCAATTCCATACATGGCTATAATCCACACAAATACTTTCAGAAACGACTTCCTGACACTTAAATCTATATTCGATGTTAACAAATTTCTCTTCTTCAGAAACGCTTTTCTTGCCTTTGCCAGTCTGCAATTTATATCCTCCCTACTTCGACCATCATCAGTTATTTTGCTCCCCAAATAGCAAAACTCAGTTACTACTTTAAGCGTCTCATTTCCTAATCTAGTTCCCTCAGCATCACAAGCCTTAATTACACTACATTCCATTATCCTCGTTTTCCTTTTGTTGATTTTCATGTTATATCCTCCTTTCAAGACACTGTCCTTTCCGTTCAGCTGCTCTTCCAAGTCTTCGCCATCTCTGACACAATTACAATGTCATCGACGAACTTCAAAGTTTTTATTACTTCTCCATGGATTTTAATACCTACTCCGAATTTTTCTTTTGTTTCCTTTATTGCTTGCTCAATATACAGATTTAATAACATCGGGGATATGGTACAGCCCGGTCTCACTCCTTTCCCAACCACTGCTTCCCTTTCATGCCCCTAGACTCTTATAACTGCCATCTGGTTTCTGTACAAATTGTAAATAGCCTTTCGCTCCCTGTCTTTTACCTCTGCCACCTTCAGAATTTGAAAGAGAGTATTCCAGTGGTCTAGGGGTAGCGTCTTTGATTCATAATCAAAACTTCTTCGGTCCCGCGTTCGATCCCCGCCACTGCCTAAATTTTGATAAATAATCTGCATTGGCGGCCGAAGACTTCCGGCATAAGAAGTCAGCCTCATTCTGCCAACGGCCTTGTCAAAGAGGGTGGAGGAGCGGAGAGAGGTTCAGGGCACTCTCTTGTCCTAGGGGTGGGAAATTGCCCCTAAAGGCGAAAGAATCAGCAATGATCAACGACATGAGGATGCAAAAGGCAATGGAAACCACTGCATTAAAGACACGTAACGTGTATCCACAGGACATGTGGCCTGTAATTGAAGAAGTGTCATGATGATCTCTCCATTGGCAAAAGATTCCGGAATAGTCCCCCATTGGATCTCCGGGAGGGGACTGCCAATGGGGAGGTTACCATGAGAAAAAGATTGAATAATCAACGAGAGGTTCTACGAGCCGGGGCGTGGAATGTCAGAAGCTTGAACGTGGTAGGGAAACTAGAAAATCTGAAAAGGGAAATGCAAAGGCTCAATCTAGATATAGTAGGGGTCAGTGAAATGAAGTGGAAGGAATACAAGGATTTCTGGTCAGATGAGTATCGGGTAATATCAACAGCAGCAGAAAATGGTGTAACAGGCGTAGGGTTCGTTATGAATAGGAAGGTTTCCCCTTGCTTTCAGCCATTTGCAGTAATAGCAGAGTAAGGCCGTTTTGGTTAGTGTTTCAAGGTCAGATCAGTCAATCATCCAGACTGTTGCCCCTGCAACTACTGAAAAGGCTGCTGCCCCAGGAACCACACGTTTGTCTCACGTCTCAACAGATACCCTTCCATTGTGGTTGCATCTACGGTATGGCTATCTGCATCCCTGAGGCACGCAAGCCTCCCCACCAACGGTAAGGTCCATGGTTCATGGTGGGGTCGATACTCCATAGGAACACAATTTGATTGTAAGTCGCTTGTGAGGAACGGCTGTAACGAAATTTCTTGGCATGGGGTGTCTGGAACACTACAAAAGTAATCATTGAAAGATTATTTGATTAAACAGAAAATTTGAAAAGTTTATTGTTATACTTGTGTTCCAAGGACATCAAGAATTTGTGATCATGTGGATGACTTTGATGTAGATCACTCTGACCTCCACCACTCAAAGATATCTTTGAGACAAATGCGCATGTTTATTGCTAGGACACTTTCCAAACATTACACTTTAGTAATTAGTTCTAAAGTGTAATATAAAGTTTAGTTCTTTGCTTGTACATATGTTAGTTCGATGTAACTCAGAGCAATCTGCTTCCTGCCACTGCTGCTAAAGTCGTCGTCCCAGTCCACTTCATCTCCAAACTGGATTTAGTTAGGTGACTTCCATGAAATAATCCAGGTAGCAAGTCGTTTTATAGTGGTTTATTAATGACAAGCCGCACAACTGGTTCTTGGTGAGAGCCCACTCCACATAACAGGCTACAGAGTCACAAAACCACTGTAGCAAAACAATTAGATTATTACACTGACGTGTGACACAGTGGTCGTATCTGTGAACTGACTCCAATTGAGCTCTTCTGAGCCTTCTGCTCCCCCCTATTTACATGTTCTTAACAATGAAGTTAACAAATCTATATTGCAAAGTTATAAAATTAATAATTAAAAGTTCAAAGTTATTATGAATAAATATACATAAACCTTTCGTATTTTATGCCCAAACTGGCCTATACAACATAAAAGATATTTACAGACATATATCACATTATACAAAATAGTGAAAAACAATGACAACCAAATTTTTCTTAATGATGGGGTAATTAGTGAATGCAAAATAATGCTAGTATATATTGGACGAACATGACATACAAGTAAACAAGCAAAATAATAAATTTTATGAAATTTAAAATATTATACGAAATCACTTATTACATATAACCAGAATTACGAAACTTTCAATGAATTGCCTCAATGGCCATGAGTTTACCTTTGTCAGGCAGAATCCCCTTTCCACTAATAGTGTGGCCTAGACGTTTTAATTCTGTCACTCCAAATTTACAGTTCTCTAATTTCAAAGTCATACCCTGTGTCTAAATGTAATTTGTCTTAAAGTTTCAATATGTACTTCCCATGTGCCACTAGTTACATAAATTACTAATTTGGACAATAATTCCCTAACTAAGACACAATCTAAAACACAGATAAATTCAACAACTGAAATGTTAAGTACAAATTGCACCACATAATACTGATAGCTTTTTTCATCATATAAAAATGTCGTATACAGTCTTGAAATTGACTCCAAAACAATTTGTAGAAATCCTGATGTCAAATCTAGGCTAGAAAAATATTTTGGGTCATTGAATTTATTCAATAATTCCTCAATGGATTCAGGATGGTCAGTTTCCCCTTCAAGGAATTTGTTCGAATGGCGAGAATTCAAAACAAGTCTAACATCTCCATCTTTGTTAGAAATAACAACCAGTGGATTATTGTACTGGCTGCTACTCCTTTCCACTATCCTCAATTTTTGCATCTTCTGCAATTCTCTCTCCACTAATTTCGTTTTGCATATTGGGACCCCATATGGTTTCATAAAAAGTGGATCATGCTTTTTCATTTTCAATTTTCATACATAATTTATAACTCTTCCTAGCTTATTACAAAGAACGTCACAATATTCCAACAGAAACTGATTTAAATCTTCCCTCTGAGAACTGGATAAGCTATCTGCAGTATTTACTTTATCACTGACTAACTGTGAAAAACTATTACTATCAAAATTGTCCTCCTGTTCTTACTCTTAATCTTCAGTGCACCTGATATCAGAAAATTCAATTTCTCTAATCAGATTACTGAAATTTTTATACAATTTTAATGTAATTTGGCCTCACCAGAACAACCAGGTTTTGGTTCTGTGAAACATATTTTTAAGTTTTCCCAATTTAAAATTACATTTGCTTTCAGCAGAATATGAAGGGTACAAGTCCACTTTTGATCATTCTGAGATACAAAGTCCTAAAGTTAAATGAGCGCTGGAAAATCTGCAGTTGAGATACCAGAAATATTCAAGCATATGGCTTCTTGCTAGAGATGAACCTTTCTTTCTGTTTGTTTGGACCATTAATGTCAGAAGCATTATAGACAGAAAAATGGAGGTAATAGACTTGTAGCACTATTGAAATAAGCCCTTCATACATCTATTCATTTAGTTTTATCAACACAAAACATCCTTGATCAAACAACAAATCCCCAATTAAAAATGAAATCAAGGCCTGTTTGCAAATTGGTTTACTGCACTTACCTGTAGCTCCCTTAATCTTAACACCTGTTACAGGAAATTCTATATATGAAGCACTATGTCTATTAGACACTGTGCTTCATACATGCCTTTCCAATTCCCAGTTGCTATTTGAAAATATGGACTACCAGATACCTCTTGTTTATCAACTTTCACTTCCTCCATTAATAAATCATCTTCTATTTCTCTAAAATCTAAGTTAATACATGACTGTTGCTTATTCACTGAAGCTCACAAAGACATATCACTATTAGAGTGAATTTCTTCTGAATCTGACAAACTACTGCTTTCTGTGAAAGAGGGCTTACTAATTATTCCTTGCTGACTGCCGGAATTATTACTTAGCTCAGTGTTTTTTGTGTGTGTTCCACGACTTAATTACTGTCAAATTCCAAATAATCATCATCACTGCTGTATTTCACTTCACGAGTTCTTGCTTATTTAAAACCTCTTAAAGATTGTAACCTACTTGCTTAGTTTGTTCATTCTTATCATTACTATTAGACAAAATCTTCCTGACATAAATAGAAGACTACAGACATCCTTGTACCTTATCCTCACTCATCAGATCATCAATACCCACTAACCGACAATTATTAACGTCATCTCCCAATACTTCAACAAAAATCATCCCATCAAACCCTTCTTTAAACAAAATATCATCATCATCATCACCAGCACCACCTGAGTCACATGCACCTGCATGGAACGCAGTTACAACATCAGATCTCTCTACTGCTACATCACCATCTCTATCAGCTACTAAAGCATCAATATTTTTTGGTACAAGGTCATCATTTTGGCATACTGCAACTAGAAACAAACTTGGATCATTGTCATTAACAAATAAACTAGCAACACTATAATCATCATTGTAACCATCATTGGATACACACTTGTTGTCAAATAAATTTGTCAGGTCCTCTTCACTAAGCTTATAACTATTTTGTGTCTTTGTGTCATCATTACTCATTTCTTTTAACATGTATTTCCAAAATTCGTAGTGCTTATTTACATTATTAATGTGATAGTTTCTAGTGTTGTCTGTGTAACGTTGGTGGTGTGACCTGTGTCTGTGTCTCCTGCTCATAGACTGATTACGAGTTTTTCTCTTCATCTCAAACTGGCTGGGCCCCAGTGAGGTGGTTACTCGTTTTCTTGTCTATACTGTCTGTTCTAATTTGAGCTGGTGTTTTGTCTGTAGTTGTTGCTATTTCAAGGTATTTTCTGTTACCATAGTTATTTTGTCTGTTACTGTTATAATAATTTTGATTTTCAGAGAATCCACCACTCTGGTGTTGGCACTCTCCCCTATTTTGATTGTTTTACCTCTTCATGACTTTTCCATGCGTAGTATAGCCTATCCACATACTTCAAAAAATCTTTGATCGAGTCATCCAGCCTGTAAACTAGGCCCCACTGAACCCAGTTTGATAGACGTCGTTTCAGTGGATCAATCTGAATTAACTCGTCTAAAAGTTTGACTAGGTGCGTCAGTTTTCTTAGCTGTGTTTTACAAAACTCACCCACACTTAATTTCCCTTCTCATATTTGATGCCATTCTAAAATTCTGACTTAATCCTAGTTTGTCTGATTTCCGACCACAATTTATTCAAAAACAGTGTTTCAAACTGATCAAAACTCATTTCAGGGCTTACATTCTGATATGTTCAGGATAAATCCTCACCATCACGAAAACTCTTAGCTACTTCGACTTTTAATGGTGTTGGCATACCAGGTGTGAAACTGTCTTGCATTGATATAAGAAATCTACAGGATGCAGTTTGACGTCTCCAGGGAAAGTTTTTAACAGTACATTGTTACCTGGGTTGGCAAACAGGTTAGCAACAGGTTAGCAACAAGGTTATTTTCTAAATTATTTACTCTTAAGTTGACTGTTTGAAAGTTTGGGTTACTAACTCAGCTTTTTCGTTTACGCATTTAACCTCTTCTGCAACTAATATGGAGTTTAATTTCAGTTTCTCGTCTACATATTGACTTTCAGAAGTAACATATTCCTGCATAGGTTTAATTTCAGCTTTTCTGCTCTTTATCAACTCATTGATAACATTTGTTTCTGTAAAGCTGACCCATTCCTCAATGACGTCAAGTCCATCGTTTATTACTTTTACTTTTGAGTCAGTAACTTGATTTAAACAATCAACGTCTGTTTCAATATGGTCGACAGGAATATTAATGTTGACCAATTTCGTATTCTGCTTGAAATAGTTTAAACTTGTACAGACTTTCTGAAAGCTACTATTTATGTTCTGATTAACATTCTTTATGTTCTGATTAACATTCCTTTCTACTTTCTTGCTATGGTCTAATAATTTAGTATCCAACAATTTGGATAATTGTTCAGTTATAGGTTGGCCTGATTGTTGGATGCTGTGTACAGGGGAACACAAACTGCATGACGCATTTTCGTTATTATGAGTTTCACAATATAAGTTTGGGGTTGAAGCATAAATTTCCCTACCTGACCTAGTGGTCATAGGTATGTGGAGAACATTATTCTCACTCATCTTAGTATTAGACTTGCAACAATGCTCAAAATCAGTAAATAATGTTCTCTTCCCATGAATCGCCACATGGATGAATCCTTGTACTGCAACTATTAAAGATTTACCGTAGCTCTTTGTAACTGTTGAACAACTGAAATTAAAATTGATTTTGTTCCAAACTAATATAATTGAAAAACAGAGTACTTATCTTTCGTCCATCGGCGATGTTGCAGGTCCTTACAGTTGAGCGTCAGTTCTCGTCACTTTTCCTGCATCCACATATAAACAAGATTTATTCGTGGCATCTAGAATTTCACGACTATCCCAGTTCCTCCACTATTGTAACGAAACTTTTTTGGCGTGAAGGGAGACTCGAATTGCGGCAGAAATACAACACTGAAAGACTATTTGAGTGAACAGAGAAGTTGAAAAGTTTGTTGTTATACTTGTGTTCCAAGGACATCAAGAACATGTGATCATTGGGATGTCTTTGATATAGATCACTCTGGCCCCCACCACTCAAAGATAACTTTGAGACAAATACGCATGTTTACTGCTAGAACAGTTTCCAAACATTACACTTCAGTAATTAGTTCTGAAGTGACATATAAAGTTTAGTTCACTGATTATACACATCTTAGTTCAGTATAACTTGGAGTAATCTGCTTGCTTGCTGCTGCTGCTGGGGTCACTTAGTTTATGCAAACTAATGCTAGCATACATTGGACGAACATGGCATACAAGTAAACAAATGAAATAATAAATTTTATGAAATTTAATATATTATACAAATCATTTTGTTCATTGCGAAAATAGCAATGTTCTTTTAAATTAGATGTTCTTGGAAAAAGCGATGGATTAGCATCGGAAATCATGAAACTTCGTTGACTCTACTTGAGAGCCGCAAGTTTGCTTTCAAATCCATTCTCTCGAATCGGATCCAAAACTTTTTTAGCGTAACTTGTTGCAGCGTGGTACGTGTGTAGTCAAGTGCGAATGGCAGTTGGTTTTGTTGTAAGTAATACCGATTCCTGTAGTTTCGATAACCTACAATGCCTCATTTTCGTGTTACACTTCAGATGCTCCTGTGAAGGGGTCATATATAGAGCACTGATACAGATACCCGTTCACGTACTTTGTTCTGTGCATCCAATCAAGGAAAAAAACTTCAAAGGCGTAAAACGAGTCAAGATACATGTAAGCGGAAGTCAGGTGGCTCTTATACGGCGTCGTTTTTGGTGAAAGTGTAGAGTCTCTTCTACTAACGGAAACACAACTTAAGAGTGCAACACGCTCATTTTTGCAGTATTAATGAAGATTATGGCAGCTTGTATTTCCTATGCATGCCTTATTATTTTTGTATCTTCAGTAATTGTTGTTGTTTTTCCCTAGTGAAGCCACACAACTGGGCTAGTAGTAGTTGTTACTGTCACTAAGTATTTATTCTGTAGTTGGTTTTAACCAGCGATTGGAAGTGATCGTATTTTACTCATACCCAAAATATTGGCACCTTTGCTGTGGAGAATTAACTGCATAGCATCGTAAATAATAACTGTGTGTAGTTATAGTAATGCATATATGACTAGAGACGTTACAGACACCCGAATTTCAAAGCAAAATAATGTGTCTGATGCTGCGAAAATAAAGTGAAATATGTAAATGTGGATCTGCCACCGTCTCCATAAAGATAAAGCCATTGAGCTTTAAGGTAAAGAGACCATCTCAAAATGAAATTTTACTTCACCCATCAATTCACTTACTTTCTTCCAACCATTAATCATGTTCTGTACATCCCATCAAACAGAAAAATGTCAAAGGTGTGAAACGAGTCCAGATACATGTAAACAGAAGGCCGGTGGCTCGTATAATCTTAATTTGTACACAGTATGTTGCTTAGTATGCTGGAAATAAAGACGCCACTTAGAAAAAGCTACTCCTTCCTCTCTTGTATTGAAATGCCACTGCTTTTGTTCTATTGGTAACTTAATATTTACTTGATGACAGAGGTACTTTCCAAATAAAACAGTTACCTGACTCTAGAAAAAAGAGACCTGTTTATAGTGCACTTCTATCTATCATGCAGTTTTCCTTACTATGTATGTAACAGGAATTTTCACTTCTTGAATACAGATAATTTGATAATAATTTCCTGAAGGAAAGACTAAGGAGAAGTTTTTAATTCCATTTTGAATAAGCAGGGATACCCAATATCTTGCTTTAGTGCTCCATGCAAATGCCTTATACAATTTCGCACAGAACACAGAACTCAACTCTCAAGTCTGGAAAAATATGCAAGGTACGCATAAAAATTATTTCTTTTTGTTGCACTGTGATTGTGCAAATCATAGTTCGCCTAAGCTGATTTTTATTATCAGCAACACACGCCATTAAACACTAAATAAACTGAGAAGTCAACTAAGACACTGTAAAATTGTTACAGAAGTCTCTGTAGAAGTCAGTATTCCCAATGCTCGCTTTTGTGTTCTAAATATTTCACATAACTTGAAAGTATTGTGTAACGACTTAGATTCGTGTTTGTGTGTGTCTGTTTAGTATTTGAAAAATGTATCAAACTTATATCGGTATCCAAATATGTAAATCTCAGTGCAGGGCAACAGAATAGTGCCAAAATTAAATTTTGAACAGAAGTATCTTAAACTCGCGTAACACGATGCGAAATCCAGATTAGCCACTACAAACCGTTTTCAATGAAATATACATATGCTATGCTAATTGACTGAAAAACAAATGACTCAGATTAAAATGTTTGCCCTCAATATTGTTAATCTTTATCTTTAGTCTTGCTATGATTCACTGTACCAGAAGTGTTATTCAAGTTACAGAGCAAATGACCATAATATTTAACGAATCTGACTTTCTGATAAAATTGCTTGAAAACTCACAAGATACCACTTTACTAGATCTTCTGTTGGTATTAAGCCTCTGGATTTATAAGATCTTTTTACAAATACATTATGACAATCACTATATTTTATAGTTCACATGAATTTCGATGATAATTAAATTTGTTGGCCTATCAGTGCGCACAGAACGCTTGTCTGTTCTGCAACCTTTCGCCATAAGGAATAATGAGGTGTTTCTCAAAAATCAAATTTCAATTGAAGTGCTTCTGATGTGCAGTGCAAGACGGCATCTCATCAGTTTTTTCAATAATGATTCTGCAGCACACAATTCGCGATGTGCAGTGCGAGTATCCAAACACATTCATGAAGGAGCACAACGAAAAATGAGAAACTTAACTTGAAGGAACTAAACTGACGACTGATAAATGAGAACAAAGACGCCAAGTATAACTACGCTTCATTAAGCCATAACAACAATACAGCCTTCCATAAAGTTTTCACAACTAGACAAGTTAGCAAAATATTTCTTAATAATTTTTCTGCGTGAAATTACTTTTCTTGACAGTTGTTTCAATTATAAGACAAAACCACATGTTGCGTTATAATATTCCTGCAGTACACTTCAACCTATTTCTACAGTACAGCTCGGCCATAAACAGTGTTCCAACAATAAGGAATTACACAGTCATATATACATCAACCCAAATACCTTAAAATTTCCTCTTCAACATTCTTCTACTGATATAATCTCGTTTTCTTTCCTCAAAACATATTAGCACAACATGCTCTTAGATAATGCTGCCTGCACTACACGGTAGGCCAGCTTCCATCCTTTTCAAACCGAGTGCATAGCCAGATTGTGTAACAACCACTGCACACTTCTACTATATGCCTTACTTTCACATCTTTGGTCTCAGAACACAGACTTACGAAGAAAATCATAATTTCGATACTACAGATGTTGAGTACGTTTATCAGATTCGCAACTTCAGTCTTAGCTATGACCAAGACTTCTTGAGAATCGACATGGGAAATCGGACAGCCCTTTCAACCTATACTAGAGGCACACATCTATGTGAAATAATTCTATAAGGAAACAAGTCTTGAAGATATGCAAAATGACACAACGTTCTTGTCGTTGGGTCAAACAAAGAGACCTACTTCCAAGAAAGAAACAGAGTGACCTGCGCTTCTTCATTAGTATGTCTATAAGTCCAATCCGTTCCGACTTGTTATCGAGATGGACCCACAGAAATTTACACACACTATTACGTTTAGTGTATCGCTCTACTTTATACTTCTGACGCACAGGATGAAACTTATGAGCATTGGCTGATAAGGTTGATTTTGGACTCTTGATTAGAGCGCTTGTATCATCAGCAGCTAATAAATTTTTCAGTCATCTTTTTAAGTCACTGGAAGACCATTTATGTGTGTAATCACTTCTTGCTCTCCCAGGCGTAAAGTTTCATTTGGCTGATAAATTACATTTGCGTAAGTCCTTTTCAGGACTTGAGATCTGTCTATAACATGTGTCTGACAACTTCTATGCTGATCACTGTGCATACGGCGAAATATATTGTTATATGCTGCACTTCAGGCGAAAATGTAACTGTTTTTTCTCTTGCAGATTCGCTTCTGGAAGGAAGCCAGGGCAGTCAATATGCCAGCGGACATCATGGTGTCGCCCAAGATGCAACCTACCTTTCTGGAATGGCTGCAAGTGCACTCCATCACGGCGTCCGTTTTCATTGAGAACGTGCAATAGTAAGTGTTCAAGTGCAGCAAGAGGCTCCATTTCCTTGGTTACATAGAGTACCCCATAATACACCAACTGAACTCAGATAACAAGCTTACTAAGTACAGAAACCTGTTCCATTGTGGTGGGAAAAGGTTCTATATAATCTGCCCAGCTCATACATATAGCATGTAACTGTACTTCTTGCTGGGTGATAAGCTGAAATATATATCACTTGTACATCGTACTGCTCTACACCCTTGATTTCAAATTTTGGAAATGAACTGGGGTCTATTAACTGACAATACTGACTGTAATTTTGCTACAGATGCGAAGTATTAAATCACCCTACTAAATGTAGCTGTTGGTGTTCGTTTGCTAAGTGCCTGGAGTTTGATTAATATGGAAAACATTGCCGTTACCACTCGTATAAATGTAACATGTCCTAAAGTTTTTAGTAGTGTTTCAAACAAATGTATAGAACTTAATCAAATTCGGGTATATTGTTTTCCGTGGGACATCTTTGGATCTGTCTGTCATTTTTTCCATTTGGCAAATACCAGTCTCTTGATTTAGTTCAATTATTTGTCTTTTAGCCCTGTTATCAACAATTACTGTGACACCTGAATGTTTCACAGTACATTCCATAGGTCCACGATGTCCTAATGCTGACTGGAAATAATCTGTTCATTGAATTTCAAAATAAGATGGGCAATAGACGCTCCAGTTTTCCCTATCAAAATCTTTTGTTTATATAAAAATCCTTTGTAATACTGAATAGTGTGAGGATGATTCAAACCAGCAAAATTAATAACTGCCGACTTCCAATCTTGGTTCCCGTTTTGATGATGTATCATACTCTTTTCTTTTTTTTTTTAAATATATGCCCATTTTTTCCCAATTACTTATTTAATGAAATACAGTTGGAATGTACCGTCTTCATTGTTCTTTCTTAGGTTTTCCAGAAACAAAGGTAAGGCATCTGCTACATAATTGCCAGTGCCTTAACGTAACAAATCTCATAATCATGTGACTGAAGTTATAATGCCCAGCGGATTAATCTTCCCTCTATCAGAGTCAATCTATTTGAAATGTTAGTGCTTTGTGACACGTTTGAATAATAATTCTATGTTACATAAACAACATCGAAACTTTTTAAGACCCATATTATTGCTAAGGCTTTTTTCTCTGATGTGGTGTAATTTCTTTCGCATTTAGTTGGTGTCCTGCTCGCTAGCATCAATGTTTTATGACCTGATCCTTCCAGGCTACTGATTTATTGAAACATTTCAACCCTGATTCCATATGCTTTGCTGTCAGCACTCATATGAAACGGCTGCGTTAATTCTCAACGATCCAAAACTGTATTCCTTAAGAATATTCTTTTAAATTAATCGATGTCGTCTTGACAGTCTCATTTCCAAACAAAAGCACTATTTTTCCTAATCAAGTAGTTTAAAAGAGGACCATTAATAGCTTGGCCCTTCGCAAATTTTCAGTAGAAAACCATAGCCGTTGTCTTTATTCTTGCGGGGAGGGCACTACACAACAGCTGGTAATTCTTCTGGGTCGTTCCCAGTCTCAGACTTTGTCACAATGTGCTCCAGAAATTCAATTTCTCTTTTTAGAAACTCAAATTTTTTTACGTTTTAGATCATTCCCCCAGCTTGAAAAGCAATTAAGAATGTACTGCATGCTTCACAATGTTCGTGTACTCTTGTGTAGCGATCAACAAATCTGATATGTATATCGTTAATCCAGTATACAGGGTGATTAGTGATATGGCACACTGGGCATACAACAAGGATCAGTAATCACATAGGAGCTGGGGGTCACAAAGCCACGAGAGGACACTGCAATCAAGAGAGAGCTGCCATCGTCGGAGACCGTTTAATTGGGCCGTACATTCTCTCAGACAGACTTCACGGTCATACGTACCACGTATTTTTGCGAGAGAATCTGCCGGACGTGCTGAATGATGTTCACATGCGTGTTCGTCGCTGCATTCGATTTCAGCTTGACGGAGCCCCCACGTTTCAAGATACAAGTGAGGACACATCTGCAGGCAACCTTTCTCACCCGCTGGACTGGTTGCGGTGGGCCAGTCGCATGGTCACTCTATCTGTCAGCAATCGACTTTTTCAAGTGAGGATACGTGAAGGGCCTACTCTATGAAACACTCGTTCAGTCGTCGGAGGAGCTGTGGACAGGATTGGGGCACCAGCAGGATCTATTCCAGGTACACCAGGTACCTTTGAGAGGATGCACTGTTCAATGCAGGGTCCATGTCAGGCGTGTCTCGATTCTTCTTGAAGAGACTTTAAGCCTCTCCTACAAGTGTGAACATTAAAAGTAAAAGGCAATTTTGATCTTTCATTTCCACGCCCAGGATGAATTCACAAAGCTCTTCACGCTGTTGTTACTCGCCAACAGGAAGGGCTTTTAGCAACAGAAACCTTCCTAAAACACGAAACACAGCAGGCAGACATACATTTTCTAACCCAAAGTATCCGAAAACACCGACGCAATCCGGAACTGACCACTGGGTGTCACTAGCGGCGCACCCACCAGTATAGAAGCAGGTAGGAAGTATTGTGTGGTGAGTAGAGAAACAGTGACAGTGTTCGGGACAGTCAGGAGAGGTCAGTGACCGAACGTGCGTTAGTCATTAGGTGTCGTCTGGGTAACAGACCTTTCTGGAAAATTTCAATCCTTCTGAAGCTGCCCAAGACGACTACTGGTGACGTGACTGTGAACTGGATACGCGGAGGAGCAGTCACAGCTAAGCCAAGACCAGACAGACCATGTCTACTGAAGGCCGAAGACCAACGAGAATTGCGGAAGGTGGCTGTACAAAATCGCAACAAATCAGCAGAACGAAACACATATGAGTTCGAACGTGCTACCGATAGTTTCATTAGTACAATGAATGTACGTGGGGAATTGAACAGAACAGAGCACAGTTGTCGAGCAGCTCCTCACATGCCACACATTTCCGCAGTCAACGCCAAGCGACACTTGAGGTGGTGCGTAGAGCGGCGTCGCTGGACAGTGGGCGACAGGAGAGGAAAGGTTCGGAGTGACGAATCACGCTATATACCGTGGCAACCCGATGGAACAGCTTGGGTTTGCCAAATGCCTGGAGAATATTAAAAGCAATCATGTGCAGTGTCAGCATCGCAGATGAGGTGGTGTTAAGATATGACGGTACTGCGCTTATGGAAACGTTAAATGCAGAAGGATGTGAACACATTTACAACATCATGTTCTGAGCACCGTAGAAGAACAGTTCGAAGAAGATGACTGTCTCTGTCAGCATGACAATGCACTGTGTGATTTGTATGCGAGACATGGGTTTCTGACAGTAACATTCATGAAATGGACTGGTCTACTCAGATTCCTAACCAGATCGCGAGACAATACCTTTTGGATGACTTCGCTCCAGACCCAAAGGTCCAACACCACTACCTTCGGTGATTTCGGCTCATGAGAGAAGGGTGGTCGGCATTTCTCTACATATATTCAGATCCCTCGTTCAAACTGTCTCCAGCAGAGTTCAAGCCATCAGAAAAGCAACGGGTGAACACACTCCATGGCTAGATACTTTTGATCAGCTAGTTTATGAAGAATGACTAACTCTCTGCTGGCACAATAGGCAAATGTCTATTGACCAAGTGTTAAACGCTGTTGAATGTGCTCTACGCCTTGAATGAGCGCACTGGGTGATCTCTGGATGTAATAGTTGCTACATCACATTGCAGCTACAGCCACCTGGCGACAACTGAGATCGGCAGGTGCCGAAATCCAGAACCGCTAGTGTTTACCGGCGTAGTTACCACACAAGTCAGCAGGCAAGTTTATCAGTCAAAATCCTGTTCAGTGGCCGCAATATATATGTCAACATTTACAGCCGACCATGACACTGGTCTGTAGTCACGTCGAACCCCAGGTGCCGCCAAGGAAATATGTGGAGCCAGCTTAGCCACAAGTGTCGCTTGCGTCACCCCGTTACCCCTATAGGCGCTACATGCAGGCCCTGCTTAACAGCCGCCGATCATGTGCCCGCTGAGCGTAGAACAAATGTCCGACGACCAGACGTGTATTTAAGATTGGGTCCAGCCCCTAGCTGGCAATTCAATTCGCTGAACCAGTACTTACGTCACTCAGCCAAATCTGGATGTAGACCCAGCTTCAAAAATGCATCACAACAGCTAACAAAGAGCCACCATACGTCACTTCCGGAGCTTTCGCCTAATTCGACATTGGCTATTGACTATGTTTTTCCCAGGAACTACTATCAGATATAGGTGTCTGACTGGACCTACAATTGCACTGCTAAACCCTTGGTAATGATTGACATCCGACTTGGACATAGTTACTTCAAGTGTTATTGTTTCTGTCAATGAATCAAAGTGATACTATTATTCATTATCTATATCAGACGAAGAAGATCGTTAGTGTGTGTGTTTTTAATTTACTTATTACTGGGCCCAGTGGACATTGGCTGTGAATAATTTCAGTTTATGTGCGTGAAAAATAAATTTCTTTTGTTTTGTCACTATCTCGTAATCTTATCTATAGTTGTGAACTCGCATAAGGGTACTGTAATAAACAACCTTTGTCTTGAAACTGCTGGCGGTATCGTCTACTACACTGAGCTATAGAATTTGCAGAGATGTTATCTAAATGAAAATGATGCAGCTCGAGTATAAACTGCCCTGCACAACTTAAGGGCGACATAGATAAACTACCGTTGCCCAGTAATTACTCCGTGGAACCGAATGAAATTGATGGAACACATAGCCAGGGGTCTCTCATTCGTACAGAGAAAGCTGGACACAACGGAACACAATGTACCGGTCACGGGCAAGGAGACCATCTGAGTTCAGTTACCGTGCAATTATCAACTACAGCATCAGATTATAGCTACATCTTGCTACAGACAATAAGGTACCCACGTCAGACAGCGGGTGCAATTGCAATCACAATTAACAGAACTGTACCGTTTGCGATGGTGCCAAGGGGTCCTCCTAACGAGGAGCAGCGTCCTGAGCCCTCCCTGGACGACAGCAGATTCATTCTGAGCACTGATTCTGGTCGTATCCTGATATAGCGAGTGGTGGGAACACGAAATGCACCCAGAACCATGCTGCGACATGATTGCTTTGGTGGTCCAAGTGCTTTATTGCTCAGATGCATAATGTTGCATGGGCACACTGACCGCCAAATCTTTGACCATGGTACAGTCACCGATCAGTCGTACTGTAACACTGTTTTCTTCCTCAGGGATGCATTCGGCTCTGACTTCATTTTGATGAATGACGATGCGCGGCGACATCGGACAGCGCAGGAGGTGGAGGGAGTGGAGGAGCTCTTGGAACGAGAGTATGTCCGGCGAATCGACTGGCCTGCTCTCCACGACTTAAATTCTATCGATCACGAATGGGATGTGTTGGGGAGACGTCTTTCAACGCGTAGACATGCTCCGATGACCATCCAATAGTTGTCAGACCCACTTGTGGAGGAACGGAACGCTCTACCGCAACAACTCCTTACTAACCTCGTCACGGACATAGGAGTCCATTGTAAACCTTCCATTGCCATCCGTGGTGATCACGCTCTCCATTAAAACCACGTCACGGCTTTTGTAATGTATGTGAGCCATCATGAATCGTGGTGACATCAGTGTTATTATTGACTTTGAATAAAAGTATCGCTTCTGCCTGTCTCGTTGCGTATTTCTTTCGGTTACATTCTGTACTCCACTGTAGCAGTTTGTCCATATTCCAACGAACTATGGTACTCGGCAGAGACAGAAC
The DNA here is from genome assembly GCF_023864275.1 of Schistocerca cancellata. Taxonomy (NCBI): domain Eukaryota; kingdom Metazoa; phylum Arthropoda; class Insecta; order Orthoptera; family Acrididae; genus Schistocerca; species Schistocerca cancellata. Next base: position 408,384,070 of record NC_064628.1, read on the forward strand.
AGGCGAAAGCTATTTTCGTCGTTAAGTTTTTCAAAGCAGAATATTTGATTTCCGTCTCCTGAACTGGATAAAAGAAAAGGCGCTTTTTTGCTGTGCTTCAGCTACCTCCACTTGAAGGAACTACACGCAGCACTCTGGAGACACATACAGACACCCACATCAGCAGGCAACTTACAATCGGCTCCAAGACAAACTTTTAAATTTGAAACATAAGACACAATTCACCACAAATTTCAGTCTTCATCCATATGCGAGAAGATACATGTTTTTGGTTCAAAAATGGTTCAAATGGCTCTGAGCACTATGGGACTCAACATCTGAGGTCATCAGTCCCCTAGAACGTAGAAATATTTCAACCTAACTATCCTAAGGACATCACACACATCCATGCCCGAGGCAGGATTCGAATCTGCGACCGTAGGGGTTGCGCGGTTCCAGACTGAAGCGCCTAGAACCCCTCTGCCACAGCGGCCGGCTACATGGTTTTCATGTTGGGTGAAATCTTTTTGAAATACCCTACAGAATTCACAACGACATACCTACACTCCTGGAAATGGAAAAAAGAACACATTGACACCGGTGTGTCAGACCCACCATACTTGCTCTGGACACTGCGAGAGGGCTGTACAAGCAATGATCACACGCACGGCACAGCGGACACACCAGGAACCGCGGTGTTGGCCGTCGAATGGCGCTAGCTGCGCAGCATTTGTGCACCACCGCCTTCAGTGTCAGCCAGTTTGCCGTGGCATACGGAGCTCCATCGCAGTCTTTAACACTGGTAGCATGCCGCGACAGCGTGGACGTGAACCGTATGTGCAGTTGACGGACTTTGAGCGAGGGCGTATAGTGGGCATGCAGGAGGCCGGGTGGACGTACCGCCGAATTGCTCAACACGTGGGGCGTGAGGTCTCCACAGTACATCGATGTTGTCGCCAGTGGTCGGCGGAAGGTGCACGTGCCCGTCGACCTGGGACCGGACCGCAGCGACGCACGGATGCACGCCAAGACCGTAGGATCCTACGCAGTGCCGTAGGGGACCGCACCGCCACTTCCCAGCAAATTAGGGACACTGTTGCTCCTGGGGTATCGGCGAGGACCATTCGCAACCGTCTCCATGAAGCTGGGCTACGGTCCCGCACACCGTTAGGCCGTCTTCCGCTCACGCCCCCATATCGTGCAGCCCGCCTCCAGTGGTGTCGCGACAGGCGTGAATGGAGGGACGAATGGAGACGTGTCGTCTTCAGCGATGAGAGTCGCTTCTGCCTTGGTGCCAATGATGGTCGTATGCGTGTTTGGCGCCGTGCAGGTGAGCGCCACAATCAGGACTGCATACGACCGAGGCACACAGGGCCAACACCCGGCATCATGGTGTGGGGAGCGATCTCCTACACTGGCCGTACACCACTGGTGATCGTCGAGGGGACACTGAATAGTGCACGGTACATCCAAACCGTCATCGAACCCATCGTTTTACCATTCCTAGACCGGCAAGGGAACTTGCTGTTCCAACGGGACAATGCACGTCCGCATGTATCCCGTGCCACCCAACGTGCTCTAGAAGGTGTAAGTCAACTACCCTGGCCAGCAAGATCTCCGGATCTGTCCCCCATTGAGCATGTTTGGGACTGGATGAAGCGTCGTCTCACGCGGTCTGCACGTCCAGGACGAACGCTGGTCCAACTGAGGCGCCAGGTGGAAATGGCATGGCAAGCCGTTCCACAGGACTACATCCAGCATCTCTACGATCGTCTCCATGGGAGAATAGCAGCCTGCATTGCTGCGAAAGGTGGATATACACTGTGATAGTGCCGACATTGTGCATGCTCAGTTGCCTGTGTCTATGTGCCTGTGGTTCTGTCAGTGTGATCATGTGATGTATCTGACCCCAGGAATGTGTCAATAAAGTTTCCCCTTCCTGGGACAATGAATTCACGGTGTTCTTATTTCAATTTCCAGGAGTGTATATAAGTTTGTTAGAAATAAACTGTAAGTTTAGCAGGCAAATACCGTCCGTATCATACAAGAGTTGTCATACAAAAATAGGAAGGGAGATGGTGTGAAAGGGAGAAAGCGAGGGAAAGGTTTGCTCTCTATAAAGACCTACGTATCCCATATTCATCTAAAGTTAAATGTGACAAAGTTTTGTCTGTTGAGACACGAAATTAAATGAAATTAGTCGCTAGGTGTCAGCCACTAAATTAAGTCATCCCTAATTCGGCACAGGTCGTTGTGGCGGCTTCACTGGAGAAGTTGGAGGAAGAGAAGCGTCGCGTTCAGCTCGCCTCCTCTCTGTGTTTGCCCCGCTGAGGTCTGTCGACATCGGCTATGTTTCTTTTGCATCCACTCGCAAATATGTCTACTGCTGACCCTCTATCTAAGCGTGGAAATCCCTGGCTAATATTTCATTGGAAAAAGGAACAGATACTTTGAAGTTCGTTATAGCAGCACACAAATCGTTTTGGAGGCATCTGCCTCGCTAAGGGTATAAATTGCCTATAACATTGAGGTACAGAATGTTTTGAAGTAAGCTGAAAAACCCACTTGCCGCCTCAATGGTCGGATTGATTATTAACTGAGCAGCCTTAGCACAATACTTCTTTCTATAGACGAGATGTCTGACTATTGCAGGTAAAAACTAAAGAGGCGAGTAGAGGAAAGTGGAAACAACAAATAGTTCCAACAAACAAATGTCCGGAAACCAAGGGTTTTACCGATACTATTTATGTATAAGTGCAGTCATACCAGTGTTATAATATCGTTGATGTCCGAGGCTACGATTTATTCCAAACTCCGTATGATTTCATCATCATTACTGATACCTGAGCAATGGTTAAGAGCGTTTCTATAACAATACCGAGACCTCGCAGACCTCAGGACTTGAAAACACTCGATTCTTTTTGTGGGGAATTGGTGGGGGGGGGGGGCGGATGTGTAAAAGCTTTGACTTATTCCGTATTCCTGCACAATCTATAGTGTCGATGAGCTCCAGGTATTCACTACGGATGATTGTCAGTGCGTTCAGAGCACGCGTGGGAGAATTGTATGTATATGGCCGTTGATGAGGAGGGATGCTGAAACCTCCATTCACATGAGCCGTTTGTCCTGAAGTGCATATCTGCATTTTGGTTCTGAGGGGACTGTCGTAAGGAGTTCATTTACTCAGTCATAATAAGTCGATTGGGCCAACACTATTTTTATGTCGTATGTTTACTACGATTATTTGCTTGTTTCCTGTCCTCCTCCTTCCCATTTTGACCGTATCTGTAACAATCAAACAGCCTGTATGTAGATATTTCCTAACATAACAGTTGCATTCACTACTTGTGGACATAATTGAACAATTAAGAATAATCCAATAACAGTCAGCATGCATACAACTTGTAGTGAGGGTTGGTTTGGTCTAATATTGCTAATAACATACTTATCACATCTTCCTGACACACACCAGAGGTTAATTAATGTAAATATAAATAGATTACATTTTAATCATTTTATTTCCATAATATGTTGGACCACTGCTAGTTAGTTTCACCCAATTACACAGGATGTTTTCGAAGTTTTTGCATGAAACGTTCATGGAGAATGGAACACGCATGGTGAACACCTGTCGTTAGAGACCAAATGTTCGCCGGAGCTTCCCGCAGTCGCAAGGCGTCCTTTCGTGGTGATTATGCGCCTGAGAGGTGACTAGGCCTAAGCACTCTGCTACGTGTATGTCTTCTGTGTTGCCTATAATCCAGTCACTTGTAGGGGGGTGGGCCTATCGAAATTAAACCTAATTCGCTTCTAAAATATCTTTTTCCACTTACACTTATTCTCAAGATTTTCTTGCTGGAACTCACTCATATCAGTTTGCTTGGATAGTCAGTATGCAGCACGTCAGATTAGTGGACTATGTCTGTTCGGCGACATTTCGTCATTGCGGTAAGAGTAACGAAACATAAACTGGTAGTTTTTGTTAGGAATGTTTAAGCGCATGCCGTTGCCATATGATGATTGATCTGTCGGAACAGTTGACTGACAGCGTCCGGTGACCAGCTAGCCTATCCCCCGCGCACCTGCATGGGGGCATTGGCTGGTGCATCGCTTGCGTCTGTCACCATGGCTGCAGTTTGTTGTGGGTAGGTGACTACTACCTAAGGCAGGCCAACGGCCACTGCACATGGAATCAAAGTGCTGAGTGATTTATCTTTAGCTGATAAAGGTTTTTCTGAAAAGTTGTTAGTCTGCTACATACATTACTAGCGTTTCTCCATAAGTTTAAAAAACTCAACAGTTACACATAACAGAGACTTAAGTCTCCTTCACTATTTACAGAAGTCTGCCACCGTTTGGGTAACTTTTCGATTCCGCAACCTTAGCGACCACGTTGTTTTGAGGCGAAGAACTCGTCGAGTCATATTCGGAGCGCATTTTCCATTCGGAAAGGAAGGTCCTTGGACGTCGTTGGGTTGAGAGCGGCAAAGGTGGAAATCCGAGTCCGCAGCATCAGGGAAATAAGGTGAGTGCCGACTGACTTACCGACCCAATACGATGTATGTTTTCTGTCAGTCTAGCAGAATGCAGGCGGGCGTTATCGTGTAGCGGCATCACTCTGTACAGCTTTGCCGGTCGTTGTGCTTCGATTGCGTCTCAGTCTTTGACAATAAATGTCAGCATTGCTTATTACCCGTTGGGAAGCAATTCGTAGTATACTACACCGTCACTGTTCCACCAGATGATTGACATTATCTTTCGTGGATGCACTCGAGTCTTTGTACAGGTAGTTGCTGCTTTGTTTGGGCTCAACCATTCCCTTCTTTTCCTTATGTTGGCATAAAGTCAAATTTCTCGTCACCAGTAACGATACAGGACAGAAATAGTCGGTGTTGTTCACGAACCAATTGATAATGAGCAGTAGATATGCACAAATGGCTACTCGCTGATTTTTGTCGTTTCAGATTACAGTGTGCGATACCTCCGGTTTTTGAACCTTCCCCGTTGGATGCAGCTGCTGCACGATGCGATGATCACTGTTCACCACATATGCTAGTTATCGACTGTACTGGAGGCGATCACTGTGGATTAATTCATTTAAGCGACCTTCATCAAACCCCGAACGTTTTCCTGAATGTGGAGAGTCACTAATGTCATAATGTTTCTTGCTAAAACGAGAAAACCATTTTCTTCCAGTGCTCTGTCCAATGGTCTCATCCCCACACAAGGCGCAAATGGTTCTGGCTGCCTCTGCTGCTGTCACCTCTCTGCTGAACTCAAACAGAAAAATATTTGGAAATGTTTCGATCTCTTCATTGTTACTCCATTGTCTAGTGTCCATAGCTACCTGACTCTCTCCAGATGACAAAATGACAATATGTAAACTCAAACAGCAATAGAGAACTACAAATAAAAAATGAGAATGATAAATAAATCTGTAGCAACTGGAATATGAACATTCAAAAACAAGAACACGACGTATTACCAACGTAATACCTATGGTCATGTCCATGTATCTGATTTTCCAGATTGTGTATTCGTATTGCCTATCAAATTACGTGACATAAACTTTCGCAGGTGTTGCGTAACGCTTGTTTCTCACGTCAAAACGCAGATACACCCATTAAAATATTGATGTACACTCTGGATGCTCTCCAAGAGTGGCTGAGACAGCTGTTTATCAGTTCAGGGAAGAAATATGACACCACATCCATTAGTAATTATCGCACCTAATAATCATCAATAATGACAAATAAAGACCGAAATAGCTTTACTTTTTTCTTTTTTCAGCTTGATTGACAATGAGAGGCCGGATAATGTAGCGAGAGCAGACTTTGCTTTAGATGATTATCACACCCTAGAAGAGGTAAGTTATCGGTCTACATACACTTTTTCCACGTGTGAACAGATTTTAGACATATACACTATTACTTTGTCTTATCATCTGACACTCTGTGAATCTGATTAAAGGAATAGTTGTTGCAAATTTGAGGTAATTTGAGAGTATTAGTAAAGAAGTAATTTACACCTACAGAGCGTAATTATACTCACCTGGCTTAGATTGAAATCCCTTGGTGGCACACACATAATTGAAGTCATCTAAAATTCAGTGTTGGACTCAAAATGACCAAGTTCAATTTTCAACGTTTATGCTAATTAGATTCTTTCATTGGAGTGATGGCCAGTTTCTATCAACTGATAGTTCTTTATGCATTAATCCAGTGGTAAATCTAACAAAAATTGTCATGCTAATTTGCATCCAAAACGATATCATTAAGATACCAAGTAAAACATCTTTACTTCCCGACATCACAAACAACATTAACACTCAGTCGTAGCTTGTTTACTCAATCCATTCTTCTTACCTATACTCATTTCAGTTCTGCATAACTTTACGTTACAGTCCATTCTCAACACAACTGAAGTAGTTGCCACCAATAGAAGTTCAGTAATCATTGTCTCTTATTACGTAACTGTCACCAGTGGTGTTACACGAGTTGCATTTCCAATCTTGACATGGTAATGATCTGAAAATGGTGGTGGACCAAATGCTTTTCCTTTATTTGTTAGTGATTCATTTTCAAAAACAGTTTATCAAAATTAAGACTGCACATTATCCATTGCATAAACATGTCCTGTCCAATGTCAAAGTTAATAAGACGCTAGACATATGCAGTCTGTAATAAATATTATTGTATGCATTAACCCACTGATTTACATAAATGAAAATACCACGAAACTGTTAGTATGATCATAACTGTAAGCACACTTTCATCAGAATGTTCATGTAATGATAGAAATATGTAAACTCGCAAAGATGTTACCTGACTGTGAGACCAGCTTAGACAAATTGTGTATACATCTTATCATGCCAAATGCTAAGCACAGCCTAGTTCTATATATGTCTTTGTTGTGTGACTACCACATGCAAAATCAAATTTTTTCTGTGGTGAGGGATACCTATTTCGAGAATTATAATGCAGTTTGTAAAACTGTGAATTACCAGTTTTGAAGTAAAGTTGCCATATTTGACATTATGTTAATTTAGTTAGTTCTTCATAACTGATTAATGAAGAAAATCTGAAATAGATTATTTGGAAGAATGAAATGGTGACTTTCTAATTAGTGGTGGCAATGTCTCAAACATACTAGTTAGCACATAGTACTTTTACCACTACATATTGCAGTGATAGTTTTGGTTATCAGTTACTCTTCATTGACATGGCTTCTAGTGAAACTAAGTTTACTGATATAATCAGTGGACTGAAAACTGTCACCTGAATAACAAATTAATTAGAAGCAGTGTGTGTACAGTGTTTTGGCTGTTTTTGGTGAATGTTGAAATATAGACCACAAAATATACATTTGTCTGATGAATTCATCCATGTTAAGGTATGTGACCATTAAGGCTTAGCATGTAATAAATTTTTTGTGTCTTCTTTATCTGAGACAAGTTTATATAGTGTGACATTTTGACACAGCATCTTCAGAAAACTGTGAAAATAAAAGAAATATTTACATAGTTCTCCAAAGATGGTATGTCAAAACATGTTACAATAAACATATTTGTCTCTGACGAAGATATCTGCAAGACTTTATTGTATGCCAAAAAATTAATCACTCTACATGTGTAGAATAATAGTAGAAGGAACAATTTCAGCTTTCTGCATTACATCATCCACTACTTAATTTTACAGACAGATGTTTAGTAGATAGCTTACTGTATACATCAATGTAAAATAACCACCAGTGTTACCTTTTGTAGACATTTTAAAATCAAGCAGAAATCAATTATAGAAAATTTCACACAATATGATTTTTAAATATAAATTATATGACTGAAACTGAAACATAAATATTGGTCATAACCTTACATTACATAATACAAATACATTAGAATTTTCTGTATATAACTCTATAAATTTTAACAATTCCTTTTTAGACTTGGGACATTAAACAGTAAGACACAAATCATTTATATAATTTTGCTCACTTGTTTCATAGCCGAGTCTTTGGGAATACTGTTCTCAAATGACATTGACCCTGAAATTTTACTGGCTGTGAATCTGTTCTTCAGTCACCTTTTCTCAATGCTATGTGATTTACAAGTCTCCATTAACATACTTACATGAGAAACAACAATATGCTAAACTGAAACAATAATACAAATTTCTCCCTGAACCTGAAAGAAAGTGGATTAATTCTTCCACTGGTCGAAACTTTAATAATTATCATACACAAATAATACATATTTCAACATTTATTACGCAAAATTAGGTGGAGGCTGCTTTGAAATTCAGCTGTACCTGAAATTAAATTCAGTTACTAAAATTCTTCATCTTTACTCTCTCACAAACTAAGTTGCCTCTGGTTTTTATTCCAGTCAGATAGCTTACATAAGTTTCTTACATATTTAAGGTGATTTATCATAAATAGATTTTCCATAGTGCATTATCACTTGAAATTATTAATACAGAAACATATACATAGCAATCCAGCATTTGCCTTATGTAAAATTGTTGGAGTGAAACTGTTTGTGTAATCTGACACAATAACACAAGTTTGTTCCTAAACCTGAAATAAAGTGGATTAATTCTTCTACTAGGCAAAATATTAAATATACAATCACACCAAATTTTACATAATTCAATATTTGTCAAATTAAAGTTGGTGTAAGAACAAAATAGCAATATCATATTTGCAATTCGTACACACACATATATATATATATATATACATATATATATATATATATGTGTGTGTGTGTGTGTGTGTGTGTGTGTGTGTGTGTGTGTGTGTGTGTATGTATGTGTGTGTGTGTGTGTGTGTGTGTGTGTGTGTGTGTGTGTGTGTAGTTCATAATACATTTCATTGTTTTTTCATTATAGGTGATGCTATTTTGTCTTATATGTGAAGAAAAATAAAGTTTTGTTGTTGTCTGTTGCTATCAGACGACAGCTAGTAGAGTTATTTTCTGTGAGAAATCTGAATCAATGAAGTGATGTTTAATAAAGTTGTAATGTAGAGATATGGCATAATGATGATCTAGTAATAAACCAATGAACTATTATTAAAATGGTGAAATGGCATGGATGCATCAGTGGTAAGTGGTCAAGTCTACACTCAGTAAAATTAAAATTCACAATTTAATTTACACCAACAATTCTACATAAGGCAAACACTGGTTTGGTGAGTATATGTTTCAATATTAACATTTTCAAGAAATAATGCACTATGGAAAATCTATTTATAAGTAACCACTTTAAACAAGTAATAAAATTATGTAAATGAACTGTCTGGAATAAACAACAGAAGAAACCTACACTACTGACCATTAAAAATGCTACATCACGAAGATGACGCGTAACAGACGCGTAATTTAACTGACAGGAAGAAGATGCTATGATATGCTAATGATTAGCTTTTCAGAGCAATCACACAAGGTTGGCGCCGGTGACGATACTTACAACGTGGTGACATGAGGAAAGTTTCCAAACGATTTCTCACACACAAATAGCAGTTGACCGGCGTTGCCTGGTGAAACGTTGTTGTGATGCCTCGTGTAAGGAGGAGAAATGCGTACCATCACGTTTCCGACTTTGATAAAGGACGGATTGTAGCCTACTGCGATTGCGGTTTATCGTATCGCGACATTGCTGCTAGTGTTTTTCGAGATCCAATGACTGTTAGCAGAATATGGAATCCGTGGGTTCAGGATGGTAATACGGAACGCCGTGCTGGATCCCAACGGCCACGTACCACTAGCAGTCGAGATGACAGACATCTTATCTGCATGGCTGTAACGGATCGTGCAGCCACATCTCTATCCGTGAGTCACCAGACGGGGACGTTTGCAAGACAACAACCATCTTCACGAACAGTTCGACGACGTTTGCAGCAGCATGGACTATCAGCTCGGACACCGTGGCTGCAGTTACTCTTGACGCTGCATCACAGACAGGAGCGCCTGCGATGGTGTACTCAATGACGAACCTGGGTGCACGAATGGCAAAACGTCATTTTTTCGGATGAATCCAGGTTCTGTTTACAGCATCATGATGGTCGCATCCGTGTTTGGCGACATCGCGGTGAACGCACATTGGAAGCGTGTATTCGTCATCATCATTTTGGCGTATCACCCAGCGTGATGGTATGGGGTGCCATTGGTTAATGTCTTGGTAACCTCTTGTTCGCATTGACGGCACTTTGAATAGTGGACGTTACATTTCAGATGTGTTACGAGCCATGGCTCTACCCTTCATTCGATCCCTGCAAAACCCCACATTTCAGCAGGATAACGCACGACGGCATGTAGCAGGTCCTGTACAGGCCTCTCTGGATACAGAAAATTTTCGACTGCTGCCCTGGCCAGCACCTTCTCCAGATCTCTCACCAACTGAAAACGTCTGGTCAATGTTGGCCGAGCAACTGGCTCGTCACAATACGCCAGTCACTACTCTTGATGAACTGTGGTATCGTGTTGAAGCTGCATGGGCAGCTGTACCTATACACGCCATCCAAGCTCTGTTTGACTCAATGCCCAGGCGTATCAAGGTCGTTATTACGGCCAGAGGTGGATATTCTGGATACTGATTTCTCAGGATCTATGCACCCAAATTGCGTGAAAATGTAATCACACATAAGTTCTAGTATAATACCCGTTTATCATCTGCATTTCTTCTTGGTGTAGCAATTTTAATGGCCAGTAGTGTAGTTTTTGAAAGAGTAAAGGTGGAATACTTTAGAAACTGGATCTAACTTCAGGAACAGTTGAATTTAAAAGTAGCTTCTACCCACTTTAATTTCACAAATGTTGAATTACATAAAATTTTGTATTTATTATCGATATTTTGCCTAGTAGAAGAATTAATCCACTGTCTTTTAGGTTTAGGAAGAAATTTGTATTATTGTGTCAATTTAGAACATTGTTGTTTTTCATGTATGGCTGTTAATGGAGACTTGTAAAACATATGGACGTTTGAAAAGGTGACTGGGAAACAGATTCACAGCCAGAACTTTTCTGCACTGAGTGTCAGTTCAAAATTCTTTTCCCCAAGACTCAGCCATGAAATTAGTGAGCAAAATTATCAAAATCATTTGTGTCCTCTCGTTTAATATCCCAAGTCTAAAAAAGGAATTGTTAAAAATTTATAATTTAAAAACAGAAAATTCTAATTAATTTCTATTTTGAAATGTATAGTTATGACTGGCTTAAGTTCCAATTTCAATATGTGTGTATGTAATTCATCATAAATTTCATTACTTTCTCTACTCACGTGTAGTGTTTATGTGAATGATACAGGTAGACAACAGATCGATTTCCATTTGATAAAGGTTGATTATTTGTGTCATTGCTTGAAATAATTAGACTAGGATCTTTTAAACATTCCACCAAACAGATGCAGTTACAGGTGACAGGTGAGGTCAGTGGTTGCCTGATGTTGCAAGTCAGAAGGATAGGACCCAGTTACATGGTCAGATTTGAAGAGGCACCACAAATATCCTGGGTAGTCAGTCATACATGCATCAAGTGTCCAGTATGGGTATTAGGTGATCTGTACACTATTGTTATTGATATGGGGACATATAATAAATTCTTGGAGATATCTTGGTCAGAGACAAATTTGTTTATTGTGACATGTTTTGGTACAGCATTTTCGAAAAACTGTGTGAATATTTCCTTTATTTTCACAGTTTTCTGAAGATGATGAGTTACAATATGTCACAATAAGTAAACTTGTCTGTGATCAAGACGTCTCCAAAAATTCATTACATGCCAAGTCTTAATGGTCACATAAATTAAATATACATGAATTCATCAGGCAAATCAAAATTTTACTGTCAATATTTCACTTGTGGCTACTTAAACATTCACCTGAAACAGCCAAAATATTGTGCATACAATGGTTCTAACTGATTTATTATTCAGGTGGCAATTTTCAATCCACTGATTATATCAGTAAACGTAGTTTCACAGGAAGCCATTTCAATGAAGAGTAACTGATAACTGAAACTATCACTGCAGTTGGTAGTGGCAAAAGTACTATGTGCTAACTAGTATGTTTGAGAGTATTTCGACCACTAATTAGAAAGTCACCATTTCATTCTTCCAAATAATCTGTTTCAGCTTTCCAGGACCTAAGTATCTTGCAAGCTAACTGTAATTAAAGTTCAGACACATTCTAAACTGAATCTGTCATTTGAGCAAGGAGGCCTGTTACATTCCAGCATCTGAATTCGAAATTTTGGTGCCCTGATTTTTTTTAATCAGATAGTATCCTTCATTAATCAGTTATGAAGAACTAACTAAATTAACGTAATGTCAAATATGGTAACTTTACCTAAAAATTGGAAATTCACAATCGATGTAGTTTTACAAACTGAATTTTAATTCTCAAGATCGCAAAATATCATTACACCAGCCTATAGGTATCCCTCACCACAGAAAAATTTTCATTTTGCATGTGGTAGTCACACGACAAAGACATATATAGAATTAGTCTGTGCTTAGCATCTGGTATGAAAGAAGTATACACAATTTGTCTAAGCTTGTCTCACACTCAGGTAGCATCTTCGAGAGTTTACATACTGCTATCATTACATGAACAGTCTGATGAAAGTGTGCTTGCAGTTATGATCATATTAACAGTTTCGTGGCATTTTCATTGATGTAAATCAGTGGCTCAATGCATTCAATAATATTTGTTACAGACTGCATGTGTCTAGCGTTTTATTACTTTTACATTGCAACAGGACATGTTTGTACAATGGATAATGTGCTGTCTTAATTTTGATAAACTGTGATTTGAAAATGAATGACAAACAAAAAAAAAAAAGGAAAAACCTTTGGTTCAGATCATTATCGTGTCAAGATTGGAAATGCAACTCGTTTGACACTATTGGTGACAGTTACATAATAAGAGACAATGAATACTGAACTACTGTTGGTGGGCTATTACTTCAGTTGTGTTGAGAATGTGTTCAATGGACTGTAACGTAATGTTATGCAAAAGTGAAATGAGTATACATTACAAGCTATGACTGAGTGTTAATATTGTTTGTAATGTCGAGAAGTAAAGATGTTTGACTTGGTTGCTTAATGCTATCGTTTTGGATGCAAATTAACACGACAGTTTTTGCTATATTAACCAGAGAAATAATGCATTAACTTTTTTGCATGAGCTTCGTTTTCATTTGACTGCCCCTTACATACGTTGTTTACAAATGCCTTCATCCCTTAGTTGCTTCTGTAACAACACAACTGGTCTACTGTTTTTAGTTTCTCATTTCCTAACCTAGTTTCTTCAGCATCATTATTTAAATCTACTACACTGCAGTACCCTTATTTTGCGTTTATTAATGTTGGTTCCAGTCGTCATCTCATCACAGAGGGATCTAAAATTTCACAGCTAATACTGATATGCCGATGAATCGAATATACCGAGTTTTATTGAAATTTGGACAATCCATATGTAATGATATAGTTGAGTCTATAATTCGGTTTACAATTGAGTCGCTGGCATAAACCCGTATTATACATGGCTGCATCAAAAATAATAATCGTTACATTTTACCTTAAATTTTCAGTGATAAGTCATTAACAGCTTTATAAATGGAAATATGCTTACAAAACTATGTGGGGCATCTATGTGCCACAGCCACTCACAGAAGCATCTAATTTTCTGTTTTTTGATAGTGTGAAGTAACTATCTACACTATTAACAAAGCCTTAAATAACAATAAAATGGTTTAATCAAAAAACGCCCTCGTTTGTAGATCTTCGCCTGGATCGATTCGCTGGTGCAGGCATATCCTGACTATACGAGGAGGGTCTTCGGTGGAACTACATATGAAGGTTTCGAATTCGACGGGATAGAGATCTCCTACGGAGACGGGAGCCGTGTGGTCATACTCGAGGGAGGTAAGTACAGTACCTTTTCTTCCACAGACGCGTGTGTAGTTCCTGAGTTCAGTTCTGGTCGTGGGTTACACTTAATTACTATCTCTGCCTGTCTCCACCGTCTGTCACTCTACCCCACCCCCTTTCTCAATCATTTCCCATCACTACTACTTTTAAGTTCTCACAGATGAGGATAATAATGAATTGCTTAATTAACATTAGATGTATAAAATATTCTAATGCCATAATAATACTTTGTGAACAGTACATTGTTGTAGCATAATGGCCAAGAAACTGGCAATTAGAAAAATACAGCCTTTGAAAAGCATGCGGTTGAATACTTGAGATGTACTCCAGTCACAATATTACTTTAAGAACTGCAAGGAGCGTGCAACAAGTAATGCAACACATTTCTTTTTTTTCTGTGAACAGGTTTGTTTTGGATTCCAATACATCTTGTTATTGCCCACTCTTTCGACTACAAAATGCTATTATTCAAATACTCTCCACTCCCTTGTGTCACTTTACTGGGAGGGTCCCGTACGCCCGCATGGTACCACTGTAATGGTCGACGTCGTGACCACCGTCTTGCTGCGTCGTCCACGTACTGCTTCCCGTGGAGTGCATTCTTCATTGGGCTAAAGCGATGGAAGTTCGAAGGTGCGAGATCCGGGCTGTAGGGTGAATGAGGGACGACAGTTCAATCAAGTTTTGTGAGCTCCTCTCAGATGCGCAGATTTGTGTGAAGCCTTGCCTTGTCATGAAGAAAAAGCAATTTGTTTGAGTTTTGTGACGACGAACGCGGTGAAGCCATTTCTTCAATTTCCTAAGGGTAGGATATTACATTTCAGAGTTGGTCGTTGCACCATGAGGGAGGACATCAAACAGAAGAACCTCTTCAGAATCCCAGGTGCCGTCGCGATGACTCTACCGGCTGGCGGTGCGGCTTTGTACTTTTTTTTCGGAAGTAGCCTTGTTTCTGGTTCCATGTGACGAACACACGCTTCATCGCCTGTGACGAAGTTACAAAAAATTGTCACGATCAGCCACGTAACGCGCAAGCGGCAAAATGGTCCTTTGTTCCTCTTTATGGTCTTCTGTTAGGCCGCGAGGAGCCCAGATGGACATACCTTAGAGTACCCCAACTGGTGGACGAGTGTGTCAGTGTAATCGACAGAGTCGTCCAGTTGTGAATCGAGCTGTCTGGTGGTTATCTGCTGATCACCTCGCATGACAGTGTCTTCATGTTCCAACACTGCAGGAGTCACAGCTGCGTGCAGCCGACCGGCACGCAGGACATCTAACATGTTTGCACGACCTTGTTGTGATTATGACGGACGTTTCGCCCAATGACTCGCATTGCTTTGTTCACTGTCAGGTCTCCGTAGACATTCTGCAGGTACCTATGAATATCTGCGATGCACTGGTTTTCACTTAAAAGGAAGTCAATGACAGCTCTCAACATGGAACGCGCCTCCATTATAGACGCCATTCTGTAGGTAATGTATGGCGCCCCCACCTATCGGAACTTCATGAAACGGAAATTTTCCATTATACTCCACAACAAATTCCGTAATTTTTCAGGTGAAGTTGGCCGAGGAAAAAATATGTGTTGCATTACTCATTGAACGCTCCTCTTATACTAGCAATCAACTCTCGTAACATTGAAGTGTCACAATTTACACAATATGAAATGGAGGTGTGCGGTCAAAATTATCTGTAATTCACAGAGTACTACGATTGTGAAAACAGCTGCAAACGAAAGCTATACGAGTGTATAAATGAAGGGAGTTGTTTTCTTTTTTTCGGTCGTTTCCGCCCTTATTCGGGAAGTTTTTTTTCTGTTCATGTTTTATTCTTGGTGGAGGGTCTCTACCTTTAGTCTTACTCATATTCCTGTACTCTCAACTGCTTGCAATGCTGCTGGCCACGCCGTTAAGCCAAACCTCTTGAGAAAGCCTCCACTGAAAAGTACTCTTTGTTAAACGTGGTAGTTTATAATTTCTATAATTCCTTTCTATTTTGAAGGCTCTTTAGTTACCATTCTACTTTACTCTCCTAAAATTAGCTGTCATATATGGGGATATATGCAAAAAATCAGATCTTTTACAGTTCTTTTTTTCCTTTAAAATAAATTAAAAACAATCTGATTTGATGTGCAACGATTACCTGGAATATATTTGCAGTAAAGGATAATGATAAAAAAATCCATAATAGTAGCGGTTGTATGTTACTCACTGCTGCTATAGTCGACGACTTTGATTGACAATGGTTCCGCTCACATGTAAAGCCAAATGTTCATGTCTTACTGTTCATATGTTTTCGAATTTCTGTACGTGTCACTGAAACATATTGCGCAGTTCTTGGAAGATTTTGCAGAGTGGAGAGGTACACTTGTAGAGTATCTCTTATCTTAAAAGCATTTTCTACCTTTTTTTCTGATAACGGCACAGACAAGACATACGAGAAATTTACCAAAGCGGATCTACTGCAACACTTGTGACCATACTTCAGATCATCGAAATTCCTTGGAGAGTGTAATGTTCTCAGTGGTCTGTGAACGACAGTGCATGGTACCAGTACGTTCCAAAAAGCCTCCTGCGAAAATACTGTTGATGTTTTTCAGGGGACCATATCTCGGGTTCCACTGAACACACAGATAAGAAGTCAAGTGTTTTGAATAGCCCTTGCCTTAGTGACCGTTTTTATACCAGTCGAAAGAACGGGTATACTGTAGCTATACTATACTACACATTACACACATCCACCAGACCAGGAAAATCGAGCAAATCGGTTGTTTCTTTTGCACTAGGTGTGGTCAAGTGTGGACCTTAGCTGGCTTATTAAAGCACCGTTTGTTCATGGGTGATTCCTTACAAAAGCCCGAAAAACTATGAATTTTGGCTACCAAAAGAACCAATTGTGGTGATGACGACTTTCGTAATTTTTATTCAGTGCAAATCGATATTTTTACCATATGTTCTTAAGATGATATTTTCGAGAAAACAGAAAATGTTGTTCGATATTATTACCCTTTACACAAATCCACAGTTTCATAGTTACTGTACTTATGCACGAGAAATATGCACATAACATGCGGTCTGAGAAGTACACGCTATATAGTTTCAACTCACATAGTGAACATCTGGCAAAGGTTCTATGCTCATCAAGAGTGTTCAAAAGTCACCAAACTATGTTTTAATCAGCATTTTTTCACCAATAAAACTTTATAGCACACTGTCTATGTGTAATTGTACTGCAGTGACGAACAATGGGCTAAAAAGAACTTAAAATGACAGCAAAAAATTGTGTATGAGAGGGAAGCCTGCATGTTCAGTAACACATTTATAATAACATTTTTACCCTTTTACTACACAAATTATAGGCAGGACATTTTCGAGGAATTGTCATCGATGAGCAAAGTATCCAGAAAAAAATGTAGCGCAAACGATTTTGTGGTAATCTTATATTATACGTACTTATTTGCTGTTTATATGTGTCAAAATACTATTACCCTATAGAATTCGTTTTATATGAGCAGCACGCGCTGCTGTAGCAGAGTTAATAAGAGAGCCCGCGAATAAAGGCGAATTTGTTCATCTTTAAAAGAGCACCAAAACGTTTGGCAAGCGAACATACTTGCGTTTTTTTGCGCTGGTAGAATGTAGCAGAGAGATAGTGATGGTGAAAGAGTGGGGAGGCAGTGCCAGTGGAAGAAAAGAGAGAGAAGACAATGATGGGAGGAGAGAAAGAGTGGCAGTGAAAGAGGAAGATGGATGAAGACAACAGGTGGGAGCCACAGAGAGACTACAACAGCAGTGAGACTTCAGACTCGGTAGAAGCTATTATGGATTATTTTTTAATGGTAGTTGTGTCCCGCAAACATTATTCCAGTACTCACTGCCTATCAAAGTTGGATTTTTCACTTACTGCTACAAACTCACATTACAATTCACCGTCGATTTATTGACAAATGTTTGATTATCAAGTTTTCATAATACATTTCCCATTATACTGATTCCTAAAAGTAATGTTTTTGCTCCCTGCATGTGACAACCGCCGCAAGTGCCAAAACTACAACAGAACATCCTAACAGTCTTACCTTTTCATTGCTGGAATAGACTTCGTTTCCCTTTGCTGAGGGTCGAGGATTGTAGGAGAGCTCTGTAGCCTTCAAGCTACCAATGACGTAACTTCCTTTGAAAGAACTTGGCTGAACTCTTATACAACATTCATTTAGATTCGTGAGCAGACCTCATATTGATTAGAGCAATATTTTAGAAGTGGTTGTGCGCTGGTTTGACACAGCGTCGCTAAAATTATACCTTCTACAGTGGTTACCATAGAAACGCCTTACATGGGAAAATTAAGATTATTGTTTAGCAATGATACATGATGCAACAAACAAAACATAAAGCTTTTATAGCCGTGTTTTCTCCGCCGCAGTATTAAGAGGCTAGGCCTACAAATCAATCACGGCGATGAAATGCCTGATAAAAAGTCAAGGAAAATATGCCACCATACGGAGTATAATTTTATCTTTAAACTGTGCAAAAAATTGAAGGTCTGGTTTTGTAACGTTCTAAACTTTGCATTCCCAAAAGATGCTCGAAAAACTGTACCTTTTTATAAATATTTGTGCTTAGTGCAATTTAACGGCAAGGGCTTTTGATGGCAATACTGGACCCAGAGGACATGTTACATTCAGTGATACGTCACCCTGATACTGCTCGTGAATTTCTACCGTGACTGCTTTCTTATGGTCGCCTCCTCGAAGTTTCTTGAAGCTGTGGATTTGTTGTGACGTGCCATTGACTCTCGTCGTGTGACTTCGTTACAGTTTCCAGGGGGTCGAGAGCTAGAGTCTTCATGCTACGAAATGACGTAACTTCCTTTTAAAGAACTCCTTTGTATTTTGTTCCTCTCATATTGGGTGCACAGATCTCATATTAACTCAAACAACATTTTCGAAATGAATGTCGTAACATCACATAAAATAGTAGCATTTCTCTTCTGCTCTTTTCAACGGTTTTCGGGCGTTGAGATAGGCCGCGCCTCAGTTGCGTTCAGTCCGTCGTCTGTCTCATGTCGCGTCCGGTTGTCAGGTTCTGCTTTGATGGAGCAAAGTACTGCCTCTCCCACCTTGATGAGTCGGGAACATGTGCCCCTGCTCATAAAATTATCAGTTACACAGATTTCAATTCCTTCTTTAAAAAAATAATCCTAAAATATACCAGTGCTAGCCAAGACTGGTAACACATTTTATACCCATTTTATACCCATTTTCAGTCCATTGTTCCGCTATTGTAGACTTGTTGGGCTGATGTGGCGCTCATGTTCGATACATGGATTTTCAGTTATGCGGATCGTTTCTCTAATATAAATTTTTCCGCATTCACACAAAACTTAGTACACACCCGCCTTTTTGAGAACCGTGTCGTCTTTCACTGTCCCTAATAACTAGCATTTTGGTTGGCAGGTGAAAAAGTAGAGTTACGTGGTGTTTTCGCAATATTCTTCCAATTTTTGATGACACATTGCCAGCAAACGCTATGAAAGTGGTCTTCTCATCGCCTTCTTTTCGTTCTGCGTGTCGTTTTTGGAGTTCTTCCTTCCAAGGGCCGTCTGAATCTATCGGACGCTGTACCCACTCTCGTGGAAGACGGATGACAGGTGCCAGAGTTCTATCGTCAGACTTTGTTCGTATGAAATCGAGCTTGTCCTGTGTAATAGAGTTTTGAACAACATGGACACTATCTTTCAACTGAGCAAGGCATGGAAGATAATACTAAGCTCTACCAAAGCAGAACATAACATCTATATGCGAGCTGCGACAGGCGGGCGTACAGCAATTGAGACTTTTGTCCACCTCCCCCCTCACACACACATACACATGCCAGCCCCACCACCGAGAACGGAGCGAGGCCGACGAGACCCATCTCTGGACAGGCAGATGTCGATACCGCCAGAATGCGGGGGAAACGTCATTGCATCACCGCCAGCTGATGACCGGTTTTTCGACGAAATATCGTGGACGTTCTACGATTGGAACTGGCAGTACATCCAAGACTCCTCGAAGCAGCTTGTAAACCGAGGGGACAAAAGTCATGGGATGGTTCTTAATGCATTGTCTATAGCGTCACACCTCCTTTTGACGGCGTAGAGCACCAGCTCGACGTGGCATGGACTCAACAAGTCGTTGGAAGTCCCCTACAGGAATACTGAGCCACGCTGCCTCTATAGGCGTTCACAGCGTTGCCAGTGCAGGACTTTGTGCGCCATTTGACATCTCGATTATGTCCCATAAATGTTCGACGGGACTCAGATCGGGCAATTTGGATGGCTAAACCATTCACTCGAATTTTCCAGAATGCTCCTGAAACCAATCACTAACAACTGTGGCCTGGCGACATGGGCATAAAAGTTCCATCGTTGTTTGGGAAAATTATTCCATGAATGGCTGAAAATAGTCTCCATGTAACAGAACATAACCATTTCGAGTCAACGACCGGTTCAATTTGACAAGAGAGTCCAGTCCATTCAATGTAAACACAGCCTACACTGTTACGGAGTCACCACCAGCTTGCACAGTGGGTCCATGGTTTCGAGGTGTCTGCACCATCAGCTTTTACCAACAGAAATCGGGTCTCATTTGACCACCCTACGGCTTTCCAATCCTCTAGCGTCCGACTGCTATGATCGAGAACTCAGCAGAGGTGCTGCAGTCGATTTTGCACCGTAATAAACGCACTCGAGTCGGTTGTCCGCTACTATACCTATTAACGCCAAATTTCGCAGCACTGTCCTAACGGTTACATTCGTCATACACCCTTATTGATTTCAGCGGTTATTTTATTCAGCGTTGCTTGTCTGTTAGCACTGATAACTCTACGCCAAGGGCCGTTGCTCTTTGTCGTTAATTGAAGGCCGTCGGCTACTATTTTGTTCGTGGTGATGGGAAATTTCTCAGATTTCATATTTTGGGCACAGTCTTGACACTCTTGATCTCCGAATATTAAATTCCCAAACGATATCCGAAACCGAATGTCTCATGCGTCTAGCTCCAACTATCATTCCGCGTTAAAAGTCTATTAATTCCCATCGTGCGGCCATAATCGCGACGTAAACCTTTTCACACGAATCACCTGAGTACAAATGACAGCTCTGCTAATGCACTGCCCTTTTATACCTTGTGTACACGATCCTACTGCCATCTCCGTTTCTGCATATCGGTATCCAATGACTTAAAAACCTAAGTACATGCGAGAACAGCCTCACATCACAAACTTTGCTGTCTCTTGGCAGTCATTGATATTGTTACTACCACTCAAGGTGAATACGCAGATACTCGTTTAACTGCCCTAGTTCTCAGTAAAACAGTCATCGCTAAATCGTAACTTTGCTCCGTAGCTTAGCGCAAGAATTCTTAGCATTTGTCAGAATGGCTGACCTGCAGGAAGTGAACTGAGCTGACTGTAGTTACTGGACTGAACTGTCTGACTTCAGAATGAAAAATGTGCGAGCGTTTGTGGTACATCGTCTTTTCTACCTGACGGCAGAAGGATTTCCCTTTCAGCCACTGATAGGTGAAAGCAATGTAGTCCCTGATTGACAGCACTCTCTTCGGTGACTGGAAACAACGTCGGCGAACGAGCACAACACGGTAATGGAAGTGGCGGAGAAGCAGAAAGTGGTCCGGATAGTTGAGTACGATCTGGACACTGCTCCTCGGAACTGAGAGGCGCCACGTGAGGGGTGGTGCCTGAGTGGCGGTGGCCCTCTGGCATTCGTGGCGTACCTCTTAAGCCTAGTACACGACAAAATCTCGGCTGACAAATGTGATGCGTCTCCTGTAGAAATTTTTGGGCTACCCCATGTCTCCTAAATGGCATTTGCGATCATGTACGGATACTAGTAAAAAAAATGGCTCTGAGCGCTATGGGACTTAACATCTATGGTCATCAGTCCCCTAGAACTTAGACCTACTTAAACCTAACTAACCTAAGGACATCACACAACACCCAGTCATCACGAGGCAGAGAAAATCCCTGATCCCGCCGGGAATCGAACCCGGGAACCAGGGCGCCGGAAGCGAGAACGCTACCGCACGAGATACTAGTCAGTCCAAACCCCTATTTCCATAGTTCGAGTGTCTAGTGATGGCGTTCCCGCTCCCTTGCAAATCTCTCCTCTTTGTGGCATGATCTGAGGAGAGCTGCATGGTGCTTTTCTTCCTGTACACCTCAGCGAGGAAGTGGGATCATAAGGTGTGGTCATTCACCAACTGCCATCGTGTGTCACCACACACTAAAGAGAAGCGGGTAAGGCATTATGCAGGGTGGGGAAAATAAAAGTGGTTCGAATGAGTGGATACGATAGGGCGTGAATGTATGCATACAACAACACACCGTCAGGCGCACACTTGTATACGCGCACCACATGACACATTCACACAATCTTCCACCCGACAGAGTTGTTAGCAGAGGTCAGACTAGTCGCGGCCATAGCTACCCACCCAGATCACATGATCTGTCAGTGTGCGATACTTAGTGTGAGGAGCCCTCAAGTCTCACGTGCATCGCAACAACCCTCACAGTCTTAAAGAACTGCTGCAGAACATTTCGGATGAGACTGCAGCAATTCCAGCAGTCCAGTTTCGATTTGCCTTCAGCAACTTGCTGACCAGGGCCCATAAGTGCCAAGAGATGAACGGTATTCACTTTCAACATTTGCTATAGTCAGGCTAGTACTGTATTTCCTTTGCGCTGCTGTGTTGTTTGTATCCTAGAACTCTGTTCTCCGAGGCATTTTTGTTTGCCTCGCCCTTGAAAGACTTCGGTAATTAATAAGACTGCAAATCTGGATAACTATTTTATATGCAGTGCAATGAAAACGGTATTTATTTATCTCTTTATTTAATGAAACATCAGTCTCCTGACTGGTTTGATGTGACCCACCACGAATCCCTCTTTTCTGTCAAACTTTCCTCCTCAGTTACACGGAGGAAAAAAAGTCGCAACGCCAAGAAGGAGTTACTTGCTTACTCCTCTGCACTAGAGTCTGTGTAGGGCCTTGGCAATAGCGATACGAGAAACTGGAAAGTCCTTATGCAGTATTCCACGAAGACTTGTCAGGAATGTAGCCACTGCACATGTTTGCAGACAGCGGTGGTTACGAGAATGTACAGCCGCAAGAAGACCGGTCTCCGGATGGCCACGTGGCACTACCCAGAGGGAAGACAATCGTTTTCGGTGTATCGTAACTGCAACAGTAATTCAGGAAGCTCTTGGCACCACAGTGACACAACGAACTGCTAAAAATCCAACTTCCAGCATGCTAGAGTAGCTATGGCTCAGCAAATTATGTTAATCAGTGAAACGAAAAACCAGTCCACAGTTTCAAATTTTACATTTTTTTTATTCTGCCGATGACTAGTTTTTGTTCTAAGTTCTAAGTTCTAGGGGACTGATGACCACAGATGTTAAGTCTCATAGTGCTCAGAGCCATTTTTTTAATAATTTCAGCTATCAGTCGTCCTTTTTAAATTTTATTGGCAGATCTAGATTTTAGCTAGAAACTAGCCATTCTCAATGCCTGCTGCTCGGGCTTCATACACAGTTCATTGTATGTTCAAGACGTGAAAACCATGTCAAAAATGTGCAAAGAACTGTTACAGGGCATACAAATAACACATCTGTGTGGCAGTAACTGTTAGATAAATGTAGCTGTACCATCAGTTTTAAACTATATTAATGACTTTTTTGTTGCCATATGTACAATACTGACAGCACCAAATTTAGAAACTACGTAACCATCCATTTTCAGGAAGTTCAAAGAGATCTGCAAGATAACAAATATAGTTCCGTACAGAGAGATATTTAATAAACGTCTGTGCATCAAATGTTCCCTACGAGTACTCCAAGGTATGGCCACTTTCCTTTGATATTTACAGTAAATGTTCATGTCTTATATACCCCTGCCGGGCAGATTTTTCCATATTTTGTGTTTGAAGTTATCTGTGAAGACCTTCTTGTTCATCTGTAATGGCTTGTTGTTTTTTCAAGAGTAGTGTATGTTCCTCCTTCTTGGCACTTTCCAGTTTCTTTTGGATGTGCACTATTCGACTTAACTGCTGAGGTCATCAGTCGCCTAGAACATAGAACTAATTAAACCTAACTAACCTAAGAACATCACACACATCCATGCCCGAGGCAGGATTCGAACCTGTGACCGTTGCGGTCGCTCGGTTCCAGACTGCAGCGCTAGAACAGCACGGCCACTCCGGCCGGCACATTAACTTCACTTAAAGCAGTTATTTCTTTAGTATGGAATGATTTAAATATGTTCTATACATTTGTTCTTTTTCTTGAAACCTGTAGATAACATTACTTGTTGCAACCAATACTGATACAGGAGTTCTTTTCTTTTTCTTGAATCCTGCAGGCAACATTATTTGTAGCAACCAGTCCTGATTCAGTAATGTTTTATTTGGTGGCATGATGGAGGACATTGTCCTGAATTGAAAAAATGTATTTCTTCAGCTTTAGTATAATACTTTATGGGAGTTCGTGTTAACAATTTCCACACAATTTACAGATAAATAATTAGAATTATAGGCAGGTAAAACATAGTTTGTAATCTTTTCTTGGAGGTTTGGTTGTACACCGGTCAACATTCATACATTCTTATTGACCCACTAGACACATTTCAGTTAACTGTTAAACACAACACAGCAACTATTCCATTAGATAGCCTAAAATCTAATCCACGTTGAACCAATTGGCACAGAGTACAGTGTAACTCATTGTAAAAACTGTTTACTTTCGCCAAGAAAGACATAAGTTTCTCATTGACGCAGACCAAATCCCTTCATAAAATCAGTAATGTGGTTATCCAATTCTTTGTTTTTTTTCGGGGCATATGATTTGACACACAAATTTGTTACACGAGTACAGCTTCATTGCACAGCCCATCCATGTTAAACTGGTTCCTGGTAGTTTCTTGAGCACTCAAGCCATGGTCCGATGTTAGCAGTCTGTGTGCGTGCGTGGGCCTCGAAAGCTAGATGACAGCTTCTCATCAACTCATACAGCGTAAATTCATTATGTGCATAGAACGAGCTACGAGTGCAAGTGGTAGAGCAGGGGTCAAAGATCATACCTTCACAGTAAATGACGGAACTGGGGTATGTAGAACAAACTACTGTTGTAACGTCTTTGGGGATCTAGACATCGAACTATGATAATAAAATGGAGAGATAGAACTACAAGAACAAGAGGGCGGAGCAGGAGCAGAGGTCGAAGTAAAACAACAAAATGTCGGAGCTAGGGGTCAGATTTCGATCTACGAGAACAGGATGAGCGAGCATGAATGCAGCAAACAGTGCCCCTTACAATATTCTGTGTGCAAACATGCGTGTGTCTGTGTGTACGTGCATATACTGGCACGCATCCTGGAACTCTCCTTATAACAGCCCACCTGCCGAAGTCCGAGGAATGGCGGGAGGGCGTCCTTTGCTCCAAATACCCGTTTCAGTCCTACTCTTTCACCCAGAATATTAATCTTGGTCTTTAACATATAACTTGAACACTACTGCCTTTACCTTTCCAAAAGCCAAACTGATCGTCGTATAAGAGTGCCTCAGTTTTCTTTCCCAGTCTTTTGTATTTTATTCTTGTCAGAAACTTCGATGTATGGTGTTTACGGCTTATTGTGAGATAGTTCTCGCACTTATCTGCCCTTTATGTCTTCGAGATTGTGTGGAAAGTCTGACGATACGTCTCCGTTCTCATAGATTCTACACACCAACCTGAATAGCCGTTTGGTTGCCACTTTCCTCAATCGTTTTAGAAATTTCGATTGAATGTTGTTTATTCCTCATATCTTATTTGAGGGCAAGTCTTCCAAAGCTTTATTAAACCCATATCCTGATACTGGATCTTGTGTCGACTCCCATTTTTCTTCTATCACGTTGTCAGACAAATTCTCCCATCTGCTCTCTTTTTTGGGTTTGACAGTGGGCTTACCATTGGACTCTTAAATGTCGACAGCCTTGCTTTTTAATTTCAATGAAGCTTCTTTCGACTTCTTTGTAAGCTGCAACAGTCCTTCCAGGAACCATCTACATTCCGATTTCTACTTTTCCAGCAGTCTTCTCTGCACTTCCTATTTACTTCAATCCTAATCGAGTAGTATTATTGTATTCTTGTCCTTCCATAGGCACTGTTATATATCATTCTTTCGCCAATAAATTCAAGCATCCCTTCTGGTTCTTCGAAGTAATTTTAGTTGTACTTATATTTGTCTTTCCAGCCTCTGAGATATTCTTTTTTAGAGATGTGCATTTCTTTTCAATCGAAGCGCCTACTGTGGTAGTCACTATCGCAGTATCCATCGTTTTAGATAACTTCCAACGTATCTCATCGTTTCTCAGTAGTTCAGTGTCCCACTTCCTTCTACTTTGATTCTTTTGGACGATTCTCTTAAGCTCCAGTCTATTCATCATTAATACTAAATTGTAATATGAGTCTATAAGGGCTCCGAAGTATCTCTTACAATCCTTGATTCCAGAACCTTTGTCTGCCAACGATGTAATGCATCTAGAATCCTCCTGTATCTCCAAGGCCTTTCTCCAGTATACCTCCTCTTCTTGTCGTTTGTGTACAGTGTATTCGTTACTACCAACTGAAATTTATAGATAGATTCAATTAGTCTATCTCCTCTTTCATTCCTACCACCAATCCCATGCCCTCCCTTAACTCCTTCTGCTATTTCTTTAACTACTACCGTTTTCTAATCTTCCATGATTATCATTTCCCTTACATATTGAGTTATCCGTTCAACAGTCCCTTATACTTTATCTCTCCATCTCTTCCTTGTAAAGTTGGTATGTGTACCTGAACTGATGTTGTCGCTGTTGGCTTGCTGTCGATTCTGATGAGATCAAGCCTATCACTTAACTGTTTACAGTAACTCACTGTTTGCTATACTATACGTTCCTTTCCATAAAAAATCCTACTTCCTTCATACCATTTTCAGCTTAGTTGATATTACGCTGTATTCGTCTGACCAGATATCCCTATTTTCTTTCCATTTCACTTCAGTTACCCTACTGTTGATTACTCAATCTTTTTCTTGGAGTTACGTCTCTCTTGACAGTACTCGTCCCATAGATCCGAAAGTAGCTAAAGGCCAGTTGACACTGGCCGTCATGTCACTTCACGTCACGGTACTGCCACATAAGGTGCACTCAATCTCCGTCTCGTCATTTCAAGTCAGTTCGCTTAGCTCAGTACTGAACGATGCAATGCAGGTTTTGAGTGAGACAAGAGATAGAAATATAATGTCGGAATTGAGGAACTAGTGACAATATGGTTTATGGCCAAAGCAGACTTCATAACGTATGTCAGTGATCAGTTTTGTGTGGTAAAGTGCTGGGAAGTGAACAAAATTTCAAAACGCTGACATTTATTTGTAAGCGAACATATATACACATAAACATATAAAACAATATTTATAAAGAAATAAAGTGACCCTCTTTGCATTACGCATTATGTTCTTTTTTTTTCTTACATGTCCGATAATACCATAAATAACTGAATTTTGCTCCTACATTAGAGCTGACTTTTTCACTTAAATATATAATGAAGATTTCTCAGTTCTTTACGTAAAATCTAAACAATTTTTCGCTTTCAAACATCGGATATCGCTTGTGCCAGAACACTTAACGGAAAAAGACATCCAAGTCGCAATGGGATACTTGGAATTCGGAGGGAAAGCAAAGCACAATAATGAAATAATGATTAAGAAGCCACAAAAGGAGAAAATCCAATAGTACAACATGCGTAACCGCGGTGAAAATACATTAACCTCCCATATTAGCAGACGACGTGATCGTCAAAGCTTTTTTCTCGAGATATCTTGACGTGGCGTGACGTGACGTGACGGTCTGTTGACGGCCTGTGTGAATGTCGTATTTTAAACGCATTATGAAATGCTTTGTCGTGTCACGACGTGACGACTAGTGTGAACTGGCCATAATCCAGAGTCTTTTGCTAATGGAGAGATCATCATTACACTTTTCCAAATACAGGCCACATATTCTGTGGATATACATTATGTGTCTTTAATGCATTGGTTGCCATTGCATTCCTCATCGTCATCTCTTTGTTCGTTGCTTATTCTTCCGCCTTTTAGGTGCAGTTCTCCACCGTTAGCGCTATATGTTGCCCTGAAACTCTCTCTGCTCCTCCATTCCTTTCGAGAACGCATCTAGCAGAACTTAGTCACTCATTTCACCAGAAATCTTCGGCCGCCATTGCTGATGACTCTTATTCAAATTTTAACCAGTTAATGAGTTCGAACGCACGATCCAGGGTGTTTTCATTACTAGTCAAAGACATTAGGGCAGCTTAGAGATGATAAATAGATAACATAGAGGAACGTTTTCCTGTGTATTTTTTAATTCGAAACCTGTTTGCATTGAAAAGTCATTAACAATCGCAAAGCTGACCGTTTAAGTTACAACCAACCCTTTTTATCAGTTTGAAGCTTTGACGTGCCGCGATACATTTCCAAGTTGAAGTTAGCCATTAGAAGATGCAGGTACCTGGCAACTCAAGTTTCGAAGGAGTCCATGAAGAACTGTTGGTGAATACAGTTATGTTAGACATAATAAGCAGTGACAGTTTGGTCTGTCGGCTGTTTTCCTTGGTAGACGAGGTTCTTAATAGCTTCCAAGTTGTGCATTGGGCTTTACTTGTTGGACCGCGGTTGAGAAGTCATTACACGCTTCAGCGATAGGATATGGGTCCACGGTTTGGACTCAGTCCGGCAGTAGTTTTCCCGAGGTTTCAGCTTGATCTGCTCGTATAGCGTAATGCTCAGTACACTATCTTCCGGGATAGGGAGATGAATTAGATGAGAATTGATCTGCTTACCGGATTAAAGACTGTGTGTAGGTATGCCCTGAGTGTGGATTCTTAACGGTTTCCCATGCTTGTTTAGGCAAACACTGGACTGATCCAGAAATACCGTCTCAGAGAGTGCTACACACATCGAAGATAGACGTTAACTGTGGATATTGTATCACAGACGCAGTCCCTTTGACTGTTCAGAGATGTCACTAAACCCGCACATGGATGTAAACAACCATGCATGAGCAGTGCCTGTTAGATGGAGGGGGTCCAACAGCCGATCAGTTCCAGTCATTCCAACAGGAATGAGGTACACGGCTCATTTTGTGTGTAGTTCAACAATGCCTAGACGGTCAATACCGCGGTTCGATCGCGTCCGCATTGTTACTTTGTGCCAGAAGGGCTCTCAACAAGGGAAGTGTCCAGGCATCTCGGAGTGAACCAAACCGATGTTGTTCGGACATGGAGGAGAAACAGAGAGGCAGGAACTATCGATGACATGCCTCGCTCAAGCCGCCCGAGGGGTAGTATTGCAGTGGATGACCGCTACCTTTGGATTAAGGTTCGGAGGATCCTTGGCAGTAACGCCATCATTTTGAATAACTCTTTTTGTGCAGCCACAGGACGTCGTGTTACGACTCAAACTGTCATGCCGAATGGACCACTCAGGATTTGCATCACATTCTCTTCACAGATGAGTGTCACATATTCCTTCAACCAAACAATCGTCGCTTTAGACACACTATCCATTAAGTGCAGCAAGGTGGAGGTTTCCTGCTGTTTTGGGGTGGCATTATGTGGGGCCGACGTACGCCGCTGGTGGTCATGGAAGGCGCCGCAACAGCTGTACGATACGTGAATGTCATCCTCCGATCGACAGTGCAACCATATCGGCAGCTCATTGGCGAGACATTCGTCTTTATGGACAAAAATTCACGCCCCTATCATGCACATCATGCGAATGACTTCCTTCAGGATAACGACAACGCTCGACTAGAATGGGCGGCATGTTCTCCAGACTTGAACCCTATCGAACATGCCCGGGATAGATTTCAGAGAGCTTTTTATAGATGACGTGATCCACCAACCACTCTGAGGGATCTACGCCGAATCGCCGTTGAGAAGTGGGAAAATCTGGACCAACGGTGCGTTGATGAACTTGTGGATAGTATACCACAGGCAAGCACCAGTGCAGGTGGACGTGCTACTGGGTATTAGAGGTACCTGTGTGTACAGCAATCTACCACCACCTGTGAAGATGTGTGGTTTTCATGAGCAATAAAAAAGGCAGAAATTATGTTTATGTTGATCTCTATTCCAACTTTCTGTACAGGTTCCGGAACTCTCGGAATCTAGGTGATGCAAAACGTTTTTGACATGTGTATTCCCCGAGAACGGTATTATCGTATCCCGTGGTCGTTAAAGGAAACATACGGTTACGTTACAGTAAACAAGTACAGTGGTGACTAAGGAAAATGCATCTCACTGTGAATGCTTTCAGGACGGTTGTGTATGTGGTATCAAATGGTTCAGCGTGTCCTCGTGAAGTATCACTATAAAAAGTCACGATAAGCTGACCGAAGCGTCCTCAATCCAAGGTGGTCGACTAACGTAAGCAAACAATTGAAATATGGAAACACAGTTTGTATGTGCATCTTCATATTTTCGCGGCGCAAAGATTGTTCCATAAAATTTCGGGCGTGCAGCCGCATAAATTCGACTTCTTCTAATATTTCGGCTGAATACCGTCCAGCCATATTCAGAGTGAGCCGAAGTGACTGACGCTCCAGCACTTTCTCCATCCTTTTAATAAAAAGAACTGCTGTGAATAAGATTTTAAGGGAAGCTGGGGCTGCTATTGTTAAGGAGAGGATCCATTTTACCCGTCGAAAATTGGACCTGGTTCCGGAATAACTTCATGACCTGCATCTTTCTGGGACTCAGTAGTGAAAGAAGCAATTGAAAACTGGTTGGCGCCTAATTTAATTAATAGATATTGCGACTTCAGCTTGGGCAAACGACGGAGACCGGCAATTTCTGTAATACACTCACGAAGACGTCGCGACGGTGCAGCTCGCAGTGATACATCGATATCACCTTGCGGATCGACTGCGCGGATATAAATCTAATTCCATGTACATTTCAGATCTCTTTCCCGCCCATCAACGTCTCTGTCGCCATCTGTATCTGTAGCCGCATGCGCAGTGTTTCGGCCGGCGGGTTTAAAAGGACGGAGAAAGTGCTGAAGCGTCAATCACCTCGACTCACTCTGAAGACGGTATTAAGCCGAAATATTAGAAGAAGAAGTCGAATTTATGCGGCTGCACGACCGAAATTTTATTGAACAAAGTTTTCATGATTCACAGACAAATGGCACACGCGACTTCCCTTCCTTAGGTCATGCTGACGACTGCGCTGTCAGGAAGGGCACTCTGCCAGAAAGTTGCATAAATAATAAAATCTGACAAATCCTGAAAAGTGGAGGCCATACTAGACGGGGTGAACGCTGAGAAATAGTAAAAGTAGAAGGTCCAGAGTGCAGACACATGAGAAGTTTAGGGAAGGCTACTGGCTTGCGATGACCAAACCGTTTGGGTAACGTGTTGCTTGCTCATCGCGACTATTCCATCAATAAATACTGTGGTTTTAGCTCGAAAGTACGACTGCAAGTGAACAACGTAGTCATCCCTGCTACCGCTCAGATAACATTAAACGCTCTGCTGCCATCATAGGATCATTTCACATAACCTCTGTCTCAGGTATCATTAAACATTCTGCTGCCGTCACAGGAACATTTGACATAATCTCTCGCTCAGGTACCATTAAACGTTCTGCTGCAATGGTAGGATCATTTCACATAATCTCTCACTCGCCCGCATCTCGTGGTCGTGCGGTAGCGTTCTCGCTTCCCACGCCCGGGTTTCCGGGTTCGATTCCCGGCGGGGTCAGGGATTTTCTCTGCCTCGTGATGGCTGGGTGTTGTGTGCTGTCCTTAGGTTAGTTAGGTTTAAGTAGTTCTAAGTTCTAGGGGACTGATGACCATAGATGTTAAGTCCCATAGTGCTCAGAGCCACTTGATTTTCTCACTCGCTCGTCTTAATTCTCTGGTATTTATATAATAATTATTATATTTTATTTCGTTCTGTTGAGCGAGAAATGACTATTGGACGGATAAGAAGTATAAGTTTCATCGCAATTTGACATTCAATTCCGGTATATCTCATTAAGTGAGCCTCTTTTATCTGTTCAGATGGCTCAAATGGCTCTGAGCACTATGGGACTTAACTTCTGAGGTCATCAGTCCCCTAGAACTTAGAACTACTTAAACCTAACTAACCTAAGGACATCACACACCCATGCCCGAGGCAGGATTCGAACCAGCGACAGTAGCGGTCGCGCAGTTCCAGACTGTACTGCCTAGAACCGCTCGGCCACACCGGCCGGCTTTTATCTGTAACGGAATTTTATTCAGTACGTCTGTTTGTTTGAGTCCATCTACGACACTTATTTTTGTTGCTTTATAATCTCATCGGTCGTAAATTTATTTTAGTAGCTCGATCACAATCACACTGATGAGCGAAGAGTCCAATATTATTACACCTGCAAGTGCGAGAGAAAACTGATGATTGGCTTTCGGTCAGCAACTGAAGTTGAAGAGCGGTGCCCGTTTCAATTGGTGCACAGAACGATGGGTGGGGACTTCTTTAGCTCTTAACAGGCGATCAATTTGACATTACTATACTCTGTAACGATATGCGAAAGCAGATGGCAATCCTTGTCATAAATAGTTTGTTACCCACAGCAATTTAGTACCGGAAGTTTTCTCTAGGTATAATTGTTACACCTCAAACACAGGCTATCCATGTGGCGCGCACCTACGCTTTGACCACGGTCAAGTGCACCGACAAGCCGGATCCTATCCTCGCTACAGTCGACAGTCACATTGGTCACCAGTACAATGTCTAAACGTCTCACTAGTGACGTATAACACCCAGCTATTCCATACGGAGGAGCAGCAGAAGAAAGCCGTTAAGCCGGCCGGAGTGGCCGAACGGTTCTAGGCGCTTCAGTCTGGAACCGCGCGACCACTACGGTCGCAGGTTAGATTCCTGCCTCGGGCATGGATGTGTGTGATGTCCTTAGGTTAGTTAGGTTTAAGTAGTTCTAAGTTCTAGGGGACTGATGGCCTCAGATGTAAGTCCCATAGCGCACAGAGCCATTTATTTGAACCAAAGCCGTTATCCGTAATTCAGTTTTAACATTACTGCACGTAACTTCAATTGTGAAGTAATTGTGGTTTCTTTACCACTACAATCAGAATTATACAGTGATGGAAAAAATCGAACACCAAAAAATAATTAATGTAGAGTAATGAAATTTCGGGAACACAATTGTATAGATATCATATTTAAGTGATCCACTTTGCAAGATCACAGGTTAACGTAACCGCGAGATAAGCCATTGCAAACGTGAAATGCTGGTACATTAATAACTGGTGCAATCGCCAGAATATAGAATACAAGCACGCAAACGTGTATGCATTTTCTTGTACAGGTGCCCAATGTCAGTTTGTGGGATGGAGTTCCATGCCTGTTGCACATAGGCCGTCAATACAGAGACGTTTAATGCCGTTATCGATAACGCTACAGTTGTCGTCTGATGATGCCCCACATGTGCTCCATTAGAGATAAAATCTAGCAGGCCGAGGCGACATGTCGAGAGTCTGTAGAGCATGATGGGTCACAACCGCAGTATGTGGACGAGCGTTATCGTGTAGGAAAACACGACATGGAACGCGGTTCATCAATGGCAGCACAACAGGTCGAATCACCAGACTGAAGTACAAAGTTGCAGTGAGGGTGCTTCTGTTGTTATACGAAACTGCACCCTAGAATCCATGTGTAGGCGCAGAGTATCTGGCACGCAGACAGGTTGGTTGCAGGTCCTCAACTGGCCTCCTTCTAACCAACACACGGCCTCACTGGTGCTGAGTCAGAGCCAGCTTTCATCACAAAACACAACAAACCTCCACCCTGCCCTCCAATGACCTCTCGCTTGACACCACTCTCTGTTTGGGAGCTGTCCTCGAAGTAAGCGATTTTTAACAGTTCGGTGTATCACTGTGGTGCTAACTGCTTCCAGTATTGCTGCTGCAGATGCATATGCGATGTGCCAGAACCGTACGACGAACACGATGGTTTTCCCCCTCGGTAGCGACATGTGGCCATCCAGAGACCGGTTTTCTTGCGACCGTACATTCTCGTGACCAGCGCTAGCAATCTTGTGCAGTTATTACATTCCTTTCAAGTTTTTCTGCAATATCACAGAAGGAACATCCAGCTTCTCATAGCCCTTAACACCACCTCGTCCAAACTCAGTCGAATGTTGCTAATGGCCTCTTGGTCGCCTTAAAGGCATTCTTAACTAACATCAACCTCAGATCGTCCAATCTCAAAGGCAACGCTCATGAGCGTAACAGTGTGTATTTAAAGCAAACCTGATTCACATCCTCATAATGGTGCTACTAGCGCCATCCGTACGCGGCTGGCACGAAATTTTAATGGACATTACCTTTGGGATGTAGAAACGGTGCTACCAACTTTATTTTATGTCCCACAAGTAATTGTTTGTGTAGAGGTTTTTCTTTTTTTTTCTTTTTTTCTTTTTTTTCTGTTTTTTTAACAGTTTATATCCGAGTAATGTGCTTTTCCTGGTGGTTAACACATCTTTAATGCTTCAGGTATGCACCCACGTGACTGGGCCGCCACCGCCTGTATGAACTGGTTCATCAACGAGATCTTAACGACTAACGACACGGACGTCAGGGATGTTATCAGCCAGTTCGTATTCAATATCTACCCCACCTCCAATCTCGACGGCTATAATTACACCTGGAATACAGTGAGTATCTCTCATTACAGTACTTGGTTCCCCGTAAATGTTGAATGTGTCAATTGTTAAGCAATTTCTCTTTTCATCAGGCTCCATATATTCATCCTAACACAAAAGCATAGGAGTTTTCGTCACGACTGAGATGTCTTCTGTTTTGAGTCGTCCAGCTGTTACAGATGCGTAGATGCGTGCCACAATCGACTTTTCAAGTTCTGTCTTGAGCCGTTAAAGAAAAACGTCAAACAGGTACAAATGGTTATTTAATTCAGTTCATAGACTACCAGCAAAGCTAAGGAAGTGGAAATTAGGAAAAAAAGTTCAGATTCTCGGAAGAAAAATAAAACTGTGAGGTTCGCCGGTGACGTTGTAATTTGGAAATTTACGGTAAGTTCCTATCAGACCAAACTGCTGAGGTCATCGGTCCCTAGGCTTACACACTACTTAATCTAACTTAAACTAACTTACGATAAGGACAACACACACACCCATGCTCGAGGGACGACTCGAATCCCCGACGGAAGGAGCCGCACGAACCGTGGCAAGGCGCCACTGACCGCGCGGCTACCTCCCGCGGCCCGTTGACGTTGTAATTCTGTCAGAAACGGAGAAGGACTTGCAATTACAGTTAAAAGGAGTACATAGTGTCTTGAAGAGAAGGTATGGTAAGAATAACAACAAAGGAAAAACAGTAAGGGAATGTAGTCGGATTAAATTAGGTGATGCTAATAGAATTAGATTTGAAAACGAGGCATTAAAAATTGTTGATCGGTTTTGCTGTCTGAGTAGAAAAATAATCGCTAATGACCGAAGTACAGGGGAAATGACATGTAGACGCAACAGCAAGGAAAGCTTTTCTGAAAAAGATAAATTTCTTAGCAATGGATACAAATTTAAGAAACTTACTAGTCACTATTGATCCCAAAGATTTATTAAAACCTAAAAGTCACACGTCAGAATGGTAACCGACTGGTAAGTGTCGCAGAAGACAGTTGGTAACTGCTCAAAGCACTACCAGTGCCTCGCCATCATCTCTGCTCATCACTTGATGAGACATGGTCTGAAGATGATTCTTGATAAAATCAAAACCGATTGCCATTCTGAGGTTGATTTTTAATTCTCAGTAAATCCTTTAGATCAAGACTGAGTGATATTTTAATTACCCATCAGGTCGCTGTTAATTTACGGTAATGTTTTAAAAAGATATTAACAAATCTAAGTGTTCAGAAATAGTTTTTATAGACATTTGCGTGGTATATAGCCTTATTCGGAAGTGAAACGTGAACAAAAAACAGTTCGGGGAAGAGGAGAATAGAAGCTTTTGAAATGTGGTAATCCGAAAAAAGTTGGAAATTGGGTGGGTAGATCGAAAAACTTCTGCTGAGATACAGAACTGAATTGTAAAAACAAGAAATTTGAGGCATAACTTTAGTAACAGATAAATCGGCCATAAAACACGTTTTGAGGAATAAAGAAACCGTAATTTTAGAAATGGAAGGACTTATTGTAGGTAGAAATCGTAGAGGGAGACCGAGGTCTGGCTACAGTAAGCAGGTTCCAATGCGGAGATGACTAGCACAGGCTAGCCGAGCGTGCAGAGCTGCATCCAACCAGCCTCGCACTGCAGACCACGTGACAAGGACAGAGATCAGATAGGGCCTTTTATAGCCATCGCCATTTTATCAAACTAATAGTACAATGCTACTAAATGAAAAGGTTATTATTTGTTACAGATTCCCCACAACACTCTATGCTCTTTACTATTTAAGGTTTCGCAGGGTTAATTCTCCATCTACAGGTATTCCACCATGGAGAACTATAACCCAATGGATTAGGATAGATTACAAGCCTCAAGGTATATGGGCAATGGGGCCATGGAGACAGTTATGAGAACGGGAGTATGATGCAACGTGACGTGCCGATTTCCTAAGAAAATCAAATGAAACACTAGCGGAAAATGAGGAGCAAATGTGTGGTAGATCCCAGCAGCCTCTCATTCTCTAACAGATAAAGGGATGTTTCAAAGAGCTTGGCCATAGCTCATGTTCCTTTGTAACACATGCGTTGAGGCTATCAGTTGTCAGTTTCCAAATTCGTGACGCGTATACGCTGTTGCTATGAAACGTATGTTCTTAATTCCAATAGAAACTCAATATTAATTTCTGACCATTAGTTTGTTATCTGAAAGAACTCGAGCTAGGACCGTCCATCACTGTATAACGTTGGCCATAATGGTTTACCTTCTTATTTCTATTACTCCACACTACACTGAGGTGGGGTACCTCCTAATATCGCGTCGTACTTTCTTTTCCCCGGCGTAGTGCCGCAACTCGACGTGGCAGACACTCAACAAGTTACTGGAAGTCCCCTGCACAGACATTGGGCCATGCTGTCTTTTTGTTCGTCCATAACTGCGGAAGTGTTGCCGGTGCAGGATTTCGTGCACGAACTGACCTCTCAATTATGTCCCAAAAATGTTCGTCGGGATTCATGTCGGACGATCCGGCTGGCCATATCATTCGCTCGAATTGTCCAGAATGCTCTTCAAACCAATCGGAAACAAGTGTGTCCACGTTATATGGCATACTCTCAGCCATAAATGTAACAACGTTCTTTGGGAACATGAGGTTCCTGAATGGCTACAGATGGTCTCGAAGTAGCCCAGCATAACCATTCCAGTCAATGATCGGTCCAGTTGGACCAGAGGTCCCAGTCAGTTCCATGTAAACATAGCCCACAACATTACGGAAACACCACCAGTTTCCACAGTGCCTTGTTGACAACTTGAATCCATGGCTTCGTGGAGTCTGCGCCAAACAATAACCCTACTCTCAGCTCTTACCATCTGAAGTTGAGACTCATCTGAACAGGGCATGGATTTTCAGTAGTCTGTGGCCAACCGATGTGGTAACGAGAATAGGAGAGGCGCTTCAAGCTGTGTGGAGCAGTTAACAAAGGCACTCGCATTGATCGTCTGCTGCGATACCCCATTAACGTCAAATTTCGCCACACTGTCCTAACGGATACATTCGTCGTACGCTTCACGTAGATTTCTGCGACTATTCCCTACACTCTGTTGCTAGTGTGTTAACTCTGACAGCTCTAAGCAAACGCTGCTGCTCTAGGTCGTTAAGGGGCTCCGGAAAGGCTCAAAATCATGAAAAGTTCAATTTTTACTTTTTTGCGTTTTCTGAATCTGCAGACCATTACCTTTTAATAGATATATAATTTATTCAATTCCGAAGACTACAACTATTTTTAATTTTTTTTTTTTGAAATGTGTTCTACATGGGCGTGACCCACTGTGGCGCTGTTAAACTGCTGTCAAATGGTGTTATTATTAACGTCCGTGTTCATCAGGTACATTTTAGTGATGTGAGATAAAGTATGTGTTGTGGCTAACCTGTGATGGTTCAATATATATCGCTGGTGTGATTGTCGATTGTTTCATGTTTATTTACTCTGTCGTTATCTCGAAAATATTCATAATTAATTCTGTTTCTTGAGTCTCTGTTTTGTTGAAGTATAATAATGAGTAAAAGTAAAGTTGCTGTTGCGACTTTCAATGATGACAATATTGTAAGGTGCAAGGTATTTAGAAATATGGGAATGAAGATAGGTTCTAACATGGTACGAGCGATGCTTGCTTTAGACAAGGAACGCCTTCGGGCTGCAGACAGGGCTGTAAAGAGTCTAGAAATACAAGCAAGAGTAAACAGGAGGAGGAACAACAGGAAGCTGGAGGAGGAGTTTGCAGAGGATGAAGATAATCCATCCTATGGACGTGGAATGCACTAAAAAGTTAATCCAATCTTTGTCGCTCGATTCCCAAAACTTTTATTTTCTCATACTAATTACATGTTTTCTAAGGATCTTCCAAACATATTTGTTTCAAACTTTCAGTAAATGTTACACAGTACCTTCTGCATAATTTAACACAGGCTTTTTCCAAAAAAACTGTATATTTTTGAATATATAAATAAAAAATTGCAAAAAAATGTTGTGAATTTACATTACAATTGAAAAAAGATCATCTTTAATAACTGAACTAAAATTTTGTAAAATCCCTGTGTTAAGTTGTAGCCCGTATTCCAATAAATAATCTGTAAAAAGTTCAACTTCCTACCTCAAATACTTTGTGAGGAAAGATGTAATTTATAAGCGTTATTTTAACATTGCATGTATAGGGCGTT
This sequence comes from Schistocerca cancellata, assembly GCF_023864275.1. Lineage (NCBI taxonomy): Eukaryota > Metazoa > Arthropoda > Insecta > Orthoptera > Acrididae > Schistocerca > Schistocerca cancellata. The sequence goes on from NC_064628.1 coordinate 408,422,946, forward strand.
CCGGAGCCCCTTAAGCGAAAGCCATCGACCACTGCGTTGTCCGTGGTGAGAGATAATGCCTAACATTTGGTATTCTCCGCACTCTTGATACTAAGAATCTCGCAATACTGAATTCCGTAACGATTTTCGAAACGTAATGTGCCTTGCGTCTAACTCCAACTACCGTTCCCCACTCAAAATCTGTTAATTCTCGCCGCTTCAGCACAATAATTTCGGAAACCGTTTCACTTTAATCAATTTAGTACAAAGACAGCTTCGCCAATGTACTGCCCTTTTTGACGTTGTGTACGCGATATTACCACCACCCATATGTGCACATATAGCTATCCCATAACTTTTGTCACCTCTGTGTACAGAGCATGGCTAAAGATTTTGTTCCTTTGTAACTCAAATACTGAAGATATCCGCTGTCAGTTTCAACATTCGCGACGAGTTTAAGCTGCTGCTACGAAACGTATGTTGTTCATGCCAATAAAAATAAAATATTCGTTTCTGACTATTAGTTCTTTATTTTAAAATACTCAATCTAAGACTGTTCTCCATCCATTTAATTTTGGCCATAATGGTTTGAGACACCATGTATTGCACAGATTTGTTTTGTTATTTCTGTTATCAGGCCATGGCTGAAAATTGATGGGCCAGTGCACCGCATTTCACACCAGTTAAAAGGGAAAGAACGTTCGAGTAGATGGCTGACACCACCAACACTTCTCAGGCACGCTTTCCTACGTACGTGAATGATGTCTGGCTTCAGTACTAGAATTTATTTTGGGACGGGCAAACTAAATCCTTACTATCGTCAAGTGAGGCTCGGGTTGTTGATCATTCGATAAAGGTGGCTGGCGCCTGCCTCCATCAGTCAGCAGAAGCGTTATACTTGAGATCCGCATCATTCTGACCGAGCTACAATGTGCATTTGTTACCGCAATTTCGAAATGCTCTTACAAACACTTTTGGGCTTTGTTATCATCTGTGGAAGGACCACTATCAACTTGCCCTAGATGTGTGCTGCAGTCCACTTCCACCATGCAGTACTAATGTTCTCCTGTGAGAGCTGCTAAACCCTGTTATCGTATAGGTTTTACGTGTCTTGCTGTTCTGAAATTGATCTGCCATTCATTAGTGATAGTTCTTACTACTATAGCCGTCACACCCTAGAAACTGGTCTTACCATACTCCTGTACCAGGTGAAAGTTACATGGGCTGGCGCACAAATATGTCTGTTCCTTCTGACCTCCCCTCGCCGTTGGGTATTACAACCAATAATAATGTTGTATGTAAGTCATTTGTGGAATAAACTAATTACTCGATTAATCGTATATAATCGCCCAGTGTTATCCTTGTTCTACTGAATGGTGTCAGCCTCTTGTTTTTCTATTCATTTACATAAATAACTTCACATATTGGTAGTCGAGTAAATTTCTATTTAGTTTTATGAGCGACTATGATGTTGATAGATGAAATCTCTGAAATGTACGTGTTACTGTAACGTGATTCAATTTGTTTACAGGACCGTCTATGGCGTAAGAATCGCACACCTTATCAGAACTGCATAGGCGTTGATTTGAACCGCAACTGGGACTTTCATTTCGCAGGTGAGAAATTTAATTTCTGCAATATTTTCCTCATTAAGTACGACCAGTTTATTTGTCTCACGATTTACGAAAAGTAAAGCTTATAGTGACCCGGTTGAATTACCAAGACAGACATCCTCGAATTCTTTGGAGTGTACTATGTCGAAGGACGCCGCTGCAACCACATTTTTTCGTTGGAAATCCTAAGAGAAATTTTAACGAGTCCACAGTGGATTAAAGCCAACGGCTTTACGACAGTGATAACGTCGGTTCCTGTCAGATCACCGAAGTTAAGCGCTCTTGGGCTTGGTGGGTCACCATTAACGTCTGACGAACGCTGTTGGCAAGAGGGGTACACTCAGCCCATGTGACGTCAATTGAGGAGGTACTTAACTGAGAACTAGCTCTGGTCATGAGATGTGACAACGGTCAAGAGAGCGCTATGGTGACCACATGCCCCTTCATATCTGCATCCAGTGATGTCTACTGGCAAAGGATAACGGTGCGGCCTTCGGTAGCATTGGGCATTACAAGACCTATTCGGACAGAGTTTGCTCACTCTCTTAATATTTTAACATAGCGTGCAGAAGCATTCCTAGATATTATTTTACGAAAATAATTCAGTCGACGTACTGAACATGTATTTACTTAGCATGAATTTCAGCATAGTTTGGGATAATATCATTAAAATATATATTAACAGTATTTCAGCTAACCTCAAAAGTTTGAACATAAAGGGTCCTGAACCACACATATATAATAATTCCGAAATATATTTACAGAATACGTAAAAATTGTATGTTTCCGGCGTTTAACTCTTCGAGAACGGTAATGCTGTAGTGCTTCACCGTACTGGGAGACAGACTTGCATGTTCGACTAGCAAACTCACGTTCCATCCGTTGTCAATCGCCGTGTGTTTCGGTATTCGGCCCTCTTACTTGATGAGATAACGTAAAGGCAACACAAAAAGAGATTTGGTAATAATACCACACAAAATCTTTCATTTAACCTGCTACGGCAATGTAATACATGAACCAAATTACACCATCTACCTAATAGGATGTATCCCCATCCACCTACGCTCTGATAATGTGTGAAACCTCCCCTTAGAACAATTATACACGACTGTGCTTAAACTGACACACAATATTTTTTTAGCGCAACGCAATCTGACTTTCAAACATCCCTACAAAAGAATGGCCCTGACTAACATTAACCTATACCTTTCACAAATCACTTACCTCACAAAAATCTTCATTACTCGAACTACTGCAATACAGCGAGCGCCACTACTGCCAGCTAAATGAAAGATTCAAACTACTGAAGGCACTAACTACTGATAGGCATAGTTAGCAAATGAAAGATTTTAATAGAGAACAAACAATGTATTACTCTTCTAAGCTAGTTTTACTACTGTTTTATTTTTCTTGTTTGCTGCACAGTGCCTTATATTAGTTGTAGAACTGCAATTTGCTTTGCCTATTTAAAATTTTTGTCCTTGATGTTTGTGTTAATTGTTTTATGCTGCTGCATTGCCTCGTCCCTTAGTTTAGCATCTGAGCTCGGTAGATTTAAGTTAGCTTAAGAGGGGGTAGACTATAAGAGAATGAGTTGCGATGAATTGGGAGAAATGCATTGAGAAGTTATACGAAACAAGTACAGAAAGCAGGTATAGGTAGGATTTTCTTGGAAATAAATGATGAGGTAAGATAATGGAAAATAAATAATGAGGTAAGAAATATGTGAACATATAAATACAGAAAGCATGCTTGGATAGGATTTTTTTGGTGGAAGCAAAGGTTGAAATAAGACGAACGATCTATGGAATGAAGTTTTGGGTTGGACTGCAGTACCAAATGTTACACTGAAAACGAACCCTGTCCTTTCCTTTTGTGTTATCCCACTATGTGTTTGTGTACCCTTGTGTATTTGTTTTCTTCCTGTCTCTGTGTAGTTTCATAGAATTTTTTCTTCTTTTAATATTAAGCTACATTCACTATGATGAGGAATACTGTTCTCCTCAAATATAATTTGCATTTATAATATGTTATTTACTTTGTAAAGATGTTTAGACATTATTTATCTGTTCTGTTTTGTTGCTAATGTGTGAAGTTGATGTTTCAAAAGTTATTCTGATCTTTTATGTAGGTACTTATAATTCCTGTAACACTGATGTATATGTTATTTCTATTCTTTTGTAAAGCCTGTATTACTACAAATGTTATCTGTATTGTTATGTTCTATAATGATGTATTTTGTACCTTTGTTATTGTATTCTTATGTTATAAAATTGTAATTGACACCAGTTCATCAAATTAAGTAACTTGTACGTTACATTTCACTGCACATGTTTCTGTTGGTCATAGTATATGGACAATATGTGAGAAGTAGGGACTGTTAGTGTTTGCACGTGTGTTGATAATTTAGCAAGGGACTGGATAACAGCATTGCTGGTTCTAAGGACAATTCCAAAAACTTTGTGAGTGCACAAGTGGTGGTTATGGACTTGCTATATTAACTGCAAGACTCTTCAATGGTGACTGTGCACCCGCACAATCACAACAGATGGCTGATGGCCATCTCTACAAGGACTACAGTAGGTCTGCATCTCTGATGACCCTCCAATACCATTATTTCTACAAGGACTACAGTGGGTCTGCACCTCTGGTGGCCCACCAATACAGTAATCTCTACCAGGACTACAGTGGGTCTACTCTGTGATGACCTACCTACCAATATTCTTCAAAACGTCGAATGACTCTGCTGTGGGTTTGCTCTGTTGTGGCCCATTACCGGTCAAGAGTCAGCACTGTCTTTCCGTTGGAAGGACAACACTACTTCTTCAAGACTGCATGGAAATCCACTACTTCTGTGTGCAATTTCTTTTACTAATGAGACTTTGTGAAAACAAAAAAAACTGTAATTACTATTATGATGAATGATCAGGACTATCTTTATGGACTGTGAGAAAATTTTAGCTTTTGACCAACATTGTATAAATAAGTGTGTGCATTGGACATCTTTGTTATTGTAATTATGAAAAATTTTTTCAAATCATTATTGGCCACTGCCCAAAACCATTTGTAAAATTTTTTGTGGGGAGCATGGGGGCTATGTAAGTAGGCTGTTTATGTTTTCTTTATGTAAGTAGGCTGTTTATGTTTTCTTTATGTAAGTAGGCTGTTTATGTTTTCTTATTGGCAACGTTACGTAGCGCTCTATATGAAAATCACTGGATGTGCTGTGTGCAGTCTGTGGCTAGTTTGCATTGTTGTCTGCCACTGTAGTGTTGGGCAGCGGCAGCTGGATGTGAACAGCGCGTAGCGTTGCGCAGTTGGAGGTGAGTCGCCAGCAGTGGTGGATGTGGGGAGAGAAATGGCGGAGTTTTGATATTTGTAACAATGGATGTAATGAACTGCTGTATATATTATGACTTTTGATGGCTATTAAGGTAAATACATTGTTTGTTCTCTATTAAAATCTTTCATTTGCTAACTATGCCTATCAGTAGTTAGTGCCTTCAGTAGTTTGAATCTTTTATTTAGCTGGCAGTAGTGGCGCTCGCTGTATTGCAGTAGTTCGAGTAATGAAGATTTTTGTGAGGTAAGTGATTTGTGAAAGGTATAGGTTAATGTTAGTCAGGGCCATTCTTTTGTAGGGATTTTTGAAAGTCAGATTGCGTTGCACTAAAAAAAATATTGTGTGTCAGTTTAAGCACAGTCGTGTATAATTGTTCTAAGGGGACGTTTCATGTGTCGTGTCGTGTTCAAACACGACAGCTCATATTGCCATTCTGCCACGTCTCCATATAGAACTATCTCAATGCAGTGAATGCATACAACAGGCAGGCACAAACGCACCAGTTCACTGCCATGACTTAGTCAGTGGTGGAAGGTCACGTAACCATATAGTACCAGTTCTACAATTTCTACAGTGCTCCAAGACGACTAGTGTGATCTTTTAAGGGTGGGACTAATATTTATACCGTTATCTTCCATATAACGAACTTCAGCTTTTTACTCTGTAATGACTGCATAATCTTAAACTTCTTAGTTATCTCCAACCTCAATAATTTCCTACCAGCTTCCGCGATCACCCACTCATGAAGTACGAAGTATTACGATTTGTGACAGTGTTTCGAGTTCAAAATTGTTCAGACTTTCGTGAGCAGTTGTTAACAAACTGCCTATTCGCTTCTGTCTCGCGATCTTCGGCCGACGTTCGTCTGATGATTTTACTGACGTTTCGCCAGCACGAGTGGCTGGCATTGTCAAAGCTTCACCCTCCATTGCCGATGGTGAACTGGAGCCGAGCTCGCGGCCGCAGACTATATGTACTTGGCGCGCCAACGTCTGAGGGCTTCACCGCGGTCATTTCCGGCGCGGTTCTCCTCCTGCTACCTGCGAGGGTCGTTCGCTGCAGTACGGGGAGGCAGGATCAGTTTACCTTAAGGCTTTCCTCTTTCTTGTTCAAACTGTTCGCGTCTTTTTGTATTTTTACAGCTTCTCTGAACAAGCGGGTGTGATAGTGCTTCTCTACAGCCAGAACTTCCGTGTCGGTGAATTTTATTACATGGTCGGTCTCACTCAGCGCGTGATCTGCCACGGCCGATTTCTCCACCTGCCCCAACCTGCAATGTCGCTTATGCTCTTTGATCCTGGTGTTGATTGATCGTCCACTCATTCCGACATAAACCTTTCCGCGTGTACATGGTAAGCGGTATATCCCTGACATTGCAAGTGGGTCCCTTTCATCCTTTTCCGATCTAAGACATTCTTTGATCTTCCTTGTCGGTTTGAAAATTGTCTTCACGCCGTGTTTGCGCAATATACAGCCGATTCTGTCCATCACTCTGGTAATATATGGCAGAAAAGACGTACCCGACATTTCTTTTCCTGATTTCTTATTTCGCCGAGTGTTTGGCTCTGTTACACTTCTAATATAATTTGTGGAGTACCCATTGCTCTTCAGAACACTTTCCAGATGTTGCATTTCACGTTCGAGGTGCTGCGTCTCACATATTCGTCCTGCTCGCGTTACGAGCATATGAATCGTGCCTCTTTTCTGACTCGGGTGGTGGTTTGATAGATTGTGCAGGTATCGGTCCATATGTGTCGGTTTTCGATGTCCCAGTTTAACGCCGTCTCTTGTGACCAGCACGTCTAGAGATGGTAGCTTTTTGTCCTTTTCTACTTCCATGGAAGTTTTTATGTTGGAGTGGAGGCTGTTCAAGTGTCTTAGGAAGTCACTGAGCTGTTCTTCACCATGGCTCCACACAACGAACGTATCATCGACGTACCTGTACCACACCTTAGGTTTACAAGTCGCCGAGTCCAGTGCCTGTGCTTCGAGATGTTCCACGAAGAAGTCGGCTACCATCAGACTATGAGGACTACCCAGCTGTTTGTAGAATTTGCCATTCCACGTGAAATAGCTAGTGGTGAGACATCCATGGAAGAGCTATTTGATGTGTTGCGGGAAAATGGAACCGATGTGCTCCAGAGCGTCACTGAGTGGCACTTTCGTAAACAACGAAACAACATCAAAGCTGACCAGGATGTCGTTAGGTACAAGTTTCAGTTTCTTCAGCTTCTCAATGAAATTTCCTGAGTCCTTTATGTGTGTGTCGGTCTTCCCCACGTGTGGCTGGAGCAGAGAGGCCAAGTGTTTTGCCAGTTTATACGTCGGTGAGCTAGGAGCGCTAACAATCGGTCTTAGTGGAACGTTGTTCTTATGGATCTTAGGTAATCCATATAGCCGATGTGGTAGTGCTTCCGTGTTGCGAGGTTTCTCTGTATGTCCGCAGGCAGACAAGACGCCTTGATTAACCGATTCGTATTCCGTGTGATACGCTGCGTCGGGTCTGCGGTTAGTTTTCGGTACGTCTTCGGATTCCCCTTATCGGCAGGCAGTACCAACATACACCTGTCGGCGTTAAGATTCTTAATAGCTTACCTCTTCTTTCTTCAGATTGTAAGCTGGTGGTTTAGCTCGGCGCAGTATCCTGGCTGTTTCAGTGCGTATTTCTTCTGCCCTTTCACAAGGAGGGATCCGAATGGCCGCTTCGGTGTTAGCGATGATGACGTCCATAGGTATTGTTCTCAGGATGATAACGAAATTCCCTCCTTTTTGAAGAACAGAGCCCGCACCTCGTGGTCGTGCGGTAGCGTTCTCGCTTCCCACGCCCGGGTTCCCGGGTTCGATTCCCGGCGGGGTCAGGGATTTTCTCTGCCTCGTGATGGCTGGGTGTTGTGTGCTGTCCTTAGGTTAGTTAGGTTTAAGTAGTTCTAAGTTCTATGGGACTGATGACCATAGATGTTAAGTCCCATAGTGCTCAGAGCCATTTTTTTGAAGAACAGACACTTCCTCTTCGTCAACTGTCGTTCAGTGAGGTTGACCACTGTTGGTGACATGTCGGGAATCGCCTTGTCAGTCTGCTTCCCGCATCCTTCAAACTTTTTCTTCTGTCACTCAGTGCAACGTTCGAGTTCGTTCTGCATGCTCCTGTAAGTGATGCTGTCGATCTTGTCCCAGTCGTCTCGGCTACTTAATTGATAGAAAATTTCCAAAAGTTCCTGATCCATTCTTGCCAAGTCTCTACGTGTTGTATGAATTCGCTCACGAAGAAAAGCTCGTTCCATTCTGTCGTAGATACGATGCGCTTGGGCGGTGATGAATAGGCGCTTACATTTCAAGAACTTGCGTATAGCATCTTCATCTCTGCACCGCGAAAGGAAAACGAGAGAGGACTTCAATCGCGTTTTTTTCTTCCGTCGTCGGTCAAGGCGTCGGTACAAATCTCCTCCCCGTAGAGGCGTAATACAAAATTGTTCAGGCTTTCGTTGGCAGTTGTTGACAAACTGCCTCTTTGCTTCTGTCTCGAGTTCTTCGGCCGACGTTCGTCAAATAATTTTACTGACGTGGAATGGCAATTTCTACGAACAGCTGGAAGGCGCTGCCACGGTTAGTCCTCATAGTCTGATGGTGGCCGACTTCTTCATGGAACATTTCGAAGCACAGGCACTGGACTCGGTGACTTGTAAACCTAAGGTGTGGTACAGGTACGTCGATGATACTTTCGTTGTGTAGAGTCATGGTGAAGAACAGCTCAGTGTCTTCCTAACACACTTGAACAGCCTCCACTCCAACATAAAATTTACCATGGAAGTAGAAAAGGACAAAAAACTACGTGCTGGTCACAAGGGACGGCGAAAAACTGGGACATAGTGTGTACCGAAAGTGCTAAGAGACAAGCAACACTACGTGAAGTAACGGCAAAAAACAATATGGGACGTACGATGAACATACCCGTTAGTACAGTGGGGCGAAATGTGGCGTTAATGAGCTATTGCAGCAACCGACAGACTCGAGTGCCTTTCCTAACAGTACGACAACGCCTACAGCGTCTCTCCTCGTGACCATATCAGTTGGACGCTAGACGACAAGAAAACCGTGTCCAGGTCAGCTGAGCCCCGGTTTCAGTTGGTAAGAGCTGATGGTATGTTTCGAGTGTGGCGCAGATCCCACGAAACTATGGACTCAAGTTGTCAACAAGGCATTGCACAAGCTGCTGGTGGCTCGAATAGTGTGGGTCCTCTGGTCCAACTGAACCGATCATTGACTTAAAATGGTTGTGTTTGGCTACTTGGGGAGCATTTGTAGCCATTCATCGGCTTCATGTTCCCAACCAACGATGGACTTTTTATGGATGACACTGTGCCTTGTCACTGGGCCACAATTGTTGGCGACTGGTTTCAAGCACGTTCTGGGCAATTCGGGGGAATGTGATGACCGCCCAGATTTCCCAACATGAATCCCATCGAACATTTATGGGACATAATCGAAAGGTCAGTTCGTGTACAAAATCCTGCATTGGAAACTATTTCACAATGATGGACAGCTATAGAGGCAGCATGACTCAGTATTAATGCAGCGGGTCCATGCCAGATCGAGTTACTGCACCAAGCCACGCAAAAGGAGGTCCGACACGATTGACGTGGCCCCACAGGCTTTGGCTGGAACAGATACCGGGGAAAACATCAGACAACGCCAGAAGGCCAGTGCTTTGAATACGTGGAAGTTGTGGGGGGTACGGGCAGGCACCGTTTCTCTAATAGAAGACTCTGTTTTACCTTTAAAATTTTACAACTTTATTAACTTGATTTTAAAATAGTGAGTGAACATTCGTTATCATGAACAACAAGATCCTCAATATAGTTTGTTATTAAAAGTATTTTAACAGATCAAAGAAGAGCTCTCAGAATCAATTTAAAACGCTTAAAACTCAAAATCCCTTTTCAGGCAAAGGAAAAAATATACAAATTGCACAATGCAGGGTTAAATAAAGGATTCTAACGCCACATGGCAGTACCAAAATTTTCGCAGATATGACCTGTGATCTCTAAAGGCAATAAAATATTGATCAGAAAACTTTAATTAGAACAACTTACATGGAATAAAATCTGATTAATATCGACGTACACTCAAACCCGGTAACGTCTACGATGCGAACCGTATCACAGAATATTTTCCTTAATTTTAAACACTTTACACCATAGATATCCCTACGTGTGATGCGCACTACCGCCAACGAATTATGACAAATAAGTAACCATAAATGTTATAATTAACCAGGTATATCAAACTTTTCCTTTCGAAATAAAAGAAAACACAATTCAACTCTTAAGCTCAGTGGTTACATCCGTTAAAAAAAATACAATACATATCTTTTGATTTCGTCGTGTTCATGCGATGTTGTGCTCCGTGCTGTCCTTCAGAATCACACGCGGCACGGGAAAGATTTTCCACGACGAATAAAACGTTAATAGGGCGCATCCAACTTACACAACTTGCATACTAGGATTATACATCGATGTTGATGCGGCTCACAAATCTTAAAAAGGACGAGGGAGTAGATGAGGTACTACTAAACACACCAACTATACCGCATTGCACCAAACAGCAGTACGCTGGAGTAAACGAGAGACAAATCAACAACTGTTGCAAGGCAACCTCAACAAGGCTGTAACAAAATATTTGGGACTTTAAACTCTTGGGAGAGGCACACCTTTCCCACGCCCGGGTTCCCGGGTTCGATTCCCGGCGGGTCAGGGATCTTCTCTGCCTCGTGATGACTGGGTGTTGTGTGATGTCCTTAGGTTAGTTAGATTTAAGTAGTTCTAAGTTCTAGGGGACTGATGACCATAGATGTTAAGTCCCATAGTGCTCAGAGCCATTTGAACCATTTTTAGAGGCACACCAAGGCACAGAATGACCTCCCAAGCTACTATACTATCAGCGATTTCGTCACGACAAGTAGAACCGTAAAATACCATAGAAAGATAATTGCAATTAACACAGTTCATAAGCGTCTGACTGAAAACTCCACAGACTATCTTTCTCTTACTGCAAACACTTAACAGTATCTCCGAAGTTCAGTAGTCGGTCCTTCACTTGGATCCACCTTCGATCCAAACAGTCATTCATCTTAAAGCAGCTAAATATATGACAAAGCCCATATCAGCGCTCTCCTCCCAAGCAGCGCTCTAACTGGGGACTGCAGTACCGAAGCAAAGATTACACCACTCACAAGTCTAATATACACACCAGAAATACACCTTTTTAGAATTCTTACGGTAACCTCATACACCGAACATGCCGTAATTCTTTGTCGGAATCCAAGAGCAGAACCAAGAAATAACTTCTCAGCCGTTGAATGACCACACGATGATCGCCGTCGGGACAACACCGACCCTCCACACACTGAGATCTTGGAGCGTTCCGTCCCAATCGACTGCTTCCGCAGGGCCCACCGAACAAGTTGCCTTGCCCACCGACAACGGCGTCGCTCCTCAGGCACTATCCAGCGCTCACTCTCCGCCAGCCCCTTCTGTTCGCCTCGCGGTGCGCGGGAAGCCAACTCGCCAAAGATAAGCGGCGACCAGAGACTCCAATCCGATCTCGATATTAACATCTCGGCGAGTACTGAGAAGGCGGGTAGTTTCAAAAAACGAAAAAAATTTAAATACCATGCCGTACCAGCTCTCCCCCCACCCCCGCCCCTCATGAACCATGGACCTTGCCGACACAGATGGCCATACCGTAGGTGCAACCACAACGGAGGGGTATCTGTTGAGAGGCCAGACGAACGTGTGGTTCCTGAAGAGGGGCAGCAGCCTTTTCAGTAGTTGCAGGGGCAACAGTCTGGATGATTGACTGATCTGGCCTTGTAACACTAACCAAAACGGCCTTGCTGTGCTGGTACTGCGAACGGCTGAAAGCAAGGGGAAACTACAGCCGTAATTTTTCGCGAGGGCATGAAGCTTTACTGTATGGTTAAATGATGATGGCGTCCTCTTGGGTAAAATATTCCGGAGTTAAAATAATCCCCCATTCGGATCTCCGGGCGGGGACTACTCAAGAGGACGCCGTTATCAGGAGAAAGAAAACTGGCATTCTACAGGTCGGAGCGTGGAATGTCAGATCCCTTAATCGGGCAGATAGATTACAAAATTTAAAAAGTGAAATGGATAGGTTAAAGTTTGATATAGGGGGAATTAGTCAATTTCGGTGGCAGGAGGAACAATACTTTTGATCAGGTGAATACAGGGTTATAAATACAAAATCAAATAGGGGTAATGCAGGAGTAGGTCTAATAATCAATAAAAAAAATAAGAGTGTGGGTAAGCTACTACAAACAGCATAGTGAACGAGTTATTGTGGCCAAGATAGATGCGAAGCCCACGCCTACTACAGCAGTAAAAGTTTATATGCCAACTAGCTCTGCAGATGATGAAGAAATTGATGAAATGCATGATGAGATAAAAGAAATTATTCAGGTAGTGAAGGGAGACGAAAATTTAATAGTCATGGGTGACAGGAATTCGAGAGTAGTAAAAGGGAGAGAAGGAAACATAGTAGGTGAATATGGATTGGGAGTAAGAAATGAAAGAGGAAGCCGTCTAGTAGATCTTTGCACAGAGCATAACTTAATCATAGCTACCACTTGGTTCAAGAATCATGAAAGAAGGTTGTATACATCGAAAAATCCTGGAGATAGTAGAAGGTATCAGATAGATTATATAATGGTAAGACAGATATTTAGGAACCAGGTTTTAAATTGTAGGACATTTCCAGGGGCAGATGTGGACTCTTACCAAAATCTATTGGTTATGAACTGTAGATTAAAACTGAAGAAACTGCAAAAAAGTGGGAATTTAAGGAGATGGGACCTGGTTAAACCGACTAAACCAGAGGTTGTACAGAGTTCCAGGGAGAGCATAAGGGAACAGTTGTCACGAATGGGGGAAAGAAATACAGTAGAAGAAGAATGGGTAGCTCTGAGGGATGAAGTAGTGAAGGCAGCAGAGGATCAAGTAGGTAAAAAGACTAGGGCTGCTAGAAATCCTTGGGTAACAGAAGAAATATTGAATTTAATTGATGAAAGGAGAAAATATAAAAATGCAGTAAATGAAGCAGGCAAAAAGAAACACAAACGTCTCAAAAATGAGATCGACAGGAAGTGCAAAATGGCTAAGTAGGGATGGCTAGAGGACAAATGTAAGGATGTAGAGCCTTATCTCACTGGGGGAAGATTGATACTGCCTACAGGATAATTAAAGAGACCTTTGGAGAAAAGAGAACCACTTGCATGAATATCGAGAGCTCAGATGGAAACCCAGTTCTAAGCAAAGAAGGGAAATCAGAAAGGTGGAGGGAGTATATAGAGGGTCTATACAAGGGCGACGTACTTGAGGACAATATTATGGGAATGGAAGAGGATGTAGATGAAGATGAAATGGGAGATACGATACTGTGTGAAGAGTTTGACAGATCACTGAAAGACCTGAGTCGAAACAAGGCCCCGGGAGTAGACAACATTCCATTAGAACTACTGATGGCCTTGGGAGAGCCAGACCTGACAAAACTCTACCATCTGGTGAGCAAGATGTATGAGACAGGCGAAATACCCTCAGACTTCAAGAATAATATAATAATTCGAATCCCAAAGTAAGCAGGTGTTGACAGATGTGAAAATTAGGGAACTATCAGCTTAATAAGTCACAGCTGCAAAATACTAACGCGAATTCTTTACAGACGAATGGAAAAACTGGTAGAATCCGACCTCGGGGAAGATCAGTTTGGATTCCGTAGAAATGTTGGAACAAGTGACGCAATACTGACCTTACGACTTATCTTAGAAGAAAGATTAAGGCAAGACAAACCTACGTTTCTAGCATTTGTAGACTTAGAGAAAGCTTTTGACAATGTTGGATGGAACACTCTCTTTCAAATTGCGAAGGTGGCAGTGGTAAAATACAGGAAGCGAAAGGCTATTTATAATTTGCACATAACCAGATGGTAGTTAGTCGAGGGGCACGAAAGGGAAGCAGCGGTTTGGAAGGGAGTGAGACAGGGTTGTAGCCTCTCCCCGATGTTAATCAATCTGTATATTGAGCAAGCAGTAAAGGAAACAAAAGAAAAATTCGGAGTAGGTATTAAAATCCATGGAGAAGAAATAAAAACTTTGGGGTTCGCCGATGAGATTGTAATTCTGTCAGAGACAGCAAAGGACTTGGAAGAGTAGTTGAACGGACTGGACAGTGTCTTGAAAGGAGGATATAAGATGAACATCAACAAAAGCAAAACGAGGATAATGGAATGTAGTCGAATTAAGTCGGGTGATTCTGAGAGAATTAGATGAGGAAATGAGACATTTAAAGTAGTAAAGGAGTTTTGCTATATGGGGAGAAAAATAACTGATGATGGTCGAAGTAGAGAGGATATAAAATGTAGACTGGCAATGGCAAGGAAAGCGTTTCTGAAGAAGAGAAATTTGTTAACAGCGAGTTCAGATTTAAGTGTCAGGAAGTCGTTTCTGAAAGTATTCGTATGGAGTGTAGCCATGTATGGAAGTGAAACATGGATGATAAATAGTTTGGACAAGAAGAGAATAGAAGCTTTCGAAATGTGGTGCTACAGAAGAATGCTGAAGATTAGATGGGTAGATCACATAACTAACGAGGAGGTATTGAATAGAATTGGGGAGAAGAGGAGTTTGTAGCACAACTTGAGAAGAAGAAGGGACCGGTTTATAGGACATGTTCTGAGGCATCAAGGGATCACAAATTTAGCACCGGAGGGTAGCGTGGAGGGTAAAAATCGTAGAGGGAGACCAAGAGATGAATACACTAAGCAGATTCAGAAGGATGTAGGTTGCGGTAAGAACTGGGAGATGAAGAAGCTTGCACAGGATAGAGTATCATGGAGAGCTGCATCAAACCAGTCTCAGGACTGAATACCACAACAACAATACCGGCTCAACGACATTAGGAGATATCCCAAGACGTTTGACATTTCCGTGCGTATTTACCAGCAGCAAAGCACTTTTATTCTTTCCGGGACTAAGCGCCAGATGACTATTGATTTTCTGTTACCAAGATGTATCGCGAAAGCAAACTAATCTTTGTCCAGGAACACCTCATTATTTCCTCTCTGTTCCTACGAACGTTTTTCTCGCCAGCGTTTAATGGATTCAGAAAAGTCAAGGAGGTCCTGTTTTTTTTCCATTATTGTTGTTTCACTCTCCGAAAGAGGGCTGTCAGCAGAGAAGTGTCTACTCTTCTGCTGTACAGATATGATTTTAGTGAAATTGTGCACAAAAATTAAAGGGATGCTAAAAACGTGTGAATTACCGAATGGTCTTTTGGCGGTGAACGCTGCTATAGTAACAGAGTTCGCGTTGTAACCTGTTGATGATCTGTTGGAGCTGCTGTAACGGGATTGGAGTTTGTCTTCAGCTTCTTTAAAAAAATTCGGATGGAATGGAATTGTGGGACGGAAGAAAACACTGGGATGAGGACAGATTGCAAAGGTGAAAGTATAGCTTGGGGAAGTAAGTAAGTATTGTGAGGACTGGTGTAAAGGAACAGAATCTGGCTGTCTTTATGGTAGCAAGTGAGTGCAGGAGGACAGGGATGCAGGGGACAGCGATGCTGTGCAGGCTGAGATCAGACTGAGTTTACACAAGACCATGTAGACGAGAGAAAGGGAAATGTGGGAGTATGTGGGAGTGGGACTGAGGTGAAATGTTGAACGAGCTATCCTTGAGATTTGTTCTTAGGTATCGGATCGCTTAAATGGAAGGACGTTTCGCAGGAATATGGTTACAAATCAGGTTGTATATTCAGTCGTGTGCGCACGATATATCAACTTGTGTGGTTGCAGAGATTATTGGATGAGGCAAAGAGTTGTTATTTTAGGTTTGATGAGAGGATGCTTAGTTTTCAGTCAGGTTAGTCTGGTTGAAGACGTTATACATGGCTGCGGATCGTGGATTGGTTATTGCTTGAAGAATTGATTGGCTTTGCAACGAAGATAAGTGGGTTTTTACTGTCATGAGAGAGGGGGTCGTTCTAAGATATTTGAGGCTTTGCTATGATTGTGCTTAAGAGTTGTATGATTTAATGTGGTGCCTTCAGTGATAGATGAGGGCGCTGTTATTACGATGTGATCGATTTTCAAGAAAATTCGTACTTGCAATCTGGTTCCAGAGGTCTTACAGATGCAGGGGAATTTTCTGACTGAGGTGTCTGTCTCAGTCTTTCCTTTGGTGATCTCCTTTTTGACCACAGCAGTGAGGTATGATGAGGTTTGAGATGGTGAGGGTTTAGTTGTTTTCGATGAGGTGATGCTATAGGGAGCAAGGAAGCATGGGGATCAAACGTTAAGGCTTGGAGTCGAATTCAGGGTTAATGACATTCACGATCACGACGTTTTTACATCTTTACATACTATGATTTGATTTATGTTCAAATTGGGATACAGACTTTGGGTTAAAGAATTTTGGTTGAAGACTGGACAGGACAAAGGCTTGTGTTGGAGAAACGGTCTGGATAGTGATGGAATGAAGTTCATGAATCCATAGACTGTGTTGGGTTCAGAACTTTGTGGTGGTATTTTAGACGTTTTGGGCGAGGTTTGCAGGGATATTAATTGCTCTGTTGTTTGGGGCGTACGATAAGTTGATTTAATCGTGGCATGGATATCTGGGATGAAACTGGTGCGATGGAACCTGCTGATGATGAATTTAATGTGGCTGAGACTGCCGATGACGATGCTGGTGCAAATCACACAGGTGCAGTTGTGGATGGTAGTCGTGCTCGTGATGATGATGGTTCGATATAAAATTATGGACTACTGACTAAAAAGTAACAGGTTGGCATGGTCATTAGTCTTGGGTAGGAAGAATGGGCACGATAATGAAAAGGGGATAAAGTTGTATGTGGGAGTGGATGAATGTAGATGATATTGAAATTGTGAATTTTGGTAAGAAAAGAGAGGCGACAGGGTGATGGGTAATCAAGACTATGGTTGTGACGAAGCACTTCAGCTGCTTAATATATGTCTCCCTGAAGATGATGGTGGTGTGAAGACTGATAAAATGAAAGGCAGTAACGGTGGCAGCACGAAGGTAGTGAAAATAATATAAATTATATGCGATAACAGCCAAAACATGTCTACAGAGCCCAACAGCCTGTGACGGCAGTTGGTGATGATGAATGTGGTGAAGACACATGACGATGCTGATATGAATAGTGATGGCGAAGAAGATTTTCATGGCGTTAATACAACCTTCGAATGGTTGTTACTGATACGATCTCGATGGTTGCTCTGTCGAATCTAGTCAATAAACCTGGCGATAGGTGGCCTAACACGTCGTCCACAACTTCACGTAGTTGTCTGTCTGTGACGTGATGGTTTTTTTACGTTAATACTTTTGTGGAAATCTTTGCTTGATGCTTCGTAGATATTATATTCCACTCTAAATGATCTTCATGATCCTGCATGTCTTACTGATTTAACCATGTCTCAAGATCAAGCACAATTTGTCATATTGTTATATTATAAAACCGATTCTTGTCCAGAAATATGAGCGGTACCGTCTGTTGGCAGAAAACGGTATCAGCGAGGACTTCTGTGCAGACAACTACCCGGGGCCAGTGCCGTTCTCGGAGTACGAGACAGCGACTTTCTCCAAGACGCTGACGGGGTACGACTCCGGCGTGCTGGTGTTCTACGGCAGCTTCCACGCTTACGGCCAGATGATCTTGTTTCCATATGGCGTGCCTGACGAAGTGGCCACCAATCACGACGAACTGGTGAGACCTCCTTTTCGCTGCACTTCACTAATGAACCAAGTACTCGCTGTGTCGGTGACTTCCGCCTCTTACCGAGCCATCTGGCGCGGAGGTTAGCTCTTTGGACGGGAGGACGACGATCCAAATCTCCGTTCGGCTGTCCAGAGGTTATCCATAATTTAAGTAAAACGTTCAGAGCAATGTCCGGGATGGTTCCTCTGAGAAGGCCGATTACCTTCCCCCCCTTTCGTAACTTGAGCTTGTGCGCCGTCTCCGTTAATCGCGCTGTTGGTGGGACGTTAAACTCTATTCTCTCCTCTCACTTTCGTCTCTTCATACAGCTAAATCAGGCAGCTTGTTTTCATTTATTTGTCTTCTGTAAAAATTTTCTATCTGATTTCTCTATGTCTCTACTCGTGTTAAGTCTCCATATTTTACAACAATAATGTCTCAGTTGTCAACTCTCATGGAATGATCCATCTGTTGTGCAACCGAAGGTTTAGTCTATTATAGTGGCGAGGATAACCAAAAGATTTCCCCAGATGGAGACAAACACGTCTGCTCTGAGACCAATGCCCACGCTATTACTACAGAGAAACGCCTGAGAGGAGAGAGAATTCAAAGACAGATAAATGCTGAAACAATAGGAACATAGACTCAGATGAAAATTAAATGATCAGCTAGGGCGAGGCAGTTACGGATTAGTAAAAGAAAATAAAATCAAAAAATAATATTGTAACACAATTAAAGAGTCTGAACCTCGAATTTTTTTCCGTTGTTGCTTATTTCAATGACGATACGATGGGTATCCCGCCACAAACTTCAGGTAAATTAAAACTGCCGAAATATCAACACTGTGGACCCTGAACAATGACATAAATACTATGAAACACGGAAAGAGTTGTGATTCTTTCTCTTCTGGCAACGATTTGTTAATGTGTAAAACTGAAAGTTGCACGCAAGTGAGGCGGTCTGTAGTCGATTGGAGAGATTGTGGCAATCGGCCTACGATGTATCGCTCGCCGCAAGGTGGGCCGAAGCCTAAAGGATGAAAGCGCGAACCGGTGGAGACAATTTTGGACGGGCAAGTGAGTATAGTGATTTACCAAGAGCGGATTGCTGTGCTTCATGGAAGCTGAGTTTACGGTAGGGGCGATGAGCCGTGGTGCCGAAGTATACTTTAAAACATGTAGTAGACAGCAGTGGAAGCCGAGCAATGTTCTGGCGTGCTATTAAGCCGTCGCACGTCGAACTTCCCGTTATCGCTTCTTTCAATGGTGACGCGACGCGCATCCGGCCACAAAGTTCAAGTAAAATATGTGGAGAGAGTTGCTCTGCGTGAGGGGAAGTCCCGCGTTGCAGCGGGGTTGAGCTGGCCGTTATAACCGTAGTGGGATGCTGCATTTTTTGGCACGCTGAAGGTGGAATAGGTCAGCGCTAAGTGCCAGTAATTGCTGTCATATTTGGAAGGACGTGTGCTGATGTGCTGATGGAAAGTTATTCTAAGTGTCTGAAAAGAAGTGAGTTTTCCATAGGTATGACGTAGAAGCGCATCTACAAGTCTACGAAACTTCGTTCATTGCATGTGCTTCAATTGTATAGTGAATTTTTCCCTGCTCCTAATAGCGCTGAGTTTCATTAGCCTTATGCGAATTTGGTATGTCAGTGGCTGGTTGTTTTTCACAAAATAGCTGTTTTACCTTCATATTTGCGTTAATATTCCTCACAAAGCTTTGGTGTGATCTCCTTTTTATTGAGTTATTTGAAGCGGACATATCACAAGTTAGAAGCCGCGTTGCATTTAAGTCTCCCTGTAACTGAAGTCAGTCCAGAGGTCGGAGACCAGTGAGGGCGTCCACCTTCAGTAGGACACCAGACTGGTAAACCACTGTGGCGTTTACACCAATCTTCACGTTGATGACAGCTGTACCTTATCCTTCACAAAATATACACTCGTGGCGATTAAATTTGCTAAATCATGGATGCGGCAATCAACAAACGTCAAACTGGAATGAAAACGACTACATACTCGGACAGGCAAACGATTAGCGTTTTTGGGCTAGCGATTAAAGTAGGCAGCAGTAACAACATCTACATTCCGGATGTAAGGAAAGATTTTACAGCAGGCTTCTCGTTCAGAATTCGCATTTAAAAGCGAATTTGTGAGATTGTGTTGTGCCTTGTGTAAGAGGGAGAAATGTGTCATAATTCTACAGCGGCAAGACCATGCCCTGTCGAGATTGCGGAGTTACCGCTCGCGTTGGTAGACCGACACGCTAAAATGGAATCGATGAGTTCTGGAGAGCCATGATCAACGCCATGCAGCATTTCAATAGCCCCACGCGAAAAGGACACTCGAGAGCAGACATACTGATAGTTCTGCCGGAGGATCGTAAAGACAGGTCGCGTAACTTCTTTGCAGGAAGACAAGTATCCACACGGACGGTTCGACGACCTCTGGAGCAACATAAACTGTCAACACGGCTATCGTTGTTAGGGCAGTTTTGCGTCAAATGACAATGGACGTACCCTCGTGTGGAGACTTCGAGGAGCACCAACATTGATCATTCGAGCGCAACTCCTGACACGATTGTATGGGAAACCACTGAACACGCAACACCATCATCTCCCGTTCACATAGCCGATAATTTCGACAGCAGCCGTTACATTTATGTCGTTTTGTGGCTGTTAACTATCTTCCAGAGCTTTGTGACATTATCTTTCACTAAGATGACGCAAGACCACATTTTGCTCCTTCTGTCCTGACTTGTATCGATACAGAGGGTGTTTTACTGTTTTCGTGACCAGCACGTTCTCCATATTCCTCATGCACTGAAAACATTTGATAATCGGAGGCCGCGAGACTGCCACTTGGCAGTTCCTGTAGTAAACTCTGGCGTACAACTGAAGGAGCAGAGCGTAATGTGCCGGTACCTGTTATTCAAGCTCAGTTCTATTTGATGCTTACTCGGGACGCAGCCATTGTTGCTGCCAAAGGTGTCAGCTGCATACTAAATTTCGGACACCATATACAGTTGTATCGCCTACCCATTTAACAATATATTCTTCATATGATGCTCTGTAAATGCGATAAGTAAAATTTACTTATTTGCTGCTTCTTCTGCCCCCTGTGATTGCCAGTATCCTCCTCCCCCCGTCTCGTTGTCCATCTCCTCATCCTCCACCCCCCCCCCCCCCCCTCAAGTCGTGTAAACAAAACCAGAATATGATACTGGAATTACAGAAGCTGAGTCTTCACTTTCAGTGACACAAAATGGAATACTAACGTCCTATTTTCTTTACAGCTCGAAATGGCTGAAAGGGCCCGCGATGCATTGGCGGCCAGGTACGGCACCAATTACACCGTCGGCACCGTGCAGGACCTCCTCTGTAAGTATGGCAATGTTATCGCTCCACAGACTGCAAAACAAACTTAAATTATCTAGAGTGACGTATGTATGTAAATAACTGCAACCTAAATCTAGTACACATGATTATTTTCAATAATGTCTGCTTGGAGATAATTATTTTATAGTACGGATTCACAACAAAAATTTGTTTATCCAGGATTGTGCAATGTTAATTCTTTCCTAAATATGTACAGCAATCTGAGCGGAATGAATAAAAGTCAAAGGACAGATTGTCTCATTTGAATATCTACATTTTGACGACCGAATGCTACGGCTAGGTGCGGCGTATGGCGCGAGTGTGAATACGTTCTCTCAGTAGTCTGTTACAGTCGTGTATGCAGTGAACATGGCCCAGATCGTAGGCGAACCATCTACTGACGTACTGAGATAATCGATTAAAGAGGAATGGGTTATAGATTCCGGATTTTCGAGATGAACTATGTGGACAGTGGATCTTCAATAACGCAGTGACAATGTTTGCACATGCGTAAGACTCGCATTTCTACCAGGTATGTAAGGAGACACGTATGTCTGAGTAGCACACGACCGACTGGTGTCTCTTTAACTTCCCATGAATATGTATTCGCAATTGTAAATATGAAACAACATCTGCTCTATATTCGAATGACGACAGCGAAAATTTGAGGTGGACTAGGACCCGAACCCGCATATCCCATAAGTGGCAGTGCCTGTGTTATCAAGAAGTACGGTGCAATATTCCTTCGGACATGCACGCATGTGGAAGTCCGGGTCCGGCCATGGTTCATGCACGGACAGCTGAAGCGGTTGAGGCAACCGCTCGCGTGTAGCGGGAAATCTGGTTTCGAGTCTCATCGATGATGGTTCACATTCGCACCTGGGAGTGTATTTCCTATATTTCTTGACAACTGTAGCCGCAGCAGTGCCTGTTCCTGCATGCATGTCCTAAGGAACGCCAATCGTAATTCTTAATAACACAGGCACTACTATTTCATATTTATTCGAGAGTAACAGGCCCTCGATTCTCAACACACGTGTCTTTCCTGAACGAGAATATGCGTAGTGTTTGAGTGCAGGTTGTGACACATGGACGACGACAAATGGAAGTTTAAGCCTGGCTGTGATTCGTGCACGAACAGCCGAAGCTGTTAACGTGACCGCTCGCGTAAAGCGGGAAATCCGGCTTCGAGTACGGGGCCGGCACGAATTTTCAGTGTCGTCATTCCAATGTAAAATCGACTGTGGTTCATATTCGCTGTTGGGGATACCTTTCCTGTATTTCTTGGCAGATGTAGTCACTGCAGTGCCTCATCCTTCGGACTTGTGTACATGTTCGAAGAAGGACTGCACCGTACTTCGTAAAAACACATGTACTGCTATTTAGTATTCCTATAACTTTAGCGTATTTCTTGTACTTCTAGGACATTTCTGAGAGAAACATTTTACATAATGTAAACCTAAAACACCAGCACTCGTGAAAAGTGAAATAATCACATAACATAACAACTACAATTACGGAGGAGTGTTAATCAATGTACCTGGACTAAAAGCCTAAGTGCACAGAGACCGGGAATCTCTGGTTTGTCTTATGGGCCCCGAAAAGTTAGGGTAATATCAAACTTACTCAACGAAGAGCAGTCACAAAAAGTGGACACGTGGAAATAAGCGCTGCAATTCCAATCCGTGAGTGGTTTCGAGTATATCTGTATGACCGGTTTAAGAGTAACGGATTTGACGTACAGCGAAATTTCGCGAAGAAAGTTACATAATATATACTACAACCGCAGTACAATTACAGATGATGACCTTTCTCAACGGCACAAGGCAGTCGCCTTCAGATCTTATTAAAAATAAATCTGTAAGTACGCGTGTTCTACACTATCCTTCGCCAAACTGGTGTGGATATCGCAATGCATACTATGGACGTACTCAAAGTATCTATTGCTTATGCTGCAGGGAGATTTGGAGATGTTGTCTGTGTGTAAATAAGTGGTGTCATAATTTATTGTATGAGGGCCATTAAAATGAATGCCTCCTTCATTTTGCGCTCTTCCCCAAAACTTCGTCCACAGTCCATTCCAATAACAGCGTCCTACATCAACAAATGTCAGCACTGTATAAGTTCAGAAAATGGCCAACATTCAGACAGCAAGACAGCATTCTGAGGTAGAATTCTGTACCTCGGAATGCAAAACGCCCAGCAGTATTCACGAAAGGCTTAAGAATGTTATGGAGATAACACGGTGAACGTCAGCAACATTAGACGATGGGTTCGTCACTGTCAATACGCCGAAGGGCAAACACAGCTGGCTGATGCAACACAGAGCGGTGACCTGGAGTGACGTCACGAATCCACCGTGTCGACCAAATCATCCGTGACGGCCGCCTGGAAGCAAAAGATGACTTGCGTCTCCAATTAGTCACTGCTAAAGGGAATGCGATGTCCACAATTGAAAAACTGGGCTACTCATATGTCTGCGCCCGGTGGGTACCAGAAATGTTGACGAGAATACAGAGACAAAGAAAATACACTGACGAAAAAAAAATCACAACACCAAAAAGTAACTAATGTAGAGTAATGAAATTTCGGGAAAACATATATCTGCGTAACATTTTTAAGTGATTAACAATGCAAGATCGCAGGTTAATGTAGGTGCGAGATTCACCATTGCAAATACGAAATGCTGCTGCAGTAATAACCGGTGTGACCGCAGTCGTGCATGCATTGCATTGTACAGGAGCTGGATGTCAGTTTGTGGGATAGAGTTCCATGCCTGTTGCACTTGGTCGGTCAACACAGGGACGGTTAATGCTGTTTTGCGTATGACAGTAGGCTCGATTTGGAGACAGGTGTGGTGATGGAGCAGGCCAAGGCAACATGGCACTCCGTAGAGCACGATGGGTTACAAAAGCGGTAGGGCGAGCGTTAACCTGTTGAAAAACAACCCCTGGAATGCTGTTTATGAATGACAGCATAACACGTCGAATCACCAGCCTGACGTACAAATCTGCGGTCAGGGTGCGTGAGATAACCACTAGAGTGCTCTACCTGTCGTACGAAATCGCATCCCATACCGAAACTTCAGGTGTACGTCCAGTGTGTCTAGCACGCACACAGGTTGGATGGAGGCGCTCACCTGGCCTCCTTGTAACCAACACACGGCCATCATTGGCACCCAGGCAGAATCATCGTCCATCAGGAAAGACAACAGACCTCCACCCTGTCCACTAAGGAGCTGTCGCTTGACACCATGAAGTTGCAAATGGCGGGGGTTTGAGGTCAGTGGAATTCACTCTGCAGGGCGTCTGGCTGGGAGCTGTCCTTGATGTAACCAATTTGCAACAGTTCGTCGCGTCACTATGGTGCCTACTTCTGCTCAGATTGCTGCTGCTGCTGCAATATGATGTGCCGAAGCCACACGCCGAACACGATGGTCTACCCCTTGGTTGTGCCACGTGGCCGTCTAAAGCCCGATATATATATATATATATACAAAGACAATTTAAATAGAAAGAAATAAATCAGTTTATATTTGGACATTTATTTTACCATTGATCATTGTTCCGTTAAAATTTCAGCATATCAAACTTGATATATATATATATATATATATATATATATATATATATATCACCGGTTACCGTAAGATGAATACTAAAAGATTATAATTAATGTTAGTCTGTTTGGGAATTTGGTAAGCTAGACTGGATACCTGGTGAAACAGTTGCGCAGTAATGCAAGGTTAACTTCCTCACATAGCTCACAGCTTTTAACCCACTTTTATGGTCTTGAATATCAGAACCGCTTACACCTCAAATTAATGCAACAGCATACAACTACACCTCGTCCATCGAGTCACATCGACTTTATCTACGCATAAGTAACCGGACAACTAAGTGAAAAGTCTTGGTGAGCTTTGACTGTGACAATGTTTTTGGCAGATCCGGCGTCGGGAACCAGCATCGACTGGATGCAAGGTGTCAACGGCAACCAGTACAACTTTGCTTGGGAGCTGAGGGACGAGGGCCAGTATGGTTTCCTGCTGCCTGCCGACCAGATAGTCCCGACCTGCCAGGAGGCGTTCGACAGCCTGGTCTCCATCCTTCGGGACGTACTCGCCACCTCCAGTAAATCTTCAAGGAAGCACTAGTGTCTGTTTTGTTGTATCCGTAAATAATAAATAAATAAGGTCCTGACGATAATTTGTGTCTGGTATAATTATACCGTACTGTATTTTCCTTTTTATAATTAACTATAAATGATGTATTGGAGCTTCTGGACCTATACTTGTAGTGCAGGAGTAATACAGAA
Organism: Schistocerca cancellata; assembly: GCF_023864275.1. Lineage (NCBI taxonomy): Eukaryota > Metazoa > Arthropoda > Insecta > Orthoptera > Acrididae > Schistocerca > Schistocerca cancellata. Next base: position 408,448,361 of record NC_064628.1, read on the forward strand.
ACAGTGATCTGTCTTTTGTAATCAAATCGTGCTCACTGGAAGTTAGCCTGTGGTGCTTCCTATTTAGGGCGACTGACTTACATTTGTCAGTATCAAAAAGCGAATAATTCTGATATCCGCCGCCCTCAAGAGGAAGAATACTGATACCGTGTCGCTATTTTACTTTAGCAATCATGGTGGCTAATTTCTCATACAATTGCTACAGAAATTATGTGAGAACCGCTTCAAAATGGGTGAGCTGAGGAATGAAGTTAAATTATGATCACGAACCAAGAAGACAATGTGCTAATCTATAACAAATAGATTTAATTGCGTAAGCACAAAATTAAGACTTGGATTTTGACCAGAATTTTTAGAGCGACAGGTTATACAAAAATCAGGAACATGGGCAAGAATTTCTGATGGGTTGTTAACAATACACGATTGCATTCCTACCTTGACTGCAGAAAACGTGCTGTTGACTCTACCGTGAATGGAGGACATGTAATATTAACGTAGTATTTGCCTAACTCGAAACAGTGACTGACCTCAGATACAGAAGACATGGCTTTGCAGGTGAACAGAGAGGCGCTGAGTGTGGCTACTGCAGATGGCAACAAGGTAGCAAGTGCTGGTAATGTAACTCAGAATACTCTACCTGCCGGTGCTGCGACACGTTACCAAAACGGCAGACGTATGACACGAAGCCGACGGATACATGGAGACGACACCGCAGCTGCAAGAGTCGTCAGCTGCCCAGCGTGCCTCTGCCGTACTCCAGAGTGGAGCACGATTAATCCGTGGCTACGTCAAAAATTTTCGACCAGGTATCCAGACTAGTACATCTCTGCGCAAATGTGTCTGTGGATAGAGAAGACATAAGACGACTTTACGCTGCGACCAATCAGAAGTGAGTCTGATATTCTGTCTTTCGCACCACAACACGGGAAACCATTCCGTCGCCAATCTTAACGCAGCAACAAACTGGCACCAATCAAGTCCCTGACTCAGACGCGCTCTGCCCACACTAGAAAGACGCGCTGTATCAATGTCAAGGCGTTCCGCCAAAACCAAAAGGCTGCTTTGAACATGGGCAGACGTCACAGTGGACCCACCAAACATACGCCCACGGGTGGGAGAACTCTAGTGCGGGATGCAATGAAAATCTGCTGGGCTTACGTGTGGAACCACTCCAGCGGACGTCCCGTAGATCCGAAGGGATATTTCTGCAAATTCTGAAACTTCCCCTTTGTATGTAAAGAATGACAGTGCTGGAAAAACCTCTTACGTTATTTGATTTTCAAACAACTGAGAAAAACTGAACGTACTCAGACATTTCTTTCTTTACATATTCAGATCATCACTAAACTGACACAATATTTTTAGCGCAACGCAATCTGACTTTCAATAATCCCTACATAAATATGGCCCTTACGAACAATAACATACACCTTTCATGAATCACTTACCTCACAAGACGCGCGGGACTAGCCGATCGGTCTTAGGCGCTCCAGTCATGGACTGCGCGGCTGGTCCCGGCGGAGGTTCGACTCCTCTCTCGGGCATGTAGTAGTAGTAGAGTAGTAGAAGGGTTTTGTGGGCGCACGACAGCAAGGTCTTCAGCGCCCGTTCAGTATCATAGTGAGACGGGTGTCAAGAAAAAACTCAGAACATTTACATCCAACGGAACATAAAACGGAACATAAAACGGAACATAAAACACGAGGAACAATCATTGAAAAATATGTGCTCACCCACACCGAAGCGTGGGATGAAGCAGGGCGTCAGCAGTAAAACACGGACAACACAGGAAGAAAAAGGTAGAGGGAGCTAAAACAATAGAGCAGATGGAAGTGGCTGGCTGACCGCAAGGAAAAAAGGGAGGAGTCAGCCACTCTGCAATACACTAAAACCGCCAGCCTAAAAGTTTAGGCCAGAGTCCAGACACATCACAAAACTTAAAAACCCTAGACACACACGTCTCATCGTTAGCTAAAACACAGGGCAGATCCCCATCAACTTGTGCTTCTGCCCTTGCATCACGGTATAAAACGCAGCCTGTTAAAATGTGCCGGACAGAGATGTGCACACCACAAGCATCACAAAACGGAGGATCCTCCCACCGTAATAAATAGCTATGTGTCAGAGGACAGTGCCCGATCCGAAGACATTTGAGCGCCACCTCTTCCCGACTGAGCAGCCGGCAGGAGGAACGCCACGGCCGAGTGGTCGACTTTACCGACCGCAGTTTATTGGCCGTCACCGCCAGCCATTCGTCCTCCCACAACTCCATGCACTTCCTGTGGAGTGCAGCGATGACTGACTGCAAGGGGATAGGACACTGGACCACATCCTGCTCTCTGCAGGCCTCCTTGGCAGCCCGATCAGCCTGTTCATTGCCCCATATACCGACATGACCAGGCACCCATCAGAAGGATACCTCTTTACCCCGCCGTTGGAGCAAGTACAGTTGGTCATGTATCAGCTGGACCATCTCTTCAGTCGGATACAGGTCCTGCAGTGACTGTAAGGCACTAAGAGAATCGGAGCAGAGAAGAAATCGATCGCCCCGAACACGATGCATCTGCTCCAGTGCCGTCAGGATCGCGTGGAGCTCCGCTGCAAAAACGGTATATTCAGCAGGGAGGCGAATTCGGGTAACATGATCAGGGAACACCACAGAACAGCCAAGGGAAGTCTCCAGTTTGGAGCCATCAGTATAAACGACAGTGAAACCGTGATGCACATCTAAAATGTTAAAAAACAGAGATTGGAACGTAAAATCTGGTGTGCCAGCTTTCTTAAAATTAGTCAAATCTAAAACAAGTTTGGGTCTCCGAAGGAGCCAAGGTGGAGATCGGTGTGTGTGTTTGTCCTTAGGATAATTTAGGTTAAGTAATGTGTAAGCTTAGGGACTGATGACCTTAGCAGTTAAGTCCCATAAGATTTCACACACACACACACACTTACCTCACAAAGATCTTCGTTACTCGAACTACTACAATACAGCGAGCGCCAATACCGCTAGCTAAATAAAGGATACTAACTACTGAAGGCACTAACTACTGATCGGCATAGTTAGCAAATGAAAGATTTTGATAGAGAACAAACAATGTATTTACCTTAATAGCGTTCAAAAGTGTGGTATCCAATTACACAAATCTCCTTTTTCTGACGCACACACATCCAGATCGTCCGCTCATAGTAACCTCTCAAAACTCTGGCATCTCTCTTCCCACTTCCACCACTGCTGGCGGCTCCTCTCCAACTGCCCAACGCTACGCGCTGTTCACACCTAACTGTCCAACACTACATTAGCGAATATTCCAACAATGAGTCCAACCAGCCACAGACCGCACACAGCACAGTCAGCGATTTTCATACAGAGCACTACGTGGCGTTACCAACATAAAAACCTAACCAGCCTACTTACAGTGCTAACACACGAAGGAGTGCGGACACCGTAGCCCAGCAACCTGCCCGCTGGAACAATCACGAGGCTTCCAGCGACAGAGAGGGCGAACTGTAACGCGGTTTCGCTGGCGCTGAGTCTGGGCAGCGCACCGGTAACTTAAAACACGAACTGTGACTGTGAGGATCTTTGTGCTTTCACGTATTGTCCTCACTTCCTTCCAGGAAGGTTCTCGAATGTAGTCTGATGAAGTTGACACCCAGCTTTAGAGAAATATACGTTTCTTTCGGAGTTCTTCATAGGTACGCCATTGTTCTAGAGTTCTCTGCGCAAAATTTAAATAGTTATGCAGAATTTCAATAAAGTACACTAGTAATCGAGAACATTTTAACGCTGTGAAAAGTTTTTTTACCAATTTGGGGAAATAAAGTTGTGATCACAATTCTGAATAGCTCCCCAAGAGCTCGACAGAATATCTTAATGAAATATTTTGTGCAGGTAATAGTTTATGAGATAATTGCAATAATGAGGGACCCATTTTTCACTACACAAAATATATGAAATACCACCAGAATTCTGATGACAGTTCCGACCACAGTTCTGGATAACAGTCCAAGAATTATATAGAAAAACCTTATGCAATTCCTTGTGGAGGTAATCGTTCATAATTGCAATAATACAGCTTTTCCATAGGAGGCTGAGCGTCGCTTTCTCAATTGTGATAGGTGGACGAAGCACACGTCGGCACACATCGTGTCGACTGTGCTATGTATCCGACTGCTGACAACCCCAGCAATCTAACGGTAGTTACCAATTTTTCGTTAACTTATTACGTATTACAACAACTTTAATTTAATTTGATACTCTTTGCTACAACTAAGTATCGGATTTCCAGAAAGCTCTCGCTATAATGGTCTTTCACGGTCTCCTGTTACTTTAGTATTCGATACGGAGTGGGACTTTCGAAAAATTAGCAAGACCTATTTTTTCACGAGGAGTTCAGATGAGTCATACAAGTCAAGCACCTTTCGTACCTTCATATGTTTATTGTCAGCGTTGGAAAACTGGGATAGGGTAGGGTCTTGTTCGCTTAGACGAGGTAAAAGACCAACTGACCCACGGAATTAAATTCATTGATTTAGGCCAGCTCAAATACACACGCTTATTACAGCACCAGTCATCAGTAGTCGGAAATCATCTGTTCGATGAGAGGGTGAGGAGGGTGAGTGCTGCCGTGGACACTGCTTATGGCGCCACACCTGCCGGAGAGTGTCGTTTAGTGAAGATAGCTCTGGACCAGATTTGGGGATTCGAAGTGTGTGTACGTGTGTGCGTTGTGTGTGTATGTGTGTGTGTGAGAGAGAGAGACAGAACTTGCAAGCTGTCGGTTGCCTCTGCTCACTATGACTCCCAGCCGATGTTCAAAAGTATGAAACGAAGTTTGATTGTAGACTTAATTAACGTTTTAATTAATATATTTAAACAATATCTGTCACAGCTCAGGAACCTTACATTCCATTAATATGCATCTTTTATCCGTAACGTTGTTTTGCTCTCAGTAAATGTCATACATGAAAAGCCTTATGTTCATCTGTATATCGTCTCAAAGAGGCATAGGGCTATATAATCATGTGAAAATGTTCTTAGCTCTAGGAAATGTTTGCTGCTTAATGAATGCCAGAAATTAATTACGGCAGAATCATTTAGATATGAAGAAAGCTTATCAGATTTCATTTTTTACTACTAAATTACTTCTAGATTAATCAGCTCTGTTTCAGTATCACTAGAAATCGGCATTATGTTTTTTTGACTAACTAAAATTGAGTTTGAAATTGATGAAAACGAATTTCAAATGAGCTTCGAAATTTTTGTGTTTTTCAATATATTTGGTCGAGCAGCTGTTATCAGCAGTTCATTCACTCTCTTGTTTCAGATATGGAAATTCACTCGAATTCTAATTTTATGACTGAGAGATAATCAGTTTAAATATAACTTTAAATGGACTGATGCTTTTCCCTTCTAGTTTTAAATTTAGACTTTGAGGTGGCAACTAAGTTCAACTAAAAATACCAAATACAGTTGTTTGTTGTCATGTCATAGGATTCATTTTTCAGATAGCGTGTTTTCCCGTTCTAAAAAGATCACAAACAGCATCTGTCAAGTTTCAAGCTGTATTCCTTCCGTAAATATTGCATCTCAAAATGTAGGACAAATCCAAGTCCTCCATACTCGAAGTCCAACAATTCACAGGACCCTTAGAATCCTCGTGTAGTTAATGCCGTGGCTCTAGGTTTATTCACACATTTCAGAACAGGTGGCATAACACGCTGCTTATTTAAGGTTTTCCATCAGTGACTCTAGGTGTATAATGCAGTAATACTTTAGTAAAGGATGTTTTAAAAGGTATTCGAGCAAAATTGCAGTGCCGTTGATTATTCGTATCATTAACGGCTCTCCGTCAGTACACTTATTGATGACTTTCCTCTAATATATTTTTAAATTTTTGTAGTCATAATTTTACTTTTTCAGATATTCCTGATTCTATTGTTTTTGCATTCAACGTCTCCGACTGGTAACATCTTCGAAGACATTAACATTAGCATCAATTCCAGTTATGAAAATGATATACCGGGTAATATCTTTCCGTTGATCCATGCAAAGCTAGAGAGAGGGAAGTACCAGTATGGGCAAGGACTTGTAGCTGCTAACAAATCAGATCACAATTTTATTTTCGCAAACTGGCTAACAATCTTTTCACAACATTAAAAGATTCCCGATTACTAGTGTTGTCTTCACAAAATTCTGCAGAACTATTTAAATTTAGTACAGAGAACTCTAAAACTATAGCATATCTACCAATAACTCTGAAAAAGAATGTATATTTCTCGAATGTCTGGTGCCAACTTCACGTGACTCCGACCGAATGCAACCGCCACTTACAGCGGGCGAAACGTAGTGCTGAGAAAAGAAATCCATCCCCTCAACGATGAAATTCCCCCGACATACAGGTAATGTGAGCTGAATCACCGTCTCATGCCTCCTGTTCCATAACAGAAACTAAATGAGAAAATGCATGTTGGATTGCGAAAATAAGTAAAAAAAAACCAAATGAATGAAAAAGGAATGGGCCTTCCAGCTAGACTGGAGGGACCAGAAGGGCCTGTCACCTTTCATTAGTAACGTCAGAGGTGAAAGTAGTTAACCCAGTTCTCCTATTACCTTCTCGATTCCATCCCTGCTCCCTAACTCTCTGAACGAGCGAGGTGACACAGTGGCCATCACAGTGTACTAGCATTCGGGAGTACGGTGGTACAAATCCGCATCTGACCATCCTGATTTAGGTTTTCCGTGATTTCCCTAAATCACTCCTGAAAATTCTAGGATTGTTTTTTGGAAGAACACGGCTGATTTCCTTCACCATCCTTGAAACAGTCGTAGCTTGTGCTCCGTCTTTAATGTCCTCATTTTCGAAGGGGGGTTAAGTACTAACTCTCCTTCCCAATAGCCTTCTGAAGAAAATTCCATTTTGGCGGGGTTAGGAAATTCAAAAATTCAAAATGGTTCAAATGGCTCTGAGAACTATGGGACTTGACAGCTATGGTCATCAGTCCCCTAGAACTTAGAACCAGTTAAACTTAAGTAACCTAAGGGCATCACACACATCCATGCCCGAGGCAGGATTCAAACCTGTGACCGTAGCAGTCGCGCGGCTCCGGACTGAGCGCCTAGAACCGCTAGACCACCGCGGTCGGCTTAGGAAATTCAAACAAGTCAGTTCTCATATGTATAACAGTCCTCATTCCTTGTGGGAAATTCAAAATTTGGTAGGTGTGGCGGGAATCGAGGCTAGATCATTTCTCATAAATTAAAATTGCGCTGACATGTTGAAGGACTCATCTGCACGCGAAAGCGATAATACAATTTTTTCGAGCTGTCAAATATATGTTACAAAGCGCTATCGATAAACAACATGTATTTGTGGTGAGAAAGCAGCAAACGTTTTAATATTATACTTCAGCTTCTTCTCCTCTCGCTCTTCTCAGAGTGGTGAGGCAATCTGTTTCTGTACCGACGCATTTTCTCATTGCTCTGTAAGTCGAGACATTTTCTTATATACTGAACATAAGCAGATTTAGAAGGCTCATCGACATAGTCATTTATATTAATGTACTGCCAAGCAGAAATTATTATTTATATGTAAGAGTCTATTCATAATTTATGTGATATTTTATTAATATCTGTGTCATTTTTCATTTCAAGTAGTTTCAACAATGATGTAAGCGGCTGCGACGTGGCAAAAGTTTGTGTGCAATCTGATGGAAAATGATAAAGTCCTAGCATAAAAGAACCATAAGTCTATCTCCACGGCAAATTTACTGCCAGAAGTCCAATATTTCACACGGTAGCGCAAAAACACTTAGCAAACGCACGACCTCATCTAACAATGTCATTGTTTGCACGACAGACAATGTGTGAGGAATTAATAATGTTTAATCTTAATACTTTGAAATATTTATTATCTAATCTGTATTCTCATCCTCATACACAGAAGTAAAAATTATTAATATTATTATATTTATACATGTCGCACAGGGCTTTGCACCTGATGAGAGGTCCTATGTTGCAGAACCGGACAGGGTATTCTTCGAGATTTTCGATACTTGCGGTATTTTATGATGTTTCAGAATTTTTTTTTTCTTTGTGACCCACTACATCTACCTGTCAGATTGCATCCATGATCACAGATATGCATCGTAGTGATACAAATGTTTCGCAAATACACTCCTGGAAATGGAAAAAAGAACACATTGACACCGGTGTGTCAGACCCACCATACTTGCTCCGGACACTGCGAGAGGGCTGTACAAGCAATGATCACACGCACGGCACAGCGGACACACCAGGAACCGCGGTGTTGGCCGTCGAATGGCGCTAGCTGCGCAGCATTTGTGCACCGCCGCCGTGAGTGTCAGCCAGTTTGCCGTGGCATACGGAGCTCCATCGCAGTCTTTAACACTGGTAGCATGCCGCGACAGCGTGGACGTGAACCGTATGTGCAGTTGACGGACTTTGAGCGAGGGGGTATAGTGGGCATGCGGGAGGCCGGGTGGACGTACCGCCGAATTGCTCAACACGTGGGGCGTGAGGTATCCACAGTACATCGATGTTGTCGCCAGTGGTCGGCGGAAGGTGCACGTGCCCGTCGACCTGGGACCGGACCGCAGCGACGCACGGATGCACGCCAAGACCGTAGGATCCTACGCAGTGCCGTAGGGGACCGCACCGCCACTTCCCAGCAAATTAGGGACACTGTTGCTCCTGGGGTATCGGCGAGGACCATTCGCAACCGTCTCCATGAAGCTGGGCTACGGTCCCGCACACCGTTAGGCCGTCTTCCGCTCACGCCCCAACATCGTGCAGCCCGCCTCCAGTGGTGTCGCGACAGGCGTGAATGGAGGGACGAATGGAGACGTGTCGTCTTCAGCGATGAGAGTCGCTTCTGCCTTGATGCCAATGATGGTCGTATGCGTGTTTGGCGCCGTGCAGGTGAGCGCCACAATCAGGACTGCATACGACCGAGGCACACAGGGCCAACACCCGGCATCATGGTGTGGGGAGCGATCTCCTACACTGGCCGTACACCACTGGTGATCGTCGAGGGGACGCTGAATAGTGCACGGTACATCCAAACCGTCATCGAACCCATCGTTCTACCATTCCTAGACCGGCAAGGGAACTTGCTGTTCCAACAGGACAATGCACGTCCGCATGTATCCCGTGCCACCCAACGTGCTCTAGAAGGTGTAAGTCAACTACCCTGGCCAGCAAGATCTCCGGATCTGTCCCTCATTGAGCATGTTTGGGACTGGATGAAGCGTCGTCTCACGCGGTCTGCACGTCCAGCACGAACGCTGGTCCAACTGAGGCGCCAGGTGGAAATGGCATGGCAAGTCTTTCCACAGGACTACATCCAGCATCTCTACGATCGTCTCCATGGGAGAATAGCAGCCTGCATTGCTGCGAAAGGTGGATATACACTGTACTAGTGCCGACATTGTGCATGCTCTGTTGCCTGTGTCTATGTGCCTGTGGTTCTGTCAGTGTGATCATGTGATGTATCTGACCCCAGGAATGTGTCAATAAAGTTTCCCCTTCCAGGGACAATGAATTCACGGTGTTCTTATTTCAATTTCCAGGAGTGTATTACTGAAATGAAATGAGTCACCGATTGTCGGAAGTGGAACATACTGGATGATTACAGGTTGTCAAAGAAGTACTTCAAAACACTTTATTTGACATTCAGCAGCCCATTTGCTTAATTCAGAAAAATAGCGTTTGTCCATTATGATACACACACTCTGGAACACACTAGAAAAGTTATTTACAGTGATTGTCAGAAATATAGTGATCACCTGGCAAGTTATGAGTTGATCCACTTTTGGCACGCAATACAGTAACACTTCTGCATGGCACATATGCGACAAATCTTTGGAGCTACGTGGTATCAGACGAGTACGCACAAGTCACTCAAATCCTGTAGAATACCGACAGGTGGTTTATTGGCATAGAGCTGGCATCCGAAAGCGTCGCATACGTGTTGCATCGAGTTCTGATTACTTGAATTTACTAGCCACGATTTCAACAAAGGTTAGCTGTAATGCTCCTAGTACCATAGTAGCGCGATTATGGTCTTGTGAAATGAGCAATGATGTTGTTGGCAGTAATGCTGTTGTGAGATCTCATCGCCGTCGGGGAAGACATCAAGCATGAGGAGATGTAAATAACGTTCATGTGATACAACAGCTGTCATGGTGCCTTCGATTACTACCGCACGTCGCATGGAAGCCCCTCACTGCGTAATCTATCCAATTGGCGTGTTAGGTCGTCAAAATGTCGAGATCGCAGGAGGGCTCTGCCCATAAAGCTCCAGACGTTCTCATTTGGGAAGAGATCTGGTCAGCTTGCTGGGCAAGGTAGGGTTTGTAAAGCACGAAGGCAAGCAGTAGAGAATCTCGCTGTGTACAGGCAAAATGTAAGCCAAGGATGGCTTGCCACGAAGGGCAACAAAACGAGGCGTATAATGTCGTCGACGTACCGCACTGCTGTAAGTGTGCTGAGAATGACAAGCAAAGGGATCCTGCTATGGAATGAAGTGGCACAACAGACTATTACTCCTGGTTGTCAGGCTGTATGGCAGGTAACAGTCAGGTTGGTATCCCAGTGCTGTTTGGGACATCTCCAGACATGTTCTCACCCATCGTCGGGGCATAGTTCAAAGCAAGACTCATCACTGAAGACGATTGTACTTCTGTCAGCGAGATTCCAGGTCGAAAACGACCAGACACTCTCACCTGAGGTGATCTATGGATCACAATCAGACTCCTCTCTGATCGATTGGACGTCACTATTAGTAGTGCTGACACACTCCTCCACCATTTGGGGTACTCAAAAGTGTGAGCCCATTGGATTCCTCATCACCCAAAAGAAGACCATAAAGACCCAGATAGGACCATATGTGCAGAGTTGCTTGTGCATTATGGAGCTGATGATGATAATTATCTTTCGAACATCGTCACAGGCGATGAAACATGTGTTTATCACTTCGAAAAGGAAATAATGCGGCAATCCATGAAGTGAAGCAATACCATCTATACTCCAAAGAGTATGTATGTAGATGTATTCCAACAATAAGTCCGACCAGCCACAGACTGCACACAGCACAGTCAGTGATATTCATAAAGAGCGCTACGCGGCGTTACCAACAAAAAACCTAAACAGCCCACTTACATAGCCCCCATGCTCCCCACAAAAAATTTTACAAATTGTTTTTGGCAGTGCCCACTAATTATTTGCAAATTTTTTATATTAGCTATAACGAATATATCAAATAGACACAATTATTGATACATTGTTGGTGAAAAGCAAAAATTGTTCTCATAGTCCTGATCATTCATCACAGTAGTAATTACATTGCACAAAGTCTGATAAGTAAAAGAAAATGCACACAGAAGTAGTGGATTTCCATGCAGTCTTGAAGAAATAGTGGTGTCCTTCCGACGGAAAGACGGTGCTGACTCTTGACATGCAGACAGGTGATGGGCCACAACAGAGCAAACCCACAGCAGAGTCAGTCGAAGTTTTGAAGAATATTGGTAGGTAGGTCATCACAGAGCAGACCCACTGTAGTCCTGTTAGATATTATGGTATTGGTGGGCCACCAGAGGTGCAGACCCACTCTAGTCCTTGTAGAGATAATGGTATTGGTGGGCTACCAAAGGTGCAGACCCACTGTAGTCATTGCAGAGATGGTTAGCAGCCATCTGTTGCGACTGTGCGGGTGCACAATTAACATCAAAGAGTCTTGCAGATAATATAGCAAGTCCATGAACCACCACATGTGCATCACTTTTTTTTTTAATTCCTTAAAACCAGCAATACTATTAACCAGTCCCTTGCTGAATTATCAACACAAGTGCAAGCACTAACAGTCACTTTTTTTTCTTCTCATATATTGTGCATATACTATGACCAAACAGAAACGTGTGCAGTCAAATGAAACTTAATTTGAGGAACTGGTGCCTATACACTTATAAATTTATGACATGTGAAATCAATTACAAAGTTACAAAATACATAACTGAAGAACATGATAGTACAGATAACATTTTTAGTAATATGGGCTTTACAAAAGAATATAAATTGACATATACATCAGTGTTACAGGAATTAGGACATAAGTAAATAAATAAAATAATGAGAATAGTTTTAGAAACATTAACTTCACACGTGAGCATTAAAACAGAACAGAATAAATAATGTCTAAACATCTTTACATAGTAAATAACATATTATTATTGAAAATTATAATTGAAGATAACAGTATTCCTCATCATAGTGAATGTAGCTTAGTATTATAAAAATTCTAACATAATTCTTATCAGCTAAACACATAAAAACAGGAAGAACACAAATACATAAGGGTACACAAATACATAGGGGAATAACACAAAAGGACAGGACAGGGTTTATTTTCAGTATGACATTTGGTACTGCAGTATTTATTGTATTTGATTTGCAAACAAAATTTTCTTTACTTCTCGGAGATCTTTCTGAGTTCATCACTTGTTTCCAAGAGAATCCTACCTACACCTGTTGTCCCTAAACCCTACTTTTCTGTTCATATCCTCTTTCAAAATAATTATTCTTCATTGTACAATGCTTGTTTGGAGAAACATTTTTCTTGTAGCTTCTCAATGCATTTCTTCCAATTCATCACAATTCATTCTCTTGTAAAGCCTACCTCATCTTAAGGTAACTTAAATCTACTGAGCTCAGATGCATAAACTAAGGGACAAGACAATGCATCAGCACAAAACAATTAACGCAAACATCAATGAGAAAAAAATGCAAATTGGCAAAGCAAGCTGCAGTATATCTACACTAGCAGAGCAAATGCAACATTACAACTAATATGAGCCAATGTGCAGCAACAAGAAAAATAAATCAGTAGTAAAACTGGCTTACTACAACGTAAAATTCAGTAGGACCATGCCTGACAAACAGCAGCAGCAGCAAACACAATAACTTATACTTAAACATGGCCAAGCTCAAGCAGAAAAATATTACAGTAAAGATAGGAAATGTGTAATACCTATGTCGCATCTTAACACTAGAGTAATGCATCACGATAACTTACTTTACCAAAGAAGTTACCAAATCGTTGAAAAAATTATGCATGCACTTCCTGTGGCGGGAAATGTCTATTTGTCACATTAGTACATCTATCAAATTTTATATTAACCCATGCTGCAGTGCAACTACAAACTAGATGTTAAAGAAAATGAGCAAAGCGTGAAACATCACTCACTGGACATATGGCATTTCAGTAAATATCAACAATTACGAGCTCCAAAGTGTAATTATATGTCTTCAAGTATGAGCATGTCGTATTTGCGCTGCTTTCTACAAAGAAATTTCAATAGGGAGGTTAATGGCCTCTTTTTTCTCCACCTAATAGGTTTTTTCCAGGCGACTGTCATGCAGCTGGGAGCCCACAATGCATTACATCAAGGTCAAATGGTTCAAATGGCTCTGAGAACTATGGGACATAACATCTGAGGTCATCAGTCACCTGGAACTTAGAACTACATAAACCTAACTAACCTAAGGACATCACACACATCCACTCCCCAGGCAGGATTCGAACCTGTGACCATAGAAGTCACACTGTTCTGTATTGAAGTGCCTAGAACCACTTGGCCACTGAAGCCAGCACGTCTAGGTCACTTACCTTCCTTATCAAAATATTTACGACAGCAGTTTCCACTACAGTGACAGTCTCATATATATAAAAAATTTCACAGGTCTGAATTTATGTTACAAATGTGTAGAAACAAAATACCATAAACAGCAGTGTTGTGATACTCAAATTCACACATGTACACACATTTCATAACTCTTAAAGTACTATTATTGGTTTCCAACATTCTTTTCACAAATCAGAGTCCCTAACCACTACTCATTATTCCTTACCTTATTACACATATACATATTCGTCGACACTTCTTCAATATTTCATCATAATAAATATGTAGCATAATCAAATTCCTCATATATCATCAGATTATTGATCATAAACATACCTCAACAGCATAATGCACATTGTCATCATAATAATATCATAACATCTCAGTAAATTCTCAGAAACGTTGTAGCTTTCTTCAATAATTTCAAAACCTAAAAAAAAAATTCTCTGCTCATTTCAATAGTGTCATCTACCTCAAACGTGCTTCAAAAATCATGATCCCATAAAAAACACCTCTTTCAAAGCTCTCATAGCATCAAAATGGTTCCAAAAAGTATGAACAGTTTACAAAGTACAGACAAAATACAATTTCATAAGTGTGAAGTTACCTAACTGTGTAATTGCATAAACATGTTTCACTGATGTAGTAAAAAAAATGGTTGTCTCTCTCAGTTAAATGATCAGATAGCTGTGACATTCTGTGTTGGAGAAATATGGTACCGATGTGTAAAGATGTATATGCAAATACCATATTAGTTACGGCTCATAGTGCTTGCCACACGCTTAGTACACAAAGTATCCCTGAGGATAAATGTAATTATACACTCAGTTGTTACAGATTACAGCAATCGAATGAAATGTAACACGGAAAACCTTTGCATCTTTGTAATTCAAAAATCTTTAAAAATAATCTTTTTAAGTAGAAAATTAATCACTCAAATACGTGTACTGGAGAGCTAGACTGTACGTCCTTTTCTAAGATAATCTCTGTCATTAGTTAATGGTAAAAATGTGCCAAGTGTCGTAATTATCGTCTCCCATAAGCAAAGTTCTGCAAAAGTCAATGTACATACCTCATCATAAACAAAAGTGAAATGCTATGCATATAGATATCGTAGTTATTATATACATTACCATAACCAAGAAAGTACCATACTATAATGTATTGTTGTGCAATGAAAAATACCTATCTCATTGTAGCTATACTACAAAAGTTACTACTAAAACATGTTTTACTTTCCAGAATAATACAGAAAAACTGTGCAGATATAAAACAGATAAAGCGCAAAAGCAATAATGTAAATCGTGTTACTCATTAATAGCACCATGATATAATCGTGTAGCTGTTAAATAAACTAATCACTGTGTCATCTGTTATCTCTCAGAAATTACTTTAAATCCGGAATGTCTTTTCAAGTAAACCAAAATGTTGCACTAAAATCTCATTAGCAGTATATGTTCCAAATATGTAAGCCTTATAGTCGTTACAAAATCTACATCTACATCTACATCTACATTTATACTCCGCAAGCCACCCAACGGTGTGTGGCGGAGGGCACTTTACGTGCCACTGTCATTACCTCCCTTTCCTGTTCCAGTCGCGTATGGTTCGCGGGAAGAACGACTGTCTGAAAGCCTCTGTGCGCGCTCTAATCTCTCTAATTTTACATTCGTGATCTCCTCGGGAGGTATAAGTAGGGGGAAGCAATATATTCGATACCTCATCCAGAAACGCACCCTCTCGAAACCTGGCGAGCAAGCTACACCGCGAAGCAGAGCGCCTCTCTTGCAGAGTCCGCCACTTGAGTTTGTTAAACATCTCCGTAACGCTATCACGGTTACCAAATAACCCTGTGACGAAACGCGCCGCTCTTCTTTGAATCTTCTCTATCTCCTCCGTCAACCCGATCTGGTACGGATCCCACACTGATGAGCAATACTCAAGTATAGGTCGAACGAGTGTTTTGTAAGCCACCTCCTTTGTTGATGGACTACATTTTCTAAGGACTCTCCCAATGAATCTCAACCTGGTACCCGCCTTACCAACAATTAATTTTATATGATCATTCCACTTCAAATCGTTCCGCATGCATACTCCCAGATATTTTACAGAAGTAACTGCTACCAGTGTTTGTTCCGCTATCATATAATCATACAATAAAGGATCCTTCTTTCTATGTATTCGCAATACATTACATTTGTCTATGTTAAGGGTCAGTTGCCACTCCCTGCACCAAGTGCCTATCCGCTGCAGATCTTCCTGCATTTCGCTACAATTTTCTAATGCTGCAACTTCTCTGTATACTACAGCATCATCCGCGAAAAGCCGCATGGAACTTCCGACACTATCTACTAGGTCATTTATATATATTGTGAAAAGCAATGGTCCCATAACACTCCCCTGTGGCACACCAGAGGTTACTTTAACGTCTGTAGACGTCTCTCCGTTGATAACAACATGCTGCGTTCTGTTTGCTAAAAACTCTTCAATCCAGCCACACAGCTGGTCTGATATTCCGTAGGCTCTTACTTTGTTTATCAGGCGACAGTGCGGAACTGTATCGAACGCCTTCCGGAAGTCAAGAAAAATAGCATCTACCTGGGAGCCTGTATCTAATATTTTCTGGGTCTCATGAACAAATAAAGCGAGTTGGGTCTCACACGATCGCTGTTTCCGGAATCCATGTTGATTCCTACATAGTAGATTCTGAGTTTCCAAAAACGACATGATATTCGAGCAAAAAACATGTTCTAAAATTCTACAACAGATCGACGTCAGAGATATAGGTCTATAGTTTTGCGCATCTGCTCGACGACCCTTCTTGAAGACTGGGACTACCTGTGCTCTTTTCCAATCATTTGGAACCTTCCGTTCCTCTAGAGACTTGCGGTACACGGCTGTTAGAAGGGGGGCAAGTTCTTTCGCGTACTCTGTGTAGAATCGAATTGGTATCCCGTCAGGTCCAGTGGACTTTCCTCTGTTGAGTGATTCCAGTTGCTTTTCTATTCCTTGGACACTTATTTCGATGTCAGCCATTTTTTCGTTTGTGCGAGGATTTAGAGAAGGAACTGCAGTGCGGTCTTCCTCTGTGAAACAGCTTTGGAAAAAGGTGTTTAGTATTTCAGCTTTACGCTTGTCATCCTCTGTTTCAATGCCATCATCATCCCGGAGTGTCTGGATATGCTGTTTCGAGCCACTTACTGATTTAACGTAAGACCAGAACTTCCTAGGATTTTCTGTCAAGTCGGTACATAGAATTTTACTTTCGAATTCACCGAACGCTTCACGCATAGCCCTCCTTACGCTAACTTTGACATCGTTTAGCTTCTGTTTGTCTGAGAGGTTTTGGCTGCGTTTAAACTTGGAGTGAAGCTCTCTTTGCTTTCGCAGTAGTTTCCTAACTTTGTTGTTGTACCACGGTGGGTTTTTCCCGTCCCTCACAGTTTTACTCGGCACGTACCTGTCTAAAACGCATTTTACGATTGCCTTGAACTTTTTCCATAAACACTCAACATTGTCAGAGTCGGAACAGAAATTTTCGTTTTGATCTGTTAGGTAGTCTGAAATCTGCCTTCTATTACTCTTGCTAAACAGATAAACCTTCCGCCCTTTTTTTATATTCCTATTAACTTCCAAATTCAGTGATGCTGCAACGGCCTTATGATCACTGATTCCCTGTTCTGCACTTACAGAGTCGAAAAGTTCGGGTCTGTTTGTTACCAGTAGGTCCAAGATGTTATCTCCACGAGTCGGTTCTCTGTTTAATTGCTCAAGGTAATTTTCGGATAGTGCACTCAGTATAATGTCACTCGATGCTCTGTCCCTACCACCCGTCCTAAACATCTGAGTGTCCCAGTCTATATCTGGTAAATTGAAATCTCCACCTAAGACTATAACATGCTGAGAAAATTTATGTGAAATGTATTCCAAATTTTCTCTCAGTTGTTCTGCCACTAAAGCTGCTGAGTCGGGGGGTCGGTAAAAGGAGCCAATTATTAACCTAGCTCGGTTGTTGAGTGTAACCTCCACCCATAATAATTCACAGGAACTATCCACTTCTACTTCACTACAGGATAAACTACTACTAACAGCGACGAACACTCCACCACCGGTTGCATGCAATCTATCCTTTCTAAACACCGTCTGTACCTTTGTAAAAATTTCGGCAGAATTTATCTCTGGCTTCAGCCAGCTTTCTGTACCTATAACGATTTCAGCTTCAGTGCTTTCTATCAGCGCTTGAAGTTCCGGTACTTTACCAACGCAGCTTCGACAGTTTACAACTACAATACCGATTGCTGCTTGGTCCCCGCATGTTCTGACTTTGCCCCGCACCCGTTGAGGCTGTTGCCCTTTCTGTACTTGCCCGAGGCCATCTAACCTAAAAAACCGCCCAGCCCACGCCACACAACCCCTGCTACCCGTGTAGCCGCTTGTTGCGTGTAGTGGACTCCTGACCTATCCAGCGGAACCCGAAACCCCACCACCCTATGGCGCAAGTCGAGGAATCTGCAGCCCACAAGGTCGCAGAACCGTCTCAGCCTCTGATTCAGACCCTCCACTCGGCTCTGTACCAAAGGTCCGCAGTCAGTCCTGTCGACGATGCTGCAGATGGTGAGCTCTGCTTTCATCCCGCTAGCGAGACTGGCAGTCTTCACCAAATCAGATAGCCGCCGGAAGCCAGAGAGTATTTCCTCCGATCCATAGCGACACACATCATTGGTGCCGACATGAGCGACCACCTGCAGATGGGTGCACCCTGTACCCTTCATGGCATCCGGAAGGACCCTTTCCACATCTGGAATGACTCCCCCCGGTATGCACACGGAGTGCACTTTGGTCTTCTTCCCCTCCCTTGCTGCCATATCCCTAAGGGGCCCCATTACGCGCCTGACGTTGGAGCTCCCAACTACCAGTAAGCCCACCCTCTGCGACCGCCCGGATCTTGCAGACTGAGGGGCAACCTCTGGAACAGGACAGGCAGCCATGTCAGGCCGAAGATCAGTATCAGCCTGAGTATCAGCCAGAGACAGAGCCTGAAACCGGTTCGTCAGACAAACTGGAGAGGCCTTCCGTTCAGCCCTCCGGAATGTCTTTCGCCCCCTGCCACACCTTGAGACGACCTCCCACTCTACCACAGGTGAGGGATCAGCCTCAATGCGGGCAGTATCCCGGGCAACCACAGTCGTAGCCCGATCGGGGGATGCGTGGGACGAGCTGGCCGTCCCCGACAAACTCCCATCCAGACCCCCACAGTGATGCCCATTGGCAACAGCCTCAAGCTGTGTGACCGAAGCCAACACTGCCTGAAGCTGGGAGCGAAGGGATGCCAACTCAGCCTGCATCCGAACACAGCAGTTGCAGTCCCTATCCATGCTAAAAACTTGTGCAAAGAACGTCTGAACTAATCTACAGAGAGCGCAAACAAATCGACACAAAATTTAAACG
Source organism: Schistocerca cancellata (assembly GCF_023864275.1). Taxonomy (NCBI): domain Eukaryota; kingdom Metazoa; phylum Arthropoda; class Insecta; order Orthoptera; family Acrididae; genus Schistocerca; species Schistocerca cancellata. The sequence continues at coordinate 408,467,507 of NC_064628.1, forward strand.
GTTATTAAAATACGAGATTGCCTAGTAAATGCAGTAACTTGTGCACTGCTGACACACTGCTCGGCGGCGGAAGGAGACTACGCGAATTTACACTATTCAGGTACTAAAACGCGATGCTACAACTCTCAAATACTATAATACGCCCGAAATTTATGAATTAAACAATGCAAGTAACAAAAACACGCAAAGAAATTAAGAATTAAACTATGTAACAAATGAGTGAGCTAGGAGTATACGACTTGCTGCTGCAGCTGCTTATCCAACGGCGGCAGGGAGCACACTGACTGTGACCAACCGACACTGGCCGTTCAAAACAAAAACAGAAGACTGACGACTACGCGAATTTACACTATTCAGGTACTAAAACGCGATGCTACAACTCTCAAATACTATAATACGCCCGAAATTTATGAATTTAACAATGCAAGTACCAAAAACACGCAAATAAATTAAGAATTAAACTATGTAACAAATGAGTGAGCTAGGAGTATACGACTTGCTGCTGCAGCTGCTTATCCAACGGCGGCAGGGAGCAGCTGACAAGCAAGAATGTACACACAATAACATTATGTAGTCTGTTCACTACAAAAATGCATTCTTAGTTACTGTCTAAATAAGTTCCCTAGGTTGTTGCCTGGATAGTTGACTTCAAAACATTGTTGCATGTTAACAGTTTCTAAGTGTGACAAAGCGTACTAGTAACGTGAAGTGAAAAATTTTATCGTAAATACTAATTCAGAAAGCAAATTATCTCTCAATAAATGGTTTTACATGTGAAATGTGGTGTAAACCTATACTCTTCATAGTACACAGAGCTTCACCTTCAACGCAATTATCATGTGGTATGCAACGGTAAAGAATGCTCAAATTTTTCTCGAGATTAGCGTCTATGTTATTTTTCACTGAGCCAGCTGGCGCACGTGGCTGCCTGCTGTGCGGGTCATTGTCTATTGTCTCTTGCGAGGGTCGTTATTGGGATTAGGAGACCTAATTTCTACAAATTCACCTTACCGAGAGGGCCCTGCCCTGTTCGAATCCCGCCATTTCTGATGAAATTCAGGTCTGTCGTTATGATTATATCGTCTGTCGTCGTGTCAGTAGCTCTGTAATTTCTTTCTTGTCGATCACGTGGTGGAGAATTTCTCCCTGAATCGTAACTGCGCGGTGGACCGCTGCATCTGAAGTTATTCGGTTTCCCTTGATAATAGTTATTTTGGTTTCCATATTGTCTGTTTCTCTGATTGTCTCTGTCATAGTCATTACTATGGAAATGCGATCTTTCTCTGCAATTATTATTACTCTGCCAACGGTTGTCATACGGGTGGTGTCTGTTTTGATCACGATTTGCGTTGTAAGAATAGCATTGTCGTGTCCAGCTATTATTTCTGTCGTCACGGAATAGTGATGGATGTGACCTGTAGTTGTTGTTCTCCTGGTTTTGCGTCCTGTGATTGTCAGTGTCAACTTCCAATTCTTGTAAGAGTCCCTGAAAAGCTTCAATGTCGTCTTTGCAACGTCCTGCCAAAATAATAAGTCGTAAATGTTCAGGCAATTTGATTAAGCAAATGCGGATGAGTTCTGAGGGGCTGTATCTGTTTGACAGGTACTGATTCTTGTGCAACATGTCATCAAAATATTTGACAAAACTGGAGAATTCAGATTATTCAAAGTGTTTCATCACTACAATGATATGTATTACGCAATCTTGAGTAACTTGAGACAAGTATGCTGAGAGGAAGGCATGGTAAAATTCTCCTTCACTGTGACAATCTTGAATGGCAGAACGCATTCTTACAGCAGGATCATTCTCTAAGTAATCACACATAAATTCTAATCTGTGCTCTAATGACCAGTTGTGAGGAAAACAATGAAAGAACTGATGAAGCCACGCTTGTGGATGAATGTCGTTGCCAGAATTCTTAAATGTTTTGAATTTACGTGTAGTAATAAACAGATTATAGTCAAAATTATCATGTCGTCGAGTCGCATATCGGTCATTGTTACGTCGTGTCGGCGGTTCCATCTCAAAATTCGGTGCACCTTGTCAATTTCTTTCATAATTTGCGAAGTGCCCTGTGTTATTATTTTGCGGCTTTCTCGTATTTCTAAGTCCCTCTTCCCGTATTGGAGCGCGAGTGTCCTCTGAAATATGTAATTCTTCTGTTACTTGTGCCAACTGATCTTGTACTTCCCGGATTTCTCATTTGTGTTGCGTATTAATTTGATTCTGATTTTGTTTGAATTTCCTAATTGGTTCGTACTCTTCTATGTCATTCAGATTATCATCTACCTTCGTAGACAAATAAATTAGCTGATCCGAAAGTTCGACTACTTTCTCTGATAATGAACTGATTTCCTCCTTGTGCTCTTTTTGAACCAAGTTTCAGAGTATTTACTGTGTCTTTTAAATTTTCCTGAGTTTTTGCAAGTTGCGTAATCGAATCGGTAGATGCAACAGAGTCAACTTTAGCTTCCAAGGTGTTGTGGTTTTTATGAACCATAGTTTGCAGTTCTTTTTGGCTGCTTCGTGATTCTGTAATGCATTTTCATGCCTCGAAAAATAGGTTGAAAATGCTCACAGCATTTGTGTTTTTACGTCATTTCAAACTTTCTGACATTTCGATTCGATTTTAAGTAACTCACCAGTTAAACCTTCACGTGTTTGTTGAATTTTCTTCCATTTGTTGCTGTGATTCTTTGTGATTTAGCTCCATTTGTTTTTGATTTTGTTTCATTTGTTACATTAATTGCAATAATAATGTATTAGTGTCTGTAACATGTTCCTTTGTGCCTATAGGCAGTGCATTTGCACCGGCAGCTTTCGTACACTGAAAAGCAGAAAATGTGTCTTGACTTAATTGAGAAAAAGGTGAGGACGCAGAACCTGAATCTACGGTATTGGCAATATTGTGTCCTGTCATTTCGGGTTCCTGGGGCGAGCTGTTGCCGACCGATCGATCGAGAATACTACCCTGATCACTAGCTGTTTCACTGTCTACACGATTATTTATTGCCTGGTCCATTTCCATATGCACAATTACCAAATTAATATTCTGAATATTTCTTGATTCTTCATACGGTGTCACTAACACACTCCTCTCGTCTTCACTGTCATATCTCAGTTTACTATGGAGCCTAATATTACGTTTTTCACACGCCAAAATTGTCAAAATCTTTCACACAATAACACAGAAAAGCGCAATTTGAAGAGTAAAATAAGAAAACACATTAACATAGCACTGAAAATAATATCTAATTAATTGGAAGCGCGGCTGCGAAATAATGGTACAAATCTACATGCATGCCACAACTGTTTTACAGTACAACAATGAAAAACTACGACTACAAAGGAGATTCTCTCCACAATTACGCGCTAGCAATAAACAATACCTACACTAATTACACAAACTACAAGAAAAAAATCAGATGATTCCAGTGAGGTATCCTCGGCTAAGGGTCGTCATATGAAAAGTCTACTTAGAAAAATTGTGAATTACTGTGCAGGTAAACTTCTACATTATTTGATTTTCTAACAGCTGAGCAAAACTGAACGTACTCAGACATTTCTCTCTTTACTTATTCTGATCATCACTACACTAATACACAATATTTTTAGCGCAACTCAATCTGACTTTCAATAATCCCTACAAAAGAATGGCCCTGACTAACAATAACCTATACCTTTCATGAATCACTTACCTCACAAAAATCTTCGTCACTCGAACTACTGAAATACAGCGAGCGCCAATACTGCCAGCTAAATAAAAGATTCTAACTACTAAAGGCACTAACTGCTGATAGGTGTAGTTAGCATATGAAAGATTTTGATAGAGAACAAACAATGTATTTACCTTAATAGCGTTCAAAAGTCATGATTTTGTTACATCCAATTAAACAAATTTCCTTTTTCTGACGGACACACGTTCAGATCCTTTGATAAAGGATAAACAATTTATTTACCTTAATAATGTTCAAAAGTTATACACACACACAGACACAGATATATATATATATATATATATATATATATATATATATATATCAGTTCATGACATCGATCTTTACAAATTTCCTTTTCTGGCAGACACACGTCCAGATTGTCAGCTCAAAACTCTAGCATCTCTCTCTCCACATCCACACCACCGCTGGCGGCTCACCTCCAACTGTAGAACGCTACGTGTTGTCCACATCCAATTGCCCAACACTTCACAACCGAATATGCCAACAATGAGTCCAGCCAGCCACAGACTGCACGCAGCACAGTCAGTGATTTTCATACAGAGCGTTAAGTGGCGTTACCAACATAAAAACCTAAACAGCCCACTTACAAGGTTATTCCAGTCGGTGTTCTCCCTCATGGTGCAACGATCAACTTTGAAGTTATTGTGCTACCCGCTGGAAATTGAAGGAATGAGTTCAACATTTCGTCGCCACAAATATGCAAACGAACTCTTTCTCCATGATAATGCAAGGCCTTACACAATTCCGTGCAGAGCCCACGTAGCGTCATTGGACTGTTCTTCCTCAGCCACACCACAGCTCTGATCTAGCACATTGCTACTTCCATGTGTATGGTCCAATTAAGGATGCACTCCGCAGGAAGCAGCACATAGATGGTGGAGAGGCTAGTGATGCAGCAAAATGTTGACTCTGACATCAACCAGTAGAATGATACCACGCTGGCATACAGGAGCTCCTAGGAATGTGGCATATGACAATCGCTTTGAACACAGATGATAGTGAAAAATAGTTTTGTAGCCAAAAGAGTACAGAACAATATGGTGTATTGTAGTCCTGAATAAAACCAATTTGTTCTCTGAGAAAATTATGTTGCATTACATACTGAAGGCCCCCCGTATTAGTCTCAGATTCATATTGTTACCTCATATTAAAAGCAGTTATCTCTATTCTGATACGGTTTTTGATCGATAATGTCACATCCACCCAACTGTGTACCTGACGTGGGAGCACAAGACAAGCATAGATTAGGAAGTAGGAAGATCTCAAATTTGAATGGTCCATTATAAATCTACTTAATCTTTGAAATCTCATTGTCATTTCTCATGAGTTTTAATAAGTACTTAATCCCCTGTTTCAATCTTGTAGTCTGTGTCTCTGTTAAGAATTATCATGAGTAGGTAGGCAAAGCCCTGGTCTATGGAGCTGTGCTCTATTTTATGAATGTTCATGACCCACTTTTCAATTTGTAAACACAATCTGACCACAATTGATGAAATAAATTTATCATATTACACACGCTTACGTAAATCTGCGCAAAAGAAAAGAAGAATAAACATATCTTATATAAAAGAACATCAAATATTAGGTAATCACTCAATAAACAGCACTAAAATTATGTCGTCTGAATACATTGAGCTTGCAGCCAAATACAAGGCAATGAGGATGGTTCCTCCTTACTGTACTTATGGAACTTGGATTCAAAACTATCTATTAAAATAATGCATCAACAAACCAACAGAGTCATAATATAGCGCAATACAAATCTACACATACTACTGGAAATAGAAGAAGGCATCACCGAATTCTCATAATTTAGTCTGCAAACAGAGCTTCAAAGCCAAAATAATATTTAATAGTGTTGGATGTACAATATATGTGCCATAAAAATAGTAATAATATTGTGTAATTATAATACCATTAATAAAGTAATTAACAGTGGTGTTAGATTTACACCGAAGAGCCAGAGCAACTGGTACACCTGCCTAATATAGTGTAAGGGCCCTCCGAGCACTCAGGAGTGCTGCAACACGACGTGATATGGACTCGGCTAATGTCTGAAGCAGTGCTGGAAGGAACTGACATCAGCTATTCTGCAGCCCTGTCCATAAATCTGTAAGAGTACGAGGGGGTGGTGATCTCTTCTGAACAGCACGTTGCAAGGCATCCCAAATATGCTCAATAATGTTCATTTCTAAGAATTTTGGTGGCCAGAGGAAGTGTTTAAACACAGAAGAGTGTTACTAGAGCGACTTTATAGTAATTCTGGACGTGTCGGGCGTCGCATTGTCCTGCTGGAATTGCCCAAGTCCGTTGGAATCCACAATGGACATGAATGGATGTTGGTGCGAGAGAAGATGCTTACGTAAGTGTCATCTGTTAAAGCCCCGTCTAGACGTATCAGGGGTCCCATGTCATTCCACCCGCACACGCCCCACACCATTACAGAACTTTCACCAGCTTGAACTGTCCCCTGCTGACATGTAGGTCCCATGGATTCATGAGGTTGTCTCCATACTCGTATACGTCCATCCGATCGATACAGCTTGAAATGAGACTCGTCCGACCAGGCAACATGTTTCCAGGGATCAACAATCCAATGTCGGTGTTGACTGGCCCAGGCTTTGTGTCTTGAAGTCATCAAGAGTACACGAATGGATCTTTGGTTCAGAAAGCCTATATTGATGATGTTCCATCGAATGTTTGTCTCGCTGACACTTGTTAATGACCCAGCATTAAAATCTGCAGCAATTTGCTGAAGGGTAACACTTCTGCCACGTTGAATGGTTCTTTTCTGTCTTCGTTGGTCCGGTTCTTGCACGATGTTTTTCCGGCCGTAGCGATGTCGGAGATCTGCATTTTTACCAGATTCCTAACATTCACGGTATACTCGATAAAAGGTCGTATGGGAAAATCCTCACTTCATCTCTACCTCGGAGATGCTGTGCCCCATCGCTCGTGCGCCGTCTATAACACCACGTTCAAACCCACTTAAATCTTGATACTCTCCCATTGTAGCAGCAGTAACCGATCTAACAACTATGCCAAACGCTTGTCTTATATAGGCGTTGCCGACCGCAGCGCCGTATACTTACTGTTTACGTAACTCTGTACTGGAATACACATGCCTATACCATTTTCTTGGGGCTTCAGTGTATTAAAAATGTATTAAACACATTCTTCATAACATAACGTTCCTATCGAATGCGAATAAAGAAATGCACAGCAACAAAAGGAGATAGCTGGTTAAAGTGGCCGGTTAGGGTATTCCTGTTTTTTGAGCTGAGTAGTAATAGATGCAAATTCATAGAAATTAGTGACTATAATCTGTATCTACTGAATTATAATTTAGACTAGATTAATCACCTTAGGATCAATTTCCACAAGTGGCAGTATGACCACTCAGCTTTAAACAAAACAAAAAAAGAGAGGACTGGGTAAACACTGTTTTAACAAAGAACTAAATATATTTTATCGTGAAAAATGATTCGAATTAACTTTTCACAAATAAAAGTCAAGCAGTGTTCCTCCACTCCCGTACAGATTTCGTGAGCCCAGAAGGAGCACATATGCAATCTCTGCTTTCATCATTGCCGTCAAAAAAATTCTTGTAGGACTGGGTTCGGTTACCTACTCCTCGCAATTTTCTTTTTACTGACTTTCTTCTCTTCGACTGCTTGCCGTTTTACCCTCTTTTCATTGTCTTTTTCTTCTCTTCCTTTATTTGCCCTTCTCTGACAGTGTTCCAAGGACTTCCTCTAAGTATTACGACAAAACCCTTCTTTCGGTCGCTACTAGAAAGTGGCGAGAACCCACTGCCGAGATGGTCACTTCGCCAGCACTTTACACAAGTGCTGTACACCGTCTAATAGAATGAGCGAACCTTCAATAACTGAAGTAGGATTCTGGAGGCCAGATATGATACATTCAACACAATTTCGTTAAAAAGACGTAAGTGACATTCTCTCTCGATCACAGAACAAATTTCGTTAAAAAGACGTAAGTGACATTCTCTCTCGATCACAGAACACAACGTATCTGTCATCATTAAAAATAAAGTCCGTGAAAGCTATCATAACTCCGAGGAGCAACACAGCAGACATGCTAGGGTCCATAGGGTGACTGGACCTTTCACGGAGAATAAACTGAGGCACTTCCCGCACGATGCCAGCAATTCATAGCTCCCGTATCTCCAGTGTGCACTGTTGGACACAATAAACAGAATGCTAAGTTTCTTTTGCTGAATCATTGCTTACTCTTCTGTGTCCAAAGTTAGGAATGCAAAACTTAGTTGCAATTGCACTTAACTCGTACAATTATGTGTTAGCGACTGTTGTGTTAAACATTGCGTTTCCAACTCCATTCTGGGGCTTAAGGATTCATACTTAATGCATAGCGTAAAAGTTCCGGCCTTTTCCTCTTACTGCTCACGAGAGTAGTTCACTTGTAATCAGAACACATGACTTACTCAGTACTCCTCAGATCATTCACACTCAGACCAGGAGAGATCGTGTGATGGCTCTTTCTGAAGTCTGTGTCAAAGAAATACACATGATTGGATAGTAGGTTTCTGAATCATTCGTCGGTAAGAGGCGATGGCAGTGGTAAAAGGACGCAGTTAACATTCCACTTACCACAATACTGTCACAACCTGTCTGTACACTGTGCTGTTTGCAAGGAGTATATGACGTATTAATACCCTATAGGTTTGCACCAATGTGTAGTACAACTCTTCAATTGAGTTGTTGTTTCTCCAAACAACGAGTTCCAAAGGTGGTTTGTTGACCCCCGCTACATTCTGAACCCTGTTGCTTGAAGTCAGTAGAGATGACAGTACAGAGTGGTAGCTTTTTTTCTATCCCGTAACAAGGAATGGAAGGGTTAGTGGAGATAGTTTGGCTGCTCACTGATGTTGTCAATGCAGCATTGACTGGGACAGATAGTCAAGTTTCATTGTCGCTTAGATATCCCCTGTGACAACCTGTGATGGCTAAAAGTAGTCAACACATTGTTGCCTAGAGCAGTTAACTTTAGTTTCAGCATGTTTCACTTCATTCAGGTACTTATGGCACACTCCTCAAACTGTGACATGTGAAAGACCTGTTTCCTGCACAGCTTCTGAAATAGGTTCCCCAGTACACTCACAATCTAGTGGCGATTAAGTATGGTGACTTCATGCACCTAATCTTGTAAACTAGTATAATAAAATCTAATCAGGCACCGAACTATTCCATTCACCATGGTGAGACAAGCGCTTTATCTCCTTTACAGCGGCTATCTATAATTGAATTCTAAATTACCTTCTGTCGCTTTCATTCATAGTTTGAACTCAAGAACAGAGTAGTTTCATAAGTCGATAATATCCATTCTTGGAAAGAGCTTAACCGTGTTGTAGATGTCTTATACAAGTCTTTACTAACTGTTGTGTCATTGCTGAGCTAAAAAGGTGTGTTTGACAAGCACATTATTACGTTCTCAGGATATGCCATCTCTGTAAAAGGAATTTAGCCTGGCCCACATAAAATTAGGGCGATCGAAAACTTTACTCACAACATAAATATGACAAGTCATACACTTTACCTGGAATCTGAAAATTTTATAAGACATTTAGGAACACAGGTAATGTCAACTCTAGATTGTATGAATCAACTAATAAAAACGTGTCATCATACTGGAATGAATAAGTGCCAAGTGAATTTCAAAATGTAGAGAATTCTTTACTTTCTGCTCCATTCCTATCCCATCCTGTTTTATCTGAGTATTTTTTTTATTTAGTAGTAGTAGTAGTAGTAGAAGTAGAAGTAGCTTTATTCATCTGTAGATACATTTTTACCAGGATATAGGACATGCCAAAGTATTCACAAGTTTAGAGAAATTTAAAATAAGCTAATTCGTATACACATATATTTACAGACTTCTAGTTAGACATAATCATTAGATTTATTCCTGGAATACAATACTTTTTTTACAAATAACTTATAAAATAGTGTAATGCCACACCGTTCACTCATATCTCACTATCAGTCACTGCTAACACTAAACACTCATTAGTTTCAGAACACTTCACTCACTACACACACTCACACACACACACACACACACTCACACACTGGTCTTCCCTGGGCCATTATCTGCACCACAACTTCCCATTTGCTTTCCTGACAAACTGAGTCAGCATCCCTCAATAATGAGTGAGATGTTGAGCTCAGAAAGAGGAAGAGGTGTTAGTATTGTGCTATACATAGCTTGGGGGTAAGTATTTCTAGAAAGAAAAAAGCAGGAAAAAACATAAAGTGAAGGTGTTATGTGGAATGTTGGATGTTTTATAATCATTATTATTGTTACTTATTTATACAACATTGTTTATCAAACCCTTACTCTGTTTTATCTAAGTAATCCTTCAGTCTATAAAAAGTATTGCATAACAGATAATTTTTCTATGCCTTTTTAAATAAGTGCATTTTTGCAATTTCCTTAATCTCTTTTGGTAATTTATTGTACAGTTTTATTCCTTGGTAGAAAATGCTGTTTTGAGTTTTATGTTTATTTTTTTCTTGGTAAATGTAAGTTGAGTCTATCCCTTGTTGCATAATCATGGACAGAGCTGTTTGTGTAGTAATTACCAACGTTATTTTTGATCTCTTACTGACTCGTAAATGCATTCACACAGAGCAGTTAAAATCCCTAGTATTTTGAACAGATCTTTACAATGCGCTCAACTAATACTTTTGGTCATTATTCTTATGGCTCTTTTCTGGAGTTTTTAAAAATTGTATTCATATTTTGTGCGTTTGTTTCCCAAAAAAGAATGCCATAGCTACGAATTGAGTGTACATACGAATAATATGTAACCAAAAGACACTGCGTGCTACACACTGATGATAAGATTCTAAGGACATAGCATGCTGAGGACATTCTGTTTGCAAGTAACTTTGTGTGTTCACGCCACTTCAACTGAGAATCAATATTCATTTCTAGATATTTTCCATTCGTTACACAGTCTATAGAAGTGCCATCACCATTTAATTTAACATTGTCATTTTTTCTCTTCAAACTGAAATTCATGGCATTAGTTGTCTTTATGTTCGATGTCACTTTATTGCTTATTGACCAATCATAAATTTCCTTGAAAGTTTCATTTGCTTCCTCGGCAAGGAGTTCTCTTGTTTTCTCAGTGACTATAATATTGCTGTCATCAGCGAAGAGAATTTTTTCACCATGAGTAATACTAATGGGAAAGTCATTGATGTATATCAGGAATAGTATTGGTCCTAATATGCTACCTTTCGGAACCCATATATTGATGTATTTTGGCTCTGATAAGTGTTTTACTAAATGTTTCGATCTATTTGAAGTATGAGTTATCTCTACTCTTTGTAACCCATCTGCTAGGTATGATCGAAACCAGCCAATAGCTACCCCTCTTAATCCTAATACTTCTAATTTATTTAATAGAATCTTATGGTAGACTGTATCAAACGCCTTAGAAAGATCCAAAAATATGCCTGTGACACACTCATCTTTATCAAGAGCATCAAGTACACCTCTTGTCAATTCTACCGTGGCTGACTCCGTATTTTTGCCACTTTGGAGACGAAGGTGTGGTTTGCATAAAAGATAGTATTTATTCAAGTAATTCATTAATCTGTCTTTCATAATTGCTTCTATTTTTTTTTAGAATATTGACAGCAGGGAAATTGGCTGGTAATTTTCTATGTCTTCTGCATTACCTTTCTAAAGCAAAGGTACAGGTATTGCCTGTTTTAACTGCTCTTGAAATGTTCCTAATGTGAAGGATTCATTTATTATATTTGCTAAGGGGCCTTGTATAATCCCTATGCAGTGTTTCAGTACACACATTGGTACTTCATCTAAGCCTACTGACTTTTTATTTTTTAGTTTTTGAACAGTTTTATTGACTTCATTCTTTGTGGTTGGAAGTAACATCATTGTAGTTAGTGCAACATTATTTACAGATGTTATATTTGTTTTGGGGAATTTTTGCTGTAACTTCTCTGCAATACTTGAAAAGTGCTCTTTTACATCGTTTTGCTAATTGTTGTGGACCATTTATTACCTTATCCCCCTCTCTTAGCAGTATGTTATTCTGCGATTTTTTGCCTCTCCCTGTTTCCTTTTTTATAACACCCCAGATTGCTTTGCCTTTATTCCTTTCAATATATGTTATTTTGTCATTAAATGACTTTTTTGCAGCATTTCCATGGACAGTTCCTAGACTGGTATTGGTACAGAACTGTTTCAAGAATTTGAAGAACTCGGTGCTATCCTCCGTAAAGCAATTCTTCTTGTCGGCAGGATGTTGTCGAAATATGAACGAAACTGTTCCACTCCAGAATGGAAACTCTGGTAATCGTGTGGGTTTGCACTAAATCTAGCTTTTCCCTATCTGGTCAAATTACAATGATCATCACACACTATTACTTTGATGTCTGCAAAGTTAACGAATCGTCTGATCACATACGTGTCATGTGACACACTTAACGATTTCGTTACTGTGCTGGCAATATCGCTTGCTGTCCAACCCTGATGTGTGTACTGTACATAATCATCACTGTTTATGAAACTGTCAAAAGACAGTTTTAGCTCAATTTTAACATCCAAAAAGTCAGTTTCTTCTGGTTTCCTTTAGTGCTTTGCAGGGTATCCCTCAAATCTATCACAATCCCATGTCTTTTTCTAACTCTTTCCTTTTCTGTTTTACTTTCACTGCAAGTCTTTTGTGAAGTTAGATCTCCAGATCAGTTTCCTCTTTATGAAAAAGTTCAGAAGATGCCTTACTTCTTTTATTCTTTTGAAAACCTCATATTCGTTTACCTGTTTTGAAATTTAGTTCATTCTGTTCTTCCCACAATCCAGATTTCAAAGCTTCCAAAGCAATTACTGTCCTTCATTAACATTGCTATGCTGAATGCAACTACACTAAAAATATCTCAGTCTACAGATCTCTTTCTTACATCAGTTCATGTTGCCCTTATTGTCAATAATCTTTAAAGTTTTATAAATATGTACTTTGAAATGCGCTCTTTCTTATTTGTTTTGTACAACTTTCTGCTGTAATAATCATACCTCTCAGTAAATGAAGTACTTGATTCGTTCATATTTCTAATATTTAGTGCATTATTTGCTATAATTGGTGGTTTTGCTACTTTCATCAGATTCGTTTTGGGACTGTTGATAAGGAAGTAGTATCTTACCGATGTTTTTTCTTATTGCACCAACCATTTCCTGAAAACCTTCTTCATTGTATTAATTGAGCACATAAACTACTTTAACTACCTCTTCTCCAGCTCTTATTCATTCTATGTTATTGAAGGCTTCATCTACAAGTCTGTCACTACGAATATGGCTGGAGAATACGACAACATTGTCTCAGATCTTTTGTAATATTTATTATACCCACTTCTTCCTCCTGCACTCTCGCCGTTGCTCTTTGGCCTAGGTGAAGTTCCATTAGCGTCTTCCAGCTTTCAAGTCTTGTTCTACTTCTTTCAAAATTTTGAGTAGTGTGTCTATTTTACTTCAGATAAAGCTTTCTCACAGACTAAAAGCAAAACACAATCATCTTGGAACTGATTTTCATCGTTGTTACCATGAACGTCCAGAGCAATCAAATGGCCTCTCTTTCTGCCTTCCCTTTCTGAACCCAAAATGATCCTCTGACAAGGTTTTGTTTTCCATTCGCCCCAGTGTTATGCCTCATATCAGCAAATCTCGTATGATATCTTGCACTCTTTTGCATTTGGCTTCTTTGGTATAGGCAGAATGGCTCCTAAGTCACATTCCTGGAGATCAAATTTCGTTGGTGAGTAATTTTAGTGTTTGTGGTGTACAATGTTCTAAAACATTCAGTATATCAGTCCCCAGTGCCATTATTTTCCTAACATCTGCTGCGGCATTCTTAACTTTTAACTTTGTAATTCTTCTAATTTATTACACCCGTCCATGTACGTTCGGGTCTTATATATTTCTTCTATATAATGACTCCAAACCTTTTTCATTGTCAATGAGTCTTAGCCTACCATACTTTCCAGCCGGTAACTTTCGTGCTTACTTCATTGATTTTCTTTAGTTTCTTTCTCTGGCAAATTTCTAGCTTGTTTTTGTATTTATTCTGTCGTTCCAATTCTTCTGCAAACCCTAACAGGGGACAAGTAGCTTCTATCCAGAATCCGTGTTAAAAAAATTTCGAAGCACACTACCTTAGTGTTTAAAGAATTCTGTCGCACAGAGGGAACTTCTACTTAGTGGAAAGTCACGGTCAACTTCAGCTACAGAGAAACGAGAAGTGGAACTACTAATTCGTACGAAATAAAATGTTTGTTGCAGTACAATATGAAGGCCATATTCCTAATGCACATTCTACCCACCTCCTGAGCAGACCGAGGACCTTCGATGTTTCGTTCTTTAAATGGGAACACGTACTATACTTTGTACGGCGAAAGAAGACGTTGTTACCAGATACTGATTATGAAACGTTAATCTTCTATAGGGCTGTAGCAAGACTGAGGTGTTTTCATAGAGGCGTACACAAAATAATATTATGTTGTTAACTGTAATTCGTGAAACACCTACCCCAAAACTGCTTTGACTGCCAGGACTCTTATTTCGCCATAAGGATATAAGCAAAAAAGTGATGCATCGCCGTCGAGTATTGGTGTCTACTGTATTACGTCACAGCAGAGACGTCATCAGATCTCGTCGAGATCGTTAGGAGATGGAAAGGTAATAGTAGAGGTGAATGAAACACAAATTTTTAGGGGGAACCTAGTTTATTTTTCGTTGGTTACAGTCAGGGGAGAAGGGTCTCTAGTGGAGCTGTTTCTTGCTGCGGGAAGCGGCCAGCACATCCTCGAGGACGGACAGGACGCTGTCGAAGGTCTCCTCACTGGTTGGGATGATCTGGTCAGCGGGCAGAATGAAGCCGTAAAGGCCAGTGTCCCTCAGCTCCCACACGAACGAGTAGCGCAGGCCCAGCGCACCCATCGACCAGTCGATGCTAGTGCCAGCCGCCGGGTCTGACAACCAGAGAGAGACAATCAGACATCTGCCCTTCTGCCCTTCTACTCAGTGGTCGGCAGTCCATCGTTTCTGCACTGAGCGTCTTGTAGATAATCACAAGGCATTCATATGGTATCCCATAAAGACTATGAACAGAAACTCAATTCAAGTAAAAACAATACCACAAGCAATAAATTTTATTCCAAAGTCATTGATGAAGTTCTAAGTAAAAACATGAAGAAGCAAGTCAGAACCCTATTGCACCCAGTGAACGACATGGACAGACCGAAAAGGAAACAGTGCAGTTTACCTTTTGTGGGAAAAATGTCAAAGAGGAGACGCACAAACACATAAATCAAAAACTTAGAAAGTAATCCGAAAGAATTAGCAAATTATGTGAATACCTACTTTAGCAGCATTGCAACGAACTTACAGAAAATTTTCCAAAAGACGCTAATCAACCAATACAGAAGCATATAGCAAACTCAGTGGTATTGCTTCCAACTACTGAGGAGGAAGTACGCAATGTTGTAGGACAATTAAAGAACAAAAACTCGGCAGGTTTAGATGAAATCCCAATGTGTGTGCTGAAAAAATGCATAAACTGTATAAAAGCTCTACTAACAGAAATCATAAATGAATACGTCAAAACTGGTTGCTTCCCTGTCTGAAGCATGCCAAAATTTTACCAGTTCACAAGAAAGGTGATGTAGAAAACGTTGAGAACTACAGACCAATAGCCCTATTGTCATGCTTTTCCAAAGTGATAGAAACAACAATGAAAAATAGGCTTTTGAGCTATCTAAGTAAATTCAACCTCCTCTGCAGTGACCAGCATGGTTTCAGGCCTGGTAGAGATACAGAATCTGCAATAGTACAATTTACAAAAGGAGTTTTGGAAGCACTAGATGAGAATAGCTATGTAACTGGCCTTTTACTAGACCTGTCTAAGGCATTTGATACAGTTGACCAGAAGCTGTTGCATAAATTAGAGGCACTAGGAGTAAGGGGGGTGGTTCCCAAATGGTTTCGTTCATATCCAGAAAACAGAGTACAGTCAGTAGAGATATCACATGTGTCCAGTGGATCAAAGTACATTGAGAAACATATATCTGATCCACAATATATCAATATTGTGGTCCCTCAAGGAAGTGTACTAGGCCCTGTATTATTTCTGGTGTTTATAAATGACTTC
Organism: Schistocerca cancellata; assembly: GCF_023864275.1. Classification (NCBI taxonomy): domain Eukaryota; kingdom Metazoa; phylum Arthropoda; class Insecta; order Orthoptera; family Acrididae; genus Schistocerca; species Schistocerca cancellata. The sequence continues at coordinate 408,483,459 of NC_064628.1, forward strand.
CCGCAACATATCAGGCATGGAGAGAAGATATTGTTTGCGGGTGACAGCAACATAGTAATCACCAGTAAGACATCAGCACAAAAGTTGGGAAATTCTACTGAAGTGCTGAGGGATGTTCACAAATGGTCTCAGGAAAACAAAGTAATTCTCAACGTAAAGAAAACAAATACAATATGCTTTAGAATGAACAGAAAACAGAGTTCCTTAAATTTAAAATAGATAACATTTGCATAGATGATTTACCCACAACAAAATTCTTAGGGTTGCACATTGACAGCCAAATGAAGTGGACTGAACGTGCTATGAAACTCTCGAAAAAGATATCCATAACATGTTATGCACTTGTCCTTGTATCTGCATGCAGTAGTGAATGTTTGAGAAGTGTATCCTTTAGTTATGTTCATTCAGTAATCAGTTATGGTATTATTTTCTGGGGAAACAGTGCTCAGAATTTACAAACAGTATTTAAAATACAAAAGAGAGCAGTAAGATTTATAACAAAAAGCAGTAACGGGCCCACTGCAGGGAAGTTTTCAAAATGTTAGAAATTCTAACTGTTCCTTGTGAATTTATATTCCAAGCCGTAGTGTACATCAAGATAAATATAGAAAATTATAGCACGAATAGCAGTTTTCATAACTATAGTACAAGAACAAGTCACTGTCTTCACCTAGACAGGAAGAATAAGCAGAAGACTCAAAATAGCTTCTTGTATGAAGGTGTAAAACTGTATAATAAACTACTGCAGAAAATAAACAGATAACATGTACCGCTTCTGAAGAATCTTAAATTGTCTTTGCAGGAACACTGCTTTTACACTATAAGTGACTTCCTTAGTACAAAATGATTGTAAATAGCTTTTGTTTCACAATATTTTGATAAGGAGCAAAAATGATTGTAAATAACTTATACATCACAATGTTTAGCTACAGGTAACAACAAACTGTATAAATATGTAAATGTACGCAACTGAAAACATCCATACATTTTAAAATGTCCACGGATGGCTAAATAAATAAATGTAAATAAATAAATAAACAACCTAAGCAGTATTTTAAAATAATAGGGTTTCTCAGTACTTTCCTACGTCCCACAGACAGTAGGAAAGATGCCTATTCAATTGAAATCATAAAGAACCAGACATCGTGGAAGGCAGTGCTTGTAAGATCATCAGCAGAGAGTATCAGTGTCGCTGTATTGGACAGAGTGGAAGGTCAGTCTGCTCTTGGCTCAGAAAACGCCACAGAATTTGGAGATTAAAGAATACAGATTCAGCCTTTGACAAACATTGCGTGAATGAAATCCACACACACACACACACACACAATACATTTAGAAGTCCTACATATAGAAAGAAATAGTGTGAAGCTCACGCAATTACATATTCTAGCGTTACGAAATACGTAAACTGAATGAATAAACTCAATTGTTTTTCACCATTCGTAGACAACATTGCAACTCCTACATAGAAGAAGAAGCTTGGTGCCTTCATTCACAAATCAAAAATTTGCTTTTATGTACATAGCTCTACTCTAATGGATTTTTAGTCATAATTTTTGTAAATGCTATCCGAATGAATTATGTAAATGCTGTTTTAAGGATTTTTTTTTAAATCCACATGTAATTTGTCAAAATTGTCAACAGACGTAACTTTTGCACTTCAAGTTATGAATCGAGAGATTTAAAAAGACGACGTGTATATCTTATCTTGGTTCTCATACTCGGGATCAGTTACGTGCTAGAAAAGAACCTTATAACCCTAAAACTAGATCGTATAGTAATAATAAAATTTGTGAAACAAGGCTAAAAATTTATTACGTTTAGCTAATGCACTGATGAGGGAAAACGTTATGACCACCTGCTTAATAGCTTGTTTGTCCGTCTTTGGAACGAAATACATCATTGATTCTGCGTATCAGGGATCCGACAGTTTGTTGGTAGCTGTGTGGAGGTACGTAGTATTAGATGTCTAAGCACAAGTTACGTAATTTGCGTAAATAACGGGCCGCTCATTTGCTTACGAGCTGATAGCATCCGGTAGCGACCCAGGTGATTTCGATAGGATTTACATCAGGCGAATTTGGTCGCCAACACATCAACTCGCGTTCACTACGATGCTCCTCAAACCACTGTTGCACGGTTCTGGCTCCGAGACACGGACAATTATACCGCAGAAAGTTGACATCGCCGTCGGGGGAGAATCAACCATGAATGAACGCATATGGTTCGCAACTGTCAGCTTGTCTTCAATTACTACCATACGTCCCAAGCAGGCACAGAAGAACGTCTCCCACAGCCCCACAGGATAATACTGCTCCCACTAGCCTGCGTTAATGCCGTGGTGTACGTTTCGAGCCACCGGTCACCACGATGGCGGGCTTTGTGGAGACGACCAGTGACCTAGTGTAGCAAAAATGTGATTCACGCGAAGAGCCGTCGCGTTTCCATTGATCGACGGTCGAAACGTGATTGTCCCAGGCCCACTGCAATTGTAATTGACGATGTCATAGAGTCAACGTGTGAACACGTAGGGATGGTCTACTGCGGAGCTCCATCTTCAGTGGTGTACCATTAACAGTGTGCTATTGGGCAGAGATAGGGCAAATCACCATCTATCCCACTTTACAGATCAGGCAAGCCTCCTAACCCACGTTGACGTTCAACCATTTATAGCCTAGTGGTAGTTTCATTGTCCTTCTGCCTCTTTTCCCAGATGCTCACGACAGTACCTCGTGAGTATTTGACTAGCTTCGCTGTTTTAGAGATTCTCGATAACAGGCTCCGCGTGATAATAATGTGCCATATGTTAAAGTCGCTTATCTCAATGGATTTTGTCATTTGTAGAACATATCGTCACTAGCGCAATGCCCCATCAGTGTCTCCTCCTCTTACATACTTTTTTACCGCGTCGTGTGCCCGTTATGCTCAAAGCGGCATCCAGCGTCGAGGAGGACAATGGTCATAATGCTTTGGCTTATCACCGTCTAATATTTCACCAAAAAGCCACAGCTGAATCAATGAAGACGGATAAGAAAATTTAATATGTGCACAGTTGCTAACGTTACCTTTTAGGAAAACCTGCACAAATTTCGGCGTGTATCATCAGTGGTGAGGGCAGCAAACTCACACAGTAGACGGCCTGACACGTACACGTGGTCCGTTGTACTGACTCAGGTGGCGGCCGGCCTGTGTGGCGGAGTTGTGGCTGGAACCCCTGAGCACTGAGGGCAGTCCTGAGATGCGCGCACCGATTGCAGGCTGTTCGTTTGTCTGCCACCTCGGTGTTACGCACAGCGAACGGGGACCGCACGGACGTTATGGGGCAACGGGCGTCCGGGACAGGCTATAGAGCGCCCACATGGAAGCTGTGGATTCACCAGCAAACGTAGGAACCTTTCAGCTTGCCATTTTCTCGCTGGTGTGTACCTGGAGTACGACGCTCCGCGGACATTAAAATGATGCTCAACTAAGGACGCTACAGGAGGCTGTCTTCCACATCATGTTAATGTTGTACGTGGAATTTTTTGGCGTTGCCTACGGCTCGTGAGCTATTGTCTTGTTAAACTACGTGTGTCAGTTCGCTGGTCTCTCCCAGAAGTCTGGGGCCCTCTTATGACGTGTCAAGTCTCGTTCTCCTTCCAACCTGTTTGTTAAAATTAATATTAAGACTCAGCTGTCAAGTAATTGCGTCTGTAATCATGTGTTTAAGTGTTGTGAAGAACTTCCAAGCTTTAATGAGATTTCCAAGTGCCTGAGGTTAAGGTTGAACATACCAGTACGTTCTTTTCTAGAGTTGTATGTGTCCAAAAATAAATGGTTCAAATGGCTCTGAGCACTATGGGACTTAACATCTGAGGTCATCAGTCCCCTAAAACCTAGAACTACTTAAACCTAACTAACCTAAGGACATTACACACATCCATGTCCGAGGCAGGATTCGAAACTGCGACCGTAGTGGTCGCGCGGTCCCAGACTGAAGCGTCTAGAACCTCTCGGCCGCAAAGGCACGCCCGTATGTGAACATGTTAAGCATAGTGCACCAGTGGCATTTAAGTATGAAGGCACTCTAGTGTGTCCCAAGTGAATTGATGTACATGCCATTTATGCTCTTGTGTGAATATTCACTTCAAAGTGTTTGCTAAAACATTGGTCTCAATAATTTTGAGTTTTAATATTGGCCATTAGCACTCAGTTATCTTCTTTCCTGTATGATTATGCTTTGATAAGATAACATGTCTGTGTCTGTTTTTGTTATTTGTTGTTTTAATATAATGTGCATGAGAGATTACAGACATACGTTTTGAAGTCAGTTATAAGACTAAAGGTTCGTTGTCTTGCAGCTACATGTAATAAATATATTTCGACACCTAGACGCTTTTATCAACCAGCGTGAGTTCGCTATTGCAATGATGTGTGAAGTTCACTTTTGGTATCTATTAATAAATGATCTACATCTACATCTACATGATTCCTCTGCAATTCACATTTAAGTGCTTGGCAGAGGGTTCATCGAACCACAATCATACAATCTACCATTCCACTCCCGAACAGCGCTCGGGAAAAACGAACACCTAAATCTTTCTGTTCGAGCTCTGATTTCTCTTATTTTATTTTGGTGATCATTCCTACCTATGTAGGTTGGGCTCAGCAAAATATTTTCCCGAACAGCGCTCGGGAAAAACGAACACCTAAACCTTTCTGTTCGAGCTCTGATTTCTCTTATTTTATTTTGGTGATCATTCCTACCTATGTAGGTTGGGCTCAGCAAAATATTTTCGCATTCGGAAGAGAAAAGTGGTGACCGAAATTTCGCAAGTTGATCTAGCCGCGACGAAAAACGTCTTTGCTTTAATGACTTCCATCCCAACTCGCGTATCATATCTGCCACACTCTCTCCCCTATTACGTGATAATACAGAACGAGCTGCCCTTTTTTGCACCCTTCGATGTCCTCCGTCAATCCCACCTGGTAAGGATCCCACACCGCGCAGCAATATTCTAACAGAGGACGAACGAGTGTAGTGTAAGCTGTCTCTTTAGTGGACTTGTTGCATCTTCTAAGTGTCCTGCCAATGAAACGCAACCTATGGCTCGCCTTCCCCACGATATTATCTATGTGGTCTTTCCAACTGAAGTTGTTCGTAATTTTAACACCCAGGTACTTAGTTGAATTGACAGCCTTGAGAATTGTACTATTTATCGAGTAATCGAATTCCAACGGATTTCTTTTGGAACTCATGTCGATCACCTCACACTTTTCGTTACTTAGCGTCAACTGCCACCTGCCACACCATACAGCAGTCTTTTCTAAATCGCTTTGCAACTGATACTGGTCTTCGGATGACCTTACTAGACGGTAAATTACAGCATTATCTGCGAACAACTTAAGAGAACTGCTCAGATTGTCACCCAGGTCATTTATATAGATCAGGAACAGCAAAAGTCCCAGGACGCTTCCCTGGGGAACACCTGATATCACTTCAGTTTTATTCGATGATTTGCCGTCTATTACTACGAATTGCGACCTTCTTGACAGAAAATCACGAATACAGTCGCACAACTGAGACGATACCCCATAGGCCAGCAGCTTGATTAGAAGTCGCTTGTGAGGAACGGTGTCAAAAGCTTTCCGGATTTCTAGAAATACGAAATGAACTTGAGATCCCCTGACGATAGCGGCCATTACTTCGTGCGGATAAAGAGCTAGCTGTGTTGCACAAGAACGATGTTTTCTGAAACCATGCTGATTACGTATCAATAGATCGTTCCCTTCGAGGTGATTCATAATGTTTGAATACAGTATATGCTCCAAAACCCTACTGCAGACCGACGTCAATGATATAGGTCTGTAGTTTGATGGATTACTTCTACTACCCTTCTTAAACACTGGTGCGACCTGCGCAATTTTCCAATCTGTAGGTATAGATCTATCGGTGAGCGAGGGGTTGTATATGATTGCTAAGTAGGGAGCTATTGTATCAGCGTAATCTGAAAGGAACCTAATCGGTATACAATCTGGACCTGAAGACTTGTCCGTATCAAGCGGTTTGAGTTGCTTCGCAACCCCAGAGGTATCTACTTCTAAGAAACTCATGAAGTTAAATATGTTCAGTAAAAGCACCGGCATCTTCACTTTCCACTTCCATATTTCCTGTCGCTTCATCCCTACTATTCACACAAAGTGCCATATTTAAATTATGATGACTTCAGACCATGCGCTGATTTGGGATAACGTATGATGCAGAGCTTCATGTTAGGGTATATTTATTCCTGCCTAGGTATTTTTCTCACATGAAATCTGTTTCACCAGGGACAGAATGATCAAAAGTCGCAATAATCAGTCAGTCATTGACAACGGCCGCACTATGGTAATGAAGAGGCGTCAATATAGATTCACAGTGAACGTAGTAACGGAGTCAGTCAGTTGATCGGTTTCTGTTTCAATCCCATTTGACCATACCAGTGTACACTGTACGTATGAAAGAGAAAACTCCCTCCATATGTGTATCTGATTCCATCACGACGGAGGCCCTCCGAATTTGCGTATCTTACTCATGAGTACAAGAGTCAGAGGTTTACACTAAATTCTTTGGAAGTGCACATCTTTGCAGCACCATCTCCTCTATTTTTACTAGGCGAATTCTTTGCCGGAAAACTTAACCAGCTGTCAGTAAGAACGACTAAGTTTCTACTAGATTTCTATCCTAAGTGATAATTCCTTCCACTGACGACGATACCACTGGAAAAACTTTTTTTCCATTTATTCAGATTTTCTAGCACTACATCCTGTTGCACCTTTCACCACCTCATCTGCTGCAGGTTATTGCTATGTATCAACGTCCCACTGATAAAGGGAAGCCTGCTACAGGTCTACGGAATTCCTGTAACTACAGACTACACCTGTATGTTGTAATTTGTATGCTGTGCTTTCTTCAAGCTGTATAGTTAAGCCCCGGCTCCTTACTGTAGGACGGAAGTAGTTCGCGCCTGCAGACAGGCAACCCAGTGAACAGATTCAGAATGTGGTCTGCTGTTGCGTCTTCCCAGACAATTCGTGTCAATGAACGGCACACACGTATTGACTTCGTCACGTCACAAACGGTACGCATACTAACCAACTGTAACGTTAATTACAAACTTGAAGAGATGCTCTACCCACTGATGTGTGTCTCTTTTCTGTATGTCGCGTAGTTTCTGTGGAGAGCTTTCACTTTGTACTGTCCGTCCAAAATGTTCCGAGATTGGCTTTATTCCTGGTGTCAGCACAGCAACTACGGTGATAGCTTGAAGTAACAACCGTGAAAAACCGAAGTGCATTCGACCAGTCAGCTGCGAGCAATGTTAAGTGGTGGGCATGTGACTGTAGTATCTCAGCGGTGTTGTGTCATAAATCGAAATGGAGCAACATTTTTAACTCAACTGCTCATACATTCTCGATTATGTTTTGAAGAACAGACATGTGTGTTCAGAGTTTGTCCAGCACACCTTGACTCCCGAACGGAAACAGCGACACGGACGCCTGTCGAATCTTGAGCGAAACACAAATCGCGGACAATTTTTTTCTGGAGAAAAGCATCGCGGATGATGAGACTTAGTGTGATCAATTATGAACCTACCACTAAACGTCAAAGCGCAGAAATTCAGATGAAGATTTAACGCTTTGATGAAATATTTGACATTCAAGCCAGTGTGACACGTGAGCTGAGCAACATCCCAAAGAAGCACTTTTCTGAAACGTGTTTGTTTGAACGTTCTGTACGCTGTATTCAAGTGTAAGGAGACTATGTAGTACATCCAAAGCTTTAAAACCACCCTTTTAACGTTTTCCAATTTATTAGTAATACACTCTAAATTTTTTGCTCTGTTGGCCCATCCTTTGCTGTGTTTGAAAACGAAACGACGGGAAACATTTTTTTCTTTTATTTCGTATTGTATTTCTGACTAAGACATTAACAAAAGTAAGCATACATTAATATCCTTGACACCAAATAAATAGATCGTGAAAGTGTTGAATGCATGTTTGCATGTTTCTTCGACAACTATAGTGGTGACCTATAGTGCTTCACCTTAGACAACCAATCAGCCACCATCGCTGTGAGCACATCACAGATGATTTATTAGTCTCATTAAAGACCTCGACAGTTGGCTCCTCATGTCAGAACAGTCAGTTTAGGACCATCTCCATAATTTTGACTCTAAATATTTTAAACAGCTTGTAAAACGGCTGAAGGCCAACAGTTGGCTGATGCTCCTTAAATCCATGATATCCCAGCATTTACATTCGTCCGTACCCAACATCCAAGGACGGTAGAAATTTAACTTTCACAATTAAATTGCTTTCTGTAACTGCTATAAGATTAAAGGAAATACTAATATTAAACAGGTGCTGTAGATTACGTATATGGGCTACTTCAAGCCATATGTAAATACAAACGGACACAGACCGTACTGAAAAATCCTTACCCGAGGATTTCATTTTTTGGTACCGCTTAGTAAAGGAAGCCTAGAGAACACGGGGCCTCCATTTATCTGATGACCGCACGCTCAGTGGTTGTGTTTGCCAGCCACTGGAGCCGCGCAAGCCGGTCGACTGGGTCCTGCGCCTCCTTTGTAATGTCGCACTACGCGCGTTGTCCGCCAGCGTCATTCGAACGGTGAAACGAACTTCACGATTGTAACAATGAAGTCTGTGAACACAACAATGGCAAGGCCAAATTATTCCATTCCACATCAACGACGACTTGTATGCGTGTGCAGAGCCCGCTAGTATTGTTGGGAGATTGTTTGAACAGAAGCCTCCAGGTCCTCGAATTCCGAGTCGTGATGCAGTTCACAAATTAGTGAATAAATTTCGTGGAACAGGAAGCTTTCATGACAAGAAGCACAAACGACTAAGTACAGTGTTCACTGCCCATCTGGATGACATAGCATATCATCTGTAAGATTCATCTAAGAACCTCTTACACGTCTTGCACAGCAAACGCAAATTTCTTGCATCTTTGTACAAAGAGCTGAAACGTTACTTGGGCAAACGCCCAAACAGTACTAAATTTAAAACATACTTAAATAAATTCTGTACTTTAATATGTAATTCAAGGAAATGCTGGGCCGGTCTGTCATTATTTTCCACGAATTTCCAACATCTACTTAAGAAATTATCCATCACAAGATGTAATTCTCTTTTAGAAACTGATAATTTCTTAAGTAGATGTTAGAAATTCGTGGAAAATAATGACAGTCCGGCCCAGCATTTCCTTGAATTACATAGACAAGTACAGAATTTATTTAAGTATATTTTAAATTTAGTACTGCGTTTGTAGGCGCGTGACACGGCATCTAATTCGCCAGGCGACGGAGCGCTTGTTATCCGCCATCTACTCCACTGTGCGTGTGGTCTCAGATAAATGGAACACTCCGTACGTAACTAGATCTTTGACTGTACTATGAAACCTACGAATCCACCTTTGGTACCGACATCTGATTTTGCACTAATTTGTTGAAATTACTGTAGATGCCACCACGTTAATAAGTACTGCCTGATTAAAATAGTATCACCTACATTGGAGAAACATGCAAACGAAACACATGTACTGGCCGCTGACTAAACATGTCAGTTACTTCTCATTAGTTTGAGTATGCCTGGTGTGGTTTGTGTTGTGGCGTAGCAAGAGCCACGCCACTCGGAGGTAGCCGAAAGGCACGCGATGTAATGCAGACGGGCGTGAATTCTGGAACAGGATAACTATTGAATGGTAGCAAGAAAAGTACGTAGTTGCTTTATACTTAACTTTTATTCTCTGATGAATACAGCGTTCTTCTTGAGACATTTATACTATAACTCTCAAAGTAGGTAAGGCTAATGGCGCCTTGCTAGGTCGTAGTCATGTGATTAGCTGAAGGCTATTCTAACTGTCTCTCGGCAAATGAGAGGAAGGCCTCGTACGTCTAGTCGCTAGCAATGTCGTCCGTACAACTGGGGCGAGTGCTAGTCCGTCTTTCTAGACCTGCCATGTGGTGGCGCTAGGTCTGCTAGTACTGACAGTGGCGACACGCGGGTCCGACATGTACTAATGGACCGCGGCCGATTTAAGCTACCACCTAGCAAGTGTGGTGTCTGGCGGTGACACCACATTCCTCCCCCGCAAATCGGCGAACGGTCGTGTTATAAGGCTTCCGCCCGCCGTGGGGAGGGCCCCATGTTGACGTATGCGATGAGGTGGGGAGCCTAACAACAGGCGAGGCTGTGCCACCCGCACCCGGCCATTCGGTCCGAGGGGAGCTAGGAAACGCCTGGAAACCTACTCCAGGGTGCACGTCAACATGCGGCGTATGCGCCCGTAATGAGACAGGGTCGACCTCCATTGCGTCGGGGTAGCCGACGCGCGATGACGCCATGTGGTCCGGAGCGGGCAAGAGTTCCATGGCGGAGGACAGCTGGTCACGGGAAGCGATCGGCGGCTCGTGACCCAGCGAGGCGCCCGGCGGCTGCAGCGAAGCGTCCTCTGCGGGCGGCGCCGGCGGCGGCTGCTGCGGCGACGGCGGCTGCGCGACGCCATGAGGCAAAATGAAAGGCATCGTCGGTAACACCTGGGGATGAGGCGAGCCAGTAGATGGGTCCCCAGGGCGCTGACTGGACGGCTCCGTCGCTGAAAGCAGACGGGGAGCGGCAGAACCCAGGCGACGACAGAGGCGCAGCTGATTGAGATGCCGACGCACCTCACCAGAGGCCCCCATAACCAAATACATCGCGCGGCCGAGGCAGCGAAGAATGCGCCCTGCGAGCCAACGCCGTGAACCGCGATAGTTACGATACAATACCACGTCGCCTGGAGCAAAAGCAGGAGTCTGCCGCTGCACAGGAACCTGATGCGGCGGATGCAGCAAAGACATCAAGGTTCGATGAGGACGACCGTGAAGCAACTCAGCCGGCGAGCGACCATCGCGGGGCTGAGAGCGATACGAAGACAAAAAGAGCAACAACGCGTCCTCCCGAGAATGCGACTCTTTCAACTTCAACATCTGTGACTTGAAAGTCCGGACCAAACGTTCAGCGGCACCGTTTGACTGAGGCGAAAACGGCGCGGATGTCAGATGTTGAATACCATTGGCCTGGCAGAATGACTGAAATTCTGCGGACATGAATTGTGGACCATTGTCAGAAACAATAGTCTGCGGAAGACCTTCAATGCAAAAGATAGCAGACAACGCTTGGATGGTGGCAGATGACGTCGTGGAAGACATCCGGACAACAAAAGGAAAATTACTGAAGGAATCGACAACAACCAACCATCGAGCATTCCAGAATGGACCAGCAAAATCTATATGTAAGCGTTGCCATGGGGAAGTGGCTTTTGGCCAAGCAAAGAATTTCCGCGGCGGTGCGGATTGTTGTTCGGCACACGCCATGCAAGAAGAGCACATATTCGTAATCGCAGCATCGATTCCGAACCAAGTACAGTGCTGACGAGCAAGTTGTTTCGTACGCACTATACCCCAATGTCCTTGGTGGAGAAGCTTTAAGACAAATGACTGTAACGAACGTGGGACCACGACCCTAGACTGATCATTATCGGAACGCAACAACAAAACACCACGTCGTACAAAAAGGCTCTCCTTGTGAGCAAAAAATCTGCGAACCAACGGATCCTCGATCCGCGACTTTGACAAGTTAAACAATTGAAATAAATCTAAACCAAACAAGTTCACTGCAGCAGAAGAACGAAGAACGTAAAACGACACAAGTTTTGTTTGTCCCTTGTATGTTGCAAGAAGGCTGCACTGTCCTAACACAGGGATATGCTGTCCTGAATAACTAGTGAGCTGAACTTTTGCGGCACGCAACGGCGGTGCGCCCAGTTGTTTGTACGTGGCGTGATTGAGCAATGAAACTGCAGCTCCGGTATCGAGCTGGAACGGTATCACTTGTCCGGCAAAGTCCAAATCTACAAAGAGTTTATTGTCCTGCTGACGACAAGAGCGACTGTTATGTGCAACTTGAACAGACACTGGTACAGAATCACGTGCGACGTGACGTGATTTCCGTCGACGTCGACGCACACGTTTTGTGGGACGAACACAGTCACTGTTAGAAAGAGTAGCATTGGACGGAGTGGCATGAACTACATGAATGTCCATGGGCGAAGGTTCCCGAGCCTGAGTGTCCGTGGTTCGATTCCGGCGCGAAGCAAAGGGCCTGGAACGGGTGGCAGTGTCCGATCGAAGCTTTTTCTGGCAAACACTTTGAACATGTCCTTTCCTGTGACAGTAAAAGCAAATAGCTTGGCGTGACGGGCAATTTTCACGCGAATGTCTAGTAGCACACCGCGGGCATGATTTCACTGCATTTGCGGGCTGGCGAGGCACACCTGGTTTAGAGCGCGGCGTCAGCTGCGTCGAAGTGCGCGAGGGCCGGTTACCGGGCCGCGCAGCGCGTCCAGCGGGCCGGTTAATGTTACACACTGCTGGCGAAGCTTCAAAAGATTCCTGAGCACAGTCAAGTGTGTCTTGCCTATCCAATATGTCTATCACTTGTTGAAGGGAGGGATTAACTAGTTTCAAAATCTGTTCCCTTATGCGAACATCAGAAACGTTCTGTGCTATTGCATCACGCACCATTGTATCTGAATAAGGAAGGCCACAGTCACACTGAAATTCACAATCCCTAGTAAGGCCTTGCAAAGTTGCAACCCACTCCCTATTAGTTTGACCGGCCGTACGTTTCGTACGAAAGAACGTATACCGTTTTGCAACCACATTAACTGTTTCTTTGAAATAGGCATCTAAAGCCGACACAATTTCTTCGTAGGACAGTGTAGCTACGTCGCGTCGGGGAAACAATTTCACTATCACACGGTACGTTTGCACACCGACACAAGACAATAAGTGAGGCTGCCGCTCGTTACCTTGAATTCTGTAGGCGGCGAGATGAAAAGCCAGCTGGCGGGAATACTCCGCCCAAGTCTCTTTAGTGGAATCGAAGGGTCGGAATGGCGGTGCAACTGCATGTGGTGGCTGCGGCAGCTGTGACGCGGCGGCGGCCGCATCATTTTGCAGCGCACGTTGACCCTGGACGAGCTGGCCAAGGGCATCCAATAACGCCTGCGTCTGCTGATTCTGCAAGCGATAAAATTCGGACAGTACATCTGGAGATTGTGGCGAAGCCATGACACAAATAATTCAGAGCAAAACAAGTAGGAAGAACACGTTGACTCGTCGCCAAACTGTTGTGGCGTAGCAAGAGCCACGCCACTCGGAGGTAGCCGAAAGGCACGCGATGTAATGCAGACGGGCGTGAATTCTGGAACAGGATAACTATTGAATGGTAGCAAGAAAAGTACGTAGTTGCTTTATACTTAACTTTTATTCTCTGATGAATACAGCGTTCTTCTTGAGACATTTATACTATAACTCTCAAAGTAGGTAAGGCTAATGGCGCCTTGCTAGGTCGTAGTCATGTGATTAGCTGAAGGCTATTCTAACTGTCTCTCGGCAAATGAGAGGAAGGCCTCGTACGTCTAGTCGCTAGCAATGTCGTCCGTACAACTGGGGCGAGTGCTAGTCCGTCTTTCTAGACCTGCCATGTGGTGGCGCTAGGTCTGCTAGTACTGACAGTGGCGACACGCGGGTCCGACATGTACTAATGGACCGCGGCCGATTTAAGCTACCACCTAGCAAGTGTGGTGTCTGGCGGTGACACCACAGTTTGCTCTTTCTCGAACGGAGCGTCCGTTAAGGGAAAACCGTTTCTAATCCTATGATGCCAGGCGCCACTGGATCTCATTCGAGAAATAAAGTTCTTACGTCCAGATTCAAGAAATAGAAATATTTGTTCTGACTAAAGTTGTCTGTCTACGAAAAGTATAAAATATAGACAGATAGATAGAGAGACTTAGAGAGAGAACACATTCTGTTGGTATGAATCATTTTTGTCTTCCATCAACGTGGCGGAGAAAATCACCTCCATCTAGAGACAGTATTGTTAAATTCATGAAGTACTTTATACATGGTTGGTTTCATTAGACATAGTAGTTGCCTCACTATGCGATACTTACATATGGCGTCGACGATGCTGCCGACAGTGTACTGGGTACCGTATCTGGTTGCCAGAACCTGGGCTGCTTTCTCAACAATTTGTTGCTGTAACAGAGAATAATGTCTGCTTGGTGTTGACATACGATTTTTGAGATATTACAACAGAAATCTCCAGCTGTGTTATTCGTTTTTCACCTGTAGGTTACTACAATTAAAGAGTATTATTGAACACATGCGTTTCGCTTTTCATTATAAAGTATCTTCTGTTGTCATTATGAAATGAGAGATACACATTAAATATGTCTGTATATTTTGGTATTTTTATAGTATGCTTATAAAATGATCAACCAATATACTTACGATGTTTGTGCCTCTTGTTTAGAGTTTTCGCCTTCTCTTTGCCAAAAGTAAACGTGCAACCAAACTAAAAACGACCGAAATTGCAGTGGTTTGCAGAGTAAGTAGACAAGAGGGAAAAGCAACGTAAGTATATTGTGCGCCATTTTGTTAAAGAAATATGGTTTTTGATCTAATAAATACACAAATGTAGACGTACGTTAAGTATCCATACTTCCAGAATGATAACAGAACAGTCTTTATAAATAAAAGAGAAATTTGTCTATCGAAAAATACTCTTTAATTGTAATAAATTAAAAATGGAAAAAAATTATCATACCAGCTGCTGCTGTGGATGGCCATGCAAACGAACGTATCAACATACTATCCCTTCATTGAATTAGGTGTTTCTGCACTTCGGCCGAACATATTAAAATGTCCATCGCCTTGAGTGTCATACTGTAACTGGTGTGAGTGTGGGTCTAGTGCCGATTGAGACAGCTTTTTAAGTTAGCAGAAGTTGCAGCACCACTCACCAGTTCGGCGGCGTTGTCGGCGACGACGCTGGACAGGCCGTAGGGGTACATGAGCAGCTGCGAGTAGCTGTGGAAGCTCAGGTAGACCTGCAGGTCGCTGCCCAGCCCGGTGATGAACTCAGACAGGGTCTTGGTCTCCACCTCGGAGAAAGCCTCCGACCCGGCGAACGACTCGGAGCACGAGATGGAGCTGGCGCCCTCCTCTGTGGACATCCAGCTATTCCTCAGTCTTCAGCACTACAGAGCGTTGCTAATTAAGCAAGTTCTATTCATTGAGCAAAGCATTTCTTATGGAAATAGACTCGCCATAGCTATTCTTATCTTTCATTCTTCGTGACTGGTTTCGGGGCCGCAGACACATTCTCACGCAATCATTCCTGCCATCGGCCAAACCGCAAGCCTGGGATCCGCCGTCACCAATGGTCACACCGAAACTACTCTGACATTCCTGCGAAACCTTAGTTTAACTGTAGCCGGTTGTGATGCCGCATCCAAACTTGATAGTTTGGCGATCAGATGAGAAACACTTCGCTATTTATCCCATGACATGGGAAATCAATAAAATGCCGAAGTATAAACTAAAACGAAATTTTAAAACCAACTGATGAGCTTTTGGAGGGAAATTTGTTCATTGGTTAAAGGAGACGGTTTAGACTGCTCATTGACAGCGTAAGAAGTACGACTGTAACATCTGAAACACAAGTGAAACTTCCTGGCAGATTAAAACTGTGTGCCTGACCGAGACTCGAACTCTGGAAACTATGAAAAGTGCTTGTGCACGGTAGTGCTATTTTTGTGTTGTTAAGGATGGCGTGCATTCAGAGGAATTTAATGGCACAGAGCATCCAATAGGAAGTCAACCATCGAACGTCACGTCCTCACTTGATATGTAGGTCAGATAAACAATTGCTGAGTCTCTCACTGAGTTACGCTTTTTGGGAAAAGTCTGAAACTAAATACTTCCCGTAATTTACTGGCGGTTGGTCTGTGGGCGTGGAGCTAGCGTCCAATAGCGTCACAGTTGGGTTTCATCTAATTCAGATAAGCCGAATCTGCTGGCCAAGACCTTAACGTGAGTTCACTACCATGCTCCTCAAACCATTGTAGCACGATTCTGGCCTTGTGACATTGACAGTTATCGTCCTGGAAGATGCCGTCGCTGCTGAGGAAGACATCAAGCATAAGCGGTTACAAGTGGTCCCTAAATGTTCACATAGTCCGCAACTGTCACGATGGCTTCTAATACCGCCATAGGTCCCATGGAGGCCCAGGTGAATGTCCCCCATAACATAATAGTGCTCCCACCGGCCTGTGTCCCTGGCGCGCCACATGTTTAGACCAGCCATTCGCCTAGATGACGGCGTAACTGGACACCACCATCGGCCTGCTGTAAAAATAAACTAGATTCATCTAAACAGGTGGTACGATTCCGTTTATCCGCGGTCCAATCTTGATGATTCCTTTCCCCCTATAATCATAACTGACGATATTGTTGGGCCAATATGGGAACACGTAGGGATCCTCCACTGCGGATCATCATGTTCAACACCGTACGCTGAACGGTATGTTCCCAAACACTTGTTCCTGCATCAGCACTGTGTCCCGTCGTCAGATCTTTTAGGGAGCGGGCGAGCTTCTGGTCACTATGTTCTGTGATGAGGCACGGATATCCAACTTCTTGTCGGCTACGCCTAATTTCTGCGTTCTTCAACAGTTCCATAAATGCCCCCGACAGTAGCACGCGAAAAGCCGATCTTCTTCGTGGTTCCCGAGATGCTCGCTCCTGGACGCAGGGCAACAGCACTCTGGCTTTTGTCAGAGTCGCTTAAGTCGGCGGATTTCCGCAACTGCGCCACCTATCGTCGCAAGAACGACGCCCCATTTGTGTCCGCTCCGCTCATATGCACTACGTGATCAAAAGTATCCGGACGCTCCGAAAAACATACCTTTTCATATTAGGTGCAGTGTGCTGCCTCTTCTACATCTACATCTACATCCATACTCAACAAGCCGCCTGACGATGTGTGGTGGAGGGTACCTTCAGTACCTCTATAGGTTCTCCCTTCTATTCCAGTCTCGTATTGTTCGTGGAAAGAAGGATTGTCGGTATGCCTCTGTGTGGGCTCTAATCTCTCTGATTTTATCCTCATGGTCTCTTCGCGAGATATACGTAGGAGGGAGCAATATACTGCTTGACTCCTCGGTGAAGGTATGTTCTCGAAACTTCAACAGAAGCCCGTACCGAGCTACGAGTGTCTCCCTTGCAGAGTCTTCTTCTGGAGTTTATCTATCATCTCCGTAACGCTTTCGCGATTACTAAATGATCCTGCAACGAAGCGCGCTGCTCTCCGTTGGATCTTCTCTAAATCTTCTATCAACCCTATCTGATGCGGATCCCACACCTGTGAGCAGTATTCAAGCAGTGAGCGAACAAGTGTACTGTCACCTACTTCCTTTGTTTTCGGACTGCATTTCCTCAGGATTCTTCCAGTTAATCTCAATCTGGCATCTGCTTTACCGACGATTAATTTTATATGGTCATTCCATTTTAAATCACTCCTAATGCCTACTCCCAGACCATTTATGGAATTAACTGCTTCCATTTTCTGACCTGCTATATTGTAGCCAAATGATAAAGGATCTTTCTACGTATTCGCAGCACATTACACTTGTCTACATTGGGATTCAACTGCCATTCCCTGTACCATGCGTCAATTCTTTGCAGATCATCCTGCATTTCAGTACAATTTTCCATTGTCACAACCTCTCGATATACTACATCATCAGCCGCAAAAAGCCTCAGTGAACCTCCGATGTTATTCACAACGTCATTTATATATATTGTGAATAGCAACGGTCCTACGACACTCCCCTGCGGCACACCTGAAATCACTCTTACTTCGGAAGACTTCTCTCCATTGAGAATCACATGCTGCGTTCTGTTATCTAGGAACTCTTCAATCCAATCACACAATTGGTCTGATAGTCCACATGCTCTTACTTTGTACATTACGCGACTGTGGGGAACTGTATCAAACGCCTTGCGGAAGTCAAGAAACACGGCATCTACCTGGGAACCCGTGTCTATGGCCCTCTGACTCTTGTGGACGAATAGCGCGAGCTGGGTTTCACACGATCCTCTTTTTCGAAACCCATGCTGATTCCTACAGAGTAGATTTCTAGTCTCCAGAAAAGTCATTATACTCGAACAAAATACGTGTTCCAAAATTCTACAACTGATCGACGTTAAAGATATAGGTCTATAGTTCTCCACATCTGTTCGACGTCCCTTCTTGAAAACGGGGATGACCTGTGCCCTTTTCCAATTGCTCTTCTAGAGACCTACGGTGCACCGCCGCAAGAAGGGGGACAAGTTCCTTCGCGTACTCTGTGTAAAATCGAGCTGGTATCCCATCAGGTCCAGCGGCCTTTCCTCTTTTGAGCAATTTTAATTGTTTTTCTATCTCTCTGTCATATAATTCGATATCTACCATTTTGTCATCTGAGCGACCATCTACACAAGGAACTACAGGGCACTCTTCCTCTGTGAAACAGCTTTGGAAAAAGACATTTAGCATTTCGGCCTTTAGTCTGTCATCCTCTGTTTCAGTACCATTTTGGTCACAGAGTGTCTGGACATTTTGGTTTGATCCACCTACCGCTTTGACATAAGGCCAAAATTTCTTAGGATTTTCTGCGAAGTCAGTACATAGAACTTTACTTCCGAATTCGTTGAACTCCTCTCGCATAGCCCTCCTCACACTACATTTCGCTACGTGTAATTTTTGTTTGTCTGCAAGGTTTTGGCTATGTTTATGTTTGCTGTGAAGTTCCCTTTGCTTCTGTAGCAGTTTTCTAACTCGGTTGTTGTACCACGGTGGCTCTTTTCCATCTCTTACGATCTTGCTTGGCACATACTCAGCTAACGCATATTGTACGATAGTTTCGAACTTTGTCCACTGATCCTCAATAATATCTGTACTTGAGATAAAACTTTTGTGTTTAGCCGTCAAGTACTCTGAAATCTGCTTTTTGTCACTTTTGCTAAACAGAAAAGTCTCCCTACCTTTTTTAATATTTCTATTTACGGATGAAATCATCGATTCAGTAACCGCTTTATGATCCCTGATTTCGTGTTCTGCGTTAACTGTTTCAAATAGTTCGGGTCTGTTTGTCATCAGAAGGTCTAATATCTTATCGCCACGAGTAGGTTCTCTGTTGAACGGCTCAAGGTGGTTTTCAGATAACGCAGTTTTAAAAAATTCAGTGGATTCTTTGTCCCTGCTACCCGTTATAAACGTTTCAGTCTCCCAGTCTATATCTGGTAAATTAAAATCCCCACCCAGAACCATAACATGGTCGGGAAATCAACTCGTAATATTTTCCAAATTTTCCTTCAGGTGTTCTGCCACAACAGCTCCTGAGCCAGGGGGGCTATAGATATATCCTATTACAATGTCTGAGCCTGCTTTAACCGTGACCTTCAGCCAAATTATTTCACATTTCGGATCTCCGTCCATTTCCTTCGACACTATTGCACTTCTTATCGCTATAAACACGCCTCCCCCTTCACTACCAGCCTGTCTCTGCAGTATGCAATCCAATCTGAGTTTAGAATTTCATTACTGTTTACATCTGGTTTCAGCCACCTTTCCATCCCTAGTACTATGTGGGCATTGTGACGGTTTATTAATGAGAGCAGTTGTGGGGCCTTTCTATAGACACTCCTGCAGTTTACTATTGTTGTTGTTGTGGTCTTCAGTCATGAGACTGGTTTGATGCAGCTCTCCATGCCACTCTATCCTGTGCAAGCTTCTTCATCTCCCAGTACTTACTGCAACCTACATCCTTCTGAATCTGCTTAGTGTATTCATTTCTTGGTCTCCCCCTACGATTTTTTCCCTCCACGCTGCCCTCCAATACTAAATTGGTGATCCCTTGATGCCTCAGAACATGTCCTACCAACCGATCCCTTCTTCTGGTCAAGTTGTGCCACAAACTTCTCTTCTCCCCAATCCTATTCAATACTTCCCCATTAGTTATGTGATCTACCCATCTAATCTTCAGCATTCTTCTGTAGCACCACATTTCGAAAGCTTCTATTCTCTTCTTGTCCAAACTATTTACCGTCCATGTTTCACTTCCATACATGGCTACACTCGATACAAATACTTTCAGAAATGACTTCCTGACACTTAAATCTATACTCGATGTTAACAAATTTCTCTTCTTCAGAAACGCTTTCCTTGCCATTGCCAGTCTACATTTTATATCCTCTCTACTTCGACCATCATCAGTTATTTTGCTGCCCAAATAGCAAAACTCCTTTACTACTTTAAGTGTCTCATTTCCTAATCTAATTCCCTCAGCGTCACCTCACTTAATTCCACTACATTCCATTATCCTCGTTTTGCTTTCGTTGATGTTCATCTTATATCCTCCCTTCAAGACTCCATCCATTCCGTTCAACTGCTATTCCAAGTCCTTTGCTGTCTCTGACAGAATTACAATGCCATCGGCGAACCTCAAAGTTTTTATTTCTTCTCCATGGATTTTAATACCTACTCCGAATTTTTCTTTTGTTTCCTTTACTGCTTGCTCAATATACAGATTGAATAACATCGGGGAGAGCCTAAAACCCTGTCTTACTCCCTTCCCAACCACTGCTTCCCTTTCATGTCCCTCGACTTTTATAACCGCCATCTGGTTTCTGTACAAATTGTAAATAGCCTTTCGCTCCCTGTATTTTACCCCTGCCATCTTAAGAATTTGAAAGAGAGTATTCCAGTCAACATTGTCAAAAGCTTTCTCTAAGTCTACAAATGCTAGAAACGTACGTTTTTCTTTACTTAATCTTTCTTCTAAGATAAGTCGTAAGGTCAGTATTGCCTCATGTGTTCCAATATTTCTACGGAACCCAAACTCATCTTACCCGAGGTTGGCTTGTACTAGTTTTTCCATTCGTCTGTAAAGAATTCGTGTTAGTATTTTGAACTGATTGTTCGGTAATTTCCACATCTGTCAACATCTGCTTTCTTTGGGATTGGAATTATTATATTCTTCTTTAAGTCTGAGGGTATTTCGCCAGTTTCATACATCTTGCTCACCAGATGGTAGAGTTTTGTCAGGACTAGCTCTCCCAAGGCCGTCAGTAGTTCCAATGGAATGTTGTCTACTCCGGGGGCCTTGTTTCGACTCAGGTGTTTCAGTGCTCTGTCAAACTCTTCACACAGTATCGTATCTCCCATTTCATCTTCATCTACATCCTCTTCCATTTCCATAATATTACCACATTAATATTGTTATTCCCTGTTGCGTTTTGCCTGCTGCTACCTTGTCTCAGAAGGCGTCTTGTCGGGCCTAGGGAGGGAATTCTCTGACCTAAAAAGTCCACATGTGCAGTCCGCACGTACTCCGCTACCCTTGTACCCGCTTCCTCCGCGTAGTGCACGACTGACCTATTCAGATGAACCCTACATTTCTCCACCCGATAGCGGCGGTCAAGAAATTTGCACCCCAGATATCCGTAGAATCGTCTGAACCTCTGGTTTAGGCCTTCCACTCGGCTCCAAACCAGAGGACCACGATCGGTTCTGAGAACGATACTACAAATAGTTAGCTCAGTTTCCACCCTGCGAGCGAGGCTTTCCGCCTTCACCAACTCCGCCAACCGATTGTATGAACTGAGGATTACCTCTGAACCCAGACGGCAGGAGTCATCGGTGCCGACAGAGCAATAATTTGCAGTCGGGTGCACCCAGTGATCTCTATCGACGCCGGCAGGGCCTCCTCCATATCTCGGATGAGACCTCCCGGCAAGCAGACAGAGTGAACACTGGCCTTCTTCCCCGATCTTTCCGCTATTTCCTTAAGGGGCTCCATCACCCGCCTAACGTTGGGGCTCCCAATCACTAATAAACCCCTACCCCCGTGTGTCTGCTCGGACCTTGCTGAAGGAGCGGCCACATGTCCACTCATAGGCAAAGCGGGAGATGCCATACGGCCAGGTACTCCATTTCAGCAACCTCAGTAGTCCATATTTATCGAGAGAGAGCAGAATGGAGCGCCCCGAGGAACTCACTGACTTCGGAAGTGGTCAGGTGATTGGGTGTCACTCGTCTCATAAGTCTGTACGCGAGATTTCCGCTCTCCTAAACATCCCTAGGTCCATTGTTTCCGATGCGATAGTGAAGTGGAAACGTGATCAGACACGTACAGCACAAACGCCTACAGGCCGACCTCGTCTGTTGACTGACAGAGACCGCCGACAGTTGAAGAGTGTCGTAATGTGTAATAGTCATACATCTATCCAGACCATCACACAGGAATTCCAAACTGCATCAGGATCGACTGCAAGTACTATGACAGTAAGGTGGGAGTTGAGAAAACTTGGATTTGATGGTCGAGCAGCTGCTCATAAGCCATACATCACGCCGGTAAATGCCAAACGACGCCTCGCTTGGTGTAAGGAGCGTAAACAGTGGAAAAACGTTGTGTGGACTGACGAATCACGTTACACAATGTGGCGATCCGATGGCAGGATGTGGGTATGGGGACTGTCCGGTGAACATCGGCTGCCAGCGTTTGTAGTGTCAACAGTCAAATTCGGAGGCAGTTGTGTTACGGTGTGGACGTGTTTTTCATGGAGGAGGCTTGCACCCCTTGTTGTTTTGCGTGCCACTGTCACAGCACAGGCCTACATTAATGTTTTAAGCATATTCCCGCTTCCCACTATCGAAGAGCAATTCCGGGATGGCGATTGCATCTTTCAATACAATCAAGCACCTGTTCATAGTGCACGGCCTGTGGCTGAAGAGTTACACGACAATAACGTCCCTGTAGTGGACTAGGCCTGCACAGAGTCTGTGACTGAACACCTTCTGGATGTTTTGGAACGACATCTTCGTGGCAGCCTCACCGATCGACATCGATACGTCTCTTCAGTGCAGCACTACGTGAAGAATGGGATGCCATTCCCCAAGAAACCTTTCAGGAACTTATTGAATGTATGCCTGCGAGAGTGCTGTCATCAAGGCTAAGGGTGGACCAACACCATATTGAATTCCAGCATTACCGATGGAGGGCGCCACGGATACTTTAGATCACGTAGTGTACTTCTCTTACCGCGTCACGTGCCTTCAGTGGCACCAGGCAGCATACAACCTCACGGTAGGCAGTGGTCATAATGACTTGGCTCATCGGCGTATTAACTTCTTGCAACACATGTCTGGAGCCCGTGTGAACTGTTGAAAAGATGCATATTCAGCTTATAGCAGTAGAACTTTTTATTCTACTGTTACAGTTTCGGCGTTACCCTATTGTCAGACATAAGTAATAAGACGCCATCTGACGCCACAGACATAAGTTGTCAAGTTATTTGTAGCGATACCGTGTAGGGTCGTGCTCCACTTTGCAGCAATGGAGGCAGCAGGTGTGACCACTCATATTACTTATAACTTACACGGCATTAATTACGTTTAACAAAGGCATAATGTAGAAACTGTAGTAACAGAATAAAAATTTCTACAACGCTAAGTGTAAAATAACGTACAATGAATATGTTGTGGCGTAGCAAGACAGCCACACCACTCGGAGGTAGCCGAAAGGCACGCTAACTAATGCAGACGGGCGTGAAGTCTGAAACAGGATAACTATTGAATGGTAGCAAGAAAAGTACGTAGTTGCTTTATACTTAACTTTTATTCTCTGATGAATACAGCGTTCTTCTTGAGACATTTATACTATAACTCTCAAAGTAGGTAAGGCTAATGGCGCCTTGCTAGGTCGTAGTCATGTGCTTAGCTGAAGGCTATTCTAACTGTCTCTCGGCAAATGAGAGGAAGGCCTCGTACGTCTAGTCGCTAGCAATGTCGTCCGAACAACTGGGGCGAGTGCTAGTCCGTCTTTCTAGACCTGCCATGTGGTGGCGCTAGGTCTGCAAGTACTGATGGCGGCGACACGCGGGTCCGACATGTACTAATGGACCGCGGCCGATTTAAGCTACCACCTAGCAAGTGTGGTGTCTGGCGGTGACACCACAGAATACTGTAAATACTTCCAGTTCCGGAATATCGTAAGCTGCGTTCTACAACCTACACACCTCACTTTTAATTTTTTGGTTTCCTTTATCAAAACGATATTGCTTTATAGTATTTATCGTTCAGCGACTATAACACTGATGTAACGCATTCAGGAAACTGTCGGACTAGGGCTCGAACTGGCTCCGCTCAGGTATTTTCTATGGCGGCTGATAAGACTGCAAAAACCATAGTAAGTTATTAATAATTACTTAAGGACGTTATACACTGCCGATAACGCTGTAAAAATTTTACAGCGACGCATTAGCTGCCCCTCCGGCCGCTTACCTGCCCAGTGGAAGTCCCAGTTGCGGTTAGGGTCGGCACCGACGCAAAGATTGTACGGCTTACGCGTCTTGCGCCACATTCGGTTCTGAAAAAGAAATAAACAACGAGAAGAAATGAATACCATTGTAATACATACATACACCGGGCATAAATTACATACATACATTAGCCATTCAAGAACCCAGCAGGTTGTGACCAACATCACTGTCAGACTCCATCATGTTCTACCCTGTAACGTCGTGTTCCCGTTGCCCACTGTTCATTGCAGAGTTTACCATGGGAATGCGTGCATTAGGCCGCGCCGTACAGGTGTGCGTTAGGCAGCGCCGTGCAGTGCGACTAGCGGCTGGTGTTGTTCATGGGACAAAGCATTCGGTGCGTACGGCTAGTGTTGGATCCACGGGGAATCCGGGCCGTGAGACGGACCTGTGACATCAAACTAGTCGCCTTGCCCGACGTACTTCGCGAACACTCGGCTACGTCGAGGGCCAGGCGAGAGATCTGTATGCCGATGATAAAATACCCAATAATGTCTTAACGTTGTCATTAGTGACCGAGAGTGGGAGTGTATTTAATTGCCCAGACTAGTTAATATCTGTAGTGCACACGCTGTGACGTACACCATGGGATCAGTATACCTCGTTGGCTCCGGCTTAGTGTAGATTACGTCACAGGTGAATTCTGTGCATTGAGCGATACGATATGAATCGAACGATCTTTCCGAGTGTGCAAACAGTCGGTTTAAGGGTAGAAAGTCGAGAGTGGATACTACAGAGACGAATTTTGCTGTGAAACGTAGCAAAATTGAGCTATATGAGTTTTGTTCAGCTGTGCTATTAAGCAATATATGTTGGACGTGCTTCAGTATCTACGACTCCAGTGATTCGAAATTAGGACACGGTCGGGAATTGATTCAGAATTCGCGCAGGATCGGAAAAATCTTTTTCCATCTACTCATCGAATTGCACCTGTACTTGATGAACAACAACGAGTATACATGACTTTATCTCTCGACAGTGCTTACGAGGAATCTTATATAGTAATAATATATCAATGCATTTTCGTATTTCATTCGAGAAAAAGACTGATGCCAAAGTTTTGGGTGGTGTCTGTGCAGAACGTCAGTCACTTAAGCTAAGAATACCACAGAGGCGAAACAGACAGGCGAACAATGTAAGTCTAGCTATTTCAGCATCTCCTTCAGCTGGTGAACACAACAGTATAGTTAGGTATCGTACACCGAGATAACAAAAGTCGTGCAATACCTTCTAATATCGTGTCGGACTTCCTTTTGCGCGGCGTAGTTCTGTAACTTCACGTGGCATGGACTGAACAAGCGTTGGAAGTACTCTGCAGAAATATTGAGCCACGCTGCTTCTATAGCTGTGCATAACTGCGGCAGTGTTGCCGATGCATGATTTTGTCCACGATCTAACCTCTCGATTATGTACCATAATCTGGCGATCTGGGTGACCAAATCATTCGCTCGAATTGTCCAGAATGTTCTTCAAACTAATCGCCAACAGTTGTGCCCCAGTGACATGGAGCTTTGTCATCCTCAAAAATTCCATTGTTTTTTGAGATCATGAAGTCCATGAATGGCTACAAATAGTCTGCAAGAAGCCGAACATAACCATTTCCACTAAATGATCGGTTCAGTTGGACTGTAGGACCCAGTCCATACTGTGTAAACACAGCCCACATCGTTATGGAGCCACCGTCAGCTTGCGCAGTGCCTTTTCAACAATCTGGCTGCGTGGCTTCGTGGCGTCAGCACTACACTCTAATCGTACTCAGAACGTACCATCTGAAATCGGGACTCATCTGAGCAGGCCACGGTTTCCCAGTTGTCCAGGGTCAACTCGATTCGGTCGCGAGCCCAAAGGAGGCATTGCAGGCAATGTCGTGCTGTTAGAAAAGGCACTCGGGTCAGTCGCCTGCTGTCATAGCCCACTAACGCCAGATTACGCCACACTGCCCTAACAGGTACGTTCGTTGTACGTCCAACACTGGCTTCAGAAGTTATTTCACGCAGTGTTGGTTGTTTGATAGCACTGATAACTCTACGCAAGTGTCGCCGCTCTCTGTCGCTAAGTGTAGATCGTCGGCCACTGCATTGTCCGTAGTGAGAGATAATGCCTCAGGTTTGGTATTCTCGTCACACTTTTGACTCTGTGGATCTCTGAATACTGAAGTCTCTAACGATTATCGAAGTGAAATATTCTATGCCACTATTTCGCCTCCAGACTCCATTAATTCCCGTCGTGCGACTATAATCACATCGGATTTCTTTTGACATCTGAGTGCAAATGACAGCACCCCCAACGCTTTGCCTTTTAATACCTTTTATCCATCATACTACCGCCATCTGCATGTGTACCTATCGCTATCCCATGACTTTTGTCACCGTAGAGTATGCTAAAAGTTGCCTTGCGTTGCCCAGTTCTAATGTTGCGGAGCTCGGTTAGCTGAAGCGTACGCACCCGTGAAATGGTAACATTGACGGAACAGATTCTGAGACATCGAGAAATAACCAGCTTGCAAGGAGATCTGTCAAACCCTGGGGCTGAGAGAGCATATCCTGAGGAATCAAGAAATAACTAATTTGCATGTAGAGTATACTGTAAGGGTTAAAGACAGCAGTGTGACACCACAGCTCGACTACAATAGGAATTTCAACTGGATGTAGGTTACAATAGTTGTGAAGATGAAGCCTGGACAGACTAGACTAGCGCGCAAAGCTGCATCAAACCACTCTTCGGAATGAAGACCACAACAGCAATACGATGCATATGCTGTCATGTATCCGATATCACCTGAGAGCAACGAAGTTGACAGGAGAATCGCACGTTTCTGTCATACCCCCACATCAGTCGTGCCCACCTACTGGGTCTCACCTACAGCGGCTGCGTTTGACTAGCGCCCTCTGCCGCCGCAGTATGAGACAGCCGGTGGCAGCCAGACAGCCCACTCATACCTGGAGCCCCTTCGCTACGTGACGCTACGCAGACGCCGCCGTCGTGACTACCACACCATCATTCTTGCCTTAGTTCAGAGAGCCTCATTCTTGTTAACACAGAGCAGGACTGTATTTCTTGTTGCATTATTTGTAGCGAGCCTTCGTACGCTCGGATAAATTAAAGTTAAGTAAATCTTCTGTTTACTGTTTTTACTTGTTCGCTAATCACTTGTACTTCTGTCCAGCCTTCCTACGACGACTCTGCGCAGCGCTCTGTAACCCACATCTCCTTACCATTGTATACGAAGTCGTACACAACGGTGCGGCCTAGGAATCTCAAGAATTTTGTGGGAAAACAGCTTTGGCCACATTTATCAGGCAGCCACTTACGTCCGTCCAGGTGTACACATAACCGTCTGGGTTGGTGCTGGGGAAGATGTAGAAGTCGAAGCTCTCGACGATGCTCCTCACGCTGGCGTCGGTCGAGGTGAGGATCTCGTTGATGAACCACGTCACGCTGGCAGCGCTGATCCACTCCCTCGCGTGGATGCCTGCAAACAGCGCGCCCTCAGACTGTCAACAACATTGTAAGGAAATTATTATAGAAAGAGCAGCTCTTTAGCTCTTTTATGCATGATGTATAAAAGATAACATCGACAACACTTAGTATATTGCACGAGGCGCAATGCGGTGTTGTGATGCCGTGGGGCGTCGAAGTTTGAGATCGATGGCGTCAAAGATTCTTCAATTGTTTTGGTAAACTGTTTGGCTAACAAATAATTTGGCTTATGTGTAAAATTGAGCAATAACAGTGCCTGCGGAAAATTTAGTGTGTTGAGCTGGAGGATGAACTGATCATTTTAATTATGGAACTTTGCCCCGGAAGTGAGGAGGAATATTATTTGTTAGGGGCAATTCTCTTTACGCTGATGATTAAGGCGTTGCGTAATAAATCACGATACCAAACGCAACCCGAAGTTGTATGGTCATGTCCCTTCTCCAGCGTACGACAGTATCTTAACTATGCATTTCCGGACAATAGTTCTTTCCTGAAAAATAAACAACATGCGGTCCCTCGCTACATACTAAGCTTTGTCGGTGTTTTAGTGACACGTTGTAAAGACAATGAATCGCTCAACTTTTGTACCTCAAATTTGAGTCCTAAACGACATCTTTGAACTCTTTTTATTTAGACAGAGACTAGAGACTCATAAGTAATGACTAATGCGTCTTCACATCGTCCTTGATAATCAGACTTTTAGTTTAATATAACTGTGGTATTTTTTCGACGAGATGTATGAGATGATTTCAATCATATGACGCTTCTGTAGAGCCGAAAACCAATTATGAAATAAAATTATATTGTGCTTTCGTAGTATTGTTCGGTGGTTCGAATGAAAATGTACGACACTTTCGGTGGAAACATGTGCCGCCGGGTTGTGGCCTAAAGTCATACATAAAAGTTGATATTTATAAAGGTTCTAGTACACTTCAGCCAACTCATCCAAAGGTAACATTCAACTGATGAAGAGCACTACATCCGCAGCGCTTCTACTGGACATTAATATGTGGTGTGTCCATCTTTTGCACTTACGACGGTTTAAATGCCACGAACACATTTAATCAGGTGTCTGAATGTCCGCGGAGGAATGGCAGCCCGTTCTTCCTCATGAGGAGAAACCAGCAAAGGTCAGGTTGTTGGGCATTGAAGCCCGAAGTGGACTTCCCAGTTCCTCTCAGAGGTATCACAGAGTTTCAGCAGGATCACTGGGCAGGCCACTTCATTTCAGGAAATGCCTCACAGATGCTGCTTAATGACAGGGTGTACTGCCATCTTAACACAAACAGTCATCGTTTCCGAACTGCTCTTTCACTGTACGCAGTGCACAGTGCTGTAAAACGTTTTCATATCCTTCCGTACTGCCGGCCTTGTGGCCGAGCAGTTCTAGGCGCTTCAGTTTGGAACCGCGCCACCGCTACCGTCGCAGGTTCTAATCCTGCTTCGGGTATGGATGTGTGTGATGTCCTTAGGTTAGTTAGGTTCCAGTAGTTCTACGTTCTTGGGGACTGATGACCTCAGAAGTTGAGTCACATAGTGCTCAGAGCCATTTGAACAATTTTTTTAACCAGCCTTGTTGTTGTTGTTGTTGTTGTTGTTGTCTTCAGTCCTGAGACTGGTTTGATGCAGCTCTCCATGCTACTCTATCCTGTGCAAGCTTCTTCATCTCCCAGTACTTACTGCAACCAACATCCTTCTGAATCTGTTTAGTGTATTCATCTCTTGGTCTTCCTCTACGATTTTTACCCTCCACGCTGCCCTCCAATGCTAAATTTGTGATCCCTTGATGCCTCAGAACATGTCCTACCAACCTGTCCCTTCTTCTTGTCAAGTTTTGCCACAAACTCCTCTTCCCAATTCTATTCAGTACCTCCTCATTAGTTATGTGATCTACCCATCTAATCTTCAACATTCTTCTGTAGCACCACATTTCGAAAGCTTCTATTCTCTTCTTGTCCAAACTATTTATCGTCCATGTTTCACATCCATACATGGCTACAGTCCATACAAATACTTTCAGAAACGACTTCCTCACACTTAAATCTATACCCGACGTTAACAAATTTTTCTTATTCAGAAACGCTTTCCTTGCCATTGCCAGTCTACATTTTATATCCTCTCTACTTCGACCATCATCAGTTATTTTGCTCCCCAAATAGCAAAACTCCTTTACTACTTTAAGTGTCTCATTTCCTAATCTAATTCCCTCAGCGTCACCTGACTTAATTCCACTACATTCCATTATCCTCGTTTTGCTTTCGTTGATGTTCATCTTATATCCTCCTTTCAAGACACTGTCCATTCCGTTCAACTGCTCTTCCAAGTCCTTTGTTGTCTCTGACAGTACCACAATGTCATCGGCGAACCTCAACGTTTTTATTTCTTCTCCATGGACTTTAATACCTACTCCGAATTTTTCTTTTGTTTCCTTTACTGCTTGCTCAATATACATATTGAATAACATCGGGAAGAGGCTACAACCCTGTCTCACTCCCTTCCCAAACGCTGCTTCCCTTTCATGCCCCTCGACTAACTGCCATCTGGTTTCTGTACAAATTGTAAATAGCCTTTCGCTCCCTGTATTTTACCACTGCCACCTTCACAATTTGAAAGAGAGTATTCCAGTCAACATTGTCAAAAGCTTTCTCTAAATCTACAAATGCTAGAAACGTACGTTTGCCTTTCCTTAATCTAGCTTCTAAGATAAGTCGTAGGGTCAGTATTGCCTCACGTGTACCAATATTTCTACGGAACCCAAACTGATCTTCGCCGAGGTCGGCTTCTACCAGTTTTTCCATTCGTCTGTAAATAATTCGCGTTAGTATTTTGCAGCTGTGACTTATTAAGCTGATAGTTTGGTAATTTTCTCGTCTCTCAACACCAGCTTTCTTTGGGATTGGAATTATTATATTCTTCTTGAAGTCTGAGGGTATTTCGCCTGTCACATACATCTTGCTCACCAGATGGTAGAGTTTTGTCAGGACTGGCTCTCCCAAGGCCGTCAGTAGTTCCAATGGAATGTTGTCTACCCCCGGGGCCTTGTTTCGACTCAGGTCTTTCAGTGCTCTGTCAAACTCTTCATACAGTATTGTATCTCCCATTTCATCATCATCTTCATCCCCTACCATTTCCATAATATTGTCCTCAAGTACATCGCCCTTGTATAGACCCTCTCTATACTCCTTCCACCTTTCTGTTTTCCCTTCTTTGCTTAGAACTGGATTTCCATCTGAGCTCTTGATATTCATATAAGTGGCTCCCTTTTCTCCAAAGGTCTCTTTAATTTTCCTGTAGGCAGTATCTATCTTACCCCTAGTGAGATAAGCCTCTACATCCTTATATTTGTCCTCTAGTCATCCCTGCTTAGCCATTTTGCACTTCCTGTCGATCTCATTTTTGAGACATTTGCATTCCCTTTTGCCTGCTTCATTTATTGGGTTCTGAGCGTTTTTCTTAAGTGCATAAAGGCACCACAGCCTAACCATGAAAAACACAGCGTGCCCTAACACTACCTCCACCATACTGCACTGCTGGCACTACACACGACGGCAGATAACGTTCTTCACGCATTCGCCAAACCAAAGCGTTTCACCCGATTGCCACAGAGTACAGTGTAATGCTTCACTCCAGATCACTCGTCTCCAGTCGTCCAATGGCCAGTGGCGTCGCTCTTTGCAGCACCTCAAGCGTCGCCTGCCACTGGCTACAGAAATGTGCCACTTATGAGGATTTTCTTCACCATTTAGTCAATGTGCTCACTGGACTGTTGGTAGCACTTTGCAACTCAATAGTTAATCCTTGTGCTGACTTAATGCGATTTTTTTTAACCGTCCTCCATCGTGTTCGATGGTTCCCGTCCGTCAGTACATGAGGTCTGTCAATTCTTGGTCTAGCTCTGTTCGTGCCTACGCGTTTCCTCTTCATAATCACATCACGAACAGTCGATACCGGCAGCTTTAGAGGGTTAGAAATGTCCTGATGGATTTCTGACTCAGATGACATGCAAAGACTAGTCCACCATCGACGTCAGGTAGCTCTCCTGACCCACCCACCTGCTGTGACTGCTGCTCTACTGACAACACAATACTTCCCGCCTCATTTTATCCGAAAGGCTCCGCATGTAGTGACATCTAGTGAACAGTTCCGTATTATGTAGGAGGTCCATCTGCTTCTGCTCAATTAGTCCATCTAGATTTCATGGAGAGTACTCAGCAAAGCGTAATAATAGAAAAACGGTAACGGGATCTTGTTTAACGCAAATGATTGGAAATTTGATTAAGCACTGATGATCGACTGACAAATACTTAATGCAAGATCGGTGATGGCGCCCTTGTTTACTCACCTCCCTCGATGACGACTGCGGGGTTGCCGGTGCCGTAGGAAATTTTGATTCCGCGGATTTCGCGGCCCTCATAGGTGCTGCCGCCCACAACTGTAGTCACTACGCCGGAGTAGGAGTCGGCCAGCGAGTCAAGCCACTCGTTTATCTGCGCAGAAGAGGATGCACGTTCATAGCAACACATGTGCTTGTGCTGATGAGAGGCATGCGATGGGGGGAAGCTGGAGAACGAGAAACTGGAAGCCAGTGAGGATGTGTGACATTAAACATACAGTTAAAAGGACACAATTAGAATGTGTTAGACAGAAGAGGCAAAGTAAGAAGTATACGTAATATCATTTACAGAAGAAAACTTCAAACGATAAAATATGTGCAAAGGCAGGTGTGCGCAGAGTCAGAGGCGGGAGTGTGCAGGACCTGTTGTAAGGAGGACATGTCTCATTTTTGTACATTATCGATGTGCACGTCTGAGAGAGAGCAAGTTACGTTACTGTTAAACGATATTTGGTCTTGTCGTGCCACAGCCTTCGCCTCTGCACAGTCTGCTACTTTCTTAGCTGAAGTGTGGTAGGTGATGGACGTATTTAGTAGTGCTGTGTCGACTTGTGAATGAATCTGTTAGATGAAGACAGATTTATTGTAAAGGACAGGATGAATACGACGTACATATCGGAAGGCGAAAAGAATATAAATGTTGAATAATGTTATTTTTTTGAAGAGAAGTCTGAGGTAAGGCTGCAGCACCGCGCAGCTAGTTTGTCGGAATGAAGGCTTGTCATTACCACCTTGCACTATACACTGTAGTATGCAACACTCTGAATGTTTATATAAATGATATGACACAGTTTCAGCGTCTTTACTGGTCTCATACAGATATGATTTTA
This sequence comes from Schistocerca cancellata, assembly GCF_023864275.1. NCBI lineage: Eukaryota > Metazoa > Arthropoda > Insecta > Orthoptera > Acrididae > Schistocerca > Schistocerca cancellata. Next base: position 408,516,467 of record NC_064628.1, read on the forward strand.
TGTATATAGACTGAAACGTTGAATGAAAATTTGTACCAAGGCCGAGAATTGAGGCGGGAGAGCCGGCTTCGGCTCTCGGCCTTGGTACAAATTTTCATTCAACGCTTCAGTCTACACAAATAGAAGATTTTGAATATTGTTTGGAAATTTTATTTTAAATTGAAATCTAGATTAGCCACTGCCTGGTTGCTGTTTGCTTTCGGGAAATCTGCAACGATTTTGCCAAGACGCGGGGTTAGTAAAAATTTTGGTTAAGGCCAGATAATTGTTTTACTTCAGTTGTGCATTTCATATAAAGAAGAGCTGTATTCAGACCAGTTCCAGTTCGATACAAATTAGGTTCCTTTAGTCAAAGGTTAGCATATATGTTTAACTTCGATAACAGTTTGTGGGTACATAGTATTGGTAATACATATACTTTTTGTAGAGTGGAAGGTTAATTTGGGCTAAATTTCATACAGAAACACATAGTGGGGAATTTACACTGTGGTCATAGATGCTAGGGTGCCAGGTAGCCAATAACAAGGTGAAGACAGCAGCAAATGAATTGGAGAACGGCGTAGTACTGAACTCCATACAATGATGACAATCGTTTAAACTGACAGGATTACGTAACTGTTATGCGAACACATAACTTGGTAAGCCTCTTTTCTCTCCTAGTGTTCACATGGTCCAGAATTCCTGAAGCTTCATAAGTAACGAAATAAATTTATAATGTGTTTAATACTAATATATCGAGTTTTGTTATCTCCCTTCTTCTTTATGAATGTATGGGAACCGTATCAGCTGATCGACGTTACGGAGAAGGTTTTGGAAGTAATTTCCTAATTATCTATAATACAAATGGACTGAGCGTCATCATTATCAGTAATTTCTATCATTAAATGACGTGATCTCTCCATGTATTGAGCTCAGATATGTCGGTAACTTCTTCGTTCGTGAGCAACGATCTTTGGCAATATGCAGCCAGTTGATCTCAATGATCTTCCGCAGGTCTTCGTACATCGGTCAGGTGGTTTTCCTCGTGGTCGGTCTCCGTCTCTTAGACTCTAATCCAGCACTCCCTTTGCCCGTTGGTCGTCATATCTTCTGGTAACATGCCCTGCCCATTCCAATTTCACAGTGTCTGTCCTGTCCAGGATGTCTTTGTGTTCTGGGTGTATTATCCAGTAATTAATACTTCCTGTTGTATTTGCTTTACGTATTCAGCTCAATAAGAAACAGCAATTAACGTCTGATGTATCATATTTTTATTGTTCATACCTTAACGCAAATGAAGCAATAGTAAAATATAGTAGTCGTGTTTAAACGCCGATTCCACGCCATTGGCGCCTTCCCAAGCATGAACCAAGTCACTGAAGCAGTTATGTGCAGGCCAACAAAATTTGGAAACAAAATGAAGAAGTGATTTAAAGTAATTTCATAGTTACAAGTAACTTTATGGAGATTACTAAAGTACAAGTCTGCTGAAAAGTCTACAAAGAATTAAACTAAGCATTTATCGATAAATTTTTAAATATTAAATTTCCTCTCTGTCGTTCACTTTGCAACCAGTATATCGAAAGTATCGACTCACCTCGTCCAGTGTGTGGTAGTCGTCCCAACCAAAGGATGCCCTCGATTTCTTTGCTGGACGTTCATTGTCGATAAGCCTGTAATAATTGAGAAAACGTTAATCGAGATCAACTTGTAATGACTAAAGAGGTGTATGATCGCTAAAACTAGCTGTAATTGAAATGTGATCCATTTTCCCAAATTAATTACTTCTAGAAACATTATGTCAACTATAGTCCAACTTCTTGATCGACCATTTCTGCGCGACTCTGCGTGAAGTACACGTTTATCTCCATCGAATTCTGAAAGTAGATGAGTGCTGGATGAACACTGCGAACATTAATGCAACATTTATTTTCCATCATCCCCGCTACAATTAGACACTGCTGCTTTTTCCAGTTGACTGATCCATATTTTCGTTGGTCACTTTACTGCTCTTGCCCGCTGTGATTTACACGCGAAATCTAACTTCGACAAATGATGGACTCCCACTCATAAGGTGTGATGAAACGGTACGATCTTACAGAATTTTATTTGTATATCATTTTTACAGTGGAGACCTAGAGTTCATCTTATTCCTACACACGCTCTTGAATATCTATACAGCTTTTTTTAAGTTTTTCTGTTGCAGTCGCGTATACCGTAGCATCAGAGGTATATAAAACGCATTATTTGTTCTAATGGAACATTTTCCAATCATATTTTAGATCTTGTAGTAACTTTGCCTTATGGTACCATAACTCCAGCTTTCATTTTTGATGTCCCACAACTACAGCTTAAGGTGAGATTAGCGACTACGTGACTAAAGATTTCTGGGAAATTTTTAGACAAGATTAATATAATCTTTCTCTCAACAAAACGAATAGTATTAACCGATATATGTCAGTGTAGCTCAGCACCTTCGTGCTCTTAGATCATCTATTTATTGATTAAATCATCTGAATACAAACTGAACAGAACGGTCACAGATGGCATCTCCACAGATCATTCTGTGTAGTATTTAAGACTCATACGGTCTTTGCAAACCCAAGTCGCGTCCTGCTCCGCCTCAAAGACAGACGTATGAATCAGTGTCAGTTTGAAGAAAACCCGAATATGAATACCGGCTAATATCTACACCTACATCTACATTTACATCAACAAGGCCACCCGACGACGTGTGGTGGAAGGCACTTTTGCTACCACTAACTGATTCCCCCTATCCAGTTCCATTAGTGAATGGCGCGTGGGGGCAATGACCGTCGGTAAATCTATCTATTAGCTCTGATGATCAATTTTGTCGTTATGGTCATTTTGCGAGACGTATATTGGAGGAAGTAACATGTTGTCTGTCTCTACCTAGAAAGCACTCTCTCAGAATTTTCGTAACAATCGTACCCGTGGCGCACAATAACTATCGTGCAGCTTCCGCCACTGGAGTTTATTGAGCATATCTGTAAAGCTACCGCGCCAACTAAACGATCCCGTGACGAAGCGACACGATTTTCTTTGGATCTTGTCCATCTCTAGTATCAAGCCAATCTGTTTAGGGTCGCAGACTGATGGGCAATACCCTACACTCGGCGGAACAAGTGTTTTATAGCCCACTCCTTTCACGGATGAGTTCATCTTCTTTTCCTAATGTTTATTTTAAGTGTTCATTCCAATTTAGGCTTCTGCTGCATATTTTGCGGTAGAGTAAGTGTGCTCATAGCTATTTGTCATTCAATCATATAATTACACTGCCGCTCTCCCCTATTTTCATATAGCTGAAAATATAAGATGCTTCTCTATCTCAAAATTTTCCAGTAGCTCTGTACCTTCAGTTTGCGACGGTTTTGCTTGTGCTACCAGCCACTGTCAAAACTACCAAAAAGGTGAGTTTAGAAATTATTCGCATATACGAGGGTCATCCGGGAAGTTAAGAATGTTTTGCTTTGACACGTCGCCGCGTCCCTACCCCACCACCGCCGCCCAAGCACTGATCTTGGTACTCATTCGCTTCACTTTGACGGCAGCTACGATGCTATGCGGTCGCTTACTGCTTAGCTGTGCCACTTTAACACGTGTGAAAATATTGACGATCCGGTAAAGTGTGAAGTGCGTAGTGTTATCCGCTTTTTAAACCCACAAGTCCGACATATCGAAATTTATAAATGAGTTCTAGGCAATGTGATGAACGAAGCGCAAGCTTAAAAGTGGCGTATCATCTTTAACGGCGGACCGAAATATGGTTCAAGACGAAGATCGCTCGAGCTGGCCCTCAGTGGTGACTGATAGAGCAAGGACTGAAACAAAACTCGAAGATAGGCGTTTTGTAAGTGCAGTGTCTTACTGTCAGACTCTTCAACGACTTCGCCGCACTATTAGAAACAACAGACACCGAATGATAACCAGCGGAGTCACTTCCTTCACGATAATGCACGTCTGCACGCAGCGGGAGAGACGAAAGACTTGCTTCAGTGATTTCAGTGGAAAATATTTCAACAACCGCCATAGAGTCCGGACTTAACCCCATGTGATTATCACTTATTGCCCAAACTAAAAGGCTTTTGGTGTAGACAATGCTACGGAAATGATGACGAACGTAAACAAGCTGTTATCAGTGGTTCAACAACTTGGCGACAACCGGGTATGAAGAAGGTGTAGCAAAGTTGATAAAACGGTACGACTGGTGCTTAAATTTGAACGGTGACTGCGTAGAAAAGTGGCTTGGGTATACAATTGTTTGTAAAATAAAGTTACGTTTAATTATATAAAACAAAAATTTCTGCAGAACAAAACGTTATTTTAAACACTTAAAACTTCCGGGCTAACAGGCCGTGGTCGATTTATAAAACATTCTCCTACCGTTTCCCCTCCGGCTGTAGTGCACATATTCAGAGGTACAGTGGCAGTTTTAAGTGATGTCAGTACCAGCCGTGAAAGCTTAAACTGTGTGGTCAAACCGTTATCTACTTTGCGAATGACACTCGTATCTCAAACCTACCGGCCTGACTTCAGATTAGAACGTGCAAAACCACTGTCTCTCGGTTAAGAACGCTGTCAGTACTAACGATGTATTATAAAAGGAAGTGTTAGTGCATTTTATGATTAATGAAAATAGACTTTATTGTATATTATCAGAAACTGTTCTTCGTTCCTCCACCCCTCTACCACATGCGAAACTACGAGAGGACGTTGAAATGTAAATTACACATGTCGATCCATTCTACGACCTTTGCACAACAAGAGTTGTGCAGTGCCATGTTGCCGTTTTTCTTCACACACACACCAAAAGTTCTGCTGCGGTACAGATAACAGCCGCCCTGTGAACCATGGACCTTGCCGTTGGTGGAGAAGCTTGCGTGCGTCAGCGACGCAAGTAACCACGCCGTAGGTACAGCCGCAACGGAGGCGTATCTGTTGAGGCGGCCAGACTAACATGTGGTTCCCGAAGAGGGGCAACAGTCTTTTCAGTAGTTGCAGGGGCAATAGTCGGGATGATTGACTGAAGTAGCCTTGTAACATCAACCAAAACAGCATTGCTTAGCTGGTACTAGCAACGGCTGAAAGTAAGGGGAAACTACAACCGTAATTTTTCCCGAGGGCATGCAGCTTTATTGTATGATTAAATGATGATGTCTTCCTATTGGGTAAAATATTCCAGGCGGAGAATACTCAGGAAGAAGTAGTTATGAGGAGAAACAAAACTGGCGTTCTACGGATCGGAGTGTGGAAAGTCAGACCCCTTAATCGATCAGGTAGTTTAGAAAATTTAAAAACGAAAACTGATGGGTTAAAATTAGATATAGTGGAATTAGTGAAGTTCGGTGCCAGGAGGAACAGGACTTCCGGTCAGGTCTATACAGGGTGATAAATACAAAATCAAATAGGGGTATTGCAGGAGTAGGTTTAATAATGAAAAAAATAGGAACGCAGATAAGCTACTACGAATGATACAGTGAACGCATTATTGTAGCCACGATTGACACGAACCCCACGCCTACCACAGTTGAACAAGTTTATATGCCAACAAGCTCCGCAGATAACGAAGTGACTGAAGAAATGTATGATGAGATAAAAGAAATAATTAAAATAGTTAAGGGAGATGACAATTTAGTAGTCATGGGGGACTGGAATTCGATAGAAGGAAATTGAAGGGAAGGAAAAATATTACGTGAATACGGACTGGGGATAAGGAATGAAAGAAGAATCCGCCTGGTAGAATTTTGCACAGAGCATAACTTAATCATCGCTAACACATGGTTTAACAATCAGGAAAGAAGGTTATGCACCTGGAAGAGAACTAGGGACACCGGAAGGTTTCATATTGACTCTGTAATCGAAAACTGAGATTTAGGAACCAAGTTTTAAATTGTAAGACATTTCCGGGGACAGATGTGGACTCTGACCACAATATATTGGTTATGAACTGTAGATAAAAACTGAAGAAACTGCAGAAAGGTAGAATTTTAAGGAGATGGGACCTGGATAAACTGAAATAACTAGTGGTTGTAGAGATGTGCAGATGGAGCATTAGAGAACGATTGACAAGAACAGGGAAAAGGAATACAGTAGAAGAAGAGTGGGTAGCTTTGAGGAAAGAAATAGTGAAGGCAGCAGAGGATGAAGTAGTAAAAGGTCGAGGGCTAGTAGAAATCGGTGGGTATCAGAAGAGATACTGAATTCATTTGATGAAAGGAGGAAATATAAAAATGCAGTAAATGATGCAGTCGAAAAGGAATACAAACGTCTCAAAAATTAGATCGAAGTGCAAAACGGCCAAGCGGGAATGGCTAGAAGACAAAGATAAAGAGACCTTTGGAGAAAAGAGAACCACCTGTGTGAATATCAAGAGCTCAGATGGAAAACCAGTCCCCAGGAAAGAAAGCAAAACCGAAAGGTGGAAGGAGTATACAGAGGGTGTAGAAAAGAGCGATATACTTGAGGGCAATATCATGGAAATGGAAGAGGTCGTAGATAAAGATGAAATGGGAGACATGATACTGCGGGAAGAAATTGACAGAGCACAGAAAGACCTAAGTCGAAAAAAGGCCCCGGGAGTAGGTAACATTCCGTTAGAGCTACTGATAGTCTTGGGAGAGCCGGCCATGACGAAACTCTACCATCTGGTGAGCAAGACGTTCGAGACAGGCGAAATACCCTCAGACTTCAAGAGGAATACAATAATTCCAATTCCAAAGAAAGCAGGTGTTGACAGGTGCGAAAATTAGCAAACTACCACTTTCATAAGTCAAGGCTGCAAAATACTAACACGAATTCTTTACAGACGAACGGACAAACTGGTGAAAGCCGACGTCGGGGACGATCAGTTTGGATTAGGTAGAAATGTAGGAACATGCGAGGCAGTACTGACCCTACGACTTACCTTAGAAGACATCCGTCAACAGTCAATGGACTCCTTGCAGCATTCTGTGACATCTAGCCCCATTGAACAGACTAACAGCAGCCAGGCTAGGGAATGGCCGTCCCAAGGGCAGATTAAGGAAAGGCAAACTTACGTTTCTGGCTTTTCTATGCATAGAGAAAGCTTTTGACAATGATGACTGGAATACTCTCTTTCAAATTCTGAAGGGGTAAAATACAGGGAGCGAAAGGCTGTTTACATTTTGTACAGAAACCAGAGAGTCGAGGGGCATGAAAGGCAACCAATGGTTGAGAAGGGAGTGAGACAGGGTTGTAACCTATATCTGATGTTATTCGATCTGTACATTCAACAAACAGTAAAGTAAACCAAAGAAAAATTTAGAGTATGTATTAAAATCCAGGGAGAAAAAATAAAACCCTGATGTTTGCCGATAGCATTGCAATACTGTCAGATACAGCAAAGGACTTGGAAGAATAGTTGAATAGAATAACATTGTCTTGAATGGAGGATATGAGATGAACATCAATAGAAGCTAAAGGAGGATAATGGAATGTAGTGAATTAAATCAGGTGATTCTGAGGGAATTTGATTAGGAAATGAGACCCTTAAAGCAATAGAGCAGTTTTGCTATTTCGGTAGTAAAATAACTGAGAATGGTCAAAGTAGAGAGGTTATAAAATGTAGATGGACGATGGCAAGCAAAGCGTTGCTGAAGAAGAGATAGATGTTAACACTGAGTATAGATTTTAGTGTCAGGAAGTCTTTTCTGAAAGTATCTGTATGGAGTGCAGATATTTATGGATCTGAAACATGGACAATAAATAGTTTAGAGAAGAAGAGAATAGAAACCTTTTTAATGTGGTGCTACAGAAGAATGCTGAAGATTAGATGGGTAGATCACAAAACTAATGATCAGGTAATGAACAGCACTGGGGAGAATAAGAATTTGTGGCACAACTTGACTAGAAAAAGGGATTGGATGGTGGGACACGTTCTGAGGCCTCAAGGGATCACCAATTTAGTACTGGAGGGAAGCGTGGACGATAGAAATCGGAGAGGAGGACCAAGATATGAATACACTAAGAAGATTCAGAAGGATGTAGCAAGCAATAGTTACTGGAAAATGGAGAGGCTTCCACAGCATGGACCAGCGTGGAGAGCTGCATCAAACCAATCTGTGGACTGAAGACCACAACAGCATAACAATGGATAACAGGTGCATCACACCTGTGAGAGTGAAATTAGGCAGTAACTGCTAACGTTCTCCAAACTAGAAAAACGCGACGCAGTGCGATTCCTGTGAGCAAATTATCTAAATTACACACAGATACATTTTGCAATTCGGTAGTATATGGACCAAATTGCCTGTTTTTTCCAGCCGTAGTAAAATGGTGCCCGTAATTTCACCAGGGCAGCGCTGACGTAAGTGTTGCTGATGGAGAAGAAAGATCACCGACATCGACCGTAGACAAAAATGTTCAGGTATATCTGCGGAACAGATTCGCAGAAATTTCAGATTTTCCGGCGATGAGGACGTTCACACAGTGGTTCTCGAATGGCTCTGTGACCAAGAAGAGGTATTTTATCGTCGAGAAATTGAACGATTGATAGAACGTTCCGCCCTTTGTTTACAAAAGTTTGGTCAGTATGATGAAAAATATTGTCAATCACCTATTTCAATTTCAAGAGTAGTGCAGCGTTTAATGAACCTTACTTGCTCTTCCATAACAATGTGTAACTTACTTTTCGAAGATCCCTCGTAATACAAGATACTCTTTCCCATATCGTATGTATGCTCTTGAACGAGTTCAGACGATACCGGTCTTCTGTCTCTCCTGTTCATTCTAAGAGCACTGTTACAGTGATAATTCTTGTCTTTTTACGTCATACTAACCCAAAAATGAGATGATTCTCGTGGGTCTGGACCAAGTCAGAAAGCGTAACATGAAAAACATAAAACATTTGAATATAATCCTCACTACCCACATCCTTTGTCAGGAGATTGTCAAAATAGGTGAATACATTATAGTAAACTGGAATTGCTAATATTTACAGAATTAATACACTGTTAAAATGAAACATAGTCATGCGCATTAAATAAATTTATCATACGCAAAACATTTTATCTTGACTGTTGTGGCTAAGTGCTGTCAAAACCGAAATCTAACAGACTTTTTTACTTGAGCTTGTCTAACATTCCCTCTCAAGATATTCATCTACAGAGTAGAAGGAATTGCCTGTCAAAAAGACTTTAAAACTGCGCTTGAACTGCACTTTATCTGAAACCAAGTTTTTAATGGCTGTTGGGAATTTATTGAAAATACGTGTTCCTGAATATTGGACCCTTCTCGAACCAACGTAAGTGGTTTTAGGTCTTTATGTAAATTGTTCGTATCCCCAATATCGACATTATTTATTGAGCTATGGTTGGAAACACAGGTTCGTTATGGAATAATAAAACGAAAGTAAGCAAATTATACAAGTTTATATATACACTCCTGGAAATTGAAATAAGAACACCGTGAATTCATTGTCCCAGGAAGGGGAAACTTTATTGACACATTCCTGGGGTCAGATACATCACATGATCACACTGACAGAACCACAGGCACATAGACACAGGCAACAGACCATGCACAATGTCGGCACTAGTACAGTGTATATCCACCTTTCGCAGCAATGCAGGCTGCTATTCTCCCATGGAGACGATCGTAGAGATGCTGGATGTAGTCCTGTGGAACGGCTTGCTATGCCATTTCCACCTGGCGCCTCAGTTGGACCAGCGTTCGTGCTGGACGTGCAGACTGCGTGAGACGACGCTTCATCCAGTCCCAAACATGCTCAATGGGGACAGATCCGGAGATGTTGCTGGCCAGGGTAGTTGACTTACACCTTCTAGAGCACGTTGGGTGGCACGGGATACATGCGGACGTGCATTGTCCTGTTGGAACAGCAAGTTCCCTTGCCGGTCTAGGAATGGTAGAACGATGGGTTCGATGACGGTTTGGATGTACCGTGCACTATTCAGTGTCCCCTCGACGATCACCAGTGGTGTACGGCCAATGTAGGAGATCGCTCCCCACACCATGATGCCGGGTGTTGGCCCTGTGTGCCTCGGTCGTATGCAGTCCTGATTGTGGCGCTCACCTGCACGGCGCCAAACACGCATACGACCATCATTGGCACCAAGGCAGAAGCGACTCTCATCGCTGAAGACGACACGTCTCCATTCGTCCCTCCATTCACGCCTGTCGCGACACCACTGGAGGCGGGCTGCACGATGTTGGGGCGTGAGCGGAAGACGGCCTAACGGTGTGCGGGACCGTAGCCCAGCTTCATGGAGACGGTTGCGAATGGTCCTCGCCGATACCCCAGGAGCAACAGTGTCTCTAATTTGCTGGGAAGTGGCGGTGCGGTCCCCTACGGCACTGCGTAGGATCCTACGGTCTTGGCGTGCATCCGTGCGTCGCTGCGGTCCGGTCCCAGGTCGACGGGCACGTGCACCTTCCGCCGACCACTGGCGACAACATCGATGTACTGTGGAGACCTCACGCCCCACGTGTTGAGCAATTCGGCGGTACGTCCACCCGGCCTCCCGCATGCCCACTATACTCCCTCGCTCAAAGTCCGTCAGCTGCACATACGGTTCACGTCCACGCTGTCGCGGCATGCTGCCAGTGTTAAAGACTGCGATGGAGCTCCGTATGCCACGGCAAACTGGCTGACACTGACGGCGCCGGTGCACAAATGCTGCGCAGCTAGCGCCATTCGACGGCCAACACCGCGGTTCCTGGTGTGTCCGCTGTGCCGTGCGTGTGATCATTGCTTGTACAGCCCTCTCGCAGTGTCCGGAGCAAGTATGGTGGGTCTGACACACCGGTGTCAATGTGTTCTTTTTTCCATTTCCAGGAGTATATATATATATATATATATATATATATATATATATATATCCTACAGCTGCCTCCTGCAGATACGGACCTGTTTAGGCGCTTCAGCAATTTCTTGGTATTCCCTCCCCAACTGAATATATTATCGAGTTGTAGCCCAGAAATTTAACACTGTCAACCTCTTCGATTTGCATGTCTTCATATGTTATACAAATTCTGGAAGGAAATCTCTTACAGGTTCCGACTGCATATAGTGGGTCTTTTAAAAGTTTAATGACCGTGAATTAGCCGTAAACCATTTATTAACGTCAGTGAAAATTTGATTAGCAGCAATTTCTAAATGCTTAGTTACGCTAGAAATGCTACAAGTCCGGAATTAAATATTTAAAGCGACTGATATCGATCACAACTCACAAATTAATAATTTCTCCGGAAACAAAATGTCTGTTTTTCACCGTTCGTCAGAGGCTAATCTTTACGAATGGTACTCGAACCGGAACACTTGCTGTAGCACTAAGAGGTTCTTGAGTTAAGTCATCTAATCACTTCTCCCCATCCGTCGCAAAGCTTCCATTTGCACGACCGTTGCGATAACATTGACGTCGTTTTAGGAGTGACAGTGATCGGATATATTAAGAGGAGCGCCACTGGTGCGCTCACGGTTCGCGTTGATGTTTTGTACTGTATACGTGCTGCCACCCCTAACACAAAGTGAGAAAACTAATACTGTTAAATAGACTTACTTTTGCACGTCTTCTACGTAGACAGAAGACTTCATACCCTTCTTTTCGAGTGCCTCCAGAAAGCTGTTTTGCAATTCCGGCGATACCATCACGTCTGCCGTTCTGTTGGCGACACTGGCGTCCTTCCAGAACAGGATCTGTTTTGGAAACAAAAATCGCCGCTCTTGTAATTCATTTTAGAAACTATATGCATCACAGTAGCTTTCACCATGAAATTTAGTGTTGTTTATATTGTGGGAGATACACTGCTGGCAGCTGCCTCACTTCTAGACTGGGAAAGTGGCGAACGTTTTTGGAAGTGGAAAAAAAAGCGGCGGATCAGCAACAGGCTCACACTGTTAGAGGTAGGCTAATAACGCACTTTTAAAAATTATTACTTTATCATTATGCTTTGGGACACACATACAATGCTATTAAGAATTCTTTACAAACTAAAGGAAGACGAATCATATTGAAAAATTTAAGAGAATGCTTGTACAAGTTGACGCTGTCATCACAAAAAAGCTTTGTTTTCCCTCTAGCATCATTGTGTTCTATAAGTTGTGAATTTATTTTCAGTACCCAGTTACAGATGTTTTGTTTTGTAAATGTTTTGTTTTGTGAAGGTTTTCTCTCTGACAAATACTTAATTCAGCACTAAGCAGTTCCCTTTATGATGTCGCATTTTGATAAGTTTCTTAGTAAGTTTATGTGTTTGTTCTTCCTTATTTAAATTTTACGCAATGGTAGTAATGATAAAAGTAATACGTAAAAACGAAAATATTTAACGAGGAAGCATAAATACTGGTTTCATCGACATAACACAGAAAAAGCCGGAACAGTTAGCTTTCGGAAGAAGAACGTGTTTTGTTCCGCGCTTTCGTGCCAACTGCGTGTGTCCCTTGCGGCGTGTTTGATGTACACATTCTGAAGTACGTATGTGGTAGAGGTTATCCAGAGACAGGTTCGTTATCACTGTAGCAAAGCAGTTTTATTATGAAATTTCGGTGAACACTGAATTCGATATGCACGCTGTAAGTCCATAGTTCGTTAACGACAGTTGGACGTGCTTTCATTATAGAAAAACCAGCACCAGTGGCAGATCAATGTATGCACTGGTGCGGCTCAGTTCAAAAGTCAAAGACTACTGAGCACGTAGCACACTAGCTATGTTTGCTCATAAGCCGCAACCTTGCGAAGGCTTCGCCTATATCTGGTACAGTTACGTGACTCTTCCTTCGGAATTTTCTGTTAAATACAGTCGTTAGAAATTATGAAGGCTGATACAAAATTCCTGTTACAGGCTTCTTGGAACTGTAGAGGGTACTTAGCAGATTAAGTTTTGATAAGAGAACCGTGTCCGGAAATCAGCCGTTCGAAGACTGGATCAGTTTCAAATGTCCCACTTCACAGTCTGAGAAGAGGGCGCCGTCGTCAATCCCTGCTGTAATTATGACGCCACTCAACGCCTTCGTCCGACTACAACGGCTGTGAGAATTCTGGGACGTTCGAAATTAGGAGGGTTGGCTGTGGCGCTCCATGGGCGCGCTGCACGTCCTTCGTGACGTACAACAAAGCCGAGGACAAGTATTCGAAACATTGCCCATGCCGTGTGTAACACACAGGTAAGAGCTCATAGTCCCCGCTATATGCGTATCGTAAGACGGTTTTCCTTACCAAACCTTCGTCTGCTAAGTGTCTTCTGCAACCTTTAGAATCCGGTTAAAGGAATTTTGAATCATCTTGTAAACAGGGTGTCCCAAGAAACACCAACAAACTTTAGAGACAGGTTCCTTTCCTCAAAGCAAGAAAATTATGTTTAGTAAACAAGGGCTCTAAACTGCATACCTTAAGAGCTAGCAGCACTTGTTCAGTAGAAGAGATGTGTTTCACACTAGCGAAGATGGGCAGGTGGTCATAGCTCTCAAAGTGTGCGTTCAATGATATTACAGTGTTGTTTGCGTTCTCGTTGTTTTCAGCAGTTTCACATTTTTCGTAATTCTTAATTGTCAGAACGAGTTGTTGTTCAACTGACGTCTTTTGTGACAACAAGAGAAGCCCTACAAAACACGCATTTTCCTGTAGCTACAGAGGCGGAATTAAAATGCCCTCAGTGACTGTAGAGCAACTACGGACAATGTGGCCGCCCCGAATGAAGAGCCTTATGCGCACTGTTTTACTTCCATTCATTCGAGTTCTGTACAAAGTGCTACCTGACAACGAGTAAAACATAAATACGTAACAGTACGTACGCTAAGTGATGCATTTTTATCTCTAAAACTCCTTTGTTTTTTTTTGTTTTTTTTTTTTTTGTGATCTCCCGCGTCGTACATTCTCGAAGTTGAAACAACTACACGTCATATCACTTTTAAGTTACCTTGGCCTATAGTTTTGAATGTGTTTTCACGTTCTGGTCTGTGTAGTATTATAGTTTTTCTGCATCTATGAGCGCAGTTGTTCAGCTCTTCAGTTGGTACAAACCAACATGTCAGCTCTATTGGGGACATTTATGTAAATTATTTCAGTCGTTCTATTTCTTTCGTAATAAATGTTTCTGCTTACCTCAGAATCGGGTCACAGGGACTCTATAGTGAATCATATGGTAGTCAGTCGCCTTTTTCCTTCTCTGTAAGATTTATTCCCCTATTCTTAAATTCTGTAGTTAATGTTTCAATAATTTTATGAACAGCTATTTATAGCGACAGATATATACCAAAATGCTGCGATTCCGTTATAGTTCTAACTTGAGTAAATACCTGGTTTTATTTGTTCACAACAGTCGCAAAATACGATTCCTATCTGAAACTTTGTCAAACATCATAAATATTTGAGCAATTCACCTCACGCATCAGCTTGACCGACAATTTCTTTAATGTAACGAACTGGTCAATGGTATTTCATGTGATATTCACATTCTATTAGACTTGTCCTCTGTTTCCATTAAAACAATGCTGGCAATTACAAGTAAAAATAGTTTCATGAACAAGGCCATGTTTTCTCTATTCCCCCTACAACTGAATTAGTGCTGTACACTGGAGTTCAGATTAATGGGATGCAAAAAAACTGGCAGTTGCGTATTTTAATATCATTGCTATATTATTCACATTACTTGTAAGATATTAGTACCTTACTATTGCTTTCGTAGAGCCAAAGATAACAACCAGAAGGAAACCTTCTGCGCAGTGCAGCACAACAAAACAGTCGAATACCATTCTTTCTAAGAAATGGCTCTGTGCATTGGTTATATACTAAAGCTAGTATTAGATCCTTTTTAGCGAACATATTTCACGAGTGATTCGTAGAAGGAAGTCAATCAATCGAAAAGTCTACATCACGAGCTTGTAAATGAGACCGAAAAGAAGCAGTAGCACGGATAGATTAAAAATTATGCGAGAACAGTCAGTGTATTTTAAACTACCGTCAGCAGAGTTTACTTACGTCATTGTAGTACTTGCTGGCGAGCTCGTTGAGAAACTGGACGTGGTGCTTGTTGGTGGGCACCACGCGGTACACGCGGTGGCCGTCGAATCGCCGGGGCTCCCCAGCTGCCAGCGACAGCGCCGCCAACACTAACAACGCAACTCTCCACAGCATCCTGAAACTGGAACCAGTGTCCTTCGCTACGCTGCAGCAATCATTGTGATGTTGGACTAGTGACTAACAGTAATGAACCCGTAGGAATCAAAGAAACACCCAGGGGTCTTATTTAAGCTTTTAAAACAAACACTAGACAGCGTTATTGAGATTTGACATTACTATTATCTTAAAATACTATTGTTTTAAAATTCGCCATTTGTTACTTTTTTAAATGATGGCTGCCAGGAAATTAGCCATATAATATGATCATATGCAGTATTTCAATAAACACTATTCTGGAAAAGTGAAAATTTCACTCGAATGCTTTTGTTGAATAATTTTTAATGAGTTTCGTACCGGTGTAACTAAGCAGCAACGGTTTGAATAGCATCATTCAGATTATGGTAATCAATCACCTTCAGAAAAGGTTGTTTACAATTCTTTGGAGAAATTTGGTGCAGAGGTACTTTCATAGAGATAAATCCTTATTCAGGTTCAAGACTGAGGTTTATTCGACTTTTCTTAATCATTTCGTGACTTTTCTATACTCGGGGTTGACAAAAAATGAAGTCACAGCCCCTATTCAATGCTGCCCAAATCTAGCTTACGGATTTTATCAATAATGTATGATGAATTAAACTAGCTTTAGTCTATTCCAGGAGTATATTTCTAGAGTTCATTTATACTATGTGCTACAAGCTATGGAAAGTTAATTATTCAGAATCATGTAACCATACCATAGTATTCACTTCATAAACACAGTTCACAATACAAGTTCACAGTAACAACAACCATCGGCCATATTTTGCCACTGTTGTCAACCTACTCTTAGAAGCTATTCAGAAATAAAACTATTGTTGGTCTATACAACCTACCACACATCTACAAATATTCAAGCTGAACTACATTCTGGAGTCTCTTTAAAATTTATTTGCAAACATCCATCTCCCCAGCGGTTTAAATGAAGTGAGGTCACCAATACGAAATATAAATACATAATTTATAGTAGAATTAAGCTGCAAGACGTCTAGTGATGCTTTAAAATACATTAGTATTAGCTTAAAAGAGTTTTCCCTTCGGATATTAGAATGGTCGGAATCTATTTTACTGTGGTAGCAACCATATCTGAGTGACTATTTTTTTTTGACACTTCGGTCTGCCATTTAAGCAAAACAAGAATTTTTTCGAGATTTAAAACAACTGCGAATTGATGTCTAAAATGTCTCGTCTTGAAGGAATTCTTGTGCTGACTCCAAAACTGGTCTTAGATGTTTAATATTTGCGCAATTACGGAGAATATAATTTTATGATTGAAGTTTTAGTAATATTAATTTCACTGATACATTTCAGTTACAGTTGTGTATGTAAAACATGATCTTTGTCCTCCAGAATTTGTTTAACCAATGTTATTTTAGGAAACAGTCGATTCAATGAATTATAATATTGCATCGCCATAACCCTTACAAATACGTGATAAATTTTGAGTTTAGCCAAATGAGCAGGTCACCTACGAAACCTGTAGATCTGTAGATCTGTAGTTGTTATTGTATCTGTAGTGTTATCAATTCCTCGTAGCGAAAAATGAGGTGACGAATTTAATTGATTTCAGCATTCGAAATATTCTGTTGCTTGGTGTCTCGCCCAACTTTGCTTCAATAACTGACAAAGAAATTATAACTCAATTCACTCCAGTTCCCAGTTGGGTCTGTAAAACTTCAGTGTAGCTCAGAATCCGGTTCGTGCCAATCAGTGTAAAGAAATACACAGAAAATTCTGCCGAGGAAATGCAAAATTTATTCGTTCGAGTGGGAAACTAAGTAGCGATCAGTTGTATGGGTGTTTCAAGAAGAACCGAAACCAACAAACGTGGTTCGTTTGTGAAGCACTTCTAAGAAAAATATGACTTGCTTGTTGCGTTAAACTGAACAAATCGCGAGCACTGCTTTAGGCTTTCAACGAACAGATCACGCTAAATCGTATACAACAATTTGTTCGCCACACGCCACGGACGGAAACTGGGAAACAACAGAAAACGTCCCATCAGTCTTCATCACAAGAATGATAGCTGCTACGCACCAGGTCGAACAGTTTATTATTTAACAGAGGAAAACAAGGAATTGATAGATTTGAACGAATGCAAAAAGTATAACTTTTAATGGAGAATATTTTGGCGAACCAATAAGGCTATTTGTATGAAGAACATGTTTCTCTCTCCTTTTTTTAATATAAACTGCAAAGGTAGCCCTAATAAGAAGAAAGACAATACTATGAAATCCTTATAAATTTCTATTCGTGTTACGATGCACACTGCTAACGATTGTTTTTACTACCTCTGCAGGTAGCTTTTATGAAGGTGTCTACTTGTGATGTTAAAGTATTTTTTATATTGTTGATCAAAATTCATGAACTCCATCAGCAATAGTGAAACGTAGGTTCGCAATTTAGTAAAATATCTGAAATGACGACCGTATATTGGGTACATCTCGTAACTGTTATCAGGCAGCAGCCTGCATCACACTGAATATAGCGGTTACTGAAAGCTATGAAATACAGTTTTCTGGATCCTCGAGTAATATTTCCTGCAGCCCAGTAAAGTAGTCTTCGAATCCAAACCTCGACTACAGATTCCGTCAGATCACAAACATTGCTGTACAACATTTGAGCCAAAGAAATGAATAATGCGTATCACCTGTGGTACCATGGAAACCCAGGCGAATGCCCCCCATAGCATGATACCGACGTCGACAGGGACTGCCTCGTCGGCGCAGTGCATGTTTCCAGCAGCCTTTCATGCGAATGGCGGCCTAGTATAAAAATAAATTTCATTCCTCTGACTAGGCGACATGTGTCCTTTGATCTGCCTTCAATCTCAGTGATGCCATGCCAACTGGAACCGCAACTGAAGTTGTCTTTGAGTCAACATGCGAAAACACAGGAGTGCTCTGAAGCGGAGCCACAGGTTCAACAGTGAGCGCTGAACAGTTCCTGCACCACGAATGTACTCTGGCGTCAGATCTGCCACAGATCGCCGCCGACCCTGCTTTGCACAGCGCAGATGTTGCTAACATGTTCTGTGATGAGGCGTGGGCGTCCAAAACTTTGTCTGCCACTTGTGATTTGAACATCGTTCAGTCACTTTCCATGGATTCTCACAGCAGTAGCACGCTAGCAGCCCACAAGCTTCGTTGTTCTCCTATTACTTTTTACCATTCGTAGGGCCACGACAAACTGTCCTTTGTCACCCACTTCCGTCAATGAATTTCCTCAGTTGCCAATTTAATAGTTGCTCTCACAAATCCCCACCTGTCTCTTTTCCTCTTACGTAAGATGTTCCAAGAGGAATGCTCAATATTCAGGGATGTGACAGAAACGCTCATTTGAAGCAAAATATACTCCATTTGGTCATATGCCCTATTCGAAATAGTTTCATTTAATATCCATTAATTTGTGAACTAACGGGGTGCACTTATGTACCTCACCTTGTTGTTGTTGTGGTCATCAGTACTGAGACTGGTTTGACGCAGTTCTCCATGCTACTCTATCCTGTGCAAGCTTCTTCACCTCCCATTACTTACTACAACCTACATCCTTTTGAATCTGCTTAGTGTATTCATCTCTTGGTCTTCCTCTACGATTTTTACCCTCCACGCTGCCCTCCAATGCTAACCTTGTGATCCCTTCATGCCTCAGAACGTGTCCTACCAGCCGGTCCCTTCTTCTAGTGAAGTTGTGCCACAAACTCCTCTTCTCCCCAATTCTATTCAATACCTCCTCATTAGTTATGTGATCTACCCATCTAATCTTCAGCATTCTTCTGTAGCACCATATATCTAAAGCTTCTATTCTCTTCTTGTCCAAACCATTTATTGTCCATTTTTCAATTCCATACATGGCTACACTCCATACAAATACTTTCAGAAACGACTTCCTGACACTTAAATCTATACTCGATGTTAACAAATTCCTCTTCTTGAGAAACGCTTTCCTTGCCATTGCCAGTCTACATTTTATATCCTCTCTACTTCGACCATCATCAGTTATTTTGATTCCCAAATTGCAAAACTCCTTTACTACTTTAAGTGTCTCATTTCCTCATCTAATTCTCTCAGAATCACCCGACTTAATTCGACTACATTCCATTACCCTCGTTTTGCTTTTGTTGATGTTCATCTTATATCCTCCTTTCAAGACACTGTCCAGTCCGTCCAACTACTCTTCCAAGTCCTTTGCTGTCTCTGACAGAATTACAATGTCATCGGCGAACCCCAAAGTTTATATTTCTTCTCCATGGATTTTAATACCTTCTCCGAATTTTTCTTTTGTTTCCTTTACTGCTTGCTCAATATACAGATTGAATAACATCGGGTAGAGACTACAACCCTGTCTCACTCCCTTCCCAACCACTGCTTCCCTTTCATGCCTCTCGACTCTTATAACTGCAATCTGGTTTTTGTACAAATTGTTAATAGCCTTTCGCTCCCTGTATTCTACACCTGCGTCCTTTAGAATTTGAGAGTATTCCAGTCAAAATTGTCAAAAGCTTTCTCTAAGTTTACTAATGCTAGAAACGTAGGTTTGCCTTTCCTTAATCTTTCTTCTAAGATACGTCGTAAGGTTAGTATTGCCTCACGTGTACCAATATTTCTACGGAATCTAAACTGATCTTCACCGAGGTCGGCTTCTACCAGTTTTCCCATTCGTCTGTAAAGAATTCGCGTTAGTATTTTGCATCTGTGACTTATTAAGCTGATAGTTTGGTAATTTTAACATCTGTCAACACCTGCTTTCTTTGGTATTGGAATTATAATATATTCTTCTTGAAGTCTGAGGGTATTTCACCTGTCTCATACATCTTGCTCACCAGATGCTAGAGTCTTGTCAGGAGTGGCTGTCCCAAGGCCATCAGTAGTTCTAATGGAATGTTGTCCACTCCCGGGGCCTTGTTTCAACTTAGGTCTTTCAGTGCTCTGTCAAACTCTTCACGCAGTATCGCATCCACCATTTCATCTTCATCTACATCCTCTTCCACTTCCATAATATTGTCCTCAAGTACATCGCCCTTGTACGTATAAAGCCTCTACATACTCCTTCCACCTTTCTGCTTTCCCTTCTTTGCTTAGAACTGGGTTTCCATCTGTGCTCTTGATAGTCATATAAGTGGTTCTCTTTCCTCCAAAGGTTTCTTTAATTTTCCTGTAGGCAGTATCTATCTTACCCCTATTGAGATAAGCCTCTGCAGCCTTACATTTGTCCTCTAGCCGTCCCTGCTTAGCCATTTTGCACTTTCTGTCGATCTCATTTTTGAGACGTTTGTATTCCTTTTTGCCTGCTTCATTTACTGCATTTTTATATTTCCTCCTTTCATCAGTTAAATTCAATATTTCTTCTGTTACCCAAGGATTTCTACTAGCCCTCGTCTTTTCATCTACTTGATCCTCTGCTGCCTCCACTACTTCATCCCTCAGAGCAGCCCATTCTTCTTCTACTGTATTTCTTTCCCCCATTCGTGACAATTGTTCCCTTATGCTCTCCCTGAAACTCTGTACAACCTCTGGTTTAGTCAGTTTATCCAGGTCCCATCTCCTTAAATTCCCACCTTTTTGCAGTTTCTTCAGTTTTAATGTACAGTTCATAACCAATAGATTGTGGTCAGAGTCCACATCTGCCCCTGGAAATGTCTTACAATTTAAAACCTGGTTCCTAAATCTCTGTCTTACCATTATATAATCTATCGGATACCTTTTAGTGTCTCCAGGCTTCTTCCATGTATACAACCTTCTTTTATGATTCTTGAACCAAGTATTAGCTATGATTTGGTTATGCTCTGTGCAAAATTCTACCAGACGGCTCCCTCTTTCATTTCTTACCCCCAATCCATATTCTCCTACTATGTTTCCTTCTCTCCCTTTTCCTACTCTCGAATTCCAGTCACCCATGACTATTAAATTTTCGTCTCCCTTCACTACCTGAATAATTTCTTTTGTCTCATCATACATTTCATCTGTTTTTTCATCATCTGCAGAGCTAGTTGGCATATAAACTTGTACTACTGTAGTAGGAGTGGGCGTCGTATCTATCTTGGCCACAATAATGCGTTCACTAAGCTGTTTGTAGTAGCTTACCCGCACTCCTATTTTTTATTCATTCTTAAACCTACTCCTTCATTACCCATATTTGATGCTGTATTTATAACCCTGTATTCACCTGATTAAATGTCTTGTTCCTCCTGCCACCGAGCTTCACTAATTCCCACTATATCTAACTTTAATCTACCCGTTTCCCTTTTTAAATTTTCTAACCTACCTGCCCGATTAAGGGATCTGACATTCCACGCTCCGATATGTAGAACGCCAGTTTTCTTTCTCCTGATAACGACGTCCTCTTGAGTAGTCCCCGCCCGGAGATCCGAATAGGGGACTATTGTACCTCCGGAATATTTTACCCAAGAGGACGCCATCATCATTTAACCATACAGTAAAGCTGCATGCCCTCGGGAAAAATTACGGCCGTAGTTTCCCCTTGCTTTCAGCCGTTCGAAGTACCAGCACAGCAAGGCTGTTTTGGTTAGGGTTACAAGGCCAGATCAGTCAATCATCCAGACTGTTGCCCCTGCAACTACTGAAAAGGCTGCTGCCCCTCTTCAGGAACCACATGTTTGTCTTGCCTCTCAACAGATACCCCTCCGATGTGGTTGCACCTACGGTACGGCCATCTGTATCGCTGAGGCACGCAAGCCTCCCCACCAACGGCAAGGTCCATGATTCCCGGAGGGGGGGGGGGGGGGGGAACTTCACCTTAATCACTGGATTTGTCGTGATAGTACAAGTAACTGGTCAGCAAGACCGCCAGATATTAAGCCATTAGATTTTTGCTTATGGTGTTCGATGGTCTGAAATGTAGAAACAAAAACTGAGTTCTCAAGGTGAGCTGACTGGTCGCATCATGGACGTTGCTACCCTCAACAGGGAACATGCAGAGGCACTCGCACAAGCAAGGCAACATGTTCTTCGAAGAGAGCGGTAACACTCTGAAGTTAACTATGGGAGATTTGAACGTCTATTGTGAACTTTATATCATGTATTGTAACGTGTACAATAATGCTTAGAAGTGAATATGTTTAAAATATGTATTTTTCAATTAATACTCTGAGAAACGCTTGATGTAATGTTTATTAACTGTTGCCGGTGTGTACATGTGTAAACCCTTCGACGTATTCAATACTACAGAAACTAAATAACTATATACACGAGTTTCATTCTGTCTTGGAAACAATTTGGAATAGAGCATACGTCCATAAGAATTTTTTTTTGTTTCAAATTATCGTTCTTGTCACAGCCCTGACTACTGGCCTTTCCTCCTGGGACACCCCGTGTGCTTCCCTTACCTGATTATGAGTCGATAACGCCACGAGCGACAGTCTGCCTCCCCCAGGACCGTGGCCATAAGGTTTCCGCTCATCGGAGTACACTGGCTGTGCTGTTTTTATGTTTAGCATTTCAGTAGGAAGTTGCTAAACACTATATTGGCAGAAAAAGCACAGTGTGTTTTGTGCTTTCCGAAATTTAGTCTGCTGTTTCAGTTCAGCAGACGAACACCTGTCAGAGAAGCCTTAACGTACAACACGGTAAATGAAAGGAACTATATGTTAAAGAGCCCAGTAAACCCCAAAATGAATTGCCTGAAAAAGTTGCACTAATGAAGAGAATGACCGATGTGTCAGATCTCTATTATGTAAATTGAAGGTGGAATGGGAAGAAAGGAAAGGAAAGGGGAGAAACTGATGATATCAACTGCACCGGGACTTGATGCGGTACCAGCAGCGACGAGTGAAAACCTGTGCTGATGAGAAACATAGAAGTAGATATCCTCGGTGTAACGAAGCAGCTTACATCACTTAATAAAGGCAAGGCCTCCGGTCCAGATAGTATATCAGTCAGGTTCCTTTCAGAGTATGCTGATAAAATAGCTCCATATTTAGCAATTATATACAACCACTCGCTCACACAAAGATCCGTACCTAAAGACTGGAAAATTGCTCAAGTCAATACCCAAAAAGGGAAGTAGGAGTAATCCGCTGCATTACAGGTCTATATCACTAACTCAATTTGCTGCAGGGTTTTGGGACATATACTGTATTCGAACATTATGAAGTAACTCGAAGAAAAAGATTTATTGACACGTAGTCAGCACGGTTTCAGAAAATAACGTTCTAGTGAAACATAAATGGGTCTTTATACTCATGAAGTAGTAAGTGCTATCGACAGGGGATGTCAAATTGATTCCATATTTTTAGATTTCCAGAAGGCTGTCGACACCGTTCCTCACAAGCGTCTTCTAAGCAAACTGCGTGCCTACGGAGTAACGGCTCAGTTGAATGACTGGATTCGTGATTTCCTGTCAGAAGGGTCACAGTTCGTAGTAATAGACGGAAAGTCACCGAGTAAAACTGAAGTAATATCCGACGTTCCCCAAGGAAGTGTTTTAGGCCCTCTATTGTTCCTGATCTATATTAACGACTTAGGAGACAATTTGAGTAGCTGTCTTAGATTGTTTGCAGATGATGCTGTCATTTACCGTCTTGTAAAGTCATCAGATGATCAAAACGACTTGCAAAATGATTTAGATAAGATATCTGTATGGTGCAAAAAGTGGCAGTTGACCTTGAATAAGGTAAAGTGTGAAGTTATTCACATGAGTACTAGAGGAAATCAGCTAAAATTCGATTACGCGATAAGTCACACAAATCTGAAGGCTAAATTCAACTAAATACTTAGGGATTACAGTTACAAATAACCTAAATTGGAACGATTACATAGATAATATTGTGGGTAGAGAAAACCAAAGACTTCGATCCATTGGCAGAACACTTAGAAGGTGCAGCAGGTCTACTATAGAGACTGCTTACACCACGCTTGTCCGACCTGTTCTGGAGTATTGCTGTGGGGTGTGGGATCCACATCACTTGGGACTGACGGATGACATCGAACAAGTACAAAGAAGGGCAGCTCGTTTTGTATCATTGCAAAATAGGGGAGATAGTGCCACAGACACGACACGTCAATTGGAGTGGCAATCATTAAAACAAAGGCGTTTTTCGTTGCAGCGGGGTCTTCTCAGGAAATTTCAATCACCAGTTTTTAACTGCGATTGCGAAAACATTCTGTTGGCACCCACCTACATAGGGAGAAATGATCATCACGATAAAATAAGACAAATCAGGGCTCGCACAGAAAAATTTAAGTGCTCGTTTTTCCCGCGTGCCGTTCGTGAGTGGAACGGTAGAGAGACAGCTTGAAGGTGGTTCATTGAACCTTCTGCCAGGCACTTTATTGTGAATAGAAGAGTAATCACGAAGATGTAGATGTAGATGTTAAGTCCCACAGTGCTTATAGCCATTTGAACCATTTTGAGTGTCAGTAGAGCGCTCTCTTCGACATAATTGTCAGTGTTCAAACACAACATATGTTCAAACTTTTGCTGCATATTGACGTTAATAATATGAGCATGTAATTTAGTAAATTACTGCTATTGCCTTTCTTGAATATTGGTGCGAGCTGTACAAGTTTCCAGTCGCTGGGTACGGATCTTTCGTGGAGCGAACGGTTATATATGATCGTTAATTATGGAGCTATTGCACCAGCACACTCTGAAAGGAACCTAATTGGTGCACATTCTGAACCGAAAGACTTGTTTTTGTTAAATGATTTAAGTTGCTTCACTACTCTGAGAACATCTACTTCTAAGTTACTCATGCTGGCATCTGTTCTTGATTCGATTCCTGGAATATGTACTTCCTTCTCATTGGTGAAGGAATTTCGGAGAGCTATGTTTAGTAACTCTGCCTTGACAGCACTGACACGATTGCATTTCTTTTGCTATCATGCAGAGACGACACTGATTTTAGCTGGCCGCTAGCATACTTTATATACGACCAGAGTCTCTTCCGGTTTTGAGCCAGGTTTCGAAATAAAGTTTCGTTGCGAAATGTATTATAAGGGTCTCGCGTTGCAGTCCGTGCTACATTCCGAGCTTCTGCAAAAGGTCGCCAATCTTGGGGATTTCACGTTCGTATAAATTTGGCATACTTTTTTCGTTGTTTCTGCAACAGTGTTCTGACCTGTTTTATGTACCATGGGGGATTAGCTTCGCCGATTGTTACTTTATTTGGTATAAGTCTCTCAGTTGCTGTAGATACTATTTCTTTAAATTCAAGCTACATCTGCTCTGCACATAAATTATTAATTTGGAGGAGTAGAGATTGTCTCTCAGGAAGGCTTCAAGCGAATTTTTATCTGCTTCCTTGAATAGATATATTTTTCTTTTGTTTACGAGGATTGTATTCAGTCTGCTACGACAACCCTGTGTTCACTAATCCCTATACCCATTTTTACGTTCGTTATTATCTCCGGACTACTTGTTGCTAGGAGGTCAAGAGCCATTCCGGTTCAGAGCGTAGTGTGGACTGTTGGGGTTGGGCTGGGTTGTTTGGGAGTAGAGACCAAACAGCGAAGTCATCGGTCTCATCGGATTAGGGAATGACGGTGAAGGAAGGAGTGCCCTTTCAAAGGAACCATCCCGGCATTTGCCTGGAGCGAATGAGGGAAATCGTGGGAAACCTAAATCAGGATGGCCGGACGCGGGATTGAACCATCGTCCTGCCGAATGCGAGTCCAGTGTGCTAACCAGTACGCCACCACGCTCGGTAGTGTGGACTGTGTCAGTGTGAGTGGATCAGTACAAAAGGGACGATGGTACTCACAGTGAAGCAGCAGATGTTCGCTGTGGGAAATTACATGACAAAAAAGTCGTGGAAACGGTGTGGTCAGTTGTTTGCTGATAAGTTTAATGGTGTCAAAGTGCCAGCGAAGAGTGCCATGCAACGCTTGATTCGAAAATGGCGTCGGACGGGATCTGTTTTCAGCAAGTCAAAAAACATTCCGAAATCTGCTTGTAGTTCACCAGAAGATGCTTCAGAGTCCTATCAAATCATCCCGAAGCCTGCCGGAAGAGACCGGCATATCATGGCGATCATACGGACAAAAACTCCACCTGGACCTGCATATGCATTCCTAGCGAGTGTCTGTTGTTCATGCATTAGAACCAGCAGATGCTGCTCAGCGCCTCCAGTTTCGCGAGCGGCTGTTCAGTGAGATAACAATGAGTGGCTTGGATATGAACCTGTTCTTTCTATCTGGTTTCACCTGATTGGTTATGTCAAGTCACAGAATCACAAGTTTTGGGCAGCGGAGAATCCGTATAACTTCCACGAAACACCACTGCATGGTCGAAAGGTTGGTGGTTGGTGTGCAGTGTCCATGTCGCATTATTGGTCCCAATTTCTTTCATCATACGCTGACTTCGGCGCGTTACATTGCCTACATTTTGAAACCATTTGTGGTGGCATTAGCGGAGGAGGAAAAACAGTTACTTCCAACAGACTGGAGCAACTACCCATACAGCTAGCCGACCGAACCTTGGCCACCCAGGTCACCTGATTTGTCCGTATGCGATTACTTAGAGTGGAGGGCTCACCAGTGTAAGGTGTACCGCAACAACCCTCGGAGTCTTCAAGAACTGCAGCTGATCATTTCGGATGAGACTGCAGCAATTCCAGCAGCCCAACTTCGATCCGCCTCCAACAGCTTGCTGACTAGGGCCCAGAAGTGCAAAGAGATGAATCGTGGTCATTTTCAACGTCTCCTGTAGTTTCTGTCCTCTGCTGTGTTTCTTTGTATTCGGAAACCCTGTTCTCCAGGCCACTTTTATTTGCCCGAACCTGTAGTAGACTTGCTACGGGAAACGTTATTAAGAGGCGTGATTTTCACTGATAAATTTATTTTCCATGACAACGGCTCTGAAAATCTGAAATGTGTCTTAAAGTTGATTTCAGAGAGAAATGCGAGGTGACTGAGTTCGTCTGTGTTGTCCCCAGAATGGAAGTGTGGCGCTGGTAAAGTGACACAAGAGTTATGGGTCTCTGTTTATAGAAGAAAATTGCTTAGAGTGGTAGATAAATACTCATGCTCTAATTGCTCTTTATCACAAAAGTGGATACAATGAATCAAGTTTCTTTCTAAGCTGTTGCTACAGTTGTATCCTACACGACTCAATGTCACCAATAGAAACAAAACATTGTTCGCAGAGAATCTCGCTACAAATAGTGCCCGCACTGGGGATTATCAGACCTACGAAAACTTACATCTTCTGACAATTCTATTAGAAATTTTAAGAAAAATTCATTTTTTGAGAAGAGATACTATTATTCTGCCGAATACGGTCACTAACATCAGTAAATTAGGTATTTCAATGCAAAAGTAGAAACTCAGTTCTCGTAAATCTAATCCATTTTGCAGACATATAAAGATACGGTGAAGGAAGTTCATACTTACTGTAGCAGCAGGTCCGTGTGCTTGCGAAATCTCGGCTCCGTGGTATTTTTATAGTGGACCGGACGTCTTATCGTCACCTGAGCAGCCATTAGGCCACAGGGTCATTCGAGCACGTTCTCCTGATATCTTCAAGTGCTAGCTAATCAATACCTGAGAATCACTTGTCCATTCATTGTGAAATCAGTTCACAAAATATACGTGCTAGATACAAAGCGACTGGTCTTATTGTATGGATGACACGATTATTAGTTTTTAAAACGCCAAACCTGTTTCAAGAATTGTGTGGCAATGGATTACTTTTTGAGTGAGACAATGCCTAGAATCTAGAATAGCCTAATTAAAAAGAAACTGCTAGAATGAGGAAGGGCTAAACGGTGATGGACAGAACTGAAAGATGGTCGTTAAGTCGGTGTTCCATATCTGTGGTTTTCATTTGTTTCCTGCCATTGTAAATAATTATTCAGCTTTACTGCACTGGGACAAAGATACAAGACCGCGCTGCACGAGTAGGGGATAAGATCCTTGACTCTGTTTTTAATGTAAACTGAGGTGCGCTTGTTGTCCGTCAATTTTACAGGGCTGAGACATTCTTATTTGAGTCATAGTAGCCTGCAGTTGAGTATTAGAGAAGGAACTCTAATGTTTGTAGATCTGGGAGAAATTATCTGAAATACTTTATTACGGAGATGAAAACTAGTTTATAAAGCTATTTTATTGATTGCATTGACGGAAAAGTATGTTGGAGTACTATTTCAAGGCCACTCATGTACGAGCAAGAATGAAGTGTTTGTCAGAACTATCAACACAAGGAAATCTTTGTCCCTTAGATAAGTAATAATACTCAAGATTTGTTTTAATTCTATCTCTTTGTTTCCGTTACGTCACCAATTACATAATTGGTTGAAATGTTTGTAATTTTGGTAATGAGAGAATTTCGTAATTTTTAGACTCTTCTTATGTTGTACCGTCTTTTTTGACGATAACCAGCGTTTAACTTTTCGAGAACACTTTTCTTTGAAGCAAAGCTCTTCTCCACCATCCCTTGTGAAGTTTTAAATATAGTAATTTGTCGTGTGTGTATCGTACCTTACTACACTCGCTTATTATTTCTGACAAGCAAGGAAAAAATCGGAGTAGATTGTTTTTGTTTAGGTGCTGCGTTTGCTGACTTCAATTCGCTTTCTAGAACATCAGTCCATCAGACCCGAAAGAGTATACTGAGCAAGAAGTAGGTTACTTTTCTTTCGAGGGGGATATCACTTTGCTGTCTTGTGGGCAAACAGTACGTCGTCAGAATTTTCAATTGTTGTACTAACTAAGCGGATTAATTTACAGTGAACAGTGAACGGAATATTAAATAGTTATTTTTTTCGTGTTGAATAGTATTTTATTTTGTGGATATTTCAAGTCAGATATTGCACTTCATTTCACGTAACTTTCATAACGTACTTCAATATTCAGCTTCAGTTAAATATTTTTCACTGAGTACGCAATTAGTTTCTTTTGGGATTTAATTAGATTCATTTTCATTATTTCACATTCAGATCTTCATTAAGATTTAAGTTTTGTTTCACGACTCCGCTCACACGCGCTGCACAGGACCAGACAAGAGTCAGTTTTGTTCAGCAGTTGAATTAGATAGCTAAAGCTTATGTTACACGAGGAGCAAGTTTTTGAAAAAAACGATATTCAGTATTTCACATATAGATAAATTATGTACGAAGCTTACGCATATATTTGAATGGATACCACCTGCAATACGAAATTGCAGCAGATCACATTGTCCTTGGAAGGATAACGTGAAGTAAAGAATAGTGAATTTCAGATTACGAGAGCAGGGTATCCAGAAGTCAACATACTACCAGTAACTCATTAACGTACCGGTTAGTCCTGTTTACAATGGTAATACTTCCTTTTTTCAGTAGAGCAGCAATGGACAGACACTAGTCTGTGCAACAATCGCCAGATACGATTCTCCCTGACCAGTGCTCGATTACGTCACATTTGTACACCACGTACAACGTTCGATAGAACAAATGTTGAAACGATAATAACTCCGTAGAGGAGTCTTAGGTTCGACTATGGGATGCCTCCGAAAAAGCAAATGCCAATTAGCAATTAGGGAAACAAGGGAGGCAGCGGTACCATCAAAGACGCAGGAAGCAGATGCAGCGTTCGGAACGATCGTAGACAGTATAGTCATAGATGGTTTTCTAGTTGAAGAGAGCAGTATGAGAAGTTAGTAACCGCCTGTAATAACACGATACACATGTAGTAATACTGGGAGGATCTGAAGCAGAATCATATCCCAAAGCAGTGAAAAAAAGACAAAGAGATAGGAATCCACTTGAAATAAAAATTTGAAGCCAATCTGGAAGGGTAAACTTGCCAAGAAGTCTACAATACAGACAGCTTGAACAATGACTGTAAAATATTTTTTATACCTTTTGTCGCCTTCTTTCATATCCCATTACTAGCAATAAGCAACCGATTTGGGTTACTAATGGCATTAGGGTCTACAATATCATCTTCGAGAATGTGGGTTCAAAAAAATGGTTCAAATGGCTCTGAGCACTATGGGACTTAACATCTGTGGTCATCAGTCCCCTAGAACTTAGAACTACTTAAACCTAACTACCCTAAGGACATCACACACATCCATGCCCTAGGCAGGATTCGAACCTGCGACCGTAGCGGTCACGCGGTTCCAGACTCAAGCGTCTAGAACCGCACGGCCACGCTGGCCGCCGCCGAGAATGGGGGAGTCGCCTCATAACATGAAGGGCAGTCACACTCCGGCATCAGAATTTCACTTCAGACAATACTGCAAAGTTCTGATGAATATCCGGTTAAAGTAGTGGTTTCCAAGCTGTGGATAGTTACCACCTGAGGGGTAAAATGAAATTTTCTGGGGGGGGGGAGGGTAAAAATGGGTTCAGTTGTGCTTCGGTCACGAAACTTAATAATTTTTAAAAGATTATTACTATCATCACCTTTCATAAGACCATAGCAGTGATTACATAAGGTCCCAATAACTAATTTTTTTTTCAAATACGACCATTAACAAGTGACACAGTACAGTGGCTGTTACATCTTGCGAAATGAATGTACAAATAATATCTTCTTCACATAGTGCCCCCACTACATACATTCCCCGTACGCTTACCTCTACGTATGAAACGTCCCTTTAAAAAAATTATGAAAGACTGTGCTGGTAAACCTCTACGTTATTTGATTTTCAGATTTTCAAACAGCTGAGCAAAACTGAACGTACTCAGACATTTATCTCTTTACTTACTCTGATCAACACTAAACTGACACACAATATATATATATATATAGGGTGAGTCACCTAACATTACCGCTGGATATATTTCGTAAACCACATCAAATACTGACGAATCGATTCCACAGACCGAACGTGAGGAGAGGGGCTAGTGTAATTGGTTAATACAAACCATAAAAAAATGCACGGAAGCATGTTTGTTAACACAAACCTACGTTTTTTTAAATGTAACCCCGTTAGTTTTGTTAGCACATCTGAACATATAAACAAATACGTAATCAGTGTAGTTTGTTGCATTGTAAAATGTTAATTACATCCGGAGATATTGTAACCTAAAGCTGACACTTGGACACCACTCCTCCGCTGTTCCATCGTGTGTATCGGAGAGCACCGAATTACGTAGGGATCCAAAGGGAACGGTGATGGACCTTAGGTACAGAAGAGACTGGAACAGCATATTACGTCCACATGCTAACACCTTT
This sequence comes from Schistocerca cancellata, assembly GCF_023864275.1. Classification (NCBI taxonomy): domain Eukaryota; kingdom Metazoa; phylum Arthropoda; class Insecta; order Orthoptera; family Acrididae; genus Schistocerca; species Schistocerca cancellata. Next base: position 408,547,716 of record NC_064628.1, read on the forward strand.
TTATTGCTCTTTTTCACTGACGCACATGTACATTACCATGAGGGGTGAGGTACACGTACACACGTGGTTTCCGTTTTCAATTACAGAGTCGAATAGAGTGTGTCCCGACATGTCAGGCCAATAGATGTCCAATGTGGTGGCCATCATTTGCTGCACACAATTACAATCTCTGGCGTAATGAATGTCGTACACGCCGCAGTACATTTGGTGTAATGTCGCCGTAGGCTGCCACAATACGTTGTTTCATATCCTCTGGAGTTGTAGGCACATCACGGTACACATTCTCCTTTAACGTACCCCACTGAAAGAAGTCCAGAGGTGTAAGATCAGGAGAACGGGCTGGCCAATTTATGCGGCCTCCACGTCCTATGAAACGCCCGTCGAACATCCTGTCAAGGGTCAGCCTATTGTTAATTGCGGAATGTGCAGGTGCACCATCATGCTGATACCACATACGTCGACGCGTTTCCAGTGGGACATTTTCGAGCAACGTTGGCAGATCATTCTGTAGAAACGCGATGTATGTTGCAGCTGTTTGGGCCCCTGCAATGAAGTGAGGACCAATGAGGTGGTCGCCAATGATTCCGCACCATACATTTACAGTCCAACAGTCCACGGTCGCTGTCGCTCTACCTGTCTGAGCCAGCGAGGACTGTCCACGGACCAGTAATGCATGTTCCGTAGATTCACTGCCCCGTGGTTTGTGAAACCCGCTTCATCGGTAAACAGGTAGAACTGCAACTCATTCTCTGTTAATGCCCATTGACAGAATTGCACTCGATGATTAAAGTTATCACCGTGTAATTGCTGATGTAGCGACACATGAAACGGGTGAAAGCGGTGACGATGCAGTATGCGCATGACACTACTTTGACTCAGTCCACCGGCTCTCGCAATGTCCCGTGTACTCATGTGTGGGTTCATGGCAACAGCAGCTAACACACCAACTGCACCCGCTTCTCCTGTGACGGGCCTGTTACGGATCCGATTGAGTGCTACGACCATACCTGTTGCATACAGTTGGCGGTAGATGTTTTGCAATGTGCGGCACGTTGGATGCTCTCTGTCCGGGTACCGTTCTGCATACACCCTGCAGGCTTCTGCTGCATTTCGTCGACACTCGCCATAGATGAGTATCATCTCCGCCTTTTCAGAGTTCGAATACACCATGGTTACAGTTCCTACAACACTACACTATCACAGACGTCTGGTAACACGGTGTACTACAGTTGGTCTGCGTGAGGAAACGAATGCAGAATAACAATAGAAGCAAGCGCTACTTGCGGACACTGTGACCAAACCACAACAGTGCGCTACAGCCACACTCGTAAACACGGTCGTCATCGTAAACATGTCCCTGCAGATGCTGCTCGCCGACCGTGGCCCGTGTTTGTTACAACACGCAACTGAACGTCGGAGGTTTCAAGAGTCAACTTTAGGTTACAATATCTCCGGATGTAATTAAAATTTTACAGTGCAACAAACGGCACTGATTACGTATTTGTTTATATGTTCAGATGTGCTAACAAAACTAACGTGGTTCCATTTTTAAAAAAAATGTAGGTTTGTGTTAAAAATCATACTTCCGTGCATTTTTGTATGGTTTGTATTAAACAATTACACTAGCCCCACTCCTCACGTTCGGTCTGTGGAATCGATTCGTCAGTATTTGATGTGGTTTACGAAATATATCCAGCGGTAACGTTAGGTGACTCACCCTGTATATATATATATATATATATATATATTTTAGCGCAACGCAATCTGACTTTCAATAATCCCTACAAAAGAATGGCCCTGACTAACAATAACCTATACCTTTCATGAATCACTTACCTCACAGATATCTTCGTTGCTCAAACTACTGCAATACAGCGTGTACCAATACTGCCAGCTAAAAATAAAAGATTCTAACTACTGAAGGCACTAACTACTCATAGGCGTAGTTAGCAAATCAAAGATTTTGATGGAGAACAAACAACATATTTACCTTAATAGAGTTCAGAAGTCATAATACATATATCAGCTCATGACATCCAGTCTTACAAATTTCCTTTTTCTGACGGACACACATCCAGATCGTCCGCTCTCAAAACTCTACCATCGCTCTCCCCAGATTCACCAGATTCACTCACCGCCAACTGCACAACTCTACGCGCTGTTCACATCCATCTGCCCAACACTACAATAGCGAATATTCAAAAAAAAAAAAAATGGCTCTGAGCACTATGAGACTTAACTTCTGAGGTCTTCAGTCCCCTAGAACTTAGAACTACTTAAACCTAACTAACCTAAGGACATCACACACATCCATGCCCGAGGCAGGATTCGAACCTGCGACCGTAGCGGTCACGCGGTTCCAGACTGTAAACCCTAGAACCGCTCGGCCAACCCGGCCGGCGAATATTCCAACAATGCCAACCAGCCACAGACTGCACACAGCACAGTCAGTGATTTTCATACAGAGCGCTACGTGGTGTTACCAACATAAAAACCTAAACAGCCTACTTACACGCTACATTATCATTCTATGACAGTAAAATGGAGACACACGCGTCGTGAATGCTTAAATATCTAATGAAAATGGTTTCTCCGAGCTGTACATAGGTCCAGAAATGGATCAGAAATTGTGTCATTATTTACTTCGCAATAGATAAACGAAGTAATTGTAGAGCGTAGCTACTACGTTGCTCTGGGGGCCTACATAATATTATCACTATTATTACTATTATTATTACTGGTGGCAATGCTGGAGAGAGAAACATTAGGGCCAGCCAAAACTCTTCCAATTTCCGCCGTTTCAGCAGTATATAGTCCATGAATCAAGTGATTTACAAACAAAAAGTGTAGACGCACATTTTAACTTGTGTAATTTTAAATGTGGTTTCAGGGTCGGGATGAAGCAGGCCTCATTATGGAGAGGAGTGCTGCAGAGCAAGCATGTTTTTTAACAGTTGTCTACCCTGAATGCAAAGCTTTCTTCCCTCAGAAGGTGTTGTAGGCAGCACTCGCTATCCAGTCAGAATCTCAGAATTGCACCTTTCTGTAAAAAAAAAAAAAAAAAAAAAAAAAAAAAAAAAAAAAAAAAAAAAAAAAAAAAAAAAGGTTGCTAGAAGTAAGCAGTACCAATCGACCAATCGAGTCATTACTTCGTTGTCTAATAAAACACCTGCAAAACCTAAATACCATTAATCTTTTGGTATTTTACGAATTAAATTGTTCAAAGAAAAGTCTTTCCCATTCTACTGTTTAGTTACGCGCTAATGTCAGTGATGATGGGGGCAATGGGCGGAGTGGGGGGGACACGGTGTTGGGTTCCAGTTAACATCTGATTACATTCGGGGCTAATGCTTTCAGAAAGATTAGAAACCACGAGGTTAAATCAATGCGTTACACGAAGAAAATAAATAGCTCTCAGAACGCAATTACAACTTTATGGCGAATTATGGAACAGGTATCACGGCGGAATGTGGGTGTTCACCATAGTACCCTTATCTTGAATGAGGATGGAACTGATACACCAGAGGTGTGCAAAACACACTGTCTGACAAAAAAGTGAAGTACGCGTATACGTGGTTGTGTGTGAATGCAACATCGTACACGTACATACGAACGGCAGGTAAGTAAATAATTAGAGGAGGATTCTTTGTGATAGGTGAAATGGCCACCAGACTGTGTTAGTCTCGTTCGTGTACAGTACTGTTAGCAGGCCTGGTGGACTGTATAAGGGGCGTGTACAGTGTCAGATGTTGAATGACTGCGTTATCAGTATGTGATATAGTCCGTTAAATTTCGGGCATGCAGCAGCGCAAACAAAATTTCCTACACTGGTATTTCGGCTACGTATCGTCCGGTCATCCTCAGAGTGAGTCACAAGACTGACGACAACAAGCCGAGCGGCCACAAGAAGTTGAAAATGCACATCAAGTATATGACATAGTTTGAAAGGTTCCTAAGTGTGTGTCTCTCTTTGGCCGGCCAGTCGAACTGTGTAATATCCACATTTGTGGGCATTAGGATGTGACAGTGGGCCCATCTTGGACTTCGTGGGAACATGGGGGCCGGCATACTCGTCGTCGAATTTCCGATCGTTTTCACCATAGCTTCATAGAAATTTTGTTCTAAAGATGGAGGATAGTCTTTCCCTTGGTATCCTGCCATCCTGTGATTCTGATATTTCCAACTGTGCATTAGTGAACCGCTCCGACCTACGTATGGAAGCGGGCACAGTTAGCCTGTGAATATGCGCCGTTTCCTACCTGGAATGTTCTCTGTGGCCGGTCATGTCAGGCAATCTGCTCAGTTACATAGATACGTCCTGAAGAAACCAGATTAATAGTATCCAGTGTTAAACATAGCATGTAATTTCTACAATTTATCGCTACTTTGGATACTCATAATTCTCGCTTTACTTTATTCTCCGAAAAATAACACAGAAATTAAGAAATTTATGTATGTAAAAATATAAACGTTTACATTGGTATGCATTTGAGCGGCCGTGTGGGAGGTCGTGCATTATGACTTTCGTAAACCCCTCATCCCCACCTTGACTTGAAGCCAGGCTCGAGATATTCACCCACTGGAATATCCCTAAACCTTTTGGCACTGGTGAAGACAATTGCAACCAGCTTGATTCAGTAATTGCGTCTCAGTGAGTAACCGATTTAGCCCTTATTCAGTGGCTAGGTTTCAAGGTCATCCTCGAGTACTTTCTAATATCAGACACTGTAACATCCGCCTTTCACTGTCTAAAAGTAAAAAAATGGCAGTAGTTTCTCAACTACAGAAGCATCACATTTTTTTTCTGGTGCGCAATTGAGAAATTTTCGAACGACGAAACGAATATTTAGTTATGGCAGATAATCTACAGTTCATTCTATTCTGCGAACTATTCTTTCCACATATAAAATTTTTATTGCCACCAAACATGGAACGAAAGTTTTGCAATAACACAAATTCCACATCCTAAAATTCATTACACAGTAGGAACATAAACAGACAACGAAGCAAATACTGAGGATCTCAAGCTACGAAAGATAACTGACTGACTTGATTTCGCAATATACACAAAACCCACAACCATAAGCACTGTTTCCAAGGAATCAAACCAAACATTGGCACACTAACAGAAAAGCTTCAGATTCGTGCACCCATAAACAAGCAGAACTACACCCATGTCTTAAAAATAACATAACAAATATCAGAGGAGAATAGTTACAACACCCACATGACAGAGAAACTAAGCCGTGAAATTTACCAACAAAAAGGGAATGAATATTCCACACGTACACAAGTCTCCAGTGAACAGAACAGACGAATCCAACCGACAGAGAGGGTGACACGCGGACGGAACGTAAAAATGATCCATACACAAACCAAAATGGTTCGTACTCACCAATAATAATAAAATTGTATAAAGAATAAGCAACATTTTTAATAAACAGGGACTTCATATAGGATATCGAAAAGACAACACAGAAAAAATTCAGTACACACCATAGAGACAAATGAAACAAGACATACGGAAGCCCCCAGAGCACTATACCGTTACAGTTCACGCAGTACATATGCTCACCACTTAACATCCCACATCACCACAAATAACACAAATTCAAAAACACTAAAATCGAGCTACCAACTATACAAAACAATTACCACAGCAGAAAGCCTCCGCACATAGAAGAATCGAAAAGAAAGTTCCTTTATGCAACTGGTTGCTGATTATTTCCATTTGTTTTTCCGTAACTTAGTCTACAAAAATAGGTGGTGGCAGAGCTTCAAAACCAAACAATGCAAGTAAGAATGCTGAGTGCACAGTATATAACGTCTACAAATTATTTTTAGCATGGCAGAAGCGCAAAGGGAATCAGATCTGGTAAAGAAGTCAACAGGCCTAGGGAAGAGCGAAAACTAATAGCGTGAAATTATCATATGATATGGAAGAAAACACGGAAGTAAACATAGATTAGGAAAAGTAGGAAGTAAAATGCAACAGATATTCTGTTTCGCCATTCGATAAGGTGGAGGCAGCTGGAATAACGGTCATGATAATGGATAATCTTTAATCTCTTCTTAAAGGTAGAGTGTTTGGATTAGACGCGGGTTACAAGCTATGTTGCCTCAGAGATGCATGCTTGTAAACAGGAAGGAAATATAGTAAGACAGAACACAAAAAAGAATTGGTATACATGGAGTAACATTTAAAGTTAAGCATAAATATAGTCAAGATGCCTGACATATCAGGTCTTGCACTGCAATTATGGGATGATGATAGTTATTTGACAAGCGAAGAGAGGAATTGAGGACACCAGTGGCTAATAAATCAAGTAAGGAGATGTACTGTGAGTCCCAGTGACTAAAAAATAAATTTAAGATGACAACTTGTAAACATCACCTCAATCATTTGGTAGCACTGGCATCATCTCAGAATAAGAGCGCTATTATTATCAAACAATGGTGTGAAAAGTCCTTGTCAGACGTTCAAGTATTTTTGTGGGTTCAGGAAAATCTGGGTGCAAGGCGTCCCCAGCAATCCGTAAAACTTTTGCGTGCCGATTGTTTCCTGCTGACCAGATCAGATCTTCACCACATGCCAGGAGGCGTTCGACAGCCACGTCTCCATCCTGTGGGACGTGCCCGCCAACTCTAGAAAATGAGCGTCTCATGCTTACTGTACTTGCAGATAATAAATAAATAAGCTTTTGGTGACAATTTGTGTCTGATATATTTGTAGCATAATTTATTTTCGTTTTACAACAGAATAAAAATAAAGTTTTTCTATGCATGTCCATCCTTGCGACTGATAGTCTGTCGGACTACGGCCGTTCACTTACATAATAAAATGAAACATGTGCAGTTGTTGTTTTGATTTTATTTTAAGTTATTGCAACCAGTTTCGGTGACTCGGTATACCATCTTCAGTCCTGCAAGCGTTGAGAGCAATTATAGCATCATAACCTTACCAACCTTGCAAATGCAAAGACAGTTTAAAAACGGAATACGAATCAAGGATAAAACTGTATAACTGAACTTACAGTAATAATTTGATAAAAATCAATAGACATGTCTGTTTCACATAAATACAATAAAATTATATATAGTGTACCATAGCGAATTTCCATTCTATGCACTCTACAAATGTACTATTTAACAATTAAATCATTAATTGAATTTTCCATGTTTAAAAACTGGTCACTTAGGTGATACACTAAACTGCCAAATCATGATGTAACATGCCAATCTAAAAATACAACTATGCAAAATGATAGGTTATGAAAGAAACTACAACAATATCAGAAATAAGTAAACCACAGAATACGCACATATGTATAAGTAGTCCCTGCAAAAGGACAGCATCAACAATACCTAAGTGTCAATATAAGTAAAGCTATCAAAGTGACAGTATACATATATATCACATCGAAGTTATAAAAAGCTCGGGAGAAAACCGTGTGTGGGCGTAATTGCGTAAAATAAATGTCCAAGAACGTGTGAAAACAAGAAATGTCTTTGTATTTGTATGTTGACTGTCATTACTGTTTATGCTTACATGCACCATGATGCTGTATTGAGTCAAGGATCTGCAAGGTAATGAAATAACATCAAAACGACGTTTGCGGGAGTTTCATTTCATTACGTAACTATAAATGAAGTGTTGACTTTGCTGGACTCATTTTTTACAATTCAACACTCATACTCTGTGGTGCAGCAGTAGTGCAGGAGCCATAAAAATGACGTTTTGGGATGCCACAGGTGAGTATTGTTAATTCAGTCTCCCAATATCCATCCCTCTTCCAAATGCAATCACGGAAATTTTACTTTCGGTGGGAGCAGCAAATTCAGACAAATCAGTTGTGAAGGATTGATGGACAGTTCATTTGTGATATTACGAGCGGTGTGTCCTCTATCTAAACTGTCCAGATACACTATTGTCACCAACTGTCAAAAGCCTGAATGACCACCTTTCGCAGTGCGGGAGCCGCAAGAAGAGAGTCGGTGAGGCCCTGGAGTGTACCGACACGGGCGTGGAGCCATGCCGATTCCAGTTACGCAGTCAACTACGCTAGGTTTTTCGGTTCAGGATCACTTGGCCGAACAGACAACCGACTGGGTTTAATACCTGGTAGTCTGGTGGCCAGGGGAGTACGGTAACTCATCCTGTTGCTCCTCGAACCACGCACGCACAGTGTGAGCTCTGTGACACGTCGCACTGCCTGCTGGTAGATGCGGAACACAGACTGAATGTAGGGGTTGGACATGATGCCTGAGGGTAGACACGTACTTGTGTTGAGCCATTGCGCCTTCCAGAATGACGAGATAACACAAGGAATGCCGCGAAAACGTACCCAGACCATAACGCTTCCTCCTTCGGCCTAGACCTTTGCAACGATTGTTGCAGGGTGTCTGCTCTCAAACGTTTCACGCCTTTCACGCCAACGGCCACTCGTCCGATGGAGCACGAAACGCGATTCATATGAAGAGGCCTACTATCACCACTCAGTGGACGTCCATTTGAGGTCCTGGCGTGCCAATTCCAGACTGCGCAGCCGATGAACAGCAGGCAGCATAGGCGCATGAACCAGGTGCTTGCTGCGAAGGTTTTTGCGCTGCCACGTTCGCCGAACAGCCGTTGAGTAGACACTGTTGGCAGCCACTTGCTTCATTTGGGTGGTCAGCTGCTCAAGAGTTGCCTGTCTACTCGCACGTACATATCTCCGCAGTCGTCATTCACCCCTCTCACCTATGACTCGTGAAACACTATAGTTGCCTCGGCGCCAGTTTTGAATAACGTCATGTTTCTCTGTAGTTTGTACTTAAGTAGCGGCGGCGAGCGAATGCTTTTCCAAATTTAGCAGTTTCTGAAGTGTTTCCACCTTTGGCCCGAAATCCAATGATCATGCCCTTTTGGACGTCAGATAAATCGCTCCGTTTCCGCATTATGACAACCACCACACTGTTTCCCGAGTTCCGCCGACACGCTTTATATACCGTCCACTGCTAGTGCTGCCACTTGCCGACTGTGAGTGGCTCCTGCACGCTGATGTTGAATGCAGGCGGTGGTCACTTTAATGTTTACATTAATTAATCAGAGAACTGGAAGCTGATTTGTGGGTCAGGTAGCTCGGTGGTCGCCGCCAGGCTGCTAGATCCGGAAGGTACGCAAAGCGTTTGGACGACTTCCAGGTACTGCAGGAAGCGGGAAGGGACGTCGGACGAAGAATCGCGGACTGCTGCGTGGAAGCCGCCTGGAAATCCCGCAGTGGCGAGAGTATACTGTGTCACCGCACTAATAAGGACGCCAAGCAGTACGGCGAGAACCTAACTGTGATAAAATTAAAGCTCCAAATGTCCACCACAAACACTAAAATCACTTCCGGTCAAGCTACAGAAAAACCGAAGACAGCGTTTAAATTGCAATAAAGATACGAGTTCAATAAAATTATTAGCATTTTTATACAACAAATATTATGCAAGTTATTAACATTTAACTGTAAAATTGCTTATAACAACAATATCAAAAGTTACAGACGCAATACAAATATGTTTTACACACCATGTGATTAGGCTTGAACACAGCTACAGTATGAGTACATATATTAAATGTAGTGCAGAAGAGGCAGACAAGCTGTTATAAATAAATTATTTAATAAGTGAGTGCTAAAAAAAAGAGTTCGCTACACATACACTGTACACACACACATTAGCTTCAACATGAAAGATATACAGGGTGTTCAGAAATTTCCGTTACATATTTCTAGGACTTCTAGAGGGTAATGAGTAGAAAATATTTTGAACTGGAATGTATCTCCTAATACATACTGTCTCCATGCTTCTACTATTAGAAAACGAGTTGGTAACGCAACCATTTTACAAGCAGTTGATTAGAGGTGACCCAGTACATCACTTGTTTTACAGTTCCACTCATTAATAGCGCAAGAAATTGCTCGTGTGCTCTTTGACGGGTTCTCTTCAGCGTGATGCAGTACAGCCCATTCCAACTCGGGCGAGAGGTGTCTCCTTGGAGCACCACAGTCATGGCTGCTGACGGTGGAGGTACCCTTTCTCGAATCCGTAATTGTGGAGAAGACGCTATTCGACGAAGTGGATGTTGTGGAGAACAATCTCCATATAGGCGACGAACAGTAATTCCACTACCGCGAGCTTCGGCATTCAAAAGAATCGTGTCGATGTATTCTGCAAACGTGCGTGTACTCAACCGACACGTGAATGAGGCTCGAACAAGGTCAGAGACGTACGTCAGACATCAAATGTCACCAGCCGATCCGACCTAACCAGCCCTCACCGTAACTATCCTGTTGAGTGCCTACGTAGCGTACATGTTTTCAAACGGTTGTATCACGGAAACGGTGTTTCCGGACATAAGTTCCTGTTTAAAATACTATGTACTCACTTCCGTCTGCAGATCCTAGAAGTTTGTAATAGGAATTTCCGAATACCTTGTATACTTTGTTTCAGTGTGTTTGTTTCATAAGAAAATTTATAAGACGAGAATTCCAAGCACTACAAAATCCCAAAATATGCTTGCATTCATGCACTGCCACACTACAATACAAGCAAGATCAGGTGAAAGATAAAATGTAACATGTAATATCATTCCTTTTCCCGATTTATTTAATTCTTTTTTTGCACAGTTAACGACCAACAACATTTCTAATCTGTTTTCTTTGAAGTTGCTGCGTTTATCACTCAAAATATTTTTTTAGGCGCAAAATGACCAATCAACGTCACAAGAACGTATAGGCGCAATTTTGAACGATTTTATTTGTAACAGAGTGAGGTCACGTTTTCATAAATACCTTCACCACAAAATTCTTTCTTCATTGAACAAAAGAATCCGTAGTCTGCATTCCTGTTCATGCCGTTCTCCAGTTTGTTGGCGCGCAGGGTAGCCGCGCGGCCTAGGGCGCCTTGCTACGGTCCTTGCGGCTCCGCCCGTCGGAGGTTCGAGTCCTCCCTCGGGCATGGGTGTTTGTGTTGTCCTTAATGTATGTTAGTTCAAGTTAGATTAAGTAGTGTGTAAGCCTAGAGACCAATGACCCCAGCAGTTTGGCCCCATAGGAACTTACCACAAATTTCCAATTTTCTCCTGTTTGTTCTTTGCATATGCTTCCACTTTCCGCTGGGCCTGACTAGGAATCTTTGGAAATTCTCAGTTATGACATGAAGCTTATCTGTGGCAGACTCATGGCTTCTAAGTTTGTTTCAGTAGAGGTCAATCAAGACAAGTTTATCTTAACGTTAATTAAATCCTGCTGCACATTTTTGCACTCAAATGCTGCTTGTACATCTCTGTTACATACGACATCTGTCAACAAAAGTTTTTGTACCTAAAATGAAAGAATTATTTACTTTACAACTAAAATCTGAATTATTAGTTTTATTACAATTATCTACGTATCAATTGTATTTCTTACCGGATTAATGGATTCAAAATTTTCAGAGTAAAGAATTCCAGTCTCCAACTAAGTACCCCATACATAAGGTAGGGCCGGGAAGGTAACAGTAACTCAGGCAGAGTCTCTCTGTAAATAACTACACTTGCAGTGCAGACTATTATTCCGATTCCGCCAGTGACGTTACAGACTAAATCTGTGCAGCAAAGCGCCACACAACTTGTCTCCCGTGCTTTCCAAGGTGTGTGGCTTGGTGCATCAGCCTCGAATTGGCCTTGGAAGGAACGTTTCAGGGTGACATGTTAAGCAAACAGTTTTTAGTTCCTCTAAAGGGCTTTCTCCTTAGTCATCAGTCTTGCACGTCGTGAACTTCTCTCCTGTGCTAACCTCTTTATCTCAGACCAACGCTTGCAACCTACGTCCTCCGCTATTTGCTGGGTGTATTCCAATCTGTGTCTTCGTCTAAAACCTTTACCTTCTGCAGCTCCTTCCAGTACCATGGAAGTTACTCCGTAACACACGTCCTACCATCCTCTACCTTCTTCTTGACAGTGTTTTCCATGTATTCCTTTCCGCACCGATTCTCCAGAGCTTGCAGTAGAAGAGATTTGTTTGACACTATCATTCCTTGCTTTATCAGTCCACACAATTTTCAACATTCTTCTGTAACACCACATCTCAAGTGCTTCGATTCTCTTCTTCTCTCCTTTTCCTATAGCCCAAGTTTCACTACCATACAGTGCTGTGTTCCAAACGTACTTTCTCAGAAATATCTTCCGATCTGATAAACTGACTGTAAATGTAAACTATCACGACCGCAATTATCACATTTATTTAAATATTTAGGGCTATGAAGCAGTCGTCAGATGATTTCTTGTCGAAATGCCGTCTTTCATCCCATTTTGCAAAGTAAATCTTCGAGGGGGTAAGGGGAGGGTGTTGTAGGTTATTCGAAGATCCGATGCACATCCTAGTTCACTAAAATGGGAGTAACTACTATGTTAATAACAAGCCAGGGAGTGCATTGGACTTTCAAAAAAGCCACAACCTGAATAAGAGTTTCAATCTGCAGTGGAGTGTGCGCTGATATGAAACTTCCTGGCAGATTTATGTTGTGTGTAGGACTGAGATTCAGGACCTTTACCTTTCGCAGTTAAATGCTCTACCGACTGAGCTACCGAAGAACGACTCACGATTCGTCTCACAGCTTTCCTTCTGCCAGTTTTAATCTGTCAAAAAATTTCATAATAGTGTACACATCACTACAGACTGAAAACCTCATTCTGGAAACATTCCCCAGCCGTGGCTAAGCCATATCCCGCCGTATCCTTTCTTAAGGAGTGCTAGCCTTGCAAGTTTCACAGGAGAGCTTCTGTGAAGTGTGGTACGTGGGAGGTGAGGTAATTGTAGCAGTAAAATTGTGAGGACGGGTCATGATTCGTGTTTGGGTAGCTCAATTGCTCGAGCACTTTTTCCCGTGAAAGGCAAAGGATCCGACTTCAAGTCTCGAGCCGGCACACAGGTTCATCCGCCGGAAAGTTTCTAGATGCAAGCTGCTTAGAAGTTGTCATCTACAGAAAACGACAAAACTTTGGGTTTCAACAACAAATTCACCTGACCACGGCGCAACAGCCCAGAATATTTTAATAAGTGTTAAAGATCGAGTCGCAGTCTCGTTTGGCGCAGAACAAATCTTTACGTATTTTGACAAATAATACATAAAATTTTTACCTAGAGATAACACAGTGACATTTCATTTGAAGGTCCATTGTGCCTCGCATCGAGTGGGTTCAAAGATCGAACAACAGTTCGAGTGTCGAATGTACCTTAATCTGTAAGTTGCACCAGTATTGCCAATACCTTGCCGTATTACGAAAAATAAGACAGATAACTTAGATATGTAAATAAGTTTGGGTCACTTAATTTGAAGGCGATCGTGCCACGATGCCGTGAGATAACGGTAGTGCTTGTTATACCTGCCTCAGAGAGACAGATTAAGTAACAGCAAGTACGCTATAACGGTACGGCACTAAACTTGTAAACCGTGAACCAGCAGCCACATAGTATTCCTACTAACATGATTTGAAACCTCTAACATATTATAGCAAGGGAATTTCGTTTATTTGCGATTAGTGTCACAACTAGGACGTCTCAAATTGTTTAGCTATAGCACAAGGAGTGACAGCCACTACCAATTTTAGATTTATGTACACCACTTAATCGCATTACCGAGTTTCTGTTTTAATGAACTTTGCTGTGGCTGGATTGTGAAATGGCTTCCTAGCATGCCAAAGTAAAAGTTTCCCAAAAAAGGAGAAATTTGAAGCTATAATCTGCCGAAAATCAATGGTTCATCAAACAACGAAATATTTTTACGAACGAAATATCTGTGTTTTTTTTCTTTTTGGACCGTGTTTTAAAATCTTTTTTTTTTTTTTCATTTCGCGATCGCTAAGTTATTATTCACACACAATCATTCTGCACGACAAACGTACCTTATTGTGACTACTTTAAAATAAACAAATTAGTTTTGAAACTGCACAATCAAGAGGTGATGACTGATACTGCCATATATAAATCTCATCTGCAGACCAAAATACCTCGAAATATGAGCACATTCAATGGCCTGACAGAGAGCACATTCTCACCTTACAGAATTTTTATATAGCCTTTGTCTAACGAATATGCAGGGTGTCCTATAATTAATGGCGTAAATGCATAAAGTTGAAAGTACACGATACTAGAAGCAAAAACGTCTCAGTAAACATAGGGTCGAAAATGGATACCTTACGAGCTACGAGCAATTTTTCATCTTCGATAGTGTGAAAGAAATTCCTTCTACTGCAAGCTCTTTGCTTTCCATGTTTTGGGAAGTGTCAATACGGACCAAAACAAGAAAAAAATGTCCAGCAAACATATGCTCTAAAATGCATACCTTAAAAGTTATGATCATATGTTCATTAGAAGAGCTATGTTTCAAAAGTAAACATGCATTTTAGAGCAGATGTAATGGGCATTTTTTTCCTGATTTGGTCCATACTGCCACTTCCCAAAATATGGAAAGCAGAGAGCTTGCAGTAGAAGAGATTTGTTTGACACTATCGAAGATGAAAAATTGCTCGTAGCTCTTAAGGTATGCATTTTCGACCCTGTGTTTACTGAGAATTTTTTGCTTCTAATATTGTGTACTTTCAATTGTATGCGTTTACACCATTAATTATGATCATCCTGTATAAACTACCCCTTGTGTATTAACTAATTATTAGACTTTGTCTCTGTATTAATGGACTAATAAAGAGCCTCTATCTGACATGATAACTGCAATTAGAACGTTGCGGTACCTTCGTAAGAAAAGTAGTTTTCTCCTACCTTCATGTATCTCGACTTGCAACTGTAGCAGCAATAATCATTCACGATTACACATAAATAGCTGTGTAAAAGCAGGGCAAATACGTGCAGTCTTAGCTCAACATGTAAACAGCAGTACACATAAGTCACGTGACTATTTAAGTTTGATGTTAGCCACATTCTGTGCTCACTCTATAGATATTCCCAGTCTATGACACGATGTATTGTACCCAGCTAGCTGGCGACTCCTGTGCGTTGTTTGTATCAGCCAGCCATGGTATGTATCCACCACGTTAGTCGCTGTTCACCCGTAACGTGGAAACAGAGCAATGCACTGTTTATTTTTAGAAATTTGAAACAAATGTTACCTCTCTCCCGGTAAAAATGGAGCGAAAACTACCAGTACGTCTATTATGATCCGTTTTTCTATCTGTTAATCTAATCAGGAACAAGCCCCAAGACATTGCAGTCGGAGTGTAGTCGAAGAGAATTCTGTATTAGTTCCCTTCCCGACCCTACGTAACAGAATATTGGGATGATAAGTAACCAGTCATCTCTCGATGATGAGCCACTAAGACAGAAGATTTAATATTACCGATTACGCATGCGAGGTAACAGCTATTAGGTTTTTTCAGCAGTAATTGATAGTGTTCAATAGTAATTTTTATCCTACACACAACTCAGCAACGCGTTTCGAGGAACAGTCACATCACGTTCTAAAACGAGGTTCAAATATTAAAACCTCTGCCACCATAACTACAGCTTTCAAAAAATGTTACAAAAACGCATTGGGCTACGAGTCTTACATTAAAATCGTCGGCTTCTGTCAGTGGCTGTCCCATCTCACATTGCACCTGTCCCTGACCTGCAGATCAGCTGTGCATTCCAAGAGCGTCAAGTTGGTGCTTATGCAGAGCTCCAGGGGTTGTGAAATGACAGCTGCGCGCTCATTTTGCGTAAACTTAGATACTGGATCAACCATAGAGCTGTTTTATTGGTCACCTACATTTTCCTCATTTTCGAAGTCTACGGTCGGCAGCTTCTAGCTACTTCGTTAAAGAGCCTCTGCAGATTTAAAGTTATGTTAAACGTTTTCATCAGGTGAAAATGCATATTACCAGCCAGTTGTTTCATTTAACCTACATATCATCTACCGCTTTCGATCACAGACATTCATCAGTGGATGTAAGGTAAAAATAGATCAGTTAAAAGCATATCCCATTTTCCTTCTAAGCTGATGAAACATCAAAGTTTTGACAGCGAAACCTCCCAAACAACTATCGTAACCAGACCTTGAAATACTAACGAACATACCTCACAGTGCTTGAAGTTAAATAACTAATACCAATAGCCAGTAGCTATTTGACTTGAAATGTGTGATACGTTCGTTGGTATTTGGAGGAGAGGTTACGATAGTTGTTTGGGTGGTTTCATTGTGGTAATCTTGCTTTTGCATCAACTTAATAGCAAAATGGGATATGGTTTTAACTGATCTGTTTTATCTTACATCCAATGACTATTGTCTTTGACCGAACCGTTGGATGATACAAGGGTTAAATAAAACATCTGATACTTAAATCCATTTTCTAAAGCTTTAATTATGTATCTGCTTTAAAATAATTCTTGAAGGCGTTAAGAAATCCTTATCATTACCTTCAGGATTCAGAATATTGTCGTGTTTCGTTTCATGGAGGTCGAACTCATATTCCTCAAGCAAGTCAAGTTTACTCCCTTTCTTTTCTGTGTGCAATGTTTCCAGTCTTCTTCCATTGCCACGAGGCATGACCCGTTTCGTATACATGATTCGAAACAGCTGATTTGTCATAATTACCCAGTGTGAAGGCATCAAATCAACACAGTATAATGTTTTCTTTTTCTTTTAACTCTGTGAACGCTGCAATTACGGTGGTAGACTAATTAGTGTTTTAATTTCATGAGACTAAGTTTTATAATTTGATGACGAGAGCATACCACTAAAATGCGTTGCTGAGTGTGCGTAGGACAAAAATACGATTGAATTCTACCAATTCTTACTGTAAGATAGAAGAAATGTCCCCACAGCTAGGAAAAGATGTACACCACCTTCTGCTGTAATACTTCTTGGTGTGAGTGTATGGGCTTAGCACTGAACTCCGCGATCATACACGTAAGACCGTAAGCAGTAAAACTTCCGTTTAACAATCAGTATACAAAGTATAAATCCTTCAGAAGAGAATAACTGCTTATTGTACACTGAGAGTCACTTTACATTCATTGACCTTCAAGCGCACTCTCACACCGGAAACACACACTTAGCCTGAATGAACTCTACGCAGAAAGAAATAGCACTGTCGCAATAACTGATAACATCAGCTGTCTGAGTCGCAACAGCCTTTTAATCTCTGTGAAAGTATTTGTCAATAATCTTCCCAATCATGATACTGAAAGACGTGCATTTCAATCTTATTCAATGCGCACGCCTTTCACATTTTACGTATTTTATTTTATTTGCATTCTTTCAGCATTTTACAATTTTCTATGGCAATTTTCTGGTCAGTGAGAGAGGACGGGGTCAGGATATTTTTCTTTATTTGGGAACCCAATGTAGCAGTCTCCTTGGAGTGGCCATGATGGCTTTCCTTTTCCTTCGTTGATCGTTTCTGTAGGGAGCATGTGGGACCAATTTGAATGCTGTGTAGTTGCCAAAGTTGTGCCCATCCTAGTCTTACATGTTGTAGTACCAATCCTGAAGCTTAACTTCTTACTCCCTTTTAACGCTGCTAAGTAGACTCCCTGACGAAACTTCTTCTGACGAATCACCAGCCATTTTCCGGTGCTTGAGCGGCTAGCCATAACGGTATCGTTTTTCGCGCCAATCCCGTGGCCTGTGGTTGGCCGTGTTAGGGGTGCACCAATACTTGTGACACGATGTTCCCAGCTACGCTTTGGAGACGTGGAACCTCGGTCAGTTCTGTGCTGTTCCCGCTCGCTGGTGGAGGCCTGAGGTCGCGATGCTGACATCGGTAAGCATGTGTGTACCCAGTGAATGCCAACTTGGTCATAATGCACTCTGAGCGCTAGGGATTCGTTTCTCATAAATTTTGTTTCGTAATTTTGATAATTCGTGAGTGATGTAGGTCTTGATGTCTGACCTCTGTCCGTTACGAGAGCCAGGTCAGCTATGGGCCATACCTGGATAGAAGATTCTTGTCCTCAGAGCTGCAGTATCGCCTTCAGCATCACTCTTTAGTATTTTTCTTGTGATACGTGTGTGGAGTTAAGTTTCTAGATTGTAACTTCGCGAAGTGGACTCGTGGTCCTCTGTGCTAGAACACGAGACCACGTGGCGAGCAGTTGGTCTTGCGTACTGCTAATTCCATAGTAACTTCGAAGCTTTGCAGTGATTTTATTTTCTTCGCTTGCACGAGTGTTGCTGTGGCGAATATTCACGTGATTTACTTGGTTTTCGGTGGGGAGGCCACTTTGGCACTTCCTTATTCTCGTATTTATCTCTTACTCTGTTTAGTCTACGGTAGTGGCGCATGCATGACGGTAATTCCATTCTCATGTAAAAGTGGTAGCGTATCCATTTAAGCACAACGATCAGACCCCTTGTTCCTCTTCCGCACTCCTCCTGTTCTTCGCCATTGTAGGGAGGGCAGACTGCTGTATCAATCTTTCCATCCTCCGCAAAATTATGTTCAGTAGGTTCTGAATGAGCGTAAATAACGACCTCATTTTCTCTGAATTTATGCAATTTCTCGTTTACGCTCTTTTTGTAATAAAGATGTCATACTAATATCTATCTGCATTCATCAATTCAATGAAACTCTCCTTTCTCATAGGAGCAGCTTGCTACCTCCCATTAAACCTTAAGCTCAGCAAATTAACTAATCAATCAGTTCATTTCTTAGTCGGTCTCCATAAGATAGTGCTGATCTCGCGCTTTTCTTTGTAGGGATCGAATTTGTTCTCGCTGACCCGTTGCGACCATGGCACTTACTGAACCGCTTATAACTAAATCAAATTCTTCCCTTCTGAATAAGGGAAAAGTCATGGCTCTCTGCGATTCATGAACAAAATTCCACTTGATGTGGTGAAAGTTGGTTGCTTTATCCTGAATACGTGATGGAGGGTTTGATTTAAATAACTATCGGCTATTCATTACATTTATTTGTTGAGGGATCATTCCCCAATTCCCATAGGAAGGTACTTAAAACGAACAATGCATCACTTTTAATATACTTCGGTCTTAACCTGCAGTTTCAAATAATCGTAAAGTCTGTCCATCCTTTCCTGTCTGTAACAGCAATTTCCTCTGTCCAAGCATGCTCACTACAATGTGAAGGCCTTTTGTGTCACTGCTGAATGTTCCTACAGTAAACGCTTCAGTGAAGGCTTTTATAGCGGAGTTTGGTTACGCCGATATTTCGACTCTTTCTGTACTCAATCAGCCTCACATGTACAGTGCCCGACAAAAAAAGTGAAACATCTTGAAGGCATGGTCGGATGTCAACGGCAACCCGTACATGTACACATTATCAACAGGCATGTAAATGGTTAGACTTTCAATTCCTCTGACAAGTAGAACGACCGCCAGAGTGCTCTAGTGTTGTTCGTGTTTAGTGTTATTACCAGGCCTGGTAGGGAACATAAGGACGCGTTCGAGGACAGCTGATGAGAGATCACTGCGAAGAATCCTGAGATGCCTCATACACGTGTGGCACAACGTTATCAGCACTAATCGTTGTTTAGATGGGGCATCATTGTGTGTCTGTATGTGCCTCCTGGTAGAATCACGCAATGTCCACATTTGTGGGACATCAGGATATGGCATTGTCTCGATTTTGTGCTACATGGGAACGTGAGGGCAGGGAAACTCGTAGTCGAGGTTCCAGTCGATGTTGCCTGAAAACCTCATGAGAGGATCGCCGTATTATCCACCAAGTGGTCCCTTCACATCTGCACCGGCCAAAGATAGCAGATATAGGACTCTCTCCAACATTTTGTGTCATCCAGCACCATTACTCAGGGAATTACCATCCCACGCATAGGCTACCGTTAACATCATAGACCAAAAGACTGCGTTTGGAGTGGTGCCAAGAATGGGAAGCATGAACTGCTCATTGCTGGTGTAGCTTTGTGTTTAGTGATGAATCGCAGTTTCGCTGCAACCTGAGGTGAGGTCCTGTTCTTACAGTGTTCTGAAGAAGCACAGCAGTGTTACTCCTGTCGTCGGAAACCATCGGGTATAACATCGCATTACAGCTGGTTGTGATTGATGGAACTCTGATAGTACGCAGATACGATATAGATATCCTGCGTCCTCTAGTGTTACCCCTCATGTGACAGTATAGTGATGCCACTTTTCAACAAGACGATGCTCGTCCACTCATAACACCTGACGTTGAGATCCTCCTGTGGCTGACAAGATCCCCCAATCTCTCCCCAATAAAACAAGTATTCGGACTTCATCTCCATTCCGCTGGCAGTATTGAGGTATCAAGGACCATTTACAACCGTCCTTGGATAGCTTCAGGATACAAATGATTTTATCACACACGTTCCAACTGAAATCAGTGCATGTATCCTGGCCAGAGGAGGCACAGCGTCATACTGATAAATGGACTCACACTATCAAATTCTCGGTACTTCACGTTTTGGGAAACAGAAAATTTTACACCATCAAGAGCCAGTCAGAAATTTGTCGTAGCTACCTGGAAATTGAAATAAGAACACCGTGAATTCATTGTCCCAGGAAGGGGAAACTTTATTGACACATTCCTGGGGTCAGATACATCACATGATCACACTGACAGAACCACAGGCACATAGACACAGGCAACAGAACATGCACAATGTCGGCACTAGTACAATGCAGGCTGCTATTCTCCCATGGAGACGATCGTAGAGATGCTGGATGTAGTTCTGTGGAACGGCTTGCCATGCCACCTGGCGCCTCAGTTGGACCAGCGTTCGTGCTGGACGTGCAGACCGCGTGAGACGACGCTTCATCCAGTCCCAAACATGCTCAATGGGGGACAGATCCGGAGATCTTGCTGGCCAGGGTAGTTGACTTACACCTTCTAGAGCACGTTGGGTGGCACGGGATACATGCGGACGTGCATTGTCCTGTTGGAACAGCAAGTTCCCTTGCCGGTCTAGGAATGGTAGAACGATGTGTTCGATGACGGTTTGGATGTACCGTGCACTATTCAGTGTCCCCTCGACGATCACCAGTGGTGTACGGCCAGTGTAGGAGATCGCTCCCCACACCATGATGCCGGGTGTTGGCCCTGTGTGCCTCGGTCGTATGCAGTCCTGATTGTGGCGCTCACCTGCACGGCGCCAAACACGCATACGACCATCATTGGCACCAAGGCAGAAGCGACTCTCATCGCTGAAGACGACACGTCTCCATTCGTCCCTCCATTCACACCTGTCGCGACACCACTGGAGGCGGGCTGCACGATGTTGGGGCGTGAGCGGAAAACGGCCTAACGGTGTGCGGGACCGTAGCCCAGGTTCATGGAGACGGTTGCGAATGGTCCTCGCCGATACCCCAGGAGCAACAGTGTCCCTAATTTGCTGGGAAGTGGCGGTGCGGTCCCCTACGGCACTGTGTGGGATCCTACGGTCTTGGCGTGCATCCGTGCGTCGCTGCGGTCCGGTCCCAGGTCGACGGGCACGTGCACCTTCCGCCGACCACTGGCGACAACATCGATGTACTGTGGAGACCTCACGCCCCACGTGTTGAGCAATTCGGCGGTACGTCCACCCGGCCTCCCGCATGCCCACTATACGCCCTCGCTCAAAGTCCGTCAACTGCACATACGGTTCACGTCCACGCTGTCGCGGCATGCTACCAGTGTTAAAGACTGCGATGGAGCTCCGTATGCCACGGCAAACTGGCTGACACTGACGGCGGCGGTGCACAAATGCTGCGCAGCTAGCGCCATTCGACAGCCAACACCGCGGTTCCTGGTGTGTTCGCTGTGCCGTGCGTGTGATCATTGCTTGTACAGCCCTCTCGCAGTGTCCGGAGCAAGTATGGTGGGTCTGACACACCGGTGTCAATGTGTTCTTTTTTCCATTTCCAGGAGTGTATATGGAAATGTTGGTCTCCTAACAGGTATCATATGATTAATCTTTCATTCCATTTGGAATTCACATAGATCGTCAACGTCAACATTCAGTGTGGCCGGCAGCCAGGGCATTCTTTTACTTCTTGTGTTGAGGAAGCAACTAGCCTCCGCACATTTTATTCCAGCAAATGTTGCGTCACTTCATGAAAACTGATAGCTGGAGGAACGTATGAAAGTACACGTCTTTCCATTGCATCAAACACATGTTCTGTGAGTGGAAAATAAGATGCTGAGCAGATTAATCAAGGCTCCCTGCACACCTCGAGCCTTTTTGGTTGTATGAACTACAATGTGGGGCTCTTGATTCTCCTGGAAGTGTTCACCCTTTGATACCCCTGTCATGAAGTATATGACAATAGGGTTTACCATTTCAGCTACATACTGACGAGACCTGAACCTCTCTCCAGCTGTTCCAAAATTAGCTCTGTTTTCATATCCAATAATTCCAGATTTTGAAGAGTTGTGGCTCTCGAGAATTGCTACTTACTGTGGCCTTTCACCAGGACGTCCACAGTTCCACTTAACCCTAGCTTTACGCCATGCATATCTCCCTCGACTGCGGTATGGTGTCCATGGTGAGCAAAAAAAGGAAACTCGTGACCGCAAAGGAGATCCCAATAACTTTTCTCGACGGTTAGTGGTGAAGATGAAATAAACAAAGAATTATCAATAGTAGAAAATAATGTGTAACTTATATTTTGGTTAGAGAACATCGCGGCTGTTTTCGTAAATTACTCTACACTAAATGCTGCAACAAGCCATAAGTTTTTCTGAAATAATTTTGTTGTACAGTTACTAGTTTCGGGCCTGAGCCCAAAGTCAGATGGTAGCGTTGACCTCTTTGTAATGTTTACATTTTTACCCTCGAGAAAAGTCCTCCTTTGCATATTGCAACACAGAGATCTGATTTTCTTTTACAGTTCATGCTGAATAGTGAAATGAATTAAATGCAAGATGGTGTATACATTTGTTTAGATATGTTAAACTTGCAAAGCAGTCAACGCTACCGTCTGATGATGGGCTCAGATCAGAAACTAGTTATGGTACAATAAAATCATTTTAAAAACTTGTGGCTGGTTGTAGTATTTCCTACAGTGCAAGCTGTAATTTCTTAGACTATATTGTTAATACTAAAGAAGACATTTTTGTAGTCCTACTCATGCCACTATACTTAAAATCTAAAAACTAGTCTTTTTTCCTTCTTACCAATTTTTAAATGCAATGGAGTGGAAGGAGTTGTCCAGGAGAAACGATTAGCATTGAAACTTGGTTTACTACATGTCAAACATTTTATTATATTGGACAAATGATCAAAAATTTTGGTTGCTGCATGTTGAACTGCTTTATGAATGACTGATGGCTATAGTAATGGGTATTAGGCCATTTCTTCCACTAATGTTGCAGATATGAATATCACTATTCTTCTGAAATTTCGATTATTATTGACGACGAATTTTATTAATGAATATACATATTGTGGTGGCACAATTAAGAAACTCATCTTCTTGAAGATGTATCTACATGATGACCATCGAACACCCCATATCATTCTTACTGCTCGCATTTGTGCAATCAGTACTTACTTTCTAACTGATGAGTTACTCCAGAAAATTATTCCACAAGACATGACTGATTAGAAATATGCAGGGTATGTTAGGAGATTCATTCGCTTGTTTCCAAGACTAATAAAAATACAGAGAACAAAGTAATCTGAAATTAATTTTTTGACAAGCCCTGTAATATGCTTCTTCCATTTCCAGTATTCATCAATTTGTACACCTAAAAACTGGGAGCATTATACCCTATGTACTGATGCTTGCTCATGTGGTACATAAACTGCTGGTATGACCCTGTTTCTTGAACAGAACTGAATGTAGTGTACCTTCTCAAAATTTAGGGTAGTCAGTTTAAAGATAACCACTCTGTCAAACATCACTATCAATCTGTTCTGTAGCTTTCTCTCTAATGGTATGTTTTACAACACTAGTATCATCTCCAAATGGAACCACTTTTGCTTGTTGAATGTTAAGTGGTAGGTCATTGACATACATAAGGGACAGGAGTGGACCAAAAGCTGAACCCCCACTGGTGTCCCTTATACAACGTTTTGCATTCTGTTTGTCAAGCAAGATTCAAACCAGTTGTGTGTAAAGAAATAAATTACACAAAATCTACGTTTTTATTAGAGTGTGACATAACCTACACAATCAAATTCCTTAGAAAAATCATAAAAACCAAATGGTGATAATTTATTATTTAAGGCTTTTAATATTTGGTGACTGGATGTGCAAACAACATGCTCAGTTGATTAACTCTTCTGGATCCAAACTGTGATAAGCTAAGTAATCTTTTCTACTAATATGTGAGACTAATTTCGACTATGCACTTTTTCCAATATGTAAGAGAAAGGTATTAATAGAGATACTGGACGAGAATTATTTAAGTATTTCTTGTCACCTTTTTCAGGAAAAGCCATAACAATTGCATATTTTAACCTGTCTGGAAAAATTCCCTGTACCAGTGGCGCATTATGTATGTTACTAAGGACATTACTTGCTAAGCTAGAAAAACATACCTGAATTTTGTTTGAGCCTTGCGAGGTAGCCACGTGGTATCAAGCGCCTTGTCACAGTCCACGTGGCTCCCCCGTCGGAATTTCAAGTCCTCCCTCGCGCATGGGCGTGTGTGTCGTCCTGAGCGTAAGTTAGTTTAAGTTAGATTAAGTAGTATGTAAACTTAGGGACCGAGGACTAAGCAGTTTGGTTCCATAAGACCTTACCACAAATAAAAAAAATAAATAAAATTCCGTTTGAATTTCCATCAACACAATGTGAGCCTTATTTTACAATTTTTATAATTCTTTTAATTTCTGTAAAGGCTCCTGGTGCTGTTTCTAGTTACTTACAGTTTTGTGGAATGACCTTTTAGTATTTTCCCTTGCTGCTTCATCTAAACCATTTAATCCTACTTTTACTGCTCCACACAGAAAGTGATTGTGAAAAGTACTTGCAGCTTGTGAATTATCGGTCGCAACATTATCATTATTATCTGCATTATTAATTTCTGTCAGGATATGCATACTTCTGACGTCCCTTACAATATATCCCCCTTTTTAAGTATTCAAGTAACGTCAGCTCTTGACTTATTCTGATCTTAATATAAATTTTCCCCTTTACTTTCTTAGACCTTTATATAAATTTCTCACTTCCTCTTACATTCGTGAGTTATATTGATACGTATTTACTAATAAATGAGTTTAAATTGACATTAGCATCTCTTTCTGTACATATATATCATCCCTCACCACTTATTTTAATTTATTTTTTAAACACAGTATCCTGTACTGATTAATAAACCGCACTGCTCTGTATGAACCTACCTCATGAGTGTAGGGTGTATTGTTTATTTCCATTACTTGCACAAATGATCAGGTAGTCCATTACCTACTGGGTACATATTAATTGTTTCAGTGTGAGCACTGCCTATAAAAATGTTATGAATCAAGGTCCTACTACCTTGCCCCATATAAGTTGGAAAATTAACCACTGAACTCAGACTGAAACACACAAATGATGATTACAGTTAATTTTCACTATGCATCTATTTAAAAAAAATCTACATTCAAATATCGAAAAGCTACTAACTGTTCATTTATGTCTGACAGATAGCTCAGTCATGCATCTAGATTTGTCATTAATCGATGAAAGTTTGGTAGAGGGAGTCTGCAGACAGCTACAACTGCAAGAGAAGTATTCTGCACCAATAACTCACAAACACATACTTCTACTTTCTGATCTACAAGAAACTGATTCTATTAATATTCTTGATTTTCTGCCCACCTTTTACATATGTTGCGACTCCTTTTTCAATGGTCATTTTACATGCAAATGATACTACTTTATAATCCATTATATTTAATTTCTCTGTTGTTGTGATTGTAATGTGCTCAGAGAGACAAGGGCATCTGTCACTTCAAACTTTTTCACATCTTGTAGGCTACAAGAAGGCCATCTTCCATGTTTCCAGCCCCTAATGTTCTAGAGAAATAAATTAATGTTATAATCTTCTTCTGTTTTAACTTTTTTCAGCCCATGTGTCTATAACCTGACTGCAACCTAGAAAATGAGCCTTTCTGTCTTCTGCAACCACAGGTATTTTACTTGTGTATTGTGGCTCCCCTTAGTCTTTCTACAAGATGCTCATCTAATTTGTTCTTCCTCTTTTACTCAGATGAAGGTGGTAAATCACAGAGTTTTCTTATCGTCTAATATGGAAATCAGTCAGTTTGGAACACATGCTTGTTGATGCTTGGAGGTGGTACCGTTTTATGTGGGCAGAACGGTAGAGTGAAGTTCATGGACATTTTTTGCATTCTCAAGATTCAGTTAGATAATGTAACTTATGTCTGAATCACTTGGCATGCTCAATGCATTAAAACTATCCACAGACAGCCGTGAAATATCAGAGACCGGAAGATATCACATCCTTGACCTGCTATGGAGACCATTAACATGGAAATATATAAAATAGAGGGATTTGTCGTTATTTTCCTTGTAATCCGCCATGAAGCTATTGTCTGCAGCAGCATATCCATGAGAACAGTGAACTCTACCACATCTTCAACCACACTCAACAAATTGTAATTGTTCTATGTCTGCAATAAGCTGCAGTCTTACAGCAGTAACTTTCAACAAAATCTCCCATGGTTAACTGGGTGATGTCATATAAAGGACAGGATCCAGCCTGTATGTTTCGAGACAGAGTGCGGAGATACATTCTAAGATATCGGCTAATAACAAGACAGTTTCGAAAATAAGGCAGAGTGATTTTTTAAAGTCATTCAATTAAAAAAAACGCCACAGGTTGCATGCTTTTTGGTACTGAAATTCGTTCACTGTTGTTTCATTGTTTTGAACACCTTAATGCAACACAACAACTCATCCAACAAAATGGATTCACCAATCATACACTCATATGGAAACACCACTTTTTTATTAAACATATTGAACTGCTTGCTGTTGGGGAAATACGTTAATTTTACTTTCAACTCAGCAGCTTTTGAAATGAGAAACATTTTTCTAGAGAGAATGCCAGAAAACTGAAGACATCTATATACTGAAATTTTATGTCGCAATGATGTTTCACTGCAATAGTTTTACTAAACGTTTTAGACGTTTTCGTATTTGTCACAATCACTGCAATATGTAATGGATTTATTTTCATCACTTTATTACTTTCAGTTTCTACCACTCGTTGGCATAGTTTCATAATGCATAAATCAGAAACATGATTCGACAGACTGAGAAACGCTACCAGCTCTGTAAAATTAGGTCTGTAATTTAAATTATACTTAGCACATGTAGTTTCTCGAAATCTATTAATAAAATGTGTGATTCAAAACAATTTACATGAAATGGTCCCTGAAACTGCAGTCAGCAATAAGGTACAGCTGTCTGCTAAACGATTCCATATAGTCAGTATCTCAGTACAACTGAAGTCCTGAATATTTGTCACAGTAAGTGTCGTGTTCGTAGAAAGCAGTACTACATGTTTTAAGTACACAAATTTCGACATTAGCACTAAGTAGTAATGAAGTTTGAATCTCTGCTTGTATGACAAACAGTGCTTTAATTTCTTGCTATACTTCTCAAAGTTTATGTCATTTTTCTCCACATTGAGCCTGAAGCAGTTGACTAATGTGAACTGTGAACAATCAACTAAATGTATAGTCAACAGAATGGTTAGGCTGAAAATAGGACAGACAAGTCAGACTCAAATTGGGAGCAATGGTGTGTTGGTTTAAAATTTGTGAAAAAGAAATGCACAACTGGATCGTTGGTTCCTTTATCATTGATTTCTGAGAGACAATGGCAGTGATAATAGGACCCACTTTCATTCTGTGTTAACTTCTCACTCACAGCAATACCATGTGGCCAAGGAGTTTTCAATATATTAATATCATATGAGTTTTTACTGAGGTGTAGAGGGTACAGCTCATCAGTCGAGATGACATTCCTTCTTGCTGCCAGCATCCAAAGTTGGTTTTCGGCGTCTTTGCTAATTTTTCAATCCTCTTACCTTCTGTCAGCTGAGATGAACACATCAGGCCATGGCTTCTGTACCCCATAGCGAGGAAGTACTTCTGGAAGAAGTATGGCTGCTCAGTGATGGTGTCCAGCGTTGGCATACCTACAGTTGAGTTGCTGCAAGATGATTAATTAAGTTAAACAATTTTGTAATTGTCTCTAAGGCAATAGTGCAGCAAAGAGATTTTTGGACGACTTTGTTTGTGCAGGTTGCATACATTCACATGCAAGTATACAGTCAGGGGCAAATTACTCCTCTCCCTTTAATCTATTGTTATACACTGTCATTCATCACCTCCTATGGGTTGATTTAAGACTGCCTGGGGATAATCCTTGTGAGGAACCACCACCCTTCACTCTCCTTTCCCACCTCTCTGGGAAATCCCCAACTGTCCCCCTCCTTCTCCTTGATACAAGCATACTTTTGATATCAAATTATTAGACTAATTAATTATACTGATCAATTAATTACTCCCTCTCCCTCTGGAAAAGCCCTGGCCCTCTCCTTACATCATCAACTTTCACTCCCCTCCCCCAACTGGAAATTGGTGGGAAAAAGACTCAGTCTGTGTAGGAGAGGTAGTATGTCATGGCATGGAGTAATATTACATTGTCGATCATATTTTGTGGTATATTCTTTATTTTCTCAGTTTGTGGAAGACACGCCTCCCCCAACAGGTACAGCTCAAGTCTGCATCCCCTACTCACATTTTTCATGATGTAATAACTGTAAACACTGAGGAAAAATGAAGTGCCATATATTAGTCGTCATTTTGGGTCACTCAAACGTGTATCATTTGTCTGGGAACTGTATCTGTGTGCTGCAGAGGTCAGACCCCTACTGAAGCCTTAGTTCCATACATCAATGCCAGGTGGTTTTAGCATTCCAGTTGGATCCCACACCTAAATCCTCACCTGTGATGAGCTGTCAGACAGGAAGCATCTGAATATGGAGAGCTCAGGTGATGATGATGAAAAAAATTAGAGATGTTGTGGTGTAGTGCGCGTTTTGCCAGATATTTTAGCTCAGTTCAGAACTACATTGCTGCAGTTCCTCAGCATGTAATTTCCTCCTGAGAAGATAGTGTCAAAATGTGTTCAATTGATGAGATGTAGGTGTTGCACAGGAAGAAGTTTAATAAGTGTATTACATGTAAGTATACAGCTAAGGACTCTGTCCAAAGCCTACTGCATGAGGAATGGAAGAAGGTGATATTCAATGAGTGTGAAGTCAATACAAATAGCTGTGATACAGTGGGAAGGGCTTCACACCTCACAGAGACTACCAACTGATCTGGAGCTGTTCATATTTTTTGAAATGACTGGTTAACTCACAGAGCAGGAGACAACTTGATCCTATTACACTATCCCAGACAGAATGAACCAGAGGTTTTCACCTTGGTGTATGGGCCTTGAATATACTCGTTCACAATATTCCCACTAGAGTACGTTTCATATGGGTTTTGTTCCCCTATTACTTCCCTCAGTAACCAATAGGAATGCATGGCCTTTCCCCCACATGAAAACTGGCAGAAACCAATAGGAGTGTGGGAACACTATATCTGGTCATGTGACCATGCTGTTGGGAGTTATAAAGCATATTTGGTCTCAGTTGTAGTAAGTCTGTAGAAGAACTATGAAATGTCAACAGTAGCCAAGATCCTCACCTGCCACTATCTCGCAGAGGCATAAAAATATAAACACTCGGTTTTGTTCCATGTCTTTATTCAACTCCATATCTTTGCCTGTGGATGCTTGTTGTTTCTTCCTCTTTGATCAGTGACCTCTGACTGTGCATGATGGCAGCACCCTCTAGTGTGTCCAACCCTTAAGCATGTCCAAGCAAGCAGTAGCTACTGCTGACTCGTCAGGACCTGCAGTGACCGCCATCCAGTGGGCAGCACTGTTGTATCTTGTAGCACATCTGGTTAGCATGTTGGAGCAGGACAACAAGCTGCTACTTTCAGTTATGCTCTTTGAATTGTGTAACGAAGACACCCATCCAGTCTGCAGCTCTATGAAGAAATGTGCTGGGGGCCCTACACCACATGGGTCAGGGCAGTACTGCTCTCTAACACCATTCCAGAATATTCTGGTGTTAATGCAAGGGCAGAGTGCTGATGTGCTGGATAGGAAGCTACCAATTCCTGCCAGTGCTCCACTGCTTTTCACTTCAACTTATAATTTAACTGCTAGCGCTTCAAAACGTTTCAATATTAGTATAAAGGCATCAGTTTACAGTGACTGTCATGTTGTATTAGAGATTTAAATTGAATCGATAAGTGTTAAAGTGTGATTTACAGAGTTGTAATGGGATGAACTGCGTCATTCAGAAACCTACATCGATCAAAAGATGATCTCAGAGTAGTCTCCATCTCGTCCACCCTCAGAAATTTACTGTGCTGTCCCCTGATGATATCTATAACATAGCTGTATGACAGCATGACACTCATGGTGAGATGTGAAGGTTCAACCATTTATATACAATGCTCCACTGTTCCAAACTTGTTTGCTCTATGGATGGTGCTATCCCTTGTGTTGGAAAGCCTGAAACATGGGCTTCCATATAAAAATACTGAGAATGGTCCCTCTTTGTATAGAGTACACGCAGACGATTTAGAACACTGCATCAATACAGTGTCAAAAAAGAAGCTGAAGGAGCACCAATCAGTTCGTGAGAAATACATGCTGAATTCTGTGCATACAAGAAAGATTTATTTGCTGTACTGCTGTGAAGACTGAACTAGTGAATTCTTACTGATATCAGTGCCATTGCTTCTGTGTGAATATGAAAAAAAATATTACAACTCTTTTTTGCTTTTCTTATTTAACTACCTTATCATTATGTAATGTAAGGTGTAGCCATTGTAGCTCTTTGGTAATATGATTGCACTATAGTACCTAACGATACTATTATTATTATTATTAATACTACAAGTGCTCATTATGAAATCCCATTCCACTCCAGAACTTGATACAGTCAATATCATGGGGGCAGGTGAAACACCAGAGGTTATTGTAAGTGACAGGCCCTGTGATGGTGCAGAAGTATACCAGAGAAAAATAAAGGAATGGGATACCCCTACCTGACAATACACGAGCAATAACTGTATGTCCATCCAACTGTGAGAAGACTAATGTTCTCATACCACTGCTAACACACCAAGATGGAGTTCACTTTGAGCATGTATTTTCATAAATGGTGTTTTGGTCTAAGTACCAGTTACTGCAAAGACACTGCTGGGTTTAGATGGTGTAGTAAACAAAACTTTCAGCTAAAACAGTCAAATTCCTCCACAAGAAAAAGTAAAGCCAAGCACCATATTCATATTTGGTGATGTTGCTGTGGAAAAGCAGGATAAAAGTCTGTGATATTTCTGTTTTGGTTGTCATCTACATGTTGTTGTATCTTATTTGCGTCAAAATTACTCCAGCATCGCAAAACAACTCGTGAGGGATAATGCAAATCTCACTATAGCTTTCAAACAGAACAGTTTGAGTTCAAACCATATTTTCCAGATGCATATGGGAATTGATACATCAATGAATGTTTTTATAAAGACGTACGCAGATTGCTAGAATCACACACAGTATGAGATTTTCGTTATCTATTAACCAAGAAAACTGAAGTGATGGTAGTTATACTCGTAGCTGGAACTTCCAAGTATTACTTTGTATACAGATATGAAAAGAGTTATGAGTAGATTAGGTTTAATGACACTATGCACAAGTTCACATGTATGTCAGGAACTCAGAATCAGTGTGCATAGTCAGACAGTGTGTATACATAGTTGGAAAATTTCAGCCTCTCAAACATAAAGTTAAGGATCTATAAATGTATGCCCTAACCCTTCTGACTCTAATCAACGACTTACATCCTAGGGTTAAGGAACTAGAGACATAAACCCAGATTGTACTGAGAAAGACACAGATGACTTAGGTGCAAATGTTGATTGAATTGAAAAGAAAGTATATGACTTAATTGTAAAGATTGATTGAATTGTATGGAATGTAAATAAGGTGCACCCTGCAAAAGAGTCTGCTTAGAGTTCAATAAGATGTCGACAAAGCACGTTATTGTTGCACAGAAGCTGGTTTGAGAGAAGTTACGACTAATAAGATTAGGACGTTTGGATCGAGAGCACACACTGCGAGAAACCTTCAAACCTGTTACTGACCTTTCAATTAACTCTCAGCGAAATTACACGACGATGGCGTTCCTGATTTCATTAACTGTCACAACGATAATAGGATAGACTAAAAATTCAGTGCCAGTGGAGAAACACCGTACTTATTGGTCATGCAGCCTATAAGTTTAAAAGGAAAAACAAATCCGGTAGCCAATAGAAAATTTCAAAAAACAAGTGGTCTAATGAACCACATTTTCCTAAATCCCACAAAAACTTTAAATTATTTGCCCAAATGTATGGTGATGTATGGCAAAATACAGAACTTGACTATTGCACATAGGAAAGTGGGAAAAAAGTGGAGCACGAAATATAGAAACATTATAAAACCAATGAAGAATCTCGATACAGCATTGATTATGGTATTGACATTAGCATAAAAGAGTTGGCCCTAATCCCCCACAGTGTATATACTACAACGATCCCCATCACCTAATAGATGAACTGCAACTGCTCGTGGCTTCAGATGCTGCTGGTAATACTGCTCATTCGAATGAAGTTGTTTCAGTACTCTCCAAGCTTGGAGAAAGAGGTATAATTCAATAAGTATGGAGATAGTACTATGACAAACGCACAAACGAACACACGAAACATACCCTGGTAGGCACATTATGATTAAAGGCTTTGACGACTTGTGACAGTCTGATCTTGTAGGTTTGCAGGAATATTGATATGTAAATAATCGTTATTGCTACATACTGTAAATTTTCTGTGCATTACCTGGTAAAACCAAAATGGGGAGATATGTCACTGATGGTGTTTGAGCATTTGTTTCAGAAAGGGACGAATAGATGTCTAGACAAGCTCCAAACCGAACATAGTGGAAAGTTTTACAATATGTATTTCAAGACTGTGGTGCAGTGGCATGAAATATATCACTACTCAGCATTCAACTACCTGAAGGTGAGTATAATGGGTCGTCTAAACAGAACAATGAAATGTCAGATGTGGATTCATTTTAATCTTCACAGCTGATAGAAATGGATGGACATCTTTCCGGAAATAAATGCACAGTATAATTGAAACAATACAATACAAATGACCCCAGTCGATGTTCATGATAATGGAGTCATGGATACACTACACTGTCACAAAGAAATGCTGGATTCACCTAAACAGAAATTTAATGAGGGTGATTTGATATGTATCTTGAAACACAAGACAGCATTTGAGTAGTCATGCGTCCCATACTGGTCGAGTGAGATGTTCACAGTTCCAAAGTGCAGAAAACCAATCTCAGAACTTACATCTTAAATAATAGCAGCGGCACTGAAATTTCAGGATGCTTTCACACAGAGGAAATGCAGAACAGCTCTGAAGAACATGTATTTCTCATGCAGCGTGCCATAGAACGTCGGGAGGATAGAGCACTAGTTAAATGGCTTGATTTTCCTGCAGCACAAAAGAGCTGGACTGAGGCTGACAGATTGCTATACAGTGAGGTGCACAGAGTAAAACCAGCACAGTAGCATAACATGCATGATAGGTGACACAATATAGGTGATGGTATTATCGACAAAATTCCAGTGGCATTGCACATTCTGGGTTATACTTCCTGTGGACCTAGTTAGGAAAAAAATCAGCATTCTGTGGTGTGTTAATGAAGGATACGTTACCAAAGACTATGTGGAGATCAGGAGAATGTGAAATTGTGAATTTAGATGTTGCAGGAACCCACTGGGTGACACATGTTAAGAAAAATACAAATAACGGTTACTATTTCGACTCATTTGGAGACCAGCAGCCACCAGAAGAGTTACAACGATGCTTCAACGTCAGAAGACATGCTTTCTACAATTTTCATCGCTACCAATACTTGAATACTTACTTATGTTGGCACTTGTGCATCATATTCCGCCTAGTGTTTATGAAGAAGGATGTACACTAGTGGAAATGGAAAAAAGAACACATTGACACCGGTGTGTCAGACCCACCATACTTGCTCCGGACACTGCGAGAGGGCTGTACAAGCAATGATCACACGCACGGCACAGCGGACACACCAGGAACCGCGGTGTTGGCTGTCAAATGGCGCTAGCTGCGCAGCATTTGTGCACCGCCGCCGTCAGTGTCAGCCAGTTTGCCGTGGCATACGGAGCTCCATCGCAGTCTTTAACACTGGTAGCATGCCGCGACAGCGTGGACGTGAACCGTATGTGCAGTTGACGGACTTTGAGCGAGGGCGTATAGTGGGCATGCGGGAGGCCGGGTGGACGTACCGCCGAATTGCTCAACACGTGGGGCGTGAGGTCTCCACAGTACATCGATGTTGTCGCCAGTGGTCGGCGGAAGGTGCACGTGCCCGTCGACCTGGGACCGGACCGCAGCGACGCACGGATGCACGCCAAGACCGTAGGATCCTACGCAGTGCCGTAGGGGACCGCACCGCCACTTCCCAGCAAATTAGGAACACTGTTGCTCCTGGGATATCGGCGAGGACCATTCGCAACCGTCTCCATGAAGCTGGGCTACGGTCCCGCACACCGTTAGGCCGTCTTCCGCTCACGCCCCAACATCGTGCAGCCCGCCTCCAGTGGTGTCGCGACAGGCGTGAATGGAGGGACGAATGGAGACGTGTCGTCTTCAGCGATGAGAGTCGCTTCTGCCTTGGTGCCAATGATGGTCGTATGCGTGTTTGGCGCCGTGCAGGTGAGCGCCACAATCAGGACTGCATACGACCGAGGCACACAGGGCCAACACCCGGCATCATGGTGTGGGGAGCGATCTCCTACACTGGCCGTACACCACTGGTGATCGTCGAGGGGACACTGAATAGTGCACGGTACATCCAAACCGTCATCGAACCCATCGTTCTACCATTCCTAGACCGGCAAGGGAACTTGCTGTTCCAACAGGACAATGCACGTCTGCATGTATCCCGTGCCACCCAACGTGCTCTAGAAGGTGTAAGTCAACTACCCTGGCCAGCAAGATCTCCGGATCGGTCCCCCATTGAGCATGTTTGGGACCGGATGAAGCGTCGTTTCATGCGGTCTCACGTCCAGCACGAACGCTGGTCCAACTGAGGCGCCAGGTGGAAATGGTATGGCAAGCCGTTCCACAGGACTACATCCAGCATCTCTACGATCGTCTCCATGGGAGAATAGCAGCCTGCATTGCTGCGAAAGCACTGTACTAGTGCCGACATTGTGTTGCTCTGTTGCCTGTGTCTATGTGCCTGTGGTTCTGTCAGTGTGATCATGTGATGTATCTGACCCCAGGAATGTGTCAATAAAGTTTCCCCTTCCTGGGACAATGAATTCACGGTGTTCTTATTTCAATTTCCAGGAGTGTATAAATTGAGGAAACGGAACCTGACGATTTAGAAGAAGTTTTAAAATGGTCTGGAAAAGAGATTGTGCTATGTGCAAACATCAATACACTTAAATCTGAAATAAGCAAAACGAGTGCAATGACTGGCTTCAACCAGAAAGATTAAATATGACGGCCTTTCAACTCCACAAAAGGACCAGTCTTGAAGAAAGATCCTAATTAATTTTGAGATCCGACCAGTCACTGGATGTATTTCCTGTGAGTATAATCGGGCTCGAGTGTAACATTACAACAAACTCTTATCTTAATAACAGATCGATTTATGCAATTTATGGATGCTTCCCATCAGCAGGAAGAGCGTATAAGATCGTTGAGACCCCTACGAACGCTATTTACTGACCAGTAACCGTTCGAACATGGACTATCTGGTGCTGCTTGTTACGGGCCAGGAAAATCTATTTGTTGACTTTCGTGGAAAGAAAATCACTGTACAGCTACATCTAAAGTTGAACCAGCAGTGATTTCAAATTTGCAGAGACCCGTAAGGGGGACGGGTGGGGGAGAGAGAGCGGCGATCTTTAACCAGCCAGGACCTCTTGAAAGCAGAAGTGACTACCTTTATCTTGCCAGACTGGAAGCGTCAGTGACGAGCTTTAACCAGTCAGGGATCGCAACAGCCCTCAGCGTCCTCGTGTTGTCAACGATGGTTGTAAGATATAAAATCAATTTACAATGCACACTGTTGCACTTCACAACAGAACAGCAAGGTGACGATGTGTGCAGACTATGAGTTTCTTAAATCAGTAGGTCTTAAACCTTTCGATATAACTTACATGATGGAATTTGATGAGTGTACTGTACACCAGGAAAGCTTCTCACACGAATTTTATGTATCAACCACATTTAACAAGAACGATGAGATTATAATTGGTATCCTACACCATCCCACGCACGATTTTCATATACCTTGATGGGTCATTTACAAATAGGGATGGTACTGCTACAGTGGCAACCCACATTATGTGTTCTTGTTTCATTAGATATGATATGAGCTTAATTGGGTCGAGTCTGACCTTACATGCAATGTAGGCATAACACCAACTCTTAAAATGTATGTCCCTGCTTCTCTCTGAGATTTGAACGATTTAGAAAATGATGAATGGTTCGTAGACCAGCCAGTGGGTAGAACAGTGGAAGAGTGGAAGAGATTTACTGCATGTATACTTTTAAAACTGCTTATGGGATACTTTGAGGACATGTGGCAAATTGTCATGAATGCTAAACCAGAACTTATCTTAGTACAGAGTACAACAGGTAACAACTGTAGATTATCCTGGCCCACAACAACATTCAAGAAGCTCAAGAGGAGAACGAAATCATCATCAATAAAATAATATAGATAATATCACACATCACTCTATCGGATGAGCAGTGTTTGAAGCTTTTAAAAGTTCTGAACGCCGATGTATTTCTACCGCTATATTTCTGTTTACAGGAGGTTTTTGAACACCCACTGCTACCCACTGCAAAGATAAACGCGACTTATTAAAGCCTTGTCTCAACTGCAGACTCCCTGGTTCTTCATATTGTGTCTCAGACCAAAAGAAGAGGGGATGTAGCACATGATTCCACCAAATTTGACTACAGGTTAACTAACACTAGAATGTGAACTCTAAATTCTATCTGTATGATATTTTACACATGCAGTGGAATGAAAATGTACACAGTCTATACATATGACATGTATGCAACACTCTATGCTTGATATTATGAACAGGAAGAATATCTACTCAGCTCATAGAAATTAAAAAATCTGGTGCCAAACATCGTAATAGACTGCTCGAAACAGATCGAGATAGTTAAATCTACAAATGTATGATTTTTTTAAATCCCTGGTAAGGTTCTCAGAACACACTGCAGCATATGCTCTAGTTCTATATGCTCCCTCACTAGTGTTGTGCAACGAACTATATAACTGAACAGGTGCTGCACCATACCCAAATTATTTCCCAATGGTATCTCAAGGTGTGAACATTATTGCAGATACTAAGGGTTTCTATGATGATGACTATAGACAGTTCATATTTGAAGATGTTGAATTCACAGCATACACAGAAGATGCCAGAATAATATAGATATTCTTAACAAACATTGCATGACTGAGTTCTTTCACAGATGTGAAGTATGCTAAAACACAGGGGAGTACAAAGTGGTTAACACGTTTCTAAATCAGAATTTACTAGGAAGATCCCCAATTACTCTATAAAGGTATGGTGACTTCACTTGGATTATTCAAAGACACAGATACCATCATTTACAACAAAGGCGAGGAGACGATTACGTGAATGCATCGAATCTTAAAGTTTGCTGCTACTCAAGACCTTGAATTCTTCTTTGATTGAAGGAGAAGGAGAAGCAGAAGAAGAAGAAGAAGAACATGCACGAAGAAAGAGTAGTGTCTACTCATGGAAATGTAAAATTACTTTTATGTTGGATGAAAAATAAATGATTTTTTACCTCACAATCTCTGTATGATTCCTCTTGACCCTGTTCCCAATTCTATAGTGTACAATTTTGCCCAGACACTATGTCTGTGGTTCCTTTAAAGTACTGGTAATATGATTTTAGACATGATCACTATATGTCATTCAAAGTGGACACAGTCACATACCTTCTGCCTCCATAAGACAATGCAATCTGCACCTTAGTTGTGCTCCCACAGAATCATTCTACAAAGAAGAGCCAATAGGACTTGTACACTTGCTTAATATAGTGTAGGGCCCCCACAAGCACGCAGAGAAGTAGATTGTTTTTACCAGTTTTAGCGCACTAACGCAATTTTAAACGAAATTCTGTTTTATGTGTCAAACAAATAATTTTTTAAAAAATCAGCATATCGAATTAAATAAATCGATTTCATAATGTTAATTTAATACCTATATTTTACAATAACAAAATTAAATACAATAAACAACTGATATTTAACTTCATTATTTCATTTATAATGTGAATGTAACACAGTAACATGTATTAGTTAACAAAAGTAGGTTGTTTTTTAAAAACTTACACTGTTATCATAAGTAAATTAATTAAAATATATCACTTAACAAAGTAATTATTTTAAAAAATCACATTTTCAACGTAAGTAAATCAATTAAAATGTATTAGTTAACAAAGTACATTATTTTAAGAATCACAATGTGAAGTAAGTAAGTAAATAAATAAAATGTATCACTTAAAAAATTAATTTATTTTAAAAATTTTACATTGTGAATACAAGTAAATAAATAAGATAAATTAATTACAATAAAAGTAAATTATTTAAACATTTTACATTCTGAACTCTATATCATGAAATTCAGTATTTCTATTTCTAAGATTTTTCATTTGTCCTTTTTTAAATATTTCAAAATCAAAATCATCAATTAATTTAGCAAATCTATTTGGTAAAATAACTTTAAAACCGTTATTGAGTTCCAGAGAAAGTTGTTCTCCATATCTAGTACTTAAATTTTCACAGTTTGTAATATTATATAAAACATTTATATCTAGCTCACTTACTTTTTTAATTTCTTTAGAAATACTTACATTGTTGAACTTCTTGATGAAAGTAGTTTCCATTCATGAAGAAAAATTTTATATTAGTTTTACAAACATAAATTAGTAGTTTTTATTCACCACATTTTTTTAAAAAATTGTAATTTTGAATTTATAGCTAAATGATTCACTGAAAATTATTCTTTGTTCTATTTTTTAAAAATCTAATAAAAATTATTTCTTATAAATTGAAACCCTAAATGAAATGCAAATTAAACTAAAAGAAACATATGAACTAACTGAGCAATCTGAAAAAGATTTTGATTGTCCTGTTTGTTTCAGTAATGAAAATAATAATCAATTTGTTAAAACAATTTGCACTCAAATATTTCATAAAAAATGTATTGACGAGTTGTTAAAGGAAAAGAATATTGTCCAATTTGTAGCATTATTATAAAATAAAACATAATGTACCAGAAACAGTTAAAATAATTGATATTTGTGCTATCTTTGATGATCAAGATGAAGCATCGTATTATGGTGATTATTTATATATATAAATTGTAAAATTATAAAAATTATAAAAATTTCACAAATTTAACAAATTTTTCATATATAAATGGAGCAAATTCAATAAGAGTCTTCTGAGAAATCTATATTTTGTGAATATTGTATTATGGAGAAATCAATTGATAATTTTACTTTACAGAAACATAAAAAAGATGATTATAGAACTATATGTACACCATTTATAAATAAATGTCTTGTAAAAAATTACAATATACATAGAAACTCCTTGTGTATATGGAAAAGTGTTGCTAAATATTATTTCAAGGAACATATACAAGGAAATCCAAGTGAAAAACATACAAACATATTATTAACAATGAGTAGCAAAGAAGTTGAAACTCAAGAAACATCTACAATCTATAACGAAAATGTTGTAAGTGAAGAAACATCTACATCTACAAAGATATGCAAAAAGTTGTTAAGAAATTAAACATTTAAATTGTTTTTACGTAAACACTTCACATAAAGATAAACACAATAATAAATGTAAGAATTGTACTTTAGAATATATTAAGAATAAGAAAACTTTAACTAATTGATTTATTATTTAATAAATAATATTCCTTTTAGATTAATTAAATAAATCACAAAAACAAATTTTTAAAAAGTAATTGATTGTTTAACTAATTGTTGATAAACTAAATAGTAAACTAATTCTTTTTATTTTTAACTATGTTTGACCAATGTTTATAAATTGATTGTTAAACTAAATAATAATTGAATTCTCTTTTTGATTAAGTATCTATTAAATAAAAGTCCTTATCAGTCTACTAAAAAAATCATTTTCTTAAAAAATATTTTTTACAAATCTAATGAATTTTTTTGTAATAAATAAAAGAGCAAACTGAAAACATACATTGCTAATTAACTACAACAATTAACTGTTGCAAGTCTTCATGAGAA
Source organism: Schistocerca cancellata (assembly GCF_023864275.1). Taxonomy (NCBI): domain Eukaryota; kingdom Metazoa; phylum Arthropoda; class Insecta; order Orthoptera; family Acrididae; genus Schistocerca; species Schistocerca cancellata. The sequence goes on from NC_064628.1 coordinate 408,588,158, forward strand.
TTGTAGAATAAATGATTTATAATGTTATTCAAATTAACAAAAAGCTGATTTACTTAAATTTATTATTAGAAATCGTTCAATTATTGTTAGAAATTATACACTTGAAGTATGTGAAAATATACAAATATTGTCAGAAATTACCAACAGAAGTAAGTGAAAATCATACAAATAATGTTAGAAATTATACATCTGATGTAAGTGAAAATCATGCATATATTGTTAGAAATTATACACTTCATGTAAGTAAAAATCATACAAATATTGTTTTAATTATACATCTGAAGTGAAAATCATACGAATGTAAGAAATTATACATCTGAAGTAAATTATAATTTTTGGAAACAGTGAACATATTACAATGTTGACGATGTTTTCCTAACTAAAGAAGATAAAACATTAAAAAGAATATGTCCATTTTCTACAGATATATTTGTAAAACCAAAAACTAGAACCATTAAAGAAGTATTATATATTTTATAAAGATTTATTTGAGAAACCAAGAGATACAAATACAGTTAAAAGATTACTTTGTTGAAAAATCTTTGAAAACAGATTAGAGACTATAAATTTTGAAAATAGTTTAGATATACTTGAGCCTAATCATTTTTAACTACAGTAAAAACTAAATTTTTTGTATTGTATAAACTATTTGTAAGTACAGCATGGTTTAAAGATCAATTTTAATTTATATTGTGAATGTAACTTACAAACAAATGAAGTAAATGAAAAAGTTCAAGAATTTGGACAACAAAAACAAAACTATACTATTACGACAGAAAAAGACTGTAGTAAGAAATTTGAGCAAGGTAAAAAGATATTTTCTAAAAATATCTAACTTTCAGGCACAAGAATCGGGGTGGTCATTAAATAAAATTATTGGTTTATTACTAGCAGTTAATAATTATGTTCCACTAAAAGCATCATCTTACAGTGATATACGTAAAGAAATAAGAAACAAGAAAGCTTGTATTAATATAAAAAATAATGATGAAAAAATTTTCTATGACCTACCAAAAAAGCTTTGTTTCCTGTAGATAAAGATGCTGAAAGAATAACAAAATATAAGAATGTTAGCCCTACTCTTGATTATAAAATTGAAAATATTAAGTTTCCTGTATTAGTTGATGATATTCCTAAAATAGAAAATATAATTAATGTATCTATTAATGGTTATTCATGTGATGGTGAAGAATGTGTATCCATTAAATATTACAAAATGTAAAAAAGGTAAACACATAAATCTACTTTTTTCGAGGAAAATGATAATTCACACTATTGTAACAAAAAAAATTTATCTGGGCTTGTATCAAGTCAAATGACCAAACATAGTGAAGAAAATTTATTTGTGATTCAAATTTACTACATTTCAATAGTAAAGACACATTAAACAATCATACAACAAAATGTTTAACTAAAAAACGATTAAAAGGTGAAATGCCAAGTGAAGGAAAACGTGTATATTTCAAAAATTATCAATATACACAAAAAGGTCCATTTGTAATTCATGCTGATTTTGTATGTTTGCTTTTAAATATGGACAGTTGTGAACCAAATCCAGAGACACCATATGCAATCAAATATCAAAAACACGAAACAAGTGGATTTTGTTACTACATAAAATATACGTATGGAAATTATAAACATCATGTTATTTATAGAGAATCAATTTGACATAAAAATTAGTTGTAAGTACAAAATAAGAAGTTAAAAATGGAAAATTTTATTCTGAAATTGAAGAAATGCAACCACTTACATTTGAAGAAAACAATATACATAATAATTCGAAAGTTTGCAAATGGTGTAAATATCATTACACTGAAAGTAATGAGAAAGTTCATCATCATGATCATGTAACTGGAAAATATATTGCACCATGGTGCAATAATTGTAATTTAAAACTACAACAACCTGATTTGTACCTATTTATTTACATAATTGATCTGGTTATGATTAATTTCTTTTTGTAAAAGAACTTTGTTATGATAAATAAGAAATAGAATTTATACCATGTAATGAAAATAAATGTATTAGTTTTGGTAAACGTACTAAAAATTAAAAAATGAGATTTGTTGATACATTTACATTTATGCCTTCTTCACTTGATAAACTTTAATAAATTTAAACAAAAATGAATTGAGAAGTATTAAAAATTATTTTTCACCAGCATTATTTAATTTAGTAAATAGAGAAGGAGTGGTTCATTGTGCAGGCTCCTGTTGTCACGTCCTAGTTCATGAACCATGGGCAACATATGAGTGGCCCTGACAGTCGGGATACCAGTTACTTTGGAATAAGGTTGGACATGTCGGACATATTCTGAGTCGTGGTCACCTTTGTGCTCAGATGGCGATGACTACCAAATCCACCTGTTGGTCCCTCAACCATTAGGAGTAAAACTCAATGAGACCTGGGGCAAGTAAGGCTAACAACCTGCTTCCCTGGTACTTTAAATATGATTCTGGCAACAATTAGAGCAAAATGCCTCAGACCTTTGGAGGTGACAGAGTCACACCTTTAATTGACAAACCTGGGCCTCCTAAGATATGACTTGGCAAATGAATGGTAATGAGATGGGGAGCTATTAACATCAGTGGGGGCTACTCTGGGAAGAAGGTACAGCTGGCAGAGGCTGCAAGTAAGATGGGGTTGGACATGTTAGCTGTTAGTGACATTTGGGTAAGGGATGAGAAAGTAGAGTAAGTGGGAGAATACAACGTCTACCTGTCAGTAGTCAAAGCAGGAATATCACAATGGGGTGTAGGGCTTTACATCAGGAAAGAAATGGAACTCAGTGTAGTTGCAATAAGGTATGTAAACGAACGAATGATGTGAATAGATTTGACAGTGTCTAACAAGAAAATTACGATTGTGTCAGTATATTCAGATTATGAAGGGACAGGTCAAGATAAGATGGATAGTTTATATGACACACTCAGTGATGTAGTTTCTAGAGTGAAGGACAAGGACAGTGTTCTGCTAATGGGTGATTTTAATGCCAGGATTGGAAATCGAACAAAAGGGTATGAAAATGTTATGGGTAAATCATCTTAGGTAGATCATCTTAGAATCTAAGAGGATATGGAGGCCCACAGAAACTGGAAACAACTTATGGATTTCTGTGGTAGTATGGGCTTGGTAATCACAAACTCCTTTTATAAACATAAGAACATTCACCGGTATACTTGGGAAGGCAAGGGGACCAGATCTGTCATTGACTCTTAAATAACTGATCAGGAATTGAGGAAGACTGTGAGGGACACACGTGTGTTCAGGGGATGCTTTGATGACACTGATCACTATTTAATCTGCAGTGAAATTGATATTGTGAGGCCGAAAGTGCAAGAGGTCTCGTCGATATGTAGGAGGATAAGAGTGGAGAAACGTCAGAATAAGGAAATCAGGCGCAAGTATGTAACAGTGATCTCAGAAAGGTACCAGTTAGTTGAATGTAGTCAATTACAGTCAATGGAAAAGGAATGGACAAGGTACAGGGACACAGTACTAGAAGTGGCTAAAGAATGTCTTGGAACAGTAGTGTGTAAAGGTAGGATGAAGCAAACAGCTTGATGGGATGACACAGTCAAGGCAGCCTGTAAAAGGAAAAAATTGGCATATCAAAAATGACTACATACTAGAACTCAGGTAGGCAGAGAAAGTTACGTTGAAGAAAGAAACAAAGCCAAACAGATAGTTGCAGCATCGAAGAAGAAATCTTGAGAAGACTTAGGAAACAGGTTGGAGACTTTGGGTCAAGCTGCTGGTGAACCATTGTGGAGTGTAATTAGCAGTCTTCAAACGGGGGTAAGATGGAAATGACAAGTATTTTGGACAGGTCAGGAAAACTGCTGGTGAATCCAATTGATGCCTTGGGCAGATGGAGAGTTGCTCAATGTAGGTGACAATACGATCAGTAATGTTTCAGATTTCGATGTACAACGGGATAGGAATGATGATGAAAATAGGATCACATTTGAGGAAGTGGAGAAAATGGTGAATAGATTGCAGTGCAATAAAGTGGCTGGGGTGGATGAAATTAGGTCGGAACTCATCAGATACAATGGAATGTCAGAACTTAAATGGCTACACAGGATAACTGAAATAACGTGGGAGTCGAGACAGGTTCCATCAGACCGGACAAAAGCAGTAATCACACCAATCTTTAAACATGGAAACAGAATAGATTGTAACAACTACAGAGGTATCTCTTTAATCAGCGTTGTGGGTAAAATCTTCTCAGGTATTGTTGAAAGGAAAGTGCGAGTATTAGTTGAGGACAAATTGGATGAAAATCAGTGTGGGTTTAGGCCACTTAGAGGTTGTCAGGTCCAGATCTTTAGCTTACGGCAAATAATGGAGAAGTGTTACGAGTGGAACAGGGAAATGTATCTATGCTTTATAGATCTAGAAAAAGCATATGGCCAGTCCTAGGAGGAAGTTATTCTCTGTTCTATGAGATTATGGAATAGGAGGAAAACTTTTGCAAGGTCTTTACATAGATAGTCAGGCAGCAGTTAGAGTTAACGGTAAATTGAGTTCATGGTTGAGAGTAGTTTCAGGAGTAAGACAAGGCTGCAACCTGTCTCCACTGTTGTTCATATTATTTATGGATGATATGTTAAAAACAGTAGATTGGCTGGGTGAGATTAAGATATGTGACCACAAAATAAGCAGTCTTGTATATGCGGATGACTTAGTTGTGATGGCAGATTCGATTGAAAGTTTGCAAAGTAATATTTCAGAGCTAGATCAGAAATGTAAGGACTATGGTATGAAGATTAGCATCTCCAAAACGAAAGTAATGTCAGTGGGAAACAGATATAAACGTATTGAGTGCCAAATAGGAGGAACAAAGTTAGAACTGGTGGACGGTTTCAAGTACTTAGGATGCATATTCTCACAGGATGGCAACATAGTGAAAGAACTGGAAGCGAGGTGTAGCAAAGTTGATGCAGTGAGCGTTCAGCTATGATCTACTCTCTTCTGCAAGAAGGAAGTCAGTATCAAGACTAAGTTATCTGTGCGCCATTCAATCTTTCGACCAACTTTGTTGTATGGGAGCGAAAGCTGGGTGGATTCAGGTTGCCTTATCAATAAGGTTGAGGTTACGGATATGAAAGTAGCTAGGATGATTGCAGGTACTAGTAGATGGAAACAATGGCAGGAGGGTGTCCACAATGAGGAAATCAAAGAAAAACTGGTAATGAACTCTATAGATGTAGCAGTCAGGGCGAACAGGATAAGATGGTGGGGTCATGTTATACCCATGGGAGAAGCAAGGTTACCCAAGAGAGTCATGGGTTCAGTAGTAGAGGGTAGGAGGAGTCAGGGTAGACCAAGGAGAAGGTACCTGGATTCGGTTAAGAATGATTTTGAAGTAACAGGCTTAACATCAGGAGAGGTACCAATGTTAGCACTGAATAGGGGGTCACGGAGGAATTTTATAAGGGGGACTATGCTCCAGACTGAACACTGAAAGGCATAATCAGTCTTAAATGATGATGACGAATACAAAAGTTGTTTATATCCATATGATTACATAAATTCTTGAGAAATTACCAACAAAAGAAAAATTTTGCTATAAATTAAATGATTGTAACATAACTGATAAAGATGATAAACATGAAAAATTAGCTTGGCGAAATTCAATATCAAAAATCTTGGTGAATATCATGATTTGTATATTAAAACGAATGTACTATAGTTAAGTGATGTATTAGGAAGTTTTAGAATAACATTTATAGTCATAAAATCTAGATCCTTCTTCGTATTTTACAACAACCAGGTTTAGCTTTTGATGCAATGTTAAAAATTACTGAACAACAACTTGAATTATTATATGCTTATGATATGGTTGTAATGGTTGAAACGGAATAAGAGGAGGTATACCACAATGTTGTAAAAGATATGTAACAGCAAATTATAAAAATTTAAAAGATTTTATTAATAGAGAAATATCAAATTCTAAAACATATCTAGATGCAAAAAATCTTATATGGTTACGATATGAACCAATATTTATCATATGGTGGATTTCAATGGGATGAACCAAATAATTTTAATCATACAAAAATAAGTGAAATTCCAAACAATTGTGAAAATGGTTATATATTTGGAGTAGATTTAGAATCTCTTGTATTGCAACTTACAAAAATAGATAAAGCTTTAAAATTTAAACAAATTAATTGGTTGAAGAAGTATCAGTTGCAAAGTGATTTAGAAAACATTGCTGTATGGTGTGGCAGGTGGCAGTTGACGCTAAATAACAAAAACTGTGAGGTGATCTACATAAGTTCCAAAAGAAATCCGTTGGAATTCGATTAGTCGATAAATAGTACATTTCTCAAGGCTGTCAATTCAACTAAGTATCTGGGTGTTAAAATTACGAACAACTTCAGTTGGAAAGACCAAATAGAGAATATTGTCGGGAAGGTGAGCCACAAGTTGCGTTTCATTGGCAGGACACTTAGAAAATGCAACAAGTTCACTAAAGAGACAGCTTACACTACACTCGTTCATCCTCTGTTAGAACATTGCTGCACGGTGTGGGACCCTTACCAGGTAATATTGATGGAGGACATCAAAAGGGTGCAAAAAAGGGCAGATCGTTTTGTAATAGGGGAGAGAGTGTGGAAGATATGATACTCGAGTTGGGTGGAAGTCATTAAAGCAAAGACGTTTTTCGTCGCGGTGAGATCTATTTATGAAATTTCAGTCACCAATTTTCTCTACCAAATGCGAACATATTTTTTTGAGCCCAACCTACATAGGTAGGAATGATGATCAAAATAAAATAAGAGAAATCAGAGCTCGAACAGAAGGGTTTAGGTTTTTGTTTTTCCCATGCACTGTTTGGGAGTGGAATGGTAAAGAGATAGTATGATTGTGGTTCGATGAAACCTCTGCGAAACACTTAAATGTGAATTGCAGAGTAATGATGTAGATGTAGATGTAGATGTACCATATATAGATTTAAACAAACAGTTAAGAACTAGGCTACAAATGTATAACCATATATATATATATATATATATATATATATATATATATATATATATATATATATATATATATATATATATATATTTTAATAAAGTTCAAATTAATATAATAACCTTATTTCTTCTATTTGTTCTATATCGTCACCTTCTTTGTTGTGTGTGCCTTTCTTAATCTGTGCTTCTAATGGTTTCAGTTTACTTTCTAGTGAATCAGTTATAACAAATGCATTAAGGAAATTTCTTTGCATTTCACTTATCACTTTATTATAATTTCCAACATAGCATTAGTAATGCCAGTTCTTTATTTCTTTGCTCTAATTCTGAAAAAGCTTCTTCTACTTCTTCTTTGGTAAACAAGTATTGTTTAGTAACTACATCTTTTTCATCCATTGGATCAATTACATTATCAAGTTTCATATATTTAAAAGCAATATAATCCTTAGTTACTTTAAAAATAGTATTAATTCTTTTTGAAATTGTTTAATTGCATCAGTTATCTTTACATCTATTGATGATTGAAGTTGTTTAATAATATTTTAATTTTTTTCTGAATTGAATGTATGTGTATTATATACTTCTTCAGTTTGTTTAGTTAGATGTATCTTATTTCCATAAATGTCCGTTTATTAAATCTAAAATATCATCAAAATTATAATTCACATATAGAAATTTTAAAACAAATAGACATAAATGACCACATACTACTTCATCAAAATTTTGTATCCTTTCTGTATTGTAGTATAGTTCATTTTTTCCTAAATAGTTAACTAATTGTTTTCTTATATTACCACCAAATGAATCAAAAACCAGTTTTTAAAATAATTTTTAAAATTATTTTTACGGGAACAGATCCCATGAGTAACAGGATTATCAGATGTATCTAAATTTACTATACCATCTTCAATTTTAAATGGTATATTTGGTATTACATCAATAATGTATAAACCACAAAAATGTTTAGTTTTTGATTATTTAGTAAGTTCTTCTACATAAAAAAACTACTTAATGCATTAGGATATTTGTCAATTACTTTATGAAATTTTCTTTTGTTTTCTTCATTCCATTATCAACTTTTTCTCCATTGCTGGGTTATGTCATTCTTCTTCTTCTAATTCATCATTTTTGTTTTTATTTAATACTGCATTTGCAATTGCTGCAGATCCTCCAGCTAATGAACCAATTGTTGCTAAAAATGGTAATGCAGCGAATAATAATGGAAGATATCCACCTTCCTGTTGTGTTAATTCTATACAATCTCTCTTTTTGCGAAATATTCAAAGAAAAATTTTGCAACAGGAGTACCTAATGTAAATAGAAAATTTCTCCAATTTTTTTATCTTTCTTACATTTTGTGGGTCAGTTAAAAATGGTTCAATTACATTTCAATGTTAATTATTTAACTTTAATTCAATTGAATTTGCTTAGCTACCACTACGTAGAAAAATTTAATCAATTGTAAACATATTCATTGATATAGTTAAAAATTTAATAAAGATTTTTTAAATAATCAAAAATTTAAAAAGTTTTTTTTAGTTTAAAAATGTATGAAGATTTCTTTTATAGTTTGTAAATTTTATAAAGATATTTATATAGTTAAAAATTTTATAACGATTTTTATAGTTAAAAATTTATGAAGACTTTTTATGTAGATTAAAAAATTTAAATGATTTTTATATAGTTTAAAAATGTATAAAGTTTTTTAAACAGTTAAAAATTTATAATGTTCTTTATTTTGGTTTAAAAATGTATATACATAAACTTTTATATAGATTTTTGTATAGTTTAAAAATTTATAAAGATTTTCATATAGTTAAAAAAATTTATAAAGATTTCTATAATCCCCAACCATTTTCATCAATATCAACATTAATTTTTATACCTTTATTCGTTTTCCATACATTATTCCTCTAACTGCTGTTGCTGCATTTTTTCATCATAATGAAGCATCATTTCCATACATCCTTTCTTTTCCACCTAACTGAAGTACTTCATCAGCTATATGTCTTTTTTCTAAATCTACACATACACATTAAAGTAAATGAAATTTTAAACAGAATAACTGTTGAAAGTGATGTAAAATTGTATTTGGATATAGCAGATAATATTGTAAGTTTACTTGGTTTTAGTAGTCAAGTTGTTGAAGCTAGTGATAGAGCTGTAGGAATAGATGTTCCTTAAATAATTCCTTTTGAATTAATCAATATAAATTTGAATCTCGCTGAAGGATTATATGTAAAAAATAACGATCATTTTCATAAAGAAACTAATATTATTGCTTCATTTAAACATAATGCAGAGTTTGGTTGACCAATAATTTATGTATCAAATTATGCTGTAAATGTTTCTATTTGTAATACAATTCAAGATTTAGAAGTTACTATAACTGATGAAAATGATAATTTAATTGACTTTAATGGTGCTACTGTAACAATTATTTTAGAAATATCTTAATAAATTTTTTCCTTAACCCATTACCGGCCATGTTCCCTTTTTTGGCACATGTATAATTTACTTATTTCTACATAAGCAATGGAGCATTTAGCCTTTATTGTTGCACCTGTAGGTTCAACTAACTGCTATATTGCCTGTAAATGTTAAATAAATAACTTTTTTCTAAGTGCTTCATGTCAGGAAAATTATAAACTTGCAGATTTTTTGTTCTCGCACTTGGCAGCACTGTAGGTCTGCTGGTAGTTTCTGGACGACAATGAGCTGTGGTTTAGTTGTCTGGGCGTGTTTGTTATGAATGTATGGATGTCCGTGTAAGATTAAGTATACTTCAGATTTTTGCAATATCGATATTTTTATGCGTTCCAATAATGGGACAATGGCGTGTTACCATGTATACACATATTATACAGAGAAGAATTGCATTTTACGTTCTTTATATGTGCTTTTTTCATATTCCAACAGGATAAAAATATGCCGCATGGACTTACACTTGAAGAAATCCTAAGCAGAACTAGAGACCCATCAAGAGAGTGACAATGAAAATGATGATGTAGAATTTGCGATTATTCCACATGACGCAGATGTAATAACAGATGAAGAAGACATTGACGAAAATGTACTGGCCAATGAGTCTGTTGTTCAAGATGTAGCCGGTACTTTAGAGCTCATAACCAGCCCAGATGAAGCTAATGCTAAAATTGTACCTCCAGAAGGCAAAAGAAGGAAAGCGTTAGGAGATGGAGTAGAAAGTGGTATGTTATCTACAAAAAAATATAAATGTAAGTGATATAAATGTCAACCAACGTACACAAACACTGGTGAACCAGGGAAGAGCAACGAACATTATGTTGCAGAATGTCTAGCAAATAAGGCAGTACCCCAGGTGTTTGAGGATTTTTTTCTGAGAAACTAATGAATACTATTATTGAACAAAGCGAAATATATGCTTGCCAACATAATAAATTAAATTTTCTGCTAACAAAAGAAGAAGTAAAATCATTTATTGGTACACTACTTCTGAATGGTTATCATAAGCTTCCCCATGAGAATATGTACTGGGATCAGGCTCCTGATGTCGGTGTTCCTTTAGTCCTCAACTCCATGTCAAGAAATAGGTTTCAGGAAATAAAGAGATTCATTCATCTCAATGACAACTCCAAAAAAGACAGAAACGAGAAGATGTACAAACTGAGGTTGTACTTTGAAATGCTGAAACAGGAATTTGGTAAATTTGGCGTATTTCATTCAGAACGCTCAAGTGATGAAATGATGGTCTGTTAATATGACAAACATTTAGCTAAATTGTTTGTGAGGGGAAAGTCTATCAAATTTGGATATAAAATTTGGTGTCTTACAAGTTCCAATGGCTTTCCTTATAATTTTTCGCCATACTGTGGGAAGACTGACAACAACCCTTTAGATGCAAGGGTAATAAATGAACTAACCAGCATGATTCCAGAATCAGAGTATCCGAATTATAAGCTCTTCTTTTACAACTTTTTCACCAGTGTTGACACACTCATCACACTCGGAAAGAGTAAAATGAAAGCTACAGTAAGAGAGATCCGAACTAAAACATGTCGTTTGGTTGACTCGAAAAGAATGGCAAAAGAAAAGGAATGAGGTTTCTATGACTACATGTTTGACAAAGAGAACGAAGTTCTGGTTGTGAAATGGAGTGACAACAAAGCAGTATGTGTAGTGACAAATTACAGTACTAACACTCCTCTGAGTTCTACTAAAAGATACTCATAGGCAAAGAAAACGGAAATATCTGTCACAATGCCACATCTCATTCAGGAATCAATGCCCATATGGGTGGCATAGATCTACTGGACAAGCAGATATCACTTTATAGGATGAGGATAATGTCAAAGAAATGGTGGTGGCCATTATTCACACAGATGATAGATATCTGTGTAGTAAACACATGGCGTGCATACAAAATTTTAACTCTAATGAGAAGCTCTCACTTTTGGATGTCCGGGAGAGAATAGTGATGTTTTACCTATCAAAGAAAACAGGATCAGTACTAAAACGCAGAGGACCACAAGGAAGCAAATTGATGGGAGGACGGGTGATCGCAGATGTACCACTAGATCCAGGAAATCATTTCATTGCGCCAAGTAAAACACATAAGAGATGTGCTTACTGCAAGAAAGAAACAACAAAAATGTGTGATACATGCAATGTTGGTGGACAAGACAAGTGTTTTGCTTCATTTCATACTGCATAGATATTAAATAATATTAAAACATCCTTTATTTATTGTTTGTGCTGTTTCTTACAACATTATGAATGGACAATAAGGTCGTGAATTTGGATAGCGCATTTGACCGATGCCCCAAAATTGGGACAGTCTGTAGTTTTTGTTCTAATAAATTTTCAAAACAACTTTTTATTCAATTAATCACTCAATTTAAAGTATTTATGTACAAAAGTTTGCAAAAAAATGATAGAGCTCTGGCCAGTAATGGGTTAATAAATAAGTTATTGCTACAACAATCATGAATAAAATGGAAAGTTATCAGTATTGATCATTTCCTGTTAATGAATAAACTAACAATAATTTAAATGTTCCTAACAAAGATACAGAAATTGAAATAAATATTGGTGATGGTTGGATTCATACAAATCATACACAATTATACATGAATTTTAGTATTATTGGAAATGATGGTACCGATATTCCAACTTATGATGGAAAATTAAACAAAAAGTTAATTCATAGTTATGTAATTAAATTGATTGTCTTTATAACAATAAAAAAGGAAATAATATATTATCTGGAATTGAAGATACTTTTATTTCGTCAACATTTTTACTAAATCTAATTTCATCTGTTACTGACAAAATTAGTTTAGAAGGATATATTCTTAACAAATTGAAAATAAATAGTAAAAGAAATGAAATACTTTTTCCACTCTCATTACTTGGTGGACTTCTGAAGGGTTATACAGAAAATATGTTTGAAGGCAACTTAACTGTAGTTTTTACATGCAGTTCATCTTCTGGAGTTACAATTCTATGTTGGTTTCATAAAAATGATGCTGGTGTTGAAATAAAAGATACACTTCCTAAAGAAGGCAAAATAGTTATAGAATCAATCGAAATACATGTACTAGTTGTACAAATTATGAACTTGAACAACATGAAAATATTCAAAAAAATCCGGAAATACCTATTTCTTTTTATGAACTTGAAACAGAAGGAGTTGCTGGATTATTTGGTAAAAGCATATTTGAACTAGATACAACAATTTACCGTAACTCTACAGAATTTGATATGCCATATTTTGGTTTTGTTGTGTTTCAGAGAAATCGTAAAAATAATCGGTTAGTTGATTCATCGTTACTTGATCACATTAAACTACAGAAAATATATTTAAAAAGTTCTAAAAATGAGGTTTTTCCTCAAGAAATGTGCAATATTAATCCACCCAAAATTTTTCTAAAACCATATGATGAATTTCTACACTTTAAAAGAATTTCTTTAGAAAAATCAGATACTGATATTAATCCATTTAGTTTTATAACTAATTATCTAATATATGTAATCAATATGACATGTAGAAAGAATGTTATAGCCACACAAAAAACAACTATGAAACTTTGTACTACTTTTAATGATAAAATTGCAAATGATACACTTGCTTATGTAATTATGTAGGAAAAAAAATCTTACATATGATGTACAACATAGATTACTTACTGAAAATTTTTAATTATTAACATTTGCTTCTGTATAAATGAATGTTAAATTTACAAATTTATAAAAGTGTTAACTTCATGCTTATATACATTTCTGAACCATTTTAAGACAGATAGAAAAAATAAAAACTGAAAATTTTAATATATACTTTAATTTTGTAAAGTAATACATTTTAATTCTTTACTTACATTCACGCTGTAAAATTTTTAAAATAATGTACTTACTTAACTTATACATTTTAATTAATTCACTTTATTCACAATGTGATTTTTTAAAATAATGTACGTTGTTAACTACTACATTTTAAATAATTTACTTACATCAACAATGAAAAGTTTTCAATGTAATTTAATTTTATTAATTAATACATTTTATTTATTTACTTGCATTTACAATGTGGTGTTTTAAAATAATGTCCTCAGTTAACTATTACATTTAATTTATTTACTTATGTTCACAGTGTGATTTATTTAAAATAATTTACTTATGTTTACTAATACAATTTAATTAATTAACTCATTTCAAAGGCGATTTTTTAAAATAATGTACTTTGTTAACTAATACATTTTAATTAATGTACTTATGTTCACAAGATGATTTTTTAAAAATAATTTACTTTTGTTAACTAATACAATTTCATTAATTTACTTATTTCACAATGCGTTTTTTTAAAAATAATATACTTTGTTAAACTATACATTTTAATTAATGTACTTATGTTTACAATATGTTTTTTAAATTAATTTACTTCCGTTAACTAATACATTTTCATTATTTTACTTATATTCACAAAGTGATTTTTTGAATAATGTACTCTGTTAAGTAATACATTTTAATTAATTTACTAACATTCACAGTGTATTTTTTTTTAAACTTACCTTTGTTAACTAATATATGTTATTGTGTTACAATCATGTTGTAAATGAAATAATGAAGTTAGAAATCAGTTGGTTATTATAATTAGTTGTTTTATTGTAAAAAATATATGTTTAGTTAATGTTAATAACCCGGTTTAGTTGATTAAAGATACTGATTTTTTTAAATCAGTTGTTTTACTTATAAAATACAGAATTTAATTTAAAATTGTGTTAGTGTAGCAAAACATACAAAACAGATCTACTCAGAAGTGCCACAACATGATGCAGCATGGATTCGACTTATTTCAGAAGTAGTATTGGAGGGAACTGACACCATGAATTCTACTGGGTTGTCCATAAATCCATAGAAGTACAAGGGCGTGGAGATCTCTTTTTAACAGCACGTTGCAAGCCATCCCACATATGCCCAATAATGTTCATGTCTGGGATGTCTGGTTACAGCAGAAGTGTATAAACTCACAACAGTGTTCCTGGAGCCGGTATGTAGCAATTCTGGACATGTAGGGTGTCGCATTGTCCTGTTGGAATTGCCCAAGTCCAGCAGAATGCACAATGGACATGAATGAATACAAGTGTTGAGGCAGGATTCTTATGTGCATGTCACTGTCAGAGTCGCATCTACATGTATCAGTTGTCCCATATCACTCCCACTGCACATGCCCCAAATTATCTTGAACAGTACCCTGCTGACATGTAGGGCCCATGGGCTTATGAGGTTGTCTCCATACCCGTATACGTCCATCTGCTTGACACAATTTGAAATGAGACTTTTCAGGCAACATGTTTCCAGTCATCAACAGTCCAATGTCACAGTTGACAGACCCAGGTCAGACATAAAGCTTTGTGTCATGCTGTCATCAAGGGTACATGAGTGGGCCTTCAGCTCTGAAAACCCATATCGATGGTGTTTCGTTGAACGGTTCGCACACTGACACTTGTTGATGGCCCAGCATCGAAATCTGCAGGTACTGGCTAAACGGTTGCACTTCTGTCATGCTGAAGGATTCTCTTCCCTCATCATTGGTCCCATTCTTGCAGGATCTTTCTCAGCCGCAGCGATGTCGGAGATTCGATGTTTTACCGGATTCCTGATATTCACGGTATGCTCGTGAAATGGTAGCAAGGGAAAATCCCCACTTCATTGCTACCTCAGAGCGGCTGTGTCATCGCTCGATCACTGACTATAACACTACATTCAGACTCTCTTGAATCTTGATAACTTACCATTGTAGCAGCAGTAACCAATCTAACAATTGTGCAACTTGTTGTATTACACAGGCATTGCCGACTACAGCACTGTATTCACCTGTTTACATATCTCTGTATTTGTCTACGCCTGCCCATACCCGTTTCTTTCGTGCTTCTGTGTATATACCTTGTTATCTTCCATGTTAACATCATCTTCATGGTTAAGAGTAGTGTCATTTGTGTCTTTCACACCCTTTATGTATATAACTGGGATGGGCGTTTTGTATATAACTACAAAGATGTATGGTTCTTGTTGTTGTGGTCATCAGTACAAAGACTGATGTATGGTAATGATTTTTTTTTATTTACTCAGTTCTCACAGATAAAATTTGATTCTTGAGATAAAATTTTCTTCTTTGAAGTTCAGTTTGGTTGCACTATTCCATGGAGTGATACCTCTGCCATTAGACAACAACAACTAAATTCACTGGTGGAAATATATAAAATTTTCAGGTACCTAAGTCTATGCTAAAAAGTAAAGCACATTTATTCTTTTACTATAATTAAATTCCACAGTCCCAATAGTAGCAGTTACATTGTGTTATACATCAACATTTCTGGAGATTTGTAAAAACTAATCAGAGTTGGTCTGACAGAACAAGATGTAACTTCAAAAAAATATTCCATTTACATGAGGTGCAAGGTGAATGTATGTATTTCTGACATTCAGTTTCTTTTGTCAGTGTACATGGTGTGCAGATATATTACAAGTACGGTTTTTTGTTGATGAACATGGTGCATCCATTTTTTTACATGGTTTGTATACACAGTAAAACGAAAGCTATGCAATATGTTCCTCAACAACGTATATACAGGGCTATTACAAATGATTGAAGCGATTTCATAAATTCACTGTAGCTCCAGTAATTGACATATGGTCACGACACACCACAGATACGTAGAAAAACTCATAAAGTTTTGTTCGACTGAAGCCGCACTTCAGGTTTCTGCCGCCAGAGCGCTCGAGAGCGCAGTGAGACAAAATGGCGACAGGAGCCGAGAAAGCGTATGTCGTGCTTGAAATGCACTCACATCAGTCAGTCATAACAGTGCAACGACACTTCAGGACGAGGTTCAACAAAGATCCACCAACTGCTAACTCCATTCGGCGATGGTATGCGCAATTTAAAGCTTCTGGATGCCTCTGTAAGGGGAAATCAACGGGTCGGCCTGCAGTGAGCGAAGAAACGGTTGAACGCGTGCGGGAAAGTTTCACGCATAGAGATGTGAAAGATTCAGTGTTTAAACCTCCTCTACCAAGAAACGTGCCAGAACTGCGAGCTCGCATCAACAATGCTTTCGAACTCATTGATGGGGACATGCTGCGCCGAGTGTGGGATTAACTTGATTATCGGCTTGATGTCTGCCGTATCACTAAAGGGGCACATATCGAACATTTGTGAATGCCTAATAAAACTTTTTGAGTTTTTGTATGTGTGTGCAAAGCATTGTGAAAATATCTCAAATAATAAAGTTATTGTAGAGCTGTGAAATCGCTTCAATCATTTGTAATAACCCTGTATACATAGTCCCCCCATGAACCATGGACCTTTCTGTTAGTGGGGAGGCTTGCATGCCTCAACGATACAGCTGGCCATACCATAGGTGCAACCTCAACAGAGTGGTATCTGTTGGGAGGCTAGACAAACATGTGGTTCCTGAAGAGGGGCAGCAGCCTTTTCAGTAGTTGCAGGGACAAGAGTCTGGGTGACTGACTGATCTGGCTTGTAACATTAACCAAATCGGCCTTGTTGTGCTGCTACTGTAAATGGCTGAAAGCAAGGGGAAACTACAGCCATAATTTATCCCGAGGCCATGCAAAGAAAGCTATTCTGCGAAATGTCAGATCCCTTAATCGGATATGTAGGTTCGAAAATTTAAAGAGGGCTAGATTAAAGTTGGATACAGTGGTAAGCAGTGAAGTTCGGTAGCAGGAGGAACAGGACTTCTGGTCGGGTGAATAAAGGGTTATGAATACAAAATCAAATAGGGGTAAAGCAGCAGTAGGTTTACTTACTAATGAATAAAAAGGTAGGAGCGCAGATAACCTACTACGAACAGTATAAGGTGTCAGGCAAATCCAACACCTTCCATGAAAACCCTGACATGATACGCAAATCCAGTAGTGTGTCACATAGCTCCGAATAAATCGTGACATTAAATTAACCAAAGTAATACGAGTAACGAGTGAGCAAATGGAATACCACACACTAACACAAGAATGCCTAAATGCATATCATACCTTCCCACCGTGAGACACACGCAGTTCCGAGGGGAGAAACGAGAACAGAAGCCGAGAGCAGAACCGTGTTAAGACAGAAGGCCCTACGATAAGGGACAGACACCCAAGTCGCCAACTAACCACCAGGACCACCCCAGCCAATATTACAAGATAGAGCCCTCCAGAAGAACAGTATAGATCTTACGATAACACTAAAAGGGCCACACCAGCTGCAAATTTTAGCGTGAGACTTTTTCGCGTCTCTGTTACGTTGCAAACTTTAAAAACATTGCCCCACCACGAAAAGTACAACGTTTCTCATTGGATAGACAGAATTTTTGCAGGCGGAGCTTAAGGTTAACATTGAGACCCTGATTGGTCAGATGAAAACACGGCCAGATAGTTTTTTTTTAAACCAACTTCGGTAAATTGTAGTAAGGAGAAGTTAGGAGAGAGTTGCTTCCGAGACGGCGAGCTGTATGGAGCTGCGCTGGCCGCCGCCCCTAACGAACACCAACAAGGTAACGAACGCACGCGATGACGCATTTTTGAGCGCATAAGGCTTCACTCAGAACTGCAGAAGTCTCATCTGTTACATCCCCTTTTTATGTAATACTAGTGTCGATCGTCAATTACATCTCATGGTATTCACATTTGCCACTTGATTATTGAGAAGCCACGTCAGCCACTGTAATTTACGACAAGTTAGATAAGTAATTAAAGATAATTGAGGGGCACTGTAGACCATTTTGATAGTTTTCTCTGTTGTGAAACTTAATTTAAGCCTAGATTACAGATGTGATATGGCATAGGTCATCCTTCGATCCATTGTAGAACTTGGAAACCCATTCAGGAAATATTCGTTCACATTTTTGTTGAACGCAGTTGGTTTTTATCATCCTGTATTAATACATTTCCTTTTATCAATATTGGAATTTATAAACAAAGTTTTGTGAGTAGAATAAAATTTCCAATGGTAAACTTAACTGCTTTTTCGACCTTATTTCACCAGCTAACTAAAAGTAGGAAAGCCTTGAACCCCTTCCACTGAATTTAGTTAGTATTAAGATTCTTTTACAGGGAGTACAGTGGACCTGACGCGGAAATCATTAAGTATTTTGTTATATCATCGCTAGTCTCACTGAACTCTTCTGAACTCCACATGTCATGTGTGGTCTGGCGTCTCCTTACCAGCAACAGATCCCAGGTTCAAACTAGTCAATTCCCTAAAAACCACGCTCAGAGCGTCATTGTGTGAAAGTGGTTGGGAGACACGATATAGAACAACAGACACCACGCAGAATGTTAGAGAATGGCGAGCCTTCCAGGATGTTAAAATACCATGATTGAAGGTCGACAACATGCCTAACTAGGTCAGAAAAATATCCTGTTGAAAATGGATGCAGTATCTCGAGAAATAGGACAGATAACGCACCATAACGAGGATAATGTACGTCAAGGCATAGAAAACATAAGTCAGCATTTGACAGAGGAGCAGGAAAGTAGAGAAGCAGACGATGAGGATTCTAACTTGCGTCTTGAATACGTAGAACCCATAGTAGAAGTAATCAGAGCTCCCTCACCACAGAGTACAAGGAATTCGAGCAGAAACGTGTCACCGCACAGTTCAATGCAATCGATTGCGAACCAACTCTTGGGCGAAAACACAGAGCGTAGGACGTCGGTAGAAAATGCAACAGGACCCACCAATCTGGCAGAATTATTACAATTAATGACGGAAACCATGACAAGACAAAATACAGAAATTGTGAACCAAATTAAAATTCAGAATGCAGAAACGACGAAACAGATTGTAGAAACCGCGAGACAAATGCGTGAGATTAAAGAACAAAACAAAAAAATTCAGTTATACGTAAGTCATATTGAAGACGAGGCTAAAGAATCTCGAGAAGTGATAGGAAACTTAGTAACAGGTCACAATCAATTGAGAACAGACATTGACAAGGTACAAGCGGATGTACAAACATTGCGTAATGACACAGAGGACGAGATCAAAACATTACGTAACAACACCCAGGGAGAAGTCAAGAAACTAGAGAAACAGATAAACGTAATTACTAGACAAGCAGCAGGTACAGCGCGTGAAATTGTTGAAAACAGTGTGCTCCAGCGCTGAAAAGATATGATAACCGCATAGTCAAAATAGAAGCGCAAACGAAGCATCAATTTCGGAAACTGCGAACAGAGTTGTTGCAAACCATTGAAGATCGTAGTGAACAGGATCGAACAAGCACTAAATCTGCAACCACATCCGTATCTGTAACAGCACCGGAAAAACAAGCGATTAACGAAGATATCATGCGTTTTAGATTCCAATCACAGGCGGAAAGTAACATACGTGAGATCAGACAGCCTGCACAGCAACAAACACGTTTCGAAATTCTTGATGAACAAACGGCACCACAAACACATGCAGAACCACAAATGTATGTTTCAAGACAGTTTTGATCGTGCAATGAAGCGGCAAGGTTAGCCAGACAAGATACCGAACCAATACCTGACAATGGAAAGCCAGGTCGCGAAGAGTACAGTGCAATGCATTCAGCTACACGTTCACAACCGATGGAAGAAAATTATTGCGTACCACTCCAACGATACTACGCAAGGGTACGCGAAAGTTACAGTGGACAATATCCAATGGATCTACCACAACCGGAAAGAACGACGGGAGAAATGATCAGAAACAAAAGTGGCGAAGAATCGCGAATTTCATATGGAACTATGATGAAGTACGACAACGATCATTTCCTCACAGTCAGAAAATTTCAGCGCTTTCGAGAAGAAAACTCATTACATCCACGAACTTTTATTGATCGATTCCGAGTAGGATTACCAGAACACTGGACGCTAGCACACAAATTAGACTTTATATGTGCACAAATGTCAGGAACAGTCGCAGAAACCATGCAAAATGTTGCAGCGACATGCCGATCGTACGAAGATTTCAGAGAGACGTTTGTCTCACGATATTGGTCCAGCGAAGCATAGAACAGAGTGAAGTACGAATTATTACAGAACCCATAATTTGAAAATTCAGGAGAGAAGAGTCCCGTGAAATTTTTCGAATTAATGGCAAAAAAAATCAATGCTTAGATGTACCATACAGTGACGGAGAGTTGATTAAATTATGCGCAATGAAGTTACCATTGAAATACCAGCAATCATTAGTAGGTCGCGGAGGCAATGAAGTCGAAGCGTTTAAAGGTATTCTAAGGGAACTAGAGTTCATATTTTCGGAAGATGACGCAAGAAAAAGACGAAGCGCACGTGAAAACGAAAGCAAAAAGCAGTGGAATCCACAAGACAGTACGAAGAAACAATAATTACGAACCACGTGATAACTTCGCACCAAGAAACGACAATAGATTTCAACAAAGAACCGGTTATGGATTTAGAAGAGAATATGGCAATAACTATAATTCACCCAGGAACAGCAACAACTATTACAGAGGGAATAACGACAACCGGAACGGATATTGGAGCGCCAATAGACCGACAAATTATCAACAAAGGAACCAATATCAACAAGTGGAGCAAGAAAAGAGAATACAGATAGAAGAGGTGGAGGTAAGACCACCAAACCCCGAAAAACGTTCGAATTGACAGCTAAGCGACCATGCCAAAGGGAATGACGCACCGACCCAGTACAATTGCAGCACCTTGAACAGAGAAGTAAATACCTTATCACGAGAAGAGAAGAAGGAAGAAACAAATCCGCAGGGACCAGATGAAAACGAAGACAGGAAAATAACAATATCGTGTTGGGAAGAAATTAATTGGGAGAATACTGACGAGGAAGATGAATTACCAGAGGCATGCACAACGAATGTAGGAGGAAAGGACGAAGTAATGAGTATTGCAGAGCTATTTGAGATGGAAACCAGGGAAAGCGAATTCAATGAGGTTAATGCACAGTCGACAGAAGTTGAAAATAAGTTACTAGTGGGCACACAACCTAACATATATAATGAAGGAAGTTATGAAGCGATAATTAGAGCATTTAGATGCGATTATGTGGAAGTAGCGATGAAGAAGGAGAAGATAGACGAGGATGAGGAAAAAGTAGAGGATGTTGAAGAAAGTGTAAATCAAGGAAGAAATAGAGAAGAGGAAATAAAAGAGAGAGAAGTAGCACTCGAAGCTTATCCTACAGAAAGTTCGAATTCACAAGGGAAATTCCTGAAAAGACTCATGTATGATTCAGTGGAGGATTCGTTGATGCAAGAAGAAGAAGAACAGAACCAACCCTTTCAAATTCAACCAGTTGTGAAGGCCATGGTAAAGCTTATCCCAGTCAATATTGTAACTGATAGCGGAAGTGAACTGACTGCGATCTCAGAAAATTTATTCATGCAGTGTAATGCCAATGAGGAATTGCCACTTCTGAAAACACGTAAGATTAAAGTAAGAGGTCCTATTAGAAACAATGCTGCGGAAGTTACGAGACAAACAAAGTTAACTCTTTCGTGTCAAGGTCAAAAGATCGAAGCCAACTTCGTGATTATACTTAAACTAAATGTAGATTTGATTATAGGTGCAGATTTTTTAAACGAGAGACGAGCGATAATAGATATGGGGAAAGGTAGCGTAACATTCGCGAATGTCACACTTCTCTTTGAGCAAAAGCTGATATTAGAAGAAATACCAGTTATAAACAAACAATTAAGAATGACGCGAGATAAAGAGGATGAAGAATTAGAATGGTATGCACAAAAGGGGGAATCGCCTCAACTCATGTTAGAAGTCCATAAAGAAATCGACGAAAAATTGCAAGAAGTTCAAGGTATTTCGGAACACAGTAAAAGAGAATTAGAGGGTATTTTACGAGATAAAGCAGAGGTATTTTTACCTAAGACTGGCAGTATTAAACACTTTCAGTACAAGTTTGAAGTAAAACAGCACAAATCATTTAGAGTGCCACCCTATACAATCCCATTAAGCTACAGGAATAAAATATTCCATGAGATATCTAAAATGTTAGATGATGATATTATTGAACCAGCTACCTCCACATATAACAGCCCACTCAAAACGATATGGGAGCATCAGGTTAGTGCTTGATTCCAGACAGATCAACACAATCATAATCACTGAGACAGATCGCCCAGAAAAATTAGAGGAATTGATACAAAACTTCCACAGTACTAAGATATTTTCATCAATTGATTTACGGAGTAGTTTCTGGCAAACAGAATTGGCCCCAGAATGTAGAAAACTTACATCATTTATCGTATTTGGTAGATGTTACCAATTTAAACGATTGCCATTTGGTTTAAACATATCATCAGCAGCGTTTATTAGGGGATTTAATACTATACTCAGTCCTGAAATTTTACAAAAAATTACTTGTTATGTTGATTATGTGATTATAGCAGAACGCTCTTGGGAACATCGCAACGACACATTAAATCAGTTCTTACAGATCATGAAAGAGCATAGGGTCACAGTAAATATAATAAAATCCAAATTTGGAAGGCGAGAGATAAAAATTTCTAGGACACATAATTTCTGAGAAAGGGGTAATGCTCGACCCAGAAAAACTAACGGCAATCAAAGAATTCTGTACTCCATATAATAAGAAAACTCTCAGAGGATTTCTAGGTCTCACCGGATTCTATAAAAAATTTATTTGGATCGACTCTCTCGCAACACGACGCCTATGTGCATTGACTGAAAAAAAACACGCCATGGGTATGGGATCAACAAGCCAATGAAGAATTCTTAAAAGTGAAAAACGCACTAACAACATCACCGATTTTAGCACATCCTGATCTAACACAAAATTTTTGTATGGCCACTGATAGCGCGAGAACAGGTTTAGGAGTTGTTTTATTCCAAGAATACGAACAGACAGGGCTAAGATCATATAGAACAATTGCATTTGCCAGTCGGGTACTCACAAAAAGCGAGAAAAACTATTCAGTCACGGGGCTAGAAGCATTGGCCATTGTATGGGGCTTCCAAAGTTTTCGATACTTCCTATTTGGAAGAAAAACAAAAGTATACACTGACCACAAAGCATTAGAATTTCTGTTATCCGCCAAACTAACTAATAGGAGGTTAGCCAGATGGATGTTAATATTACAAGAATTTGACTTCACTATTACACACATACCAGGACCAGCGAATGTATTAGCAGATGCTTTATCACGATGTCCATAGGGTGCATCCAATAACATAGGTTTGGAAGCAGCAGAAGACCAGTTTACAATGTAATATATGAAACAAGTGCCTTTCGAAAACTACATAACGACAACATTGAAAAACATAGGCAAAGAACAGGACAAGGATCCCAAAATACTAGGAATCAAACACAAGTGGAGAAGTAAGGATTATCCAGACATTCGACAGCACTATCTCGTAAAAAACAATGTTTTAAAAAATGGTTCAAATGGCTCTGAGCACTATGGGACTTAACATCTATGGTCATCAGTCCCCTAGAACTTAGAACTACTTAAACCTAACTAACCTAAGGACAGCACACAACACCCAGCCATCACGAGGTAGAGAAAATCTCTGACCCCGCCGGGAATCGAACCCGGGAACCCGGGCGTGGGAAGCGAGAATTCTACCACACGACCACGAGATGCGGGCTACAATGTTTTATTTTTTAGACGAAATGTTGCAACGAATGAATGGTTAATTTATATCCCAGATGAACTAATTAATAAGTACATATGGTATACACATTTAAGTAATGACCAAAGAAATGCTTTTTAAAAATAAAACAAACAAGCCATTTTCCTAATACGGAAAGACGAATTAGAACAGTATTAGTCAAATGCAAAAAATGTATGAGGGCTAAACATGTCACTTTCCAAACCAAACCACCTATGTTTCCAATAATCCCTAAAGTATTAAAACAAATAGCTGCAACAGATTTGATGGGACCCCCTCCCACGCACAAAAGATGGATATATTTTCATATTTGTTGTTTTGGAACTTGCTTCTAAATATGTTACCTTGACACCATTAAAACAGGCAACAGGTCTTACTATAAGTAAAGCATTTAGACAAGATTTTCTCAGACAAGTAGGTCGAGTGGAACGAATAATTTCGGATAATGGCCTACAATACAAATCAGTGCAATGGCAGAACACGTTAAAACAACACAAAATAAAACCCATCTACCTATCTAAGTACAAACCTAGTGTAAATCCAGGAGAACGATCTATGAAGGACATAGGCACTTTATGCTGATTATGTGCAGGCAAAAGACACAACACTTGGAATATATATAACTCAAAGGTTTACAAGAAGTAATAAATGAAATGCCACATAGCACTATACTACCACCTCCAGTTACTGTACTTTAAAATATTGAACCCCCAAACATAACCAGAGAAAATGTTAGATTTCCTGTTGTACCACGTAGACAGCACAAACAAGTCATAGCAACAGCACTCTCCAACATCAGAAAGGCAGCCATTAAAAGAAAACAAAGAGGAGATAGAACAGCAATTAAAAGAACATTCTCAGTAGGCCAGAAGGTATTTGTAAAAACACACCATCTCTCCAGCAAACAGAAACAAAATATACATAAGTTTTATTCTGCATACAAAGGGCCTGTCATAATTAGCCGAATTGCTCATGATAATGCTGTGGAACTAATGAACTCAAAAACAGGCAAAATCTTAGGACTTCACCATGTGACCCATATCAAAAAGTTTGAAGATTAATTTTATTACTGATAAATAATTAGCACAATATTTCAAGTTTATGTTGCAGATAAGATCGTCAGGAGGAAGAAGAATGACGAAAGAGGAAGGTGGGAAAAAGAAAGTAGTTTCAATAAAAACAAAAACAAAAATAACACCAATAGTACCATAGATTAAGGTGAAGGGATAAAGCATAGATAGTCTAACAGCATGAAATACTAAAATGTTATACACCACGACACTACACAAAAATAAAAAACAAATTTGAGGATTCTTGTAGAAGTTAAGACTCAAAATATCTTAGAACTGTAACACGGAAAGGGCGCCGAAATTTGTAAAGCTTTTTAAGAAGACGTAAAACAATGTAAATACTAGACATACGTTAGATGATTATAAGTAAAACTTTTTGTAAGAACCATTATAAAAACTCCAGCAAAGACCAGATGCAAAGACCCACAAGTTGCAACACGAGAAGTATCAAGAAAGAAAAGGACGTAATTAGCAAGACACGATTCCTACAAGGCAGAAGTGTCGAGAGAAGGGAAAGGACAGCGAGACCAACAGAGGGCCCTTGAAGCCGAAGTGGGCAGTAAATCTGCTGAACCACAGGGTGGTGGAACCCTGCTGGGACAGAACACGGAACCACAGAGCGGCGGAACACGGAAGGCCAAGAGGGTCTTGGACGCCCCGACTTAGCGGAGCGAGCAAAAAACGGCCCGACGAGAAGACCGCTTGGACAAGCCACCACTGGCAAAAAAAAAATGTTTAAAAGTCACAATACTGCTATTAAACAGCACACTGATGTACGAAACTGAAGAAAACTTCCACAAAGTAAAAATGACATGCCCAAACAATTATTCAAACTGTTACTAAGAGGAGACCTTCAAAGCGACTAGTTATCAATAAATATTTCCATATCCTGCCCAGAGAAGAACCAAGAAACAAGTAAGAAGCAGAGAAAAAGCAGGGAGAACAGAAGTTGAAGATTCGCAAGATTGAGACCAAGAAAGAAGATGGGTGAAGAATAGACGACATACCTTCCCAAATCCCTATCCTATTGTAATCTAGTCGTCTGCGAAGTGTTACAACGAAAAACGACCGCTTTCAGCGACACATAACGATGAGTTTCACGCATACAAATCCAGTAAACCACAAGATTCTGCACTCACAGCTCCATTCCATTATGGGACCTCCACAACAGCAACACACACTAGCAAAGCCAACAAGGAACGACGAATGAAGCTGTACATCAAATACTTGCCCACATCCATCTCGCTCAAGTCCATCACCTTCGTGCAAAAACATTTGCCAACCTCATGCTTAAACATTCATAGGATTGTGTGAACGTGTGAAATCAAATTATGTGATGTAGGAATTGTGCAAAAGAAACATGTGAAAAACTAAATAAGTTAAGCACACCAGACAGCTAATAAACTACAAAATAACAGTCATTGACTATGGACTTAGGTAAAAATAGACTATGGATAAAAATAAGTCATTAGTTCTGAAATGGACAGTATATAAAGAACAAAAGTAAGGCATAATAAACACTAAAACTATATGCCACTTATTTTCTCCTCATAAAAATAAAAGAATAACTATATTTTACTTATTTTCTCCTTATAAAAACAAAGAATAAAAAAATATCTTGTTGGATATTTTCCCTTTTTTTAACATTTGTACCATTTGTTAGGATAATATCTCAAAACCTGTGTATGTATATTTCTTTGTCAGTGTAATTCTTGGAAATAATTCTTATTTGTTAGTGTAACAATGTTGAAATGAGTGTCTAGAATCAAAAACATTTTACTTGTTCATGATATTTAGAAAATGTGTTAGGAATAGATTTTACTTGATTACTACCTTTATAAAAAAAATATTTCTAAGAAAATCGATGTGAAAGACTCCTCACTTCCGATAACAAACTTCTTAAAAAACAGACTTCACACTTAAATAAAGAAAGAAAATAATTAAAAATTTATAATAATAATAATAGCATAAAAATATTCTTCTCTTGTCAATATAAACATATTTTTCAGAATAATGTGAAAGAATATAAAAATATAAATTAGTAATACAAACTAGCATAGAACCAGAATAACGTGGCTGAACAGTAAACAACAAAAGTTAGATAAAGGAATAATTTTTGACTGACTTAGACAACGATTCAATTATTGCCTAACTTCAGTGCAAAAATTAAGTTCGAAGGGTGGTGATATGTAAGGTGTCAGGCAAATCCAACACCTTCCATGAAAACCCTGACATGATAAGCAAATCCAGTAGTATGTCACATAGCTTGTAACGCCTACGCTCGGGCGTACGTTAACTCTTTAAAGCCTGTACTATGGTAAGTTGACGGGCTTCACTTTATAAGAAAGGATTTTAGTAAACATGTTGACCGCGTGTACCTGAATGGAGGCAAAATCAGACTTACACCCACTCAGTAACAACAATGATACGTCAAACAAGTCTATAGTGCAACTACACGTTAGGACGGGCAAGAAACATATACAGCAGATGCTACCAATTGTTAATAATACGGTCGCCAGCCTAATTAGGCATTAAGTGAGTTTTTTTCCTTGTACAAGTGGATGTACATACAAGCATAACAACACGTAGTAATACTGCATTATATGGTAAATTTTAGAACCAGAAAAATCTACTGAACTATTATTTTCACTTTCTGTACTAATTTGGACAAGCTATAAATACACAACATTACACTATAATGATTACTACAAACCTCGTTTTGTCTATTGATCCGACTGAAATCAGGCATAGGTTACCCTAGAAACAGCACTTTTGAAACACACATACAATGTCAATTTTAAGAAGGGTAAAACACTGATAAATTTAGGTTTTATATTGACTTTAACTTTGCTGCTCAAAGCAGTTCAGTACACTTTAGGATTTAAATAAATAGAAAAGAAAGAAAGGAGAAAGGGGGGGGGACCCTGAAACTATTATGATCACTGTAGTGAAAGTTTGATTATTGAGAGGATTAAGCACTCAAGATTTCCAAAATATGATTTACCACTCTTTTTGTCTTATTTCCTGCTCATTTAACTACCGTTATTTTTGTCTCAATTTAAATAATTTCATTACTAAACTAATTTCAACATTATTTTCCCACTTGGTCAGACCTATATTACTCATCCAGATTTTCATTAACAACAAAGTTCTTTAAACATCATTCTAACGTAGATTAGTCTGCAGGTAATTATTATTAACATAAACTTTAAATCTTCATCTTGGGACACTCGGATTGCGCAACATGTGGACAGGACCCTGTCTAGGTTAGTTGTGAGGATAATTAATTGATAGGACAGTTCAGGTAAAAATTAAGTTATTATTGAACAGTGTGTAGCAAAAGTGACACTGGTCCACACGAATACAGTACTGAAAGTTTCAACCTGTTCGTATCGATCAGGCGGTCGGCAGGTGGCGGGACGGCGAGGCACAAAGCACACGTGCAGTTACAGCAATGGCTCATGAAATATCAGCACTTTACTTCTTCATGGCGTCGCAATGCTTTTCCATTTAGTGCCTATGGAATATTGTCATGCTGTATAGACGTCGGAAACAGCGCATCCGACGCTCAACGAAACCACTTTTTCCAGGAGAGCCTCCTCGATCCAGCACGTGTTTCTCAGATCGATGCCCAACTCCGACTAACTCTGCTGAGCCCATTATGCCGTACCGTGCCCGTGTGCATTTTCCCGCGCTCGCCTACCTCCACCTTTTCCTGCTCCCCTACAGACAGGGTATTCACCAAAGGTTTTACATTCCACATATTCTAATACATTACCTGCGTATGGACCAGGCATACAATTACATCTTTCACATCTTACAATATTTCCAACATTAGTTCCACTTCCCTTTGATAACAACATTACTTGAAATTTGACATAAATATTAAAATTTACATCGAAAATTGTTTATAGCTTCTTCAACATAATGGCATGAAACAAAAAAGAAATGAAATCTAAACATCGATTATACTAATTTATTGAAATTCAGAAGAAAAAAATTTATTACATATACAGTAGGATAACGTTAGTGTTGTTACAAGCTCCAAATAAATCGTGACATTGAATTAACCAAAGTAATACGAGTAACGAGTGAGCAAATGGAATACCACAGACTAACACAGGAATGCCTAAATGCATGTCATACCTTCCCACCGTGAGACAGACGCAGTTCCGAGGGGAGAAACGAGAACAGAAGCCGAGAGCACAACCGTGTTAAGATAGAAGGCCCTACGGTAAGGGACGGACACGCACGTCGCCAGCTAACCACCAGGATCACCCTCAGCCCATGTTAAAAGCTAGAGCCCTCCAGAGCAACAGTATAGATCTTACGATAACACTAAAAGGGCCACACCAGCTGCAAGTTTTAGCGTGAGACTTTTTCGCGTCTCTGTTACGTTGCAAACGTTAAAAATATTGCCCCACCACGAAAAGTAAGCGCCAGGACCACCGCCCAGCCCATGTTAAAAGACAGAGTCCTCCAGAAGAACAGTATAGATCTTACGATGACACTAAAAGGGCCACACCAGCTGCAAGTTTTAGCGTGAGACTTTTTCGCGTCTCTGTTACATTGCAAACTTTAAAAACATTGCCCCACCACGAAAAGTACAACGTTTCTCATTGGATAGACTGAATTTTTGTAGGCAGAGGTTAAGTTTAACATTGAGACCCTGATTGGTCAGATTAAAACACAGCCAAATAGTTTTTTTTAAGCCAACTTCGGTAAATTGTAGTAAGGAGAAGTTAGGAGAGAGTTGCTTCCGAGACGGCGAGCTGTATGGAGCTGCGCTGGCCACCACCCCCTGACGAACACCGACAAGGTAATGAACGCATGCGATGCCGCATTTTTGAGCGCAAAAGGCTTCACTCAGAACTGCAGAAGTCTCATCTGTTACCTCCCCTTTTTACGTAATACTAGTGTCGATCGTCAATTAAAACTCATGGTATTCACATTTGCCACTTGAAGTTAAAATCTGAAATGCGATGATTTTTCTGTTGTATAATTATTGAGAAGCCACATCAGCCACTGTAATTTACGACAAGTTAGATAAGTAATTAAAGATAATTGAGGGGCACTGTAAACCATTTTGATAGTTTTCTCTTTTGTGAAACTTAATTTAAACCTAGATTACAGATGTGATATGGCATAGGTCATCCTTCGATCCATTGTAGAACTTGGAAACCCATTCAGGGAATATTCGTTCACATTTTTGTTGAACGCAGTTGGTTTTTATCATCCTGTATTAAAATATTTCCTTTTATCAATAGTGGAATTTATAAACAATGTTTTGTGAGTAGAATAAAATTTCCAATGGTAAACGTAACTGCTCTTTCGACCTTATTTCACCAGCTAACTAAAAATAGGAAAGCCTTGAACCCCTTCCACTAAATTTAGTTAGTATTAAGATTCTTTTACAGGGAGTACAGTGGACCTGATGCTGAAATCATTAAGTAATTGGTTATATCATCGCTAGTCTCACTGAACTCTTCTGAACTCTACATGTCATGTGTGGTCTGGCGTCTCCTTACCAGCAACAGGTCCCAGGTTCAAACTAGCCAATTCCCTAAAAAACACGCTCAGAGCATCGTTGTGCGAAAGTGGTTGGGAGACACGACAGAACAACAGACGCCAAGCAGAATGTTAGAAGATCATACTTAACGTTTTATTGTAGCCAAGTTAGATATGAAGCCCACCCCTACAACAGTAGCATGGGGACTTAATTAAAAAGGAAAGACTAATATTAATGAATAAATGCAATAATTTTACAGGCTGTGTGACCAGTTACGAAGTCTCGTAACCGGTTGGCATTGACTATTATTAGCACGCAATATGACTGTATAAAATTAAAATAAAGGATGACAAGGAATTTCCATTAACACAATTGATTAATTAAGTCTCCTGCAACTATAAAAGCCACGAAACAACAAAGCACAAGTATAACTGTTCTGTGTGTGGTAGTGTGACTCAACATACATGTATCTGGCTTGGTCCTTTCTCAATACGACAAAATATTTGAAACACCATTTACAATGAACTAATTGAAAAACCAGAAATACTATAATTGCACATAGAAACCAGAATTACAAGTCAAATAAATAAACATGAGCCAGATACTTTGTTGACTGTACCTGTGAGCAAGAGGGATTGTTATTAAAGAAAACTGTAATACCTTTTTACCTCATTATATATTGACAAAAATATTCCATTACACCAGCATCATAAATCAAAAGCCCATCTCCTTTCTTAAATATGTTCTGACAATTGCATCTTGTTCCATCTATACATTACACCAACCGAACAGTACAACATTTCAGTCAACACTCAGACCGTCTACTCTCTCACCCAACAGAACAACGACTGCTCTCGACATCCTCTGAACTACTACTGCGCCAGTGGAGGAGGCGGAATAACAACCTATGGCCCAATCTCCGGCACTGTGACTCAGTGTAGCCACCTTTTACATGCCCCTCCCCCATGGGCTAGAATTTGGTGGTATTTTTGCCAGCACTGGTGGTGAAAATACCACCAAATTCATCCAAAAAAACACAGACAAAAATAGAAGATGATATTAATAAGTAAATATCACATAATTAAATAAATTTTGGCTTTGCACTGACGCTTCAATAACCTAATATATAAAAATACAGTAAGGAATACAAATGCTTACATATATATGATTTTACATAATAGTTTACGCAAGTATCACTTCCCAGAGTAGTTAAACAATTCAATCAATGGCACCAGCAATGA
Organism: Schistocerca cancellata; assembly: GCF_023864275.1. Taxonomy (NCBI): domain Eukaryota; kingdom Metazoa; phylum Arthropoda; class Insecta; order Orthoptera; family Acrididae; genus Schistocerca; species Schistocerca cancellata. Next base: position 408,620,124 of record NC_064628.1, read on the forward strand.
CGAATAGGTGCAGATAAGAGTCTTATAACATTTCATAAACAGTAAATACACAATAAATCAGTTTACACAAATATTCACGTAAAATCTTTTCAATAGTTCAATAAACTAGTAGCAGTCCTCAGAGTAGTTGACAGTTCCAACAGTAACACCCAGAAATGGTCGACGGGTGCAAATACCAGTCCCATAACATTTCATCAGCAGTATCTGAACAGCTCCAACAGTGGCACCCAGCAATGGCGATTAGGTGCAGGCAGGAATGAGTGACATCACATCAATAGTAGCAGTTCCAACAGTGGCACCCAGCAATGGCGATCAGGTGCAGACAGCAGTCCCATAAAATTCACCAGTAGTAATTAAACAGTTCCAACAGTGGCACCTAGCATTGGCGAATAGGTGCAGGTAGGAATGAGTGGCACCACATCAAAGGTTGCAGTTCCAACAGTGGCGCCCAGCAATGGCGAGTAGGTGCAAGCAGGAATGAGTTACATTACATCAGTGATTGCAGTTCCAACAGTGGCACCCAGCAATCTTAAAAAAATGCAGGTAACAGTCTACAATATTCACCAGCAATAATTAAACAGTCCATCACATTTCACCAGCAGAAATTAAACAGTCAATCACATTTCATCAGTAGAAATTGAACAGTTCAATACGTTTCATCAGCAGAAATTAAACATTTCCAAGTGGCACCCAGCAATGATGATAGGTGTAAGCACGAACAACAGTTTGAATGTACACACAATTGCTTTTACAAAATTATTATCCATGCTCATACACCAAACATACAAATTATAATAAACACACAAATGATATCATATAATTATCATATTAATTATTACAAATACACAAATATCACAAAACTATAATATTTATAGGTGTCAGTGCAAGCCACAACAAATAAGTAAAATAATATTTGGGGGGTACATCGGTATCAATAATTTGGGATTAGGAAAGGAAAACACACAAAACACACTCACTCATCTTTCATCCACTTACTAAGTACTATAGTGTAATTGAATAGTTTTAACTGTGTAAATGCAATTCTGTCAAAATTTGATGTGTAACATATGTATCAAAATTAGTAGTGGCTGGCAGCTGTGTATAATAGTAATTAATAGTTTGTCAACATTATAGTCATCATGTCGAGACCAATGTTTGCCAAGCCACATCAAAATATACGGTTGCTGAACAGCTGTCAGTTTGTCAACATAAGCAAATACTTCTTTCCCAATACATATATATATATATATATATATATATATATATATATATATATATATATATACTGCTTATTGATTTAGCAATAGGTGTGTGTAGACAATCTTCCTTCCACTGGAGTGTTTGAGTCTGCCATCTTCATCCTTCTTGTTCTATATAAATCAACAACAACAACAAAATATATGCTACTCACTTACCTTACCTTGTAATGCTGGAAATGCATATCCTCCTATTTCCATCTATTGTACTATAATTTTTTTCCTCATTTTGTTACCTGAAGATATGACATTTCTGTGTCTTTATATATTGAAATTGTTTTACTATTTGTATATATATATATATATATATATATATATATATATATATATATATATATATATATGCATTTATGTCGATGTATAATTGGTTTGTTTTGTAAATATTATTTGTATTTTTATGCTGGGTCTGGCCTAGGGAAAACTATGTTATCGAACGATTACATCGATAGGTCGTGTGGAGAACCAAAGTGTTTAGGATCTTTGGTAGTGTTAACTCTGCCGCATGGAGCGTGGCCAGAGGGAGTCTGGCTGGAGTAGGGCGGTGGAGTAGGTGTGTTGTGTGACGCTTCTGTGAGTTGCTGCGCTATCGGAGTTTGACAGCATCTTATTGCGCTTGATTTGCTATGATAGTTTCTGACATGGTGTCGCGGACGGGAAGCATAAGCTGCCGCACAACAAGAGCCCATTTCTCCTGGTGACCGTGTCGAGAAGAAGGCGCGCCAACATCCAGCTTCTGCTACAGCGATGGCCGACAATGAGTG